>NC_091285.1:680482895-681082895 GCF_032444005.1 Ranitomeya imitator | reverse complement strand
GCTCAGGACTGGCACAGATGGCACGCTCACAACTGGCACACAAGCCCAGAGGCCAATATTAATCTCCCTTTTTTTCAGGGAGAATTTATAAAACCAAAAAAAAAATTAAATAGGCTTTCTATGGCCCACTATTTGTGAGAGAGATGGCACGCTCAGGACTGGCACAGATGGCACGCTCAGGACTGGCACACAAGCCCAGAGGCCAATATTAATCTCCCTTTTTTTCAGGGAGAATTTATAAAACCCAAAAAAAAATAAAATAGGCTTTCTATGGCCCACTATTTGTGAGAGAGATGGCACACTCAGGACTGGCACACAAGCCCAAAGGCCAATATTAATCTCCCACTGTATTTTTATCAGGGAGAATTTATACACCCCACAAAAAAAAATACAGAAAAATGAAAAGGCTTTCTATGGCCCACTATGTGAGAGAGATGGCACACACAGGGATGGCACTCTAGCAGAAATGCCAAATTGCCAATCTTAATCTCCCACCAAAAAAAAAAAAAAAAAAAAAACAGGGAATGTCCTACAATTACTATCTCCCTGCCTGCAGTAATCTCAGCCAGGTATGGCAGGCAGCTACTATCTCCCTGCCTGCAGTAATCTCAGCCAGGTATGGCAGGCAGCAATAAGGAGTGGACTGATGCACAAATGAAATAAAAAGTGTGGACAAACAAAAAAGATAGCTGTGCAGAAAGGAAGGAACAAGAGGATTTGTGCTTTGAAAAAAGCAGTTGGTTTGCACAGCGGCGTACACACAGCAATGCAGCTATCAGGGAGCCTTCTAGGGCAGCCCAATGAGCTACAGCGCTGAGGGGAAAAAAAAACAAAAAAACTTCCACTGTCCCTGCACACCGAGGGTGGTGTTGGACAGTGCAAATCGCTGCAGCACAAGCGGTTTTGTGGTTAATGGACCCTGCCTAACGCTATCCCTGCTTCTGACAAAGCGGCAGCAACCTCTCCCTAAGCTCAGATCAGCAGCAGTAAGATGGCGGTCGGCGGGAACGCCTCTTTATAGCCCCTGTGACGTCGCAGACAGCAAGCCAATCACTGCAATGCCCTTCTCTAAGATGGTGGGGACCAGGACCTATGTCATCACGCTGCCCACACTCTGCGTTTACCTTCATTGGCTGAGAAATGGCGCTTTTCGCGTCATTGAAACGCGACTTTGGCGCGAAAGTCGCGTACCGCATGGCCGACCCCGCACAGGGGTCGGATCGGGTTTCATGAAACCCCGACTTAGCCAAAAGTCGGCGACTTTTGAAAATGTTCAACCCGTTTCGCTCAACCCTAATGGTGATCATTTCTCAATTATTCATTAGGTTAGTACCAGAATAGAAGAGCGAGACATGTAGCAAAAGCCAAGCAAGTCCGAAAACACTTCTCAACTCACAAAAAATAAATCTGTAGAGGTTGCAAGAAAAATCCCTTCAAATCCGCAGCGCTACACACTACGCACACAACGAGGATCTGGCCAGAAATGGGGCCAATGTTATATTAACCCCTTCATGACCCAGCCTATTTTGACCTTAAAGACCTTGCCGTTTTTTGCAATTCTGACCAGTGTCCCTTTATGAGGTAATAACTCAGGAACGCTTCAACGGATCCTAGCGGTTCTGAGATTTTTTTTTCGGGACATATTGGGCTTCATGATAGTGGTAAATTTAGGTCAATAAATTCTGCGTTTATTTGTGATAAAAACGGAAATTTGGCAAAAATTTTGAAAATGTCGCAATTTTCACATTTTTAATTTTTATTCTGTTAAACCAGAGAGTTATGTGACACAAAATAGTTAATAAATTTCCCACATGTATACTTTACATCAGCACAATTTTGGAAACAATTTTTTTTTTTTGCTAGGAAGTTATAAGGGTTAAAATTTGTCCAGCGATTTCTAATTTTTACAACGAAATTTACAAAACCATATTTTTTAGGGACCACCTCACATTTGAATTCAGTTTGAGGGGTCTATATGGCTGAAAATACCCAAAAGTGACACCATTCTAAAAACTGCACCCCTCAAGGTACTCAAAACCACATTCAAGAAGTTTATTAACCCTTCAGGTACTTCACAATAGCAGAAGCAACATGGAAGGAAAAAATGAACATTTAACTTTTTAGTCACAAAAATTATCTTTTAGCAACAATTTTTTTATTTTCCCAATGGTAAAAGGAGAAACTGAACCACGAAAGTTGTTGTCCAATTTGTCCTGAGTACGCTGATACCTCATATGTGGGGGTAAACCACTGTTTGGGTGCACGGCAGGGCTTGGAAGGGAAGGAGCGCCATTTGACTTTTTGAATTAAAAATTGGCTCCACTCTTTAGCGGACACCATGTCAGGTTTGGAGAGCCCTCGTGGGACTAAAAATTGGAGCTCCCCCACAAGTGACCCCATTTTGGAAACTAGACGCCCCAAGGAACTTATCTAGATGCATAGTGAGCACTTTGAACCCCCAGGTGCTTCACAAATTGATCCGTAAAAATGAAAAAGTACTTTTTTTCACAAAAAAATTCTTTTAGCCTCAATTTTTTCATTTTCACATGGGCAACAGGATAAAATGGATCCTAAAATTTGTTGGGCAATTTCTCCTGAGTACACCGATACCTCACATATGGGGGTAAACCACTGTTTGGGCACATGGTAAGACTCGGAAGGGAAGGAGCGCCATTTGACTTTTTGAATGAAATTATCTCCATCGTTAGCGGACACCATGTTGCGTTTGGAGAGCCCCTGTGTGCCTAAACATTGGAGCTCCCCCACAAGTGACCTCATTTTGGAAATTAGACGCCCCAAGGAACTTATCTAGATGCATAGTGAGCACTTTGAACCCCCAGGTGCTTCACAAATTGATCCGTAAAAATGAAAAAGTACTTTTTTTTCACAAAAAAATTCTTTTAGCCTCAATTTTTTCATTTTCACATAGGCAACAGGATAAAATGGATCCTAAAATTTGTTGGGCAATTTCTCCCGAGTACGCCGATACCTAATATGTGGGGGTAAACCACTGTTTGGGCACACGGCAGGGCTCGGAAGGGAAGGCGCGCCATTTGACTTTTTGAATGGAAAATTAGCTCCAATTGTTAGCGGACACCATGTCGCGTTTGGAGAGCCCCTGTGTGCCTAAACATTGGAGCTCCCCCCCAAAGTGATCCCATTTTGGAAACTAGACCCCCCAAGGAACTTATCTAGATGCATATTGAGCACTTTAAACCCCCAGGTGCTTCACAGAAGTTTATAACGCAGAGCCATGAAAATAAAAAATAATTTCTCTTTCCTCAAAAATGATTTTTTAGCCTGGAATTTCCTATTTTGCCAAGGGTAATAGGAGAAATTGGACCCCAAATGTTGTTGTCCAGTTTGTCCTGAGTACGCTGATACCCCATATGTGGGGGTAAACCACTGTTTGGGCGCACGGCAGGGCTCGGAAGGGAAGGCACGCCATTTGGCTTTTTAAATGGAAAATTAGCTCCAATCATTAGCGGACACCATGTCAGGTTTGGAGAGCCCCTGTGTGCCTAAACATTGGAGATCCCCACAAATGACCCAATTTTGGAAACTAGACCCCCAAAGGAACTAATCTAGATGTGTGGTGAGGACTTTGAACCCCCTAGTGCTTCACAGAAGTTTATAACGCAGAGCCATGAAAATAATAAAAAAATTATTTTCTCAAAAATGATTTTTAGCCTGCAATTTTTTATTTTCCCAAGGGTAACAGGAGAAATTTGACCTCAAAAGTTGTTGTCCAGTTTCTCCTGAGTACGCTGATACCCCATATGTGGGGGTGAACCACTGTTTGGGCACATGTCGGGGCTCGGAAGTGAAGTAGTGATGTTTTGAAATGCAGACTTTGATGGAATGCTCTGTGGGCGTCACGTTGCGTTTGCAGAGACCCTGATGTGGCTAAACAATAGAAACCCCCCACAAGTGACCCCATTTTAGAAACTATACCCCCCAAGGAACTTATCTAGATATGTGGTGAGCACTTTGAACCCCCAAGTGCTTCACAGACGTTTACAACGCAGAGCCGTGAAAATAAATCATTTTTCTTTCCTCAAAAATGATGTTTTAGCAAGCATTTTTTTATTTTCACAAGGGTAACAGGAGAAATTGGACCCCAGTAATTGTTGCGCAGTTTGTCCTGAGTACACTGATACCCCATATGAGGGGGTAAACCACTGTTTGGGCGCACGTCGGGGCTCGGAAGTGAGGGAGCACCATTTGACTTTTTGAATACAAGATTGGCTGGAATCAATGGTGGCGCCATGTTGCGTTTGGAGACCCCTGATGTGCCTAAACAGTGGAAACCCCTCAATTCTACTTCCAACACTAACCCCAACACACCCCTAACCCTAATCCCAACTGTAGCCATAACCCTAATCACAACCCTAACCCCAACACACCCCTAACCCTAATCCCAACTGTAGCCATAACCCTAATCACACCCCTAACCACAACCCTAATTCCAACCCTAACCCTAAGGCTATGTGCCCACGTTGCGGATTCGTGTGAGATTTTTCAGCATCATTTTTGAAAAATCCGCGGGTAAAAGGCACTGCGTTTTACCTGCGGATTTACCGCGGATTTCCAGCGTTTTTTGTGCGGATTTCAACTGTGGATTCCTATTGAGGAACAGGTGTAAAACGCTGCGGAATCCGCACAAAGAATTGACATGCTGCGGAAAATACAACGCAGCATTTCCACGTGGTATTTTCCGCACAATGGGCACAGCGGATTTAGTTTTCCATAGGTTTACTTGGTACTGTAAACCTGATGGAACTCTGCTGCGAATCCGCAGCGACCAATCCGCTGTGGATCCGCAGCCAAATCCGCACCGTGTGCACATAGCCTAATTCTAAAGGTATGTGCACACACTGCGGAAAACGCTGCGCAGCAGTTTCCCATGAGTTTACAGTTCAATGTAAACCTATGGGAAACAAAAATCGCTGTACACTTGTTTCTGCGGATTCCGCAGCGGTTTTACAACTGCTCCAATAGAAAATCGCAGTTGTAAAACCGCAGTGAAATGCGCAGAAAAACCGCGGTAAATCCGCCATAAATCCGCAGCGGTTTAGCACTGTGGATTTATCAAATCCGCAGCGGAAAAATCCGCAGAGGAACAGAATACGTGTGCACATACCGAAACCCTAACGCTAGCCCTAACCCTAACCCTAGCCCTAACCCTAGCCCTAACCCTAGCCCTAGCCCTAACCGTAACCCTAACCCTATTCTAACCTTAGTGGAAAAAAAAAAATTCTTTATTTTCTCATTGTCCCTACCTATGGGGGTGACAAAGGGGGGGGGGGTCATTTATTATTTTTTTTATTTTGATCACTGTGATAGATTATATCTCAGTGATCAAAATGCACTTTGGAACGAATCTGCCGGCCGGCAGATTCGGCGGGCGCACTGCGAATGCGCACGCCATTTTGGAAGATGGCGGCGCCCAGGGAGAAGACGGACGGACCCCGGCAGGATCGGTAAGTATGATGGGGTGGGGGAGCATGGGGGGGGGGATCGGAGCATGGGGAGGGGGATCGGAGCGTGGGGGGGTGGAACGGAGCACGGGGGGTGGATCGGAGCACGGGGTGGATGATGCACGGGGGGTGGATCGGAGTGCAGGGGGGTTGGATCGGAGCACTGGGGGTGATTGGAGCACGGGGGGAGCGGACAAGAGCACGGGGGGAGCGGAGCACAGGACGGAGGGGAGCCGGAGCAGTCTACCGGACAGATCGGAGGGCTGGGGGGGGCGATCGGTGGGGTGGGGTGGGGGCACATTAGTGTTTCCAGCCATGGCCGATGATATTGCAGCATCGGCCATGGCTGGATTGTAATATTTCACCATTTTTAATAGGTGAAATATTACAAATCGCTCTGATTGGCAGTTTCACTTTCAACAGCCAATCAGAGCGATCGTAGCCACGGGGGGGTGAAGCCACCCCCCCTGGGCTAAACTACCACTCCCCCTATCCATGCAGATCGGGTGAAATGGGAGTTAACCCTTTCACCCGATCTGCAGGGACGCAATCTTTCCATGACACCACATAGGCGTCATGGGTCGGATTGGCACCGACTTTCATGATGCCTACATGGCGTCATGGGTCGGGAAGGGGTTAAATCCTTAGCATTGTGCAGACACTTCCTATAGAGAGATTTAGGGACAATTTGTTCATGTGGTTAAATAGGCCATATTGTCACAAGCAGTGTTATGCTATTTTCTCGGTCCTCTGTTCCGGATCCTCGTCTCTTGGTCGGAATGGAGAGTAGTTAAATGAAACCTCTCTCTCTGGAGAACCTGTCTTATCCTTTATTACTAGACAGCACCACCACAGGAAAAAAGGTGCTATACTGCTGATTAAATCCTTACTTTCCTTGTAGAAGCCTGATTTGTGGTTTTAGAAAAATCCATAGATGATAATGAGTTACAAGTGCAGCGGGCAGGCGGTGCACTTACTGCTTCCCTGCTTCTCTCCCAATTCCCCTCCCTTTTCCGGCCTCCTTTCTTTTGATTTTGATTGACAGGTATTTCATGTTTCAGTTGCCTGTTAGTCAGAGACAGGAGGGAATTGGTAAGAGGACAGGAGTAGTAGTATGGGTTGCTGTGCTATAATGAAGAAATCCAGAGGACGAGGTAGGAATTAGACCATGCGGTTTATTCTCAACGTGTTTCGAAGTTGGTCCAACTTCAAAACGCATTGAAATTGTATCTCATGGTCTAATTCATATCTCGTTCTCTGGATTTCATGAATTTCACAGCACAGTAACGCAGACTACTACTTCTATCCTCCTACCACTTGCTCTATACTGCATTAGTTCCCGGCCTGAGGATACTGTAGCAGCTGTAATACCTCAATTCCTCAGCTGCGGGTTTACACAACCCCAAAAAGTGAGCAATTCCTATATCTCCCACCTCAACCAATTTCTCTACCAAATAAGACACCATCGCGCATGGTGTCTACCCCTTTTTTTCTAGAGACAGGGGGCAGGAAGTGGGCGGGGAATAAGGAAAAAGGCATGAGAGCTGTAAGTGCACTGGCCACCCAACTGCACTTTCAGGTCTGAGCTGAGCACTGCCTGCAATGGCATCTGAAGCGTTTGGTCCAGGGGGTGCGCCATCGGCACCTCCCCGACACGATCAACTAGTGCTGATTGTTTGCAAATGCAGCCTTGGACCTCCTGGAAGCCTCTGTGCCTACAATGATGGTGTTCAGAGACAGTGCTAAAATATCAGAGACATTAATTAATATTTGAAATTGTAATGGGGCCGATTTCTGAGGCTTCATGGACCTGACAGATTCCCTTTAAGACCATCTTCTCATCTTATTGTTATATGCTCTTGTAGATGTCCTACATTTTTACAGATATTAACAATGGAGCTAAATTTTATTTCTAGACTTCCAAAAGAAGGTCTATCCTATTCCTGGAGTCTGAATTAGGACACAGGGGTTTATTGAGTTTATTGTATTGAAGGCATGTGTTTGATCCTTAATATTGTAGAGCCTTAATCATTCACATATGAAAGAGCATTAATCCCCCATTGTGAGCAGAGATGCAAAATATGAGACAAGAAACAAGGATCAAAGACATGGGTCACACCCCACAAAACAAAAGGGATGACCTTTGTTTCCCAATATAGATATACCTGTGGATGTATAAATATTATACTCATGCCATCTCCATGATAAGTAATAACGTTCGGTCAACGATATTGAGCCTAGAATGGACTTTTAAAAAAGACTGTCTTAGATAGCTCCCGCCCCTGAGGAACGAGGAATGTTACATGGACTTTTTTTTATTTTAAGTATCACAAAATCAGATAAAAAAGAGAAATATTCTAATAGATACTAAATGGAGGACCTATTTATATAAATCTATTAGATTGAAGTTACATGTATGGTGTTACGGCTGTGACCACAGACGTGGCTAAGCGGACGCCTCCACGTCGCCTGACCATGACGACATGGGCGAGCGTTCCAAGTAGGAACGCAATGTGGACCCACTGGACCACATAGAATAACCTGGACCTACCCAGACTAGGGAAGAGCAGCGAGCAGGGTCTGGGGCAGCTGAGCATGGGAACAAGATGGCGATGTGCAGAACTAGATTACACCGCACAACTTCAGGTATGAAGAAACAAAGTTTTCTCAGATGAAAGCACAATACATAACAAAATAATGATGCCTGGATCCCGATTCCTCACGTCAAGGAAGTGTTCATGACTCAGGATAGCAGACGAAGGCAGGAGGACATCACAGGTTGATGCAGTCTAGGCTTATCTGGCACGGGCATACTAGGACGGCCTCTCTCTCAGGCTTCAGATGTAGCACAGGCTCAGCAGGAGAACATCAGTCACCGACCTCGGACAGATGTCAGACGATGGCAGGAGTCATCACGGGTTGATGCAGTCCAGGAACATCTGGCATGGGCATACTAGGACGGCCTCTCTCAGGCCTCAGGCGTAGCACAGACTCAGCAGGAGAACATCAGACACCGATCCCGGAAGGACTTCATCACAGGGTGGACCCCGGAGAACCGGTGGAACATCGGGTCACAGGCTAGACATCAGGACATCAGAGACAGGCTGGACATCAGGACACAGGCAGGACATCAGGACACAGGAAGGACACTTTGGACAGACGTCAGACGATGGCAGGAGTCATCACGGGTTGATGCAGTCCAGGGTCATCTGGCACGGGCATACTAGGATGGCATCTCAGGCCTCAGGCGTAGCATAGGCTCAACAGGAGAACATCAGACACCGATCCTGGAAGGATGCCATCACAGGGTGGATCCTGGGGAACAGGCAGAACATCGGGTCACAGGCGAGACATCAGGACATCGGACACAGGCTGGACATCAGGGCATCATAACACAGGCTGGACATCAGACACAGGAAGAACATCAGGACACAGGCAGGGCATCAGGAATACCGGATAGACATCTGGGACACTGGCGTGGCAGTCTAGGTCATAAGTTACATCAGGACATCAGACACAGGACGGACATCAGGACACAGGAATACCGGATAGACATCTGGGACTCTGGTGTGGCAACCCAGGGCATCAATTACATAAGGACATCAGGCACAGGAAGGACATCAGGACACACAGGACATCAGGAATACCGGATAGACATCTGGGACACTGGCATGGCAGCCCAGGTCATCGGCTGGGACACAGATGGCACAGAACCAGGCAACGGTGGTCATCAGTGTCCTAGCTACGGCCGTCAGGCTCCAAGCATTGGACCTAGAAAGGAACTCAAGCGTGATGGTGCAAACACCGCCAGACTGGACCTGGGCCGGACGGGGTCAGCGCCGCATAGCAGGCTGAGCACAGCATAGTATAAGCTCAGCAAGAACACCGGACTCCATCTATAAAAGATGAGAACAATATATCAATAGAAAAATACAGGGGCAAAAGACCCAGTCAGCTCGCCAACAGACCACAGGAGCACGTGAATCCATCCTGACCCAGACGTAGCAACAGCTGAAGACGTAAGAAATGTGAAGATTGTTCCAGCTCCTTTCCGATTAAAAGTCCTTTATTGATCCATATCCTTAAAAATCATCCCTGCACAAAGGGGAATGTGAACAGCGACAAAAACTTGCTAATAGCAACGCGTTTCGATCTAAAAGATCTTCATCATGGCTATCTACACACAAATGCAGAGGAAGTATATATACAATGCTTTAGCAAATCACAGTGAAAACTTCAGATCACATGATCTGATCGCAGGTCCTGCAGGCAATACAAACATGCAAAAACCCTATTATAACAATAAAAAAGAGCAAAAGTAGATTAAAATTACCAATAATGGTACATAATTTCGTTCCTTTTGTTAAGTCCCAAAGGCAATCTAGTTTGTAAATGATATATCCAGTGTGCCTCCCTTGTGAGGAGGCGTCTCTTAATATCTCCTCCACGGACAGACTTCTTTAATAGCTCGATCCCCTGAATGAACATAGCAGAAATATTACCTTCATGGTGCATTGCAAAATGTTTTGAAACCATAGATATATTTCTATTAATGGCATTAACATTTGTAATATCTCTCAGGTGTTCCGATATCCTTGTTTTTAATTTCCTAGTTGTACACCCAACATATGCGACCTTACATTCCCTCCACCCAATTTTATACACTACATTCTCAGAGTGACAGTTGATAAATTCTTTTATGTTAAATTCCTTTGTATTATTGTAATTGGTAAAAGTTTTGCCAGTCAGGCTGTGAGCGCCAGTGGTGCAAGACGTAGTGCCGCACTTATACAATCCCCTACAATCCAGCAAGGTCTGGGATCTAGGTCTGGATAGAAACAATCCTGGTGAAATTATATTACCAATTGTGGGGGCTCTATGTGAAACAATATTAATTCCCTTGCTTAAAATTTTAGCAGTTTCCTCATCTTACAATAATACAGGCAAGCGCTTATGAATAATAGACTTAATGTCTGAATATTGGGGGCTAAATTGAAGGCACACAAATGGTTTTTCTTTTGTCTATATTAATTTTGTTCTTATTTTTCTGTATTAACAAATCAGCCCTCTCTTTTTTATCCACTATTTTGCGAGCCCTATCAAGGCACCACTTGGGGTATTTACGTTTTATTAATTTATTTTCAAGGGCATCAAATTCTTTAATCCTATCCTCTTCCTTGAAGCAATTTCTTTTAAGTCTTGTAAATTCCCCGATTGGTATAGACTTTATTGTATGCGTAGGATGGCTACTTTTAGCGTGCAGCACTGTGTTGCGCTAATTGGTTTGATAAATGTTCTACTATTAATTATTTCCCCACCAATCCCACTCAATTCCAAATCCAAGAATGATATCTGATTTTTATCGCAACTATGAGTGAATCTAATACCAAGCTCATTAGTGTTGATATATTCAATAAATCTAGGTATGGCAGATACATCGCCATTTAAGCATTTTACAGAGCACATTTTTGCTTTCCACTTCCTACTCTACCATTAATATGACCTCAGATACATCCAGAGAGACTGGTATCCTGCTGATACAATTGATTCTTGATAATTTCCAACAGTTGCAGAAATTAATGATTCAAGAAGCTAAAATTTGGTGGGACCAATCTACCGGACAAAATTATGTGGCAAAAAATATGATGCCTAGGGGTTTACGCAAAAAGAAAAAAAACACAATGATATATTCTTCTCAATTGTCATTTAATGGGATGAATCCTAAGTAATTGCTCCCTGATTCTAATGCGTCTCATAAAATATGAAGAATCTAAGTTGTCTGATATTCAGAAAGAAATAGACATTACTAAACAATCATTGGACAAATACAAGATTGTGTCGAACTTTGAGGAGATTTTGAAAAAAAATGCATGAAAATATATTTACATTGGAAGAATATATCACGAGCCAAAAAACCCCGCAAATTTCAGCGAGATACAGGTGATTATCCATCTAACAAAGTACCATGTTTTGCGGATTATTAGACTCACCGGTTTATACAAATATACAAGTAAGAGTAAGAGGAAAATAGTTAAAAAATGTTGCTTTTTTTGTTTTTTTTTTGAATGGTGCGTGTTATAATCCACTTTTGCAGTAGGTTATAACTTGGGGGTCACGGTGGTGCAGTGGGGTCCCTGTTGTGAATTCCGCTCTTGGGCTCCCTCCGGTGGTTGTAAGTGGCACTTTTGTGAGTTCTGCTCTTGGGCTCCCTCTTGTGGTTTCTAGTGGTATGGCTGCTCCTTGGAGTTAGCTGTCATCAGCTGCCTCCACTTATCGTCTCTTCTGCTCGGCTATTTAGGTCTGGCTCTTTCTTCAGCCAGTGCCACTTGTAAATGGTTCCTGGTTGGACTCACATCTCTTTGGAGTTCCCTGTTATCCTGACCAGTTCAGCTAAGCTAAGTTTTTGCTTGCTCTTTTCTGTCCATAGATTGTGGACTTATCCTTTCTGTGCTTTCTATGTTTGTCCAGCTTATCAGTGTGAATTAATTCTGTCTTGCTGGAAGCTCTGGGAGGCAGATTTGCCCTCCACACCTTTAGTCAGGTGTGGAGATTTTTTGTAAACTGCGTGGATTTTTGTAGTGTTTTATACTGACCGCACAGTATTCCATCTTGTCCTATCTATTTAGCTAGTCTGGCCTCCTGTGCTCATCCTGGTTTCATTCTGTGTATGTCTTTTCCCTCTCCACTCACAGTCATTATTTGTGGGGGGCTAATCTATCCTTTGGGGATTTTCTCTGAGGCAAGATAGCTTTCCTTGCTTCTTTCTTTAGGGGTAGTTAGCTCTTAGGCTGTGACGAGATGCCTAGGGAGAGTTAGGAGCATTCCACGGCTACTTCTAGTGTTGTGTTGAGCTTAGGGACTGCGGTCAGTACAGTTACCACTTCCTTCAGAGCTCGTTCCATGTTGCTCCTAGACCACCGTATCATAACAGTACAAGTGGCCAAAAATGAATTAAATGCATCTCAAAAGAAGGAAAAGAAAGTTCTGAACCATTTTTTTTTCTGTGATCTGGTTTGCCTCTTTTTTCCTCTTGATATCTGGGTGGTGCAGGATATATGCTCTGGCATGGATGTTCAGGGTTTGTTTTCTCGTGTGGATCAACTTGCTGCAAGAGTACGGAGTATCCAGGACTATGTTGTCCAGACTCCGGCTTTAGAGCCCAGAATTCCTACTCCTGATTTGTTTTTTGGGGACAGATCCAAGTTTTTGAACTTTAAAAATAACTGCAAATTGTTTTTTGCTTTGAAACCCCGTTCTTCTGGTGATCCCATTCAGCAAGTAAAAATCATCATATCCTTGCTGCGTGGTGACCCTCAAGACTGGGCTTTTTCTCTTGAAACAGGGGATCCGGCATTATTGAATGTAGATGCATTTTTTCAAGCGCTCGGATTATTGTATGACGAACCTAATTCTGTGGATCATGCAGAAAAAAACCCTGTTGGCCTTGTGTCAAGGTCAGGAAGCGGCAGAGTTATACTGCCAGACATTTAGAAAATGGTCTGTGCTCACTAAATGGAATGAAGAGGCTCTGGCTGCTATTTTCAGAAAAGGTCTTTCTGAAACCCTTAAAAATGTTATGGTGGGCTTTCCTACGCCTGCCGGTTTGAGCGAATCTATGTCTCTAGCCATTCAGATTGATCGGCGTCTGCGCGAGTGCAAAGCTGTGCACCATATGGCAGTATCCTCTGAGCAAAGTCCTGAACCTATGCAATGTGATAGGATTTTGACTAGAATAGAACGGCAGGAATTCAGACGTCAGAATAGGCTGTGTTTTTACTGTGGTGATTCGGCTCATGTTATTTCTGATTGCCCTAAACGTACTAAGAGAGTCGCTAGGTCTGTTACTATTAGTACTATACAGCCTAAATTTCTCTTATCTGTGACCCTGATTTGCTCATTGTCGTCCTTTTCTGTCATGGCATTTGTGGATTCAGGCGCTGCCCTGAACTTAATGGACTTAGAATTCGCCAGGCGCTGTGGTTTTTCCTTGCAGCCTTTGCAGAGCCCTATTCCTTTGAGGGGTATTACATAGTAACATAGTAACATAGTTAGTAAGGCCGAAAAAAGACATTTGTCCATCCAGTTCAGCCTATATTCCATCATAATAAATCCCCAGATCTACGTCCTTCTACAGAACCTAATTGTATGATACAATATTGTTCTGCTCCAGGAAGACATCCAGGCCTCTCTTGAACCCCTCGACTGAGTTCGCCATCACCACCTCCTCAGGCAAGCAATTCCAGATTCTCACTGCCCTAACAGTAAAGAATCCTCTTCTATGTTGGTGGAAAAACCTTCTCTCCTCCAGACGCAAAGAATGCCCCCTTATGCCCGTCACCTTCCTTGGTATAAACAGATCCTCAGCGAGATATTTGTATTGTCCCCTTATATACTTATACATGGTTATTAGATCGCCCCTCAGTCGTCTTTTTTCTAGACTAAATAATCCTAATTTCGCTAATCTATCTGGGTATTGTAGTTCTCCCATCCCCTTTATTAATTTTGTTGCCCTCCTTTGTACTCTCTCTAGTTCCATTATATCCTTCCTGAGCACCGGTGCCCAAAACTGGACACAGTACTCCATGTGCGGTCTAACTAGGGATTTGTACAGAGGCAGTATAATGCTCTCATCATGTGTATCCAGACCTCTTTTGATGCACCCCATGATCCTGTTTGCCTTGGCAGCTGCTGCCTGGCACTGGCTGCTCCAGGTAAGTTTATCATTAACTAGGATCCCCAAGTCCTTCTCCCTGTCAGATTTACCCAGTGGTTTCCCATTCAGTGTGTAATGGTGACATTGATTCCTTCTTCCCATGTGTATAACCTTACATTTATCATTGTTAAACCTCATCTGCCACCTTTCAGCCCAAGTTTCCAACTTATCCAGATCCATCTGTAGCAGAATACTATCTTCTCTTGTATTAACTGCTTTACATAGTTTTGTATCATCTGCAAATATCGATATTTTACTGTGTAAACCTTCTACCAGATCATTAATGAATATGTTGAAGAGAACAGGTCCCAATACTGACCCCTGCGGTACCCCACTGGTCACAGCGACCCAGTTAGAGACTATACCATTTATAACCACCCTCTGCTTTCTATCACTAAGCCAGTTACTAACCCATTTACATACAATTTCCCCCAGACCAAGCATTCTCATTTTGTGTACCACCCTTGGCCAAGGATAAACCTCAGTACTGGACACAGATGACTATGTACATGGCTCCTGCACATCAGGAAGATTGCCGTTTTCTGGTGTTGCATAACCTGCATGATGTTGTTGTACTGGGATTTCCATGGTTACAGGAACATAATCCGGTGCTGGATTGGAAAACTATGTCGGTGACTAGTTGGGGTTGTCGAGGAGTACATAGTGACGTTCCTTTGATGTCAATTTCCTCTTCCCCCTCTTCTGAGGTCCCTGAGTTTTTGTCGGATTTCCAGGATGTATTTGATGAGCCCAAGTCCTTCCCTTCCTCCGCACAGGGACTGTGATTGTGCTATTAACTTGATTCCTGGTTGCAAGTTCCCAAAGGGCCGACTTTTCAATCTGTCTGTGCCAGAGCATGCCGCCATGCGGAGTTATGTTAAGGAGTCTTTGGAGAAGGGGCATATTTGGCCCTCTTTGTCACCATTGGGAGTGGGTTTCTTTTTTGTTGCTAAGAAGGATGGCTCCTTGAGACCCTGTATTGATTATCGTCTTCTTAATAAGATCACGGTCACATTCCAATACCCCTTGCCTTTGCTTACTGATTTGTTTGCTTAGATTAAGGGGGCTAGTTGGTTTACTAAGATTGACCTCCGAGGGGCATATAATCTTGTTCGTATTAAACAGGGTGACGAATGGAAAACTGCATTTAATACGCCCGAAGGCCATTTTGAATACCTTGTGATGCCATTTGGGCTCTCTAATGCTCCATCTGTGATCCAGTCTTTCATGCATGATATTTTCCGCAATTATCTTGATAAATTCATGGTCGAATATTTGGATGATATTTTGATTTTTGCCGATGATTGGGAGTCTCATGTGAAGCAGGTCAGGATGGTGTTCCAGATCCTTCGTGATAATGCCTTATTTGTGAAGGGGTCTAAGTGCCTATTCGGAGTTTATAAGGTCTCTTTTTTGGGTTTTATTTTTTTCTCCCTCGTCTATAGAAATGGATCCTGTTAAGGTCCAAGCTATTCATGACTGGATCCAACCCACATCTGTGAAGAGCCTTCAAAAATTTTTGGGCTTTGCTAATTTCTATCGCCGTTTCATTGCCAACTTTTCCAGTGTGGTTAAGCCCCTTACTGATTTGACGAAGAAAGGCGCTGATGTGACGAATTGGTCCTCTGAGGCTGTTGAGGCCTTTCAGGAGCTTAAACGCCGATTTACTTCTGCCCCTGTGTTGCGTCAGCCCGATGTTTCTCTTCCTTTTCAGGTTGAGGTCGACGCTTCTGAGATTGGGGCAGGGGCCGTTTTATCTCAGAGGGAGTCTGATGGTTCTTTGATGAAACCGTGTGCTTTTTTTTCCAGAAAGTTTTCGCCTGCGGAACGCAATTATGATGTCGGCAATCGGGAGTTGTTGGCTATGAAGTGGGCGTTTGAGGAGTGGCGACATTGGCTTGAGGGAGCTAAACACCGTGTCGTGGTCCTGACCGATCATAAGAATCTGATTTACCTCGAGTCGGCCAAGCGGCTGAATCCTAGACAGGCTCGATTGTCCCTGTTTTTCTCCCATTTTGATTTTGTGGTCTCGTATCTTCCGGGATCTAAGAATGTTAAGGCTGATGCCCTCTCTAGGAGTTTTTCGCCTGATTCTCCTGGAGTCCTTGAGCCGGTTGGCATTCTTAAGGAGGGGGTGATTCTTTCTGCTATCTCCCCTGATTTGCGGCGGGTGCTTCAGGAATTTCAGGCTGATAGGCCTGACCGCTGTCCAGTGGGGAAGCTGTTTGTTCCTGATAGATGGACAAGTAAGGTAATTTCTGAAGTTCATTGTTCAGTGTTGGCTGGTCATCCTGGGATTTTTGGTACCAGAGATTTGGTTGCTAGGTCCTTTTGGTGGCCTTCCTTGTCGCGCAATGTGCGTGCTTTTGTGCAGTCCTGTGGGACTTGCGCCCGGGCCAAGCCTTGCTGTTCCTGCGCTAATGGGTTGCTTTTGCCTGTCGCCGGTCCCTGAGAGGCCCTGGACGCATATTTCCATGGATTTTATTTCGGATCTTCCTGTTTCCCAGAAGATGTCTGTTATCTGGGTTGTTTGTGACCGGTTCTCTAAAATGGTCCATCTGGTACCTTTGCCTAAGTTGCCTTCCTCCTCAGATCTGGTTCCATTATTTTTTCAGCATGTGGTTCGTTTGCATGGCATTCCGGAGAATATTGTGTCTGACAGAGGTTCTCAGTTTGTCTCTAGATTTTGGCGGGCCTTTTGTGCTAGGATGGGCATTGATTTGTCTTTTTCTTCGGCGTTTCATCCTCAGACTAATGGCCAAACTGAGTGAACTAATCAGACCTTGGAGACCTATTTGAGATGCTTTGTGTCTGCTGATCAGGATGATTGGGTGTCTTTCTTGCCGTTGGCCGAGTTTGCCCTTAATAATCGGGCTAGTTCGGCTACTTTGGTTTCACCTTTCTTTTGTAATTTTGGTTTTCATCCTCGTTTTTCTTCTGGGCAGGTTGAGCCTTCTGATTGTCCTGGTGTTGATTCTGTGGTGGACAGGCTGCAGCAGATTTGGACTCATGTGGTGGACAATTTGACGTTGTCTCAGGAAAGGGCTCAACGTTTTGCTAACCGCCGTCGGTGTGTTGGTCCCCGGCTTTGTGTGGGGGATTTGGTTTGGTTGTCTTCTCGTCATGTTCCTATGAAGGTTTCTTCTCCTAAGTTTAAGCCTCGGTTTATTGGTCCTTATAAAATTTCTGAAATTATTAATCCGGTGTCTTTTCGTTTGGCTCTTCCTGCCTCTTTTGCCATTCATAATATTTTCCATAGATCTTTGTTGCGGAGATATGTGGTGCCCGTTGTTCCCTCGGTTGACCCTCCTGCCCCGGTGTTGGTTGAGGGAGAGTTGGAATATGAGGTTGAGAAGATTTTGGATTCTCGTTTTTCGAGGCGGAGGCTTCAGTATCTTGTCAGGTGGAAGGGTTATGGCCAGGAGGATAATTCTTGGGTTGTTGCCTCCGATGTCCATGCCACCGATTTGGTTCGTGCTTTTCACTTGGCTCGTCCTGATCGGCCTGGGGGCTCTGGTGAGGGTTCGGTGACCCCTCCTCAAGGGGGGGTACTGTTGTGAATTCCGCTCTTGAGCTCCCTCCGGTGGAGTTAGCTGTCATCAGTTGCCTCCACTTATCGTCTCTTCTGCTCGGCTATTTAGGTCTGGCTCTTTCTTCAGCCAGTGCCACTTGTAAATGGTTCCTGGTTGGATTCACATCTCTTTGGAGTTCCCTGTTATCCTGACCAGTTCAGCTAAGCTAAGTTTTTGCTTGCTCTTTTCTGTCCATAGATTGTGGACTTATCCTTTCTGTGCTTTCTATGTTTGTCCAGCTTATCAGTGTGAATTAATTCTGTCTTGCTGGAAGCTCTGGGAGGCAGATTTGCCCTCCACACCTTTAGTCAGGTGTGGAGATTTTTGGTAAACTCTGCGTGGATTTTTGTAGTGTTTTATACTGACCGCACAGTATTCCATCCTGTCCTATCTATTTAGCTAGACTGGCCTCCTGTGCTCATCCTGGTTTCATTCTGTGTATGTCTTTTCCCTCTCCACTCACAGTCATTATTTGTGGGGGGCTAATCTATCCTTTGGGGATTTTCTCTGAGGCAAGATAGCTTTCCTGCTTCTTTCTTTAGGGGTAGTTAGCTCTTAGGCTGTGACGAGATGCCTAGGGAGAGTATGGAGCATTCCACGGCACGGCTACTTCTAGTGTTGTGTTGAGCTTAGGGACTGCGGTCAGTACAGTTACCGCTTCCTTCAGAGCTCGTTCCATGTTGATCCTAGACCACCGTATCATAACAGGTCCCACATGGCAGAGTCGCTGCTGGTGGAGGCAAGAGATGCTGTAGGCTCCAGGCTAGTAGGACGGAGTGTTCGATGGCAGCGGGAGTTAGGCCACTGCTGGTACGATGAGGTGATCACACCTGCATACCTGCATACCTCATTCTCATGCCCATTAGGGCCCTCAATTTCCATCTGATCAGATACAGTAATTATTCTCAGAAAGAGAAGTTACACATTTTATGTTAACTCACCTTTTTAAAAATTTTGATTATGAATATTTTCTCCAATGAATAGGAATGGCAATGAGTGCCACGTTTTCACCATCTGTGGCCAACCTGGTCATGGCCTTTTGGGAATTTCATCATCTTTTCTCTTTGTCTAATGATTTTGTATTGTCAATTGTCTGGTATGGCAGATATATTGACGATATGTTTTTCATTTGGAGGGGTGATGTATCTGCCATGCCAGACTTTATGAGTTATCTTAATTCCGATGTTTTCAACTTAAAATTTACTCATAGATTTTATTCTGCTAATATTTCCTTTCTAGATTTGGAGTCACAGGGTGCTCATGGCCAGATAATTCCCACAGGGATCCACTGTAAACCATTTATGGACAATACAATACTCCATACTACTAGTAGCCACCCTATGCAAATACAAATCGGAACATTTCATCAGTGGCCAAGCATTTTGTTTCTCACCACTCATGTAATATTGTGACAGGTGACGTCCGCATGTCTCTCGGCCGTTTGACAGCAACAACACATGTAGGGATTGCCTGTTTGTTAGTTAATCTCTGCATGTCTTATGGTGTTGAACAGCCATGAGACATGCAGGCGTGGAAAGTCAAACATATTATTTGAGCACGACAAAGTTCGCTCATCACCACTCCTTACACTCCTGGATCTACAACTTGGGTACGAGAGCCCCGGATGTTCTCAATAGACGCCGCGAGATTATGTTCATTATTGTCATAACATTTCCTAGTTGTGCTTTATAGGATTATAGGCTTTGATAAAAATTGATGTTAAGATCGAAACGTGTCGCTTTTCCTCTTCTTAGAGTAGAATTCAGGAGCATGTACACCTTTTAATGTGGACTAAATACATTTTGGATTTTTTTCAAAGAGCTGAAACATCCATACTTTTTCAAACTTCCAAGAGCCTTTTTTTTTTCCTGTCGATATGGTCATATGAGGTTTTCTTTCCTGGAAAGAGTAAAGTTTTAAAAGACATCATTCATTTTACTATATTATGCTCTGAAAAAAAAAATCACGTGGGGTGTATGGTGAAAAATCACAATTCTCTCATTGGTTTTTGTATTTTTTTGCTTTTACGGTATTCATTTTGCTGTAAAGAATACCTGACAACATGATTCTCCAAGTCAGTACAATTACAGTCATACCAGAGTTAAAACAATTTTAAAAATCAAAGTGGAACTTGAAATTTTTATGATTTTTTTTTTATATTTAAAATTTTTTTCTAAATATCTCCCTCTGCTATGAAGACTGGATACAGATACTATATTTACTATGATATAGGGATTCCTGGTATAACATATCTTTGATTCCTCCTACACTATTGTCAGGGTTATTAACCCCTATCTGACCTCGGACGGGATAGTACGTCCGAGGTCAGATCCCCTGCTCTGATGCAGGGTTCCACGGTGAGCCCGCACCAAAGCCGGGACATGTCAGCTGTTTTAAACAGCTGACATGTGCCCGTAATAGGCGCGGGCAGAATCGCGATCTGCCCGCACCTATTAACTAGTTAAATGCAGACAGCGGCATTTAACTACCGCATCCGGCCGGGCGGCCGGAAATGACGTCATCGCCGACCCCCGTCACATGATCGGGGGTCGGCGATGCGTCTCCATTGTAACCATAGAGGTCCTTGAGACCTCTATGGTTACTGATCGACGGTGGCTGTGAGCGCCACCCTGTGGTCGGCGCTCACAGCACACCTCCATTTCTGCTACATAGCAGCGAACAGCAGATCACTGCTATGTAGCAGAGGCGATCGTGCTGTGCCTGCTTCTAGCCTCCCATGGAGGCTATTGAAGCATGGCAAAAGTAAAAAAAAAAAATTGAAAAAAATGTTAAAAAAATAAAAAAAATATAAAAGTTTAAATCACCCCCCTTTCGCCCCACTCAAAATAAATCAATAAAAAAAATATAAAATCTACGCATATTTGGTATCGCCGTGCTCAGAATCGCCCAATCTATCAAATAAAAAAAAGCATTAACCTGATCGCTAAACAACGTAGCGGGAAAAAAATTCAAAACGCCAGAATTACGTTTTTTTGGTCGCCGCAACATTGCATTAAAATGCAATAACGGGCGATCAAAAGAACGTATCTGCACCGAAATGCTATCATTAAAAACATCATCTCGGCACGCAAAAATAAGCCCTCAACCGACCCCAGATCACGAAAAATGGAGTATCGGAAAATGGCGCAATTTTTTTTTTTTTTTATTTTAGCAAAGTTTGGAATTTTTTTTCACCACTTAGATAAAAAATAACCTAGTCATGTTAGGTGTCTATGAACTCGTACTGACCTGGAGAATCATAATGACAATTGCAATTTCACCGCACTTGGAATTTTTTTCCCGTTTTCTAGTACATGACATGCTAAAACCAATGATGTCGTTCAAAAGTACAACTCGTCCCGCAAAAAATAAGCCCTCCCATGGCCAAATTGACAGAAAAATAAAAAGTTATCGCTCTGGGAAGGAGGGGAGTGAAAAACGAACACGGAAAAATGAAAAATCCCAAGGTCATGAAGGGGTTAACCCATAAAACACCATAGAGTTATGTATTGTGGAATGAAGTTGAGGTAAAAAAAAAAATGAAACAAATTAGCTCTGCGTCAATTGCAGAAAAATCAAACACTCATTTCACCTTTTGTTCTTTAATATCCATGGCCGGGCTGATATGAGTTTTCCCTAAATAATCAAGCCATTATTACACGAAGAACAAGTGAAAAGATCAGCGGTGGATATTGAGCTAGAACAGGTCTGCACTGTCCCCTCTCTAAAAGAAGACTATGTAACATTGTCTCCGCCCCCGAGGAGCCAGGAGCATCTGTCAAATAATTTATTTTTATTGTTTTTGTTTCTCTGAAGGGGACACAGGAGTCTCTTCATCACTCAACTATTCTAAGGTCGACACTATGTGAGCAATGATCCTACACTGAGAAGAATATAGAGCAAAACATGCCCAGACCTGAATAAGACACTTAAAAGTCATTTTTTATGTTTTCACTCATTTATCTTTTAAAGATTTTTAACTTTTTAGGTAGGTGCAATAATTGTAATAGTTTTACAAAATTATATTATTTTAATAGAAACATATTTATAAGAATTTTATGTGTATAACATTGCTATAATCACCGGAGATAGTACCATTTATTAGTAAAAATATATCTAATTTTACTCCAAGTGTGCACATAGCCTTAGACTACCAAGGACAACATCTGTGAGGAGTTTGTATGTTCTCTCCGTGTTTGCGTGGGTTTCCTCCGGGTTCTCCGGTTTCCTCCCACATTCCAAAGACACACTGATAGGGAAATTAGATTGTGAGCCCCATCGGGGACAGCGACAATAATGTGTGCAAACTGTAAAGCGCTGCGGAATATGTTAGCACTATATAACAATAAAGATTATTATTAGACTATAATTCTTAGCCATATTTCTCAGATCACTGAAACCCTGGAGACAGGAAATGATAGACAATATATTAATAATGTTATCTGTACTGTTAGTACTGTTAGGACATTGTTTGTTATGCATTCCTATGTATATTATTATTATTATTGTTGTTGTTATCCTTATTATTACATTTATTGACTTTTTAAAATCATTTTATATACTCATTATTTAATATCTTTATGACATCCACGACACCCTACCTTTTCCAGATTTATTTCATGGCAATGAACACAATAAATAACAGAGACATTATATAATTACACATTTCCACTTACCTTTTTCATTGTTCTACAAGTTTGGGTCCAGAATTATAAAGAGCGAGACATTTTTTTAAGAAAGTTTTAGAAGGGGAACGGGAAAGGAGAGTCGGCTCTCCCAGGTTGCAGCATGGATCCTGCTAGCTGCTTTGCACGGACAAGCATGGGAAATGCTGAGGCAAAACAAAGCCTTAGGCTGGAGTCACACAACGTATAAAAAAAGGTCCATTTTACACGGACGAGAATCGCAGAAATGTTCCCTGAACAGTGATCCGTAAGTCATCCGTGTGCACTGCGAGGATGCGATTTTATCGTATGTAAGTATCTGCGTGACATCCATATGACATCCATACGGCGAGATTTTCTCTCCAGCTTGCAAAATGGATAATGGATCCATGGGCTCAAATATTCGTGGAAACATGTATACAGTCTATATACCGTATATATATATATATGTATATATATATATATATATATATATATATACAGTACAGACCAAAAGTTTGGACACACCTCCTCATTTAAAGATTATTATTATTATTATTTATTGTTATAGCGCCATTTATTCTATATTTTCATGACTATGAAAATTGTAAATTCACACTGAAGGCATCAAAACTATGAATTAACACATGTGGAATTATATACTTAACAAAAAAGTGTGAAACAACTGAAATTATGTCTTATATTCTAGGTTCTTCAAAGTAGCCACCTTTTACTTTGATGACTGCTTTGCACACTCTTGGCATTCTCGTGATGAGCTTCAAGAGGTAGTCACCGGGAATGGTTTTCACTTCACAGGTGTGCCCTGTCAGGTTTAATCAGTGGGATTTCTTGCCTCATAAATGGGGTTGGGACCATCAGTTAAGTTGAGCAGAAGTCTGGTGGATACACAGCTGATAGTCCTACTGAATAGACTGTTAGAGTTTGTATTATGGCAAGAAAAAAGCAGCTAAGTAAAGAAAAACGAGTGGCCATCATTACTTTAAGAAATGAAGGTCAGTCAGTCCGAAAAATTTAGAAAAATTTGAAAGTGTCCCCAAGTGCAGTGGCAAAAACCATCAAGCGCTACCATGAAACTGGCTTACATGAGGACCGCCCCAGGAAAGGAAGACCAAGAGTCACCTCTGCTTCTGAGGATAAGCTTATCCGAATCACAAGCCTCAGAAATCGCAGGTTAGCAGCAGCTCAGATTAGAGACCGGGTCGATGCCACACCGAGTTCTAGCGGAAGACACATCTCTACAACAACTGTTAAGAGGAGACTTTGTGCAGCAGGCCTTCATGGTAAAATAGCTGCTAGGAAACCACTGCTAAGGACAGGCAACAAGTAGAAGAGACTTGTTTGGGCTAAAGAACACAAGGAATGGACATTAGACCAGTGGAAATCTGTGCTTTGGTCTGATGAGTCCAAATTTGAGATCTTTGGTTCCAACCACCGTTTCTTTGTGCAACGCAGAAAAGGTGAACGGATGGACTCTACATGCCTGGTTCCCACCGTGAAGCATGGAGGAGGAGGTGTGATGGTGTGGGGGTGCTTTGCTGGTGACACTGCTGGGGATTTATTCAAAATTGAAGGCATACTGAACCAGCATGGCTACCACAGCATCTTGCAACGGCATGGTATTCTATCCAGTTTGCGTTTAGTTGGACCATCATTTATTTTCAACAGGACAATGACCCCAAACACACCTCCAGGCTGTGTAAGGGCTATTTGACCAAGAAGGAGAGTGATGGGGAGCTACGCCAGATGACTTGGCCTCCACAGTCACCAGACCTGGACCCAATCGAGATGGTTTGGGGTGAGCTGGACCGCAGAGTGAAGGCAAAAGGGCCAACAAGTGCTAAGCATCTCTGGGAACTTCTTCAAGATTGTTGGAAGACCATTTCCGGTGACTACCTCTTGAAGCTCATCAAGAGAATGCCTAGAGTGTGCAAAGCAGTCATCAAAGCAAAAGGTGGCTACTTTGAAGAACCTAAAATATAAGACATAATTTCAGTTGTTTCACACTTTTTTGTTAAGTATATAATTGCACATGTGTTAAGTCATAGTTTTGATTAGGGTTGAGCGACTTTTAGTTTTTTAGGGTCGAGTCGGGTTTCGCGAAACACGACTATCTCAAAAGTCGAGTCGAGTGGAATCGGCCGATTATCGCGAAAAGTCGGGGATCGACCGAAACACGAAACCCAATGCAAGTCAATGGGGAAGCATAGTCGGCAGTGAGTGGAGGCCAGGAAAACACCTACAGTGCCCATTTTAATGGCAAAAACATCCATTCTTGTTACTGAAGCTTGTCAATCTTAATTTACCTTATAATAATAATTAGGCATTGGAAATTGGGGGTCATTTGGCTAAAGTTGTGGGGGGTAGGGCTGGTTCAAGTTTTAGTGGGCCCAGGTAATCTGGACCATCTCAGGGCAGTGGAGCAGGGAGAGGTAAGTATTTAAACTTTGCAAGTGCTGTGATCCTGAGCAAGCAGGGGGGGCCCACTCGTTGGCACTGGCACTGGCACAGGGCCCCTCAAAGTACAGCGGTGTGTTTGCACGGCGGGGGCGCCTCCCACCGGCAGCAACACTTTTGCGTACTATGAGGGGCCCTGTGCCAGTGACGTCTCCAATGAGTATTCCCCCCCCACCTGATAAAGGAACCTGCACTTTCATCTGCACCTTCCTCTTTGTCCCCGTGTAAGGTGTTATGGTATGCTGGAAGGGGAACCTGACTTTCAGCAGGGTCACAATCTTGCTGTGTAGCGTGCACGGGGAATGTAGCGTTCTGGGTCAATATACCAGCAGACTCATCTCTCACTGGCTGGGCAATGGGCAGGATGAGGAGGAAACAAAGATATAGGCCCAAAGAATAAAGTGGGCTAAATGCAGTTCAAAATTGGTAAGAGGACTAACCAGGGGGCATTGCTTTGTTCAGTGGAGTACAACTGTAATGAGAGGCTGACACAGTGAGTAGGCCCAAATCAGTAAGTAGGCTAAATGCAGTTCAAAATTGTTAACAGAAGTAAACAGGCGGCACTGGTTTGTTCAGTGTAGGAGAATATCAAGGAGCGGCAGACACCGTTAGTAGGGCCAACAAAACAAGTAGGCCAAATGCAGTGTTATATTAAAAACAATTTAACGAGAGCCTGAAGATAGAAGCTAGGGAAAGCAACCTGGAGAACACCTTGGAGCGGCAGACACCGTCTCTACCACCCAGACCCAACTTGTAGGCCTAATGCAGTGTTGTTTCAACAACTATTTAATGAGAGCCTGAAGATTGAAGCTCAGGAAAGGCAACCAGGAGAACACCTTGGAGCGGCATACACCGTTAGTAGGCCCCAACCAAACTAGTAGCCCCACTGCAGTTGTTCGATTAAAAAACTATTTAACAAGAGCCTGAAAATTGAAGCTCAAGAAAGGCAACCTGGAGAACACCTTGGAGTGGCATACACCGTTAGTAGGCCCCAACCCAACTAGTAGCCCCACTGCAGTTGTTCGATTAAAAAACTATTTAACAAGAGCCTGAAAATTGAAGCTCAAGAAAGGCAACCTGGAGAACACCTTGGAGTGGCATACACCGTTAGTAGGCCCCAACCCAACTAGTAGCCCCACTGCAGTTGTTCGATTAAAAAACTATTTAACAAGAGCCTGAAGATTGAAGCTCAGGAAAGGCAACCTGGAAAACATCTTGGAGCGGCATACACCGTTAGTAGGCCCCAACCCAACTAGTAGGCCAAATGCAGTTGTTCCATTTATCAACTATTTAACAAGAGCCTTAAGATTGAAGCTCAGGAAAGGCAACCTGGAGAACACCTTGGAGCGGCAGACACCGTTAGTAAGCCCCAACCAAACTAGTAGCCCCACTGCAGTTGTTCGATTAAAAAACTATTTAACGAGAACCTGAAGATTGAAGCTCAGGAAAGGCAACCTGGAGAACACCTTGGAGCGGCATACACCGTTAGTAGGCCCCAACCAAACTAGTAGCCCCACTGCAGTTGTTCGATTAAAAAACTATTTAACAAGAGCCTGAAGATTGAAGCTCAGGAAAGGCAACCTGGAGAACACCTTGGAGCGACATACACTGGTAGTAGGCCCCAAACCAACTAGTAGCCCCACTGCAGTTGTCCGATTAAAAAACTATTTAACGAGAGCCTGAAGATTGAAGCTCAGGAAAGGCAACCAGGAGAACACCTTGGAGCGGCAGACACCGTTAGTAGGCCCCAACCAAACTAGTAGCCCCACTGCAGTTGTTCGATTAAAAAACTGATAGGCAACCTGGAGAACACCCTGGAGCGGAAGACTCGGTTTGTAGACCACAACCATTGTGGCCCCAATGCAGTTTTATAATTCTGACAGGCTGAAAACCTGCCTTTTTTTTTTTTTTTTTTTTAGAGGAGAACAGCTGTATTAAGTGGCGCAGACAGACACTGCTAGTAGGCCTTACACCACAAAGTTGGCTCACTGCAGGTTGAAAAAAAGGTACATGGGTACACGGTCGGCATTGGTGTGCTCAGCGGAGGACAAATGGAAGGATGGACCGCAGACAGACTTAGTAGGCCTACAATAAAGAAAGTAGGCTCTATGCACTTTTAAATAGGTTCCAGGGGTACACAGGCAGCATTGGTGTGGTCAGCGGAAGACTATTGGAAGGAGGGACCACAGACAGACTTAGTAGTCCTAAAATAAAAAAAATTAGGCTCAATGCAGTTCGAATTATCTTGCAGGGGTACACAGGCAGCATTGGTTTGTTCAGCGGAGGACGATTGGAAGGAGTGTCTGACACAGTTAGTACTCCCCAAAAATAAATAGATGTTAATGTCTCTCCAAACAACTAAACCAAAAAAAAATGGTGGCATACTTAGGTACAGGGGTGGGTTCCTCTGCTGAGTTTCAGACATAGTAATTTGGCACCGCTAAGTATTTACTGGTGTCAATATAGGACACTGACCCTGACTATTTTAACTAGCATCATACAAGTCAACAAATTGGTATTGTCAGTGCCAGGCATTAAAGGATGTCAGCGCATAGACTAAACATTGGTGGAGCTGTGAGAGATAATTTTGCAAGTGGTAGAGCACTGTTTGAGCTGGGGGGGGAAACTCTCTTGTGGCCGGCGGTACAGGCGCAGGGCCCTTCATGTTACAACGGTGTGTCTGACGTTGGTTGCGCGCCACCACCACCAGAGACACTTTATTGTACTATGAGGGACCCAGTGGCAGTGCTGTTGGCCAAAAGCGGGCACACCCACCTCTTCAGACAAATGGCACTCTCACGGGTGCTTGCGCCAAGTGGCGCGACCACGGCCTTGTGGGGGGAGTTAGCCCATTTAGGGAGGTGTAAACATGTCGTATGTTGGACAAACAGCTTCTGCAGTTTAAGAGATTGGAACAGTCAGTAAGACCAGTCCACAAGCAAGACCTTTTTATAGGAAAGCTGGGAAAGGTGGGGCAAAATAATTCAAAATCCATGAGTGGTTCATTTTAATGAAGGTTAGATCATCAACATTTTGGGTAGCCAGACGAGTCCTTTTTTCGGTCAATATTGAACCAGCAGCACTGAATACTCTTTCTGATAGCACACTAGCTGCTGGGCAAGCAAGCTTCTGCAATGCATATTCTGCCAATTCAGGCCAGGTGTCTATTTTGGATGCCCAGTAATCAAATGGGAATGACGGTTGAGGGAGAACATCGATAAGGGATGAAAAATAGTTAGGGTACCATCACACAGTGGCATTTTGATCGCTACGAAGGCACGATCCGTGACGCTCCAGCATCGTAACAATATCGCTCCAGCGTCGTAGACTGCTGTCACACTTTGCAATGTACGACTCTGGAGCGATAATTTCATGACGTATGTGCGATGTAGAAGCCATTGGTTACTATGCGCACATCGTATACAATATCGTGCACACCTTTGTTACACCATGTGATCATGCCGCCACAGTGGGACACTAGACGACGAAAGAAAGTTTCAAACGATCTGCTACGACGTACGATTCTCAGCGGGGTCCCTGATCGCAGGAGCGTGTCAGACACAGCGAGATCGCTGGAACGTCACGGATATATCGCTGGAACATCACAAATCGTGCCATCGTAGCGATCAAAATGCCACTGTGTGACGGTACCCTTAGTAACCATACTGGACAAATGTTGTCTCCTGTCACTTTGAATTGATGCTGCAGTACCTGTCCTGTCTGCGGTCATTGCGAAATCACTCCACAACCTGGTCAGAAAACCCCTCTGTCCAACGCCACTTCTGATTTGTGCAACTCTAACACCTCTGCCCTGTTGCCCCCCTGCAGCTCGTGTGAGAACTATCACCGGTGCTGTGTGCTGGGAATGCCTGAATCAAACGGTCTACAAGAGTTGCTTGTTTGGTTGCTAATATTTGTTCGAGGTTCTCATGTGGCATGATATTTTGCAATTTGCCTTTATAGCGAGGATCAAGGAGGCAGGCCAACCAGTAATCGTCATCGGTCATCATTTTAATAATGCGTGGGTCCCTTTTGAGGATACGTAAGGCATAATCCGCCATGTGGGCCAAACTTCCAGTTGTGAAATCTGCGGTTGTGCTGGGTTGAGGGGCAGTTTCAGGCAAATCTACGTCACTTGTCTCCCTCAAAAAACCTGAACCTGGCCTTGCAACGCCACCAGTTTCTATTGGCCCCGGAGAAGCTTCCTCATTCAAAAAATACTCATCCCCATCATCCTCCTCCTCTTCGCCCGCTACCTCGTCCTGTAGATTGCCCTGACCAGACAATGGCTGACTGTTATCAAGGCTTTCCTCTTCCTCGGCTGCAGACGCCTGCTCCTTTATGTGCGTCAAACTTTGCATCAGCAGACGCATTAGGGGGATGCTCATGCTTATTATGGCGTTGTCTGCACTAACCAGCCGTGTGCATTCCTTAAAACACTGAAGGACTTGACACAGGTCTTGTACCTTCGACCACTGCACACCTGACAACTCCATGTCTGCCATCCAACTGCCTGCCCGTGTATGTGTATCCTCCCACAAATACATAACAGCACGCCTCTGTTCGCACAGTCTCTGAAGCATGTGCAGTGTGGAGTTCCACCTTGTTGCAACGTCGATGATTAGGCGATGCTGGGGAAGGTTCAAAGACCGCTGATGGTTCTGCATACGGCTGGAGTGTACGGGCGAACAGCGGATATGCGTGCAAAGTCTGCACACTTTGAGGAGCAGGTCGGGTAACCCCGGATAACTTTTCAAGAAGCACTGCACCACCAGGTTTAAGGTGTGAGCCAGGCAAGGAATGTGTTTCAGTTGGGAAAGGGCTATGGCAGCCATAAAATTCCAGTTATCACTCACTACCTTGCCTGCCTCAAGATGTACACTGCCCAGTCATGACTAAGTTTCTTTCTGCAAGAACTCGGACAGAACTTCCGCGGTGTGTCTGTTGTCGCCCAAACACTTCATTGCCAATACAGCCTGCTGACACTTGCCACTAGCTGTGTAATGGGACACCTCGTGTGCAACAGTGGCAGCTGCGGATGGAGTGCTCGTGCGACTGCGGTCTGTGGATGAGCTCTCGCTTCTGCAGGAGGACGAAGAGGAGGAGGAGGGGGGGGGGGGCGAACGCCTACAGCCAACTGTTTCCTAGACTTTGGGCTAGGCAGAACTGTCCCAATATTGCTGTCCCCTGTGGACCCTGCATCCACCACATTAACCCAGTGTGCCGTGATGGACACGTAACGTCCCTGGCCATGCCTACTGGTCCATGCATCTTTGTACTCACAGATTGCCTGAGTGCATGGACGATGTGGTCTTTTACATGCTGGTGGAGGGCTGGGATGGCTTTTCTCGAAAAGAAGTGTCGACTGTGTAGCTCGTAGCGTGGTTCAGCGTAGTCCATCAGGGCTTTGAAAGCTTCGCTTTCAACTAACCGGTAGGGCATCATCTTTAATGAGATTAGTCTAGCAATGTGGGCGTTCAAACCCTGTGTACGCGGATGCGAGGATGAGTATTTCCTTTTCCTAAAGAGAGTCTCATGTAGGGTGAGCTGGACTGGAGAGCTGCAGATGGTGGAACTAGCGGGGGTGCCGGTGGACATGGCAGACTGAGAGAGGGTTGGAGACGGTATTCTTGCTGGTGCCCTACATGCAGTGTTTCCTACTACAAAACTGGTGATTCCCTAACTGCTTTGGCCTTGCGACGAAATCTGCACATTTACTGCAGGTGGTGCGGGAAATGGTGGGCTTACAGTGAGGGAAGGGATGTAGCCTTGCTGACTAGCTTCATTGGTCAAGGGTGCTACAACCTTAAGGGAGGTTTGGTAGTGAGTCCAGGCTTGCAAATGCATGGTGGTTAAATGTCTACGCATGCAACTTGTATTGAGACTTTTCAGATTCTGCCCTCTGCTTAAGGTAGTTGAACATTTTTGACAGATGACTTTGCACTGATCATTTGGATGTTGTTTAAAAAAATGCCAGACTGCACTCTTTCTACTATCAGATACCTTTTCAGGCATTGCAGACTGAGCTTCATTAACCGGGTGGCCACGCTGTCCTCCAACTGGTTTTGGTTTTGCCATGCGTTTTTGGCCAGATACGGGCCTGGCAGATGGCACCTGTTGCGATGTTGATGCCTTCTGCGGCTCCTCCTCCTCCGCTTCAGAGCTACTGCCGCCTGCACCCTGTTCCCCCAATGGCTGCCAATCGGGGTCAACAACTGGGTCATCTATGACCTCCTCTTCTATCTCGTGTGCAACTTCGTCTGTGTCACCATGTAAGCCGGTGGTATAGCGTTCGTGAAGGGCCACCATAGTCTCATCAGGGTCTGATTCTGGATCAGTACACTGCGAGGGCAATGTTCTGGTCTGAGTCAAAGGAACAGCATAGTAATCTGGCTGTGGCTGTGCATCTGTGCACTCCATGTCCGATTCAACTTGTAATGGGCATGGCCTGTTAACTGTTTCACTTTCTAACCCAGGAATGGTATGTGTAAAGAGCTCCATGGAGTAACACGTTGTGTCGCCTGACGCATCCTTCTCTGTTGTTCTTGGTGAAGAAGACAAAGAAGCGACTTGTCCCTGACCGTGAACATCCACTAACGACGTGCTGCTTTTACATTTAGCAGTTTCAGAAGAGGAGACGAAAGAGCTAGAGGCTGAGTCAGCAAGGAAAGCCAAAACTTGTTCTTGCTGCTCCGGCTTTAAAAACGGTTTTCCTACTCCCAGAAAAGGGAGCGTTCGAGGCCTTGTGTAGCCAGACGATGAACCTGGCTCAACAACTCGAGACTTATGTGCTATATTGCTTTTCCCATGACCACCTGATGCTCCACCATCACTACCATCATTACCAGCTGGCAATGACCGCCCACGGCCACGACCTCTTCCACCAGACTTCCTCATTGTTTGAAAAACATAACCAAACTAACGGTATTTGTTACTGTAAAACCAGTTACAAGGTAAACTCAAACTTCTGTTGGATTTATATATCCCTTTATAGGTGGCTGAGACTGAAGGGAAAATCAGGCCCAATGTATAACAGTACACAGCTTCAGTGGCAGACAGATATGCCACTAACAGGACTGACGCTGATGCAGACACTAACAATTAAAATCTCCCCATTTTTATTTTTACTGGGAGAATATTGAAGAAATGTGGCCCACTCTTATACAGTATATGTTCTCTGGCACAAAATTAGAGACAGATGCCACACACAGCACTGGCACTGAGGCAGAATTGCCAATCTTAATCTCCCACTATTTGTTTTTTTTCCAGGGAGAATTTAAAAGAAATCTGGCCCAGTGTTACACACTAGGTTTTCTGTGGCACAAAATTAGAGACAGGTGGCACACACAGGACTGGCACCGAAGCAGAAATGCCAATCTTAATCTCCCACTATTTTTTTTTCAGGGAGAATTTAAAAGAAATCTGGCCCAGTGTTACACACTAGGTTTAATGTGGCACAAAATTTGAGACAGGTGGCACACACAGGAATGGCACCGAAGCAGTAATGCCAATCTTAATCTCCCACTATTTTTTTTTCCAGGGAGAATTTAAAAGAAATCTGGCCCAGTATTACACACTAGGTTTAATGTGGCACAAAATTAGAGACAGGTGGCACACACAGGAATGGCACCGAAGCAGTAATGGCAATCTTAATCTCCCACTATTTTTTTTTCAGGGAGAATTTAAAAGAAATCTGGCCCAGTGTTACACACTAGGTTTAATGTGGCACAAAATTAGAGACAGGTGGCACACACAGGAATGGCACCGAAGCAGTAATACCAATCTTAATCTCCCACTATTTTTTTTTCCAGGGAGAATTTGAAAAAATCTGGCCCAGTATTACACACTAGGTCTAATGTGGCACAAAATTAGAGACAGGTGGCACACACAGGAATGGCACCAAAGCAGTAATGCCAATCTTAATCTCCCACTATTTTTTTTTTCAGGGAGAATTTAAAAGAAATCTGGCCTAGTATTACACACTAGGTTTAATGTGGCACACAATTTGAGACAGGTGGCACACACAGGAGTGGCACTGAAGCAGAAATGCCAATCTTAATCTCCCACTACTTTTTTTTTTCAGGGAGAATTTAAAAGAAATCTGGCCCAGTGTTACACACTAGGTTTAATGTGGCACAAAATTAGAGACAGGTGGCACACACAGGAATGGCACCGAAGCAGTAATGCCAATCTTAATCTCCCACTATTTTTTTTTCCAGGGAGAATTTGAAAAAATCTGGCCCAGTATTACACACTAGGTTTAATGTGGCACAAAATTAGAGACAGGTGGCACACACAGGAATGGCACCAAAGCAGTAATGCCAATCTTAATCTCCCACTATTTTTTTTCAGGGAGAATTTAAAAGAAATCTGGCCCAGTATTACACACTAGGTTTAATGTGGCACACAATTTGAGACAGGTGGCACACACAGGAGTGGCACTGAAGCAGAAATGCCAATCTTAATCTCCCACTACTTTTTTTTTCAGGGAGAATTTAAAAGAAATCTGGCCCAGTGTTACACACTAGGTTTAATGTGGCACAAAATTAGAGACAGGTGGCACACACAGGAATGGCACCGAAGCAGTAATGCCAATCTTAATCTCCCACTATTTTTTTTTTCAGGGAGAATTGAAAAGAAATCTGGCCCAGTATTACACACTAGGTTTAATGTGGCACACAATTTGAGACAGGTGGCACACACAGGAGTGGCACTGAAGCAGAAATGCCAATCTTAATCTCCCACTACTTTTTTTTTCAGGGAGAATTTAAAAGAAATCTGGCCCAGTGTTACACACTAGGTTTAATGTGGCACAAAATTAGAGACAGGTGGCACACACAGGAATGGCACCAAAGCAGTAATGCCAATCTTAATCTCCCACTATTTTTTTTTTCCAGGGAGAATTTGAAAAAAATCTGGCCCAGTATTACACACTAGGTTTAATGTGGCACAAAATTAGAGACAGGTGGCACACACAGGAATGGCACCAAAGCAGTAATGCCAATCTTAATCTCCCACTATTTTTTTTCAGGGAGAATTTAAAAGAAATCTGGCCCAGTATTACACACTAGGTTTAATGTGGCACACAATTTGAGACAGGTGGCACACACAGGAGTGGCACTGAAGCAGAAATGCCAATCTTAATCTCCCACTACTTTTTTTTTCAGGGAGAATTTAAAAGAAATCTGGCCCAGTGTTACACACTAGGTTTAATGTGGCACAAAATTAGAGACAGGTGGCACACACAGGAATGGCACCGAAGCAGTAATGCCAATCTTAATCTCCCACTTTTTTTTTTTTTCAGGGAGAATTGAAAAGAAATCTGGCCCAGTATTACACACTAGGTATAATGTGGCGCAAAATTTGAGACAGGTGGCACACACAGCACTGGCAATGAGGCAGAAATGCCAATCTTAATCACACACTATTTTTATTTTTTCAGGGAGAATTGAAAAGAAATCTGGCCCAGTATTACCCACTAGGTTTAATGTTGCACAAAATTTGAGACAGGTGGCACACAGGAGTGGCACTGAAGCAGAAATGCCAATCTTATTCTCCCACTATTTTTTTTTTCAGGGAGAATTTAAAAGAAATCTGGCCCAGTATTACACACTAGGTTTAATGTGGCACAAAATTAGAGACAGATGCCACACACAGCACTGGCATTGAGGCAAAATTGCCAATCTTAATCTCCCACTATTTTTTTTTTATTTATGGGAGAATTGGCAAGAAATCAGGCCCACTGTTAGACTGTGCCAGAAAATGAGACACAGATGCCATACACAGGGCTGCCACTGATACAGATTTGCCAATTTTAATCTGCACCTTTTTTTTTCTTCAGGGAGACTAGTGAATAAATCTGGGCCACTGTATGTTAAGGACTGGCGGAACGCACCAAGTATAGATGATATAAAACTAGGTGCGTTCGCAGTCCGAGGTCCACCGTGCAGGTAAAAACCCTGCTGCTAGTAAGACGGACTATATGGCGGTACTAAAAGTATACACGCACGGGTTAACTTCACCCTGCGTGAAGGAAGCGATCCTGTTGAGTCACAGGACCGTGGTACCGCACATAGAGCGCGAGCAAGAGGTCAGCGAACACAACCCCAACACAGGATTGAAGTCCGATTAGACCACTTGCTGACACAACACCGCAACTGGGTGTGTAAGGAAACTATTAAAATAGTATATAAAGGCACGAGAGTGCATGCAGTGCCACACAGACGAACGCCACTAACCACCCAGGCTTGGGTAAGGAAAGCGCAGAGGAAGCGCACGGCGCCGTACAGGCGGTCACAGCAACTAGACGCTGTTATGTGTGTAATGTGCTGTTGGATAAGTCGGGCACTAGATAGCAAACATACACCTTCCGCGAACAGTCATCCAATAGGGAGGGTATTTTAAAGAGCGACTTTCACACACAACACACACACATATTATCAAGACAATACTAGCGCATGGCCGTGTGGTCATGCGCAGTTTATATAGTTGCAGCACAGGAAGCAGCTCCAAAAGTTTTGCCCTTTCAGGACCTGCCAAGAGGACCAATGGGATGTGCTGCAGTACCTGAGCATGTGACCCTCGATCTCCAACGGGAGATCTTGCCCTGGGCATGCTCAGTGTGTACAAATAAGGACTTAGTCCCAGAGAAGCCCGCTCGCCGCAGATCAGTGCAGGGTACAACAGGAGAGCCGGAAAAGGCAGCAGTAACCCTTTGCACAGAATCAGTCCCAGCGAGACGCTGGGAGCGACGCCTCCGCTGAGCTGAGCAGAGCCCACTGCGGCCGAAGCAGAATGGGAGACCGCAGCAGACACGGATCGAGATTCCCCCTGTGCAGCAGAGGAAACTCGACTCCTAACATTACTCCCCCCCAGGCCCCCCCCACCTTGGGCCTCGCTACGTTCGAAGGCAGCAATAAGCTGCAGAGCTCGAATGTGCTCAGCAGGCTCCCAGGACCTATCCTCAGGACCGTAACCCTTCCAGTCCACCCAAAAAAATTTTTTGCCACGAACCACCTTGCACCCCAAGATAGCATTCACCTCGAAATCGTCCGTAGATGAACCCGATGCCTCGGCGGAACACTCAGAAAACCGGGACATGTATACGGGCCTAAGGAGGGACACATGAAAGGTGTCGGTGATACCAAGGCGTGGAGGAAGGGCCAGACGGTAGACCACAGGATTAACCTGTTCGAGGACCTTGAAGGGACCCAAGTAGCGAGGAGCAAACTTAGTGGACTCAACACGCAGCCTGATGTTACGGGCGGAGAGCCACACTAAGTTGCCAGGAGCAAAGGTCGGAGCGGGGCGCCGATGAGCATCGGCGGAGGACCTCATTCTCTCCTTAGAGGCCCGAATGGCATCCTGAGTGCGGTCCCAAATATCCCGTGCCTCCACAGCCCAGTCTGCTACCCTGGAGTCTGCGGAAGACACGGGCATAGGCACAGGTACCCGTGGATGCTGACCATAGTTGAGGAGGAATGGGGTTTGTCCAGTGGAGTCGGCTAAGGCGTTGTTCAGCGCAAACTCTGCCCATGATAGCAAGGATGCCCAGTCATCCTGCCTGGCTTAAAAAAAAATGTCGCAGGTATGTGACCAAGGTCTGGTTGGCCCTCTCTACCAACCCATTCGTCTCGGGATGATAAGCGGAAGAGAGATTCAACTCAATACTGAGAAGACGACAAAGCTCTCTCCAGAACCGAGACGCAAACTGGGGACCCCGGTCACTGACAATTTTGTCAGGCATACCATGTAGGCGGAAGATGTGTTTAATGAACAACGCTGCCAAGGCCCGTGCAGAAGGTAACCGTGGTAGCGGCACCAAATGCACCATTTTTGAGAAATGATCGGTGATGACCCAAATGATGGTACAGCCGCGAGATTTGGGTAAACCCACGACAAAGTCCATCCCGACCATCTCCCAGGGCCTATCTGCCACCGGCAAGGGATAGAGCAACCCAGCTGGCCTTTGACGCGGAGATTTATTTTTGGCGCAGGAGACACACGCCAGAATATAATCCCTGACATCCCGGACCATATGCGGCCACCAGTACATCCTCGCCAGTAGCTCAGATGTCCTCTTTGTCACAAAGTGTCCACCCACCCTGGACGAATGAGCCCAAGAGAGAACCTCCGGTCGCAAATTAATGGGCACAAAAGTCTTGCCCGGTGGCACAGACTCCAGCGAAACCGGCGCTACGGTTCTCAGACTCTCAGAAGGGACAATAAGCCGAGGCTCCTCTTCCTCCTCTTCCGTTGACATAAGGGAGCGAGAGAGAGCGTCAGCACGAATATTCTTCTCCCCAGCGAGAAAATGAAGGGAAAAGTGGAAGAGGGAAAAGAACAAGGACCATCTGGCTTGGCGAGAATTTAGCCGTTGGGCTGTTTGCAAGTAGACCAAATTTTTGTGGTCCGTGTAGACTTGGAAGGGAAACCGCGCACCTTCCAGAAGGTGTCTCCACTCTGAAAAGGCCAACTTCATTGCTAGCAACTCCCTATCCCCGATGGAGTAGTTTCTCTCCGCTGGCGAGAAGGTCTTAGAGAAGAAGAAGCATGGATGCTTCCGACCTTGAGCATCCTTTTGATAGAGGACTGCTCCAGCACCAACGGATGAGGCATCCACCTCCATTAGGAATGGCTTAACCACATCGGGACGATGTAAGATGGGAGGGCTAGCAAAGTGGGACTTAATAGAAGTGAAGGCCTTGGAGACCCCTTCTGACCACAATTTGGGATTCGCTCCCTTCTTGGTGAGGGCTACCAAGGGAGCTACCAGAGTTGAGAAGTGGGGAATGAACTGGCGGTAATAGTTAATGAACCCCATAAAGCGCTGCACCGCTTTAAGAGAATGGGGCTCTTGCCAGTCCATCACAGCCTGTAGTTTGGCAGGATCCATAGCCAATCCCTGGGCGGAGATGATATAGCCCAGGAACGGTAAAGACTCCTGCTCAAACATACACGTCTCCAACTTAGCATAAAGAGAGTTTGCCCGTAGGAGATAGAAGACTCTGCCAACATCTCTCCGGTGGGAGTCAATATCTGGAGAAAAGATGAGAATATCATCCAGATAGACTACAACCGAGGTGGAAAGCATATCCCGGAAGATGTCGTTGACAAAGTCTTGGAAAACGGCTGGGGCATTACAGAGCCCGAAAGGCATCACCAGATACTCATAGTGCCCATCTCTGGTGTTAAACGCCGTTTTCCATTCGTCCCCCTCACGGATGCGAATCAGGTTATAAGCACCCCGCAGATCTAATTTAGTAAACACTCTAGCTCCCCGAAGCCTATCGAAGAGCTCGGATATCAAGGGCAAAGGATACTTGTTCTTAACGGTGATAGCGTTAAGACCCCTGTAGTCTATGCATGGACGTAGTTCCCCATTCTTCTTCTGCACGAAGAAGAACCCTGCCCCAGCAGGTGACACTGACTTCCTGATAAACCCTCTTGCCAGATTATCTTGAATGTACTGAGACATGGCCTCCGTCTCCGGGAGAGATAATGGATAAACTCGACCCCGGGGAGGCTCCGCACCAGGCAAGAGATCGATAGGACAGTCATAGGGGCGATGGGGCGGAAGGGTCTCCGCCGCCTTTTTGTGGAACACGTCTGCGTAAGACCAATATTGCTTGGGGAGAGAGGATAGATCTGCGGGTACCTCAGTAGTAGCAACCTGAACGCACTCTCGGTGACACCTACCCCCACATGATTCACCCCATCCCAGAATTCTGCCTGAGGGCCACTTGATGTGAGGAGAGTGGTACCGTAACCAAGGTATCCCCAACAGAACCTCATCAATCCCCTCAGGAATGATGAGCAGAGATATAATCTCCTGATGGGATGGTGACATGGACAGAGTAAAAGGAATGGTCTGATGTGTTATCTGTGCGGGGAGTGTCGACCCATTCACCACTCGTACCGTTACTGGTTGAGATAGCATAACCAGGGGTATTGCGTGACGTTGGGCGAAGGCAGAAGACATAAAATTGCCCTCCACCCCAGAATCCACGCAGAGCTCTACCGAGTGGGAGGATGAGCCAAAAGTAATTGTCCCCTTAAAGGACAATTTGGAGGCAAGCGTCGCAGTGTCTAGTGCACCTCCACCTACTACCACTAGACTCTGACGTTTCCTCGACCGCTGATGACATCTGGTGGCAAGATGTCCTGACTGTTGGCATACATGGCAAACCTGGGGTGCACGAGCGGTCCGGGACTTAGATCCCACTCGTGACACTACCTTAGGTTCATGGGGCTCAGGAGCCTGGACTGGAGATTCCAAAGGTTTGGCGAAGGTGGGAGCCAGCCGAAACCTCTGCCTACACTGGGCTCGCTCTAACCTCCGCTCGTGAAAACGGAGGTCAATACGAGTAGATATTGTTATTAATTCTTCCAGTGTGGCGGGAATCTCCTTAGTGGCCAGGGCGTCCTGAACGTGGTCAGCCAGCCTCCTCCAAAATATAGGGATAAGGGCTTTATCCGACCACTCCAGCTCAGATGCTAGAGTGCGGAAGTGGACGATAAAAAGGCTGACCAAGGACGAGCCCTGAGTCAGTGCCAACAGTTGGAGCGCCGTATCATGGGTGACACGAGGTCCTAAAAAGACCTGTTTCAGAGTGCTCAGGAATAACGGAGCACTCTGCACCACATGATCGCCACGCTCCCACAGCGGCGTAGCCCACTGCAACGCCCTGTCCGACAATAAGGATATGATAAAGCCCACCTTAGCCCGCTCTGTAGGGAAACGAGAGGCCAGAAGCTCGAGATGTATTGAGCACTGACTCACGAAACCCCTACAGGACTTACTGTCACCAGAAAATTTCTCTGGTAGCGGGAGGCGAGATAGGGTCGGTACAGGGGCGGCAGTGGACAAGGTAGCTGCAGCCACACTTGCAGCCTGAACAGCGACAGCAGTAACGTCCACAGCTGAAGTTGAACGCTCTAGAGCCGCCAACCTTCCCTCCAGCTGCTGGATGTACCGCTGTAGACGCTGATCGTCCGTCATTACTAGCCAGACCTTGGCGCTAGTATTACGTTAAGGACTGGCGGAACGCACCAAGTATAGATGATATAAAACTAGGTGCGTTCGCAGTCCGAGGTCCACCGTGCAGGTAAAAACCCTGCTGCTAGTAAGACGGACTATGTGGCGGTACTAAAAGTATACACGCACAGGTTAACTTCACCCTGCGTGAAGGAAGCGATCCTGTTGAGTCACAGGACCGCGGTACCGCACGTAGAGCGCGAGCAAGAGGTCAGCGAACACAACCCCAACACAGGATTGAAGTCCGATTAGACCACTTGCTGACACAACACCGCAACTGGGTGTGTAAGGAAACTATTAAAATAGTATATAAAGGCATGAGAGTGCATGCAGTGCCGCACAGACGAACGCCACTAACGACCCAGGCTTGGGTAAGGAAAGCGCAGAGGAAGCGCACGGCGCCGTACAGGCGGTCACAGCAAGTAGACGCTGTTATGTGTGTAACGTGCTGTTGGATAAGTCGGGCGCTAGATAGCAAACATACACCTTCCACGAACAGTCATCCAATAGGGAGGGTATTTTAAAGAGCGACTTTCACACACAACACACACACATATTATCAAGACAATACTAGCGCATGGCCGTGCGGTCATGCGCAGTTTATATAGTTGCAGCACAAGAAGCAGCTCCAAAAGTTTTGCCCTTTCACGACCTGCCAAGAGGACCAATGGGATGTGCTGCAGTACCTGAGCATGTGACCCTCGATCTCCAACGGGAGATCTTGCCCTGGGCATGCTCAGTGTGTACAAATAAGGACTTAGTCCCAGAGAAGCCCGCTCGCCACAGATCAGTGCAGGGTACAACAGGAGAGCCGGAAAAGGCAGCAGTAACCCTTTGCACAGAATCAGTCCCAGCGAGACGCTGGGAGCGACGCCTCCGCTGAGCAGAGCCCACTGCGGCCGAAGCAGAATGGGAGACCGCAGCAGACACGGATCGAGATTCCCCCTGTGCAGCAGAGGAAACTCGACTCCTAACACTGTATTAGAGTATATTTTCTGTGGCAGAAAGTGGCTTGAAGAGATATAACGAAAGAAAAAAAAAAGGGACTGTCCTACAATTACTATCTCCCTGCAGTAATCTCAGCAAAGTATGGCAGGCAGCAATAAAAAGGACTGCTGCACACAAAAGTGTGGACAAACAAACAAGATAGCTGTGCAGAAAGGAAGGAGCAACAGGATTTGTGCTTTGAAAAAAGCAGTTGGTTTGCACAGCGGCGTACACACAGCAATGCAGCTATCAGGGAGCCTTCTAGGGCAGCCCAATGAGCTACAGCGCTGAGGAAAAAAAAAAATGTAGCCTCCACTGTCCCTGCTAAGAAAAGGTGGTGTTGGACAGTGGAAATCGCTACAGCACAAGCGGTTTGGTGGTTAATGGACCCTGCCTAACGCTATCCCTGCTTCTGACGAAGCGGCAGCAACCTCTCCCTATGCTCAGATCAGCAGCAGTAAGATGGCGGTCGGCGGGAACGCCCCTTTATAGCCCCTGTGACGCCGCAGAAAGCAAGCCAATCACTGCAATGCCCTTCTCTAAGATGGTGGGGACCAGGACCTATGTCATCACGCTGCCCACACTCTGCGTTCACCTTCATTGGCTGAGAAATGGCGATTTTCTTGTCATTGAAACGCGACTTTGGCGCGAAAGTCGTGTACCGCATGGCCGACCCCACACAGGGATCGGGTCAGGTTTCATGAAACCTGACTTTGCCAAAAGTCGGCGACTTATGAAAATGAACGACCCGTTTCGCTCAACACTAGTTTTGATGCCTTCAGTGTGAATGTACAATTTTCCTAGTCATGAAAATACAGAAAAATCTTTAAATGAGAAGGTGTGTCCAAACTTTTGGTCTGTACTGTATATTTCATACAGAGCTAGATAGCAGAATGGCCGGTAGTTCATTTGTCGGCTTTTCCTAAATCATTGCAGAACTCAACAGGATATGAGACATGGTTTACATGCAGTAAACCATTGCATATCTGTTAGATTTTTATACTGTATGTCCCTGACTAATAATGTTAGTACTGTGTATAAAATTTTGGAGCTGTAGGTGTTAAATTAAAGGATTAATTCATGGAAAAAACTGGCGTGGGCTCCCGTGCAATTTTCTTCATCAAAGAGGGAAAGCCAGTGACTGAGGGCAGATATTAGAAAACAACGAAAAAATGGAGTTCCATACAAAATAGTATAATTAATAACCAAATATTTTATTACACAAATAATTTACAATTAATAAAAATGCATATAAAGATGGAAGGAGACCCTAGTAAAAAAACACCCTAATTCCAGGCACGGGAGCAAAAATTCATAATTTCACCATGGTATTAATAAACAGCACCAGTACTGATACAAATACAAAGAAGTATAGTGTAAGCCCATATATAACTGGCTTTAATTAACATAATAGTATAGTATAAACCACCATACAACGATAGTAGATAGCAACAGTTTCCATACAAGACAAGTGTCACCCACACGGGAAGGAAACCAAACCAAATAAAGTGCATACGAGGTGCATATTTAACAAAGTACCTTACCCATGGTGGAAGTAACCAGCTGCCTGGAACCCTGGATTTACCCCCTAATGCGCGTTTCGCGTAGCTTTATCAAAGAGGGAATGCAAAACAATCTCCCAAACTAGGCGTTTTATAGTAGCGCCTCTTTAACGGCGTCTCAAAAGTGCGCAGGCGCACGACAGTCCCTGCCGGTAATGAATACTCGATCCCCAGCATTCACCAGGAGCGCACGTCAAGGGGAAACCCCCTGCTGACGTCAAGGACATGCGCACCTGGAAAACTCAAGCCGAAGATGCGAGGACTCCCTGACAGGTGTAGGGCGCATGCGCATGAGAGCCGTCTGGCGTAAAACACAATATTGACCCATAGGAGCAAAAAATAAGGAACGGAATGCAATCAAACAGGTGAACGAATCATTAATACCATGATGCATTATACATAATGCGGAAAAGTGCAAAAAGTGCAATAATGGAATAAAATACATGATACAATATATAGAATTATGTGCTATTTGGTATGTGTGTTTTTTAAAAACTTTTTTTTATTTATTAACTGTTTTTCACATATAGACAAAAACGTGCTAATAATGATACCTTTATGACACAATAAATTGGTGCATAACACACAATAAAGTTACTACTAACATACATATATATAAAAGTTTAGACCCTATAAAAGGAAAAAAGAAGAAATAAAATCCGTCCACAGCTCCTTTCAATATATTTATACACCATCTTCACATGAAGCTCACTGATATAATTCAATGATGTTTTCTTCCTTATTTTCTCATTTTTTATATAACACAGAGATAGCCAAAAAACACCAAATTTGGAAAACAGAATCTAGGGATGTAGAGAATAAATGGAATAAATAAACAGAAAAAATACATAGAAATACAAATAAATAAAAAATATATGATAAAAAATACCTGAGTTAAAAAACCAAACAAGAATTGTTTATCACATTCTGCATCAGAAGAGGACATAGGAGAACAAAGCTCTCATAGGAAGGGGGAAAAACTGATTTTCTCATTTAGTCCCACAGGAGACATAGAATCCAGAGTCACGATCCATTTACATTCTACCTGTGCCTATAACCGTTTGACATTCCCACCTCTATTACCACCGTGTATCTGGTCAATCCCAATGATCCGTAGACCCGTATTAATAGCCTAGAGAGGGACCATGGATATTGCCCCCCCCCCCCCGGCTAAAAGACTCTGCCCCCAGCCAACCCAGAAAAGATGCATCTGTAAAATGCGCCTATTCCAGCACTTAGCCTCTCTCTTCCCATTGCCCTGTAGTGGTGGGATATGGGGTAATGAGGGGTTAATGTCACCTTGCTTTTGTAAGGTGACATTAAGCCTGGTTGATAATGGAGAGGTCTCAATAAGACATCTATCCATTATTAATCCACTTGTATGAAAGGGTTAAAAATACACACACACACACACACACACATTAAGAATAAAGTATTTTAATGAAATAGTTAAACACACGTGTTTACCATCTTTATTACACTCTCAATCCCAGCAAAGCCCTCGCTCTTCTGTGAAAAAAATCCAAAATAAAAAGCCAACATTATCCAATACCTGCAAGTCCCACGCTGCAATCCACCTCAAGGGGTTAAATAATTTACAACCCGGAGCGGTGCTAATGCTACAGGCCGGGCTGTAAACCATGAAGGAATGAATAGCTGACTGTGCAGCCTCCCCGCCTGACCAGACATGAACTCATTAGCGTGGGAAAGTTTCTGAACATTTTCCCCCGTTGTCAGTTCACCGCAGGTCAGGTGGGAGTCTGCGCATGCTCAGTGGCTGCCGCTGATGTCACAGAGGCTGTGCAGACTTCCCACCTGACCCGTGGAGAACTGACAGCGTGGGAAAATGTTCAGAAACTTTCCCACGCTAATGAGTTCATGTTCAGTCAGGTGGGGAAGCTGCGCAGGCAGCTTTTAATTCATTCCTCCGTGGTTTACAGCCCGGCCAGTAGCATTAGCACCCCTCTGGGTTGTAAACTATTTAACCCCTTGAGAGTGTAATAAAGATGTTAAACCTGTGTGTTTCATTATTGCCCTTTCCACCAGCTCTAGTTTTTTTCTCCCCCACCACCCACATGATTGCCCATTTCACCACCTCCATCATTGTCTCCATCCCATTGTCCTTTCTACTACCCCATCATTGCTTTCTCCCCCACCACCCACATCATTGCTTTCTTCTCTACCACTCCCATCATTGCATTCTCCCCCATCACCCCCATCATTGACCTTTCCACCACCTTTATCATTATTTTCTCCTCCACCACCTCCATTATTGCCCCCAACCCCATCTTCCTTTCCATCACTCCATCATTGCCCTCTCCACCACCTACACACACACACACACACACACACACATCTCTGCACATTCCCCCACAGAGACACACATACATAACAACTCACCTCTCCGCACGTTCCTCAGCAGCATCTTTGCCGCTGTCAGCTTCCACTTCGGCACAGCCATGTGCCGAGTGTTGACGTCATCCAGCTGCGCTGCTGTATCAGACAGGAAGCGCCGGGCATGAAGCAGGATGGATCCCTTAAGCTCCGCTCCTCTGCCATTTTCTCCCGTAGGCAGCGGAGTGGCAGGCATCGCTCCCTGCCCGATGCACATGAGAGCAATGTGGCCAGGGGCCCCCCTGGAGCCTCGGGGCCAGATAAACAGGCCAGATTGCCCTCAGTGTTAGCCACCTGCAGGAGCCCCCTCCACCCCCATTGCAGCCGCACCGGCTTTACTTGTGGTATGTTAGCCGCAGCCTGTGGCTAACAGTGAAATTAATATTCACCCCTCTCCATGCCCATAGGGGCATGGGGAAGAGTGAATATTAATTTCTCTTTAGCAGCGGGGACAGGCTTCTGCCTCCTGTCTCCCACTGCTGCTCTGCGGGCACCGGGCGGGCACCCCTGACTCTGGGGCCCCATAGCAGCTGCATGGTGTGTTACTATTAGTGACACGCCACAGGGTGGGGGCCCTTGGAGCAGCGGGGGCCCTATGCAGCTGCCAGCCCTGTATGCCAGCAGGTGTCAGTGCCTCCGGTTCTCCGGTGGACCAGTCTGACCCTGCGCATAGTGATCTATTATGTACTACAATGAAATCAGACATCACTTACCAGGCATCTCACAGAGTCTACACAAACTCTCAGGCAACCTTTACACAACTTTAAGGGTCGGCCACGGTGGTAGTCATGGCTGAGTACTCCCGCTCTATGGCACCCTGGCCTCCCCTCACATAAAAACAGTGCTCCTTAGCCAGCATACCTGTAATAAACTTAGTGCTAAGTGCAGTGGAGATCAGTATCATGGGTCAGAAAAGAGGCCGAGAGACAATAGGTTAAGAGTTCAAGAATATTTATAATGATATGCGGGTAAACAGCTATGACACAGCAGGTTAGTAGCAGACAGAGCTGGATAGGCAGTAAGCACGTGTACAGACCATGGAAGTCCAAGTATGTCAGGTCCAGAGACCTGGAGACCAGACCAGGCCTCCTAGCAGGGAGCAGTCCAGCGGAAGAGACGAGTGCAGAGCAGATCCAGGAAAACAAGTCTTTGCAATGAAGAGATGTAGAACTGGAGACAGACGGAGTATCCCAAAGTAACGAAGAAACCAGCAAGATAGCAGTTCTTCCAGCTTGATCACAAGTCAGGAACAAGAAACTCAAGCAATGAGTATGGAGAGCCCCCAGACACAGGGCCACGCGTTCTCGGTTCGGTTCTGAGGCTGTCACGGTGGCTAGACCCGGTCTGCGACCCTGCTAAAGGGCGTCCAATAAAGGTGGTGCAGTCTGTCAGGGGTTCGTGACGCCACCTGTGGTGTTCGGTCAGGGCGACCGACGCTGCTGTGGGGTCCGCTGGGGTGATGGAATGGCAGCTGGATGGTATACCTTCCCACAGGTGAAGTATGTCCCCAGGGCTTCCCTGTAAGGTGGATGGTAATGGTGTAGGGTGCAGTCAATAACGAAGACACAGGGTTGCAGTCTCTTTACTGAAGACTTCAGGATCCTCAATCCAGAGCACGCTTAACAGGGCTATCTGAGACCGGCCGGTCCGATGGGCACATCCAGAGTTTCCTTCGCAGATCAAAATTGTTGCCTACCACTAGCGCCTGTGTGTTGTAGTCCTACCCTGCTGAGCATTCGGAATAGTCCTCACAACTGCTGTTCTCGTTCGTTCTCTACAGCTCTCTCTCTCTTTGATTCCAGATGTTTCTAGTTTCAACATCCCCCAGGTATGTTATGGCTAGGACACACCCATATGACGGGAAGGCCTGGAGTTCTGCCGGGACCCTAGAGACGCCCCTCTCCCACTGTTGCCCCCTATGTCTTCGTAGGTGTAGTAAGGTAGACAGCCAACCTATAATTAACTGTCCTGCGGAGTTCGAAGTAAGGCCTAGAGTCAGTTACTCCCGCGGTGTTCCGGCCACCGGCTACGCGCCTCAGTAGGATGTTGCCTTGGTCTCACGGCACGACTCCTACTGGTACTCCTTTGTGCTTGATCTCGTTTACACTGTTCCACAATATCCTTCCCTTCGTGTCTCTTTCTTGGATACCACCGCAGGGTGTGCAGTCACGGTTCCGTTACGTTCTGCTCTGTTCGCTAGGCACCTGCCAGGTTCCCACGCCTGACAGGGACCCCCCTGTGTCTTCTCCCTGCAACACCCCCTGCCACGGGATGTTGCCTGAATCCAACTCAGTCAGCTTCTGACTAACTTCCTCCCCAACCCCTAGTTTTACCAGTGTGAGGAGTGGCCCAATAAAAAAAGCCTTTTTCTCCCCCTAGTGGCCGGAGTGTGAAGTGTAATGTGTTCTGGTGATATCTGGTCAGGAGAACTCCTTTAGTGCCATCAGACATACCATCACTCCCCTTAGTGGCAGAGCATCATACTGCAACGACCAGGTCTCTGGGGCACTGCACTCCCACCGGTTAAATCCAGTACTCCTGGACTGGGAAGAAGAACAACAATACATTGCAGCAAAAGACATACAAAATTTTGAATTGCTTAAAACTGGTAATTAGAATAATGCTTCCCTTTATGGGAGGTGAGAACACTTGAACGTTACAAACAAAAACAAGGTTAAATATTTTTAAATAACATTCTGACTATAAATAACTCTCAGTACCCTGCCGGGTATTCTACCAAGTGCAAACTCTGAACAATAATTTAACTTTTCCTTTAAGGGCATATAAGCTGAACCCACTAAAGGCCTACTATAAAATACTATATAAATAACTCAACTTTTCTTTCCGTTCTGGCTTCACCAATGCAGGACCGCCTAGCTCCTTGGCTGGGCCTACTGTCATTGTACCGACCATCATTCTACGGTTCTCAGGAGGACTCTCTCTCTAACCCCTACGGGTTCACTTCAAGCTTTCCTGTCCTCAATCTTTATTAACATCATCAAACTTTAGTAACTTTCAACATTATTAACGTTTCGATCTTTTCCAAAGCAACATGTCAACATTCCCTTTAAGAGGGAACCAAGTCTCTGGGAAGTAGTACAGATTCTCTCTGTCTGCAAGTCCACTGAAAGCAAGACCTTCTGCATCATGTCCAGAAGCATTATCTTCGCAAAGTCTTCTTTCGCTTGTAAAACCAGTAGGGAGCACCTTTAAGAAGGTGCAAACTATATACAAAACAGTTTTGAATCATTCACTGTTCATGATCCGGCAGTCTTTTAAACAATGATGAACTTGTGCAAAAATAGAAAAAAGAACTATAAACAATAGGGATCCCGGGTAAACAAAGGGACCCCTTTTAGGAATAACCCTGGACGGGTTTTAAGCAGCAGCAAGAAACAGTTAACTATGTACATATTCGGGTCTTCGAGGTTTAGTTCTGGGAAGGTTGTGGTCTTACCTCGCAGACCACTCCTCTCCGTTGAGAACGGGTGGGACCCACAATGGCACGTAGGGCCTGGTCTGTCTGGTGGTCCGCAGCAGGGGCTTCTCCCTCTGGAACCTCAGCTGCAACCTGTAGGACCGCGCATCGCTGGACACCCCTGGCCACCCAGCCGGTCTCCCTCCGCCACCGGGTGTAAGTCACAGCATCCCCAGGTCTCAGGTCACGGTCCTCCTCAACCGTTCCATAGCAGGGCTCCACCTCGCTCCGATCGACACGGACCTGCAAGGGCTCTTCAATCTCTTGTATGACCCCCCTCTCCTCCTTGGGGTTATAGAAGACCACCACTCCCCACTGTGACGGCGGGACCTTCTCCTCTTCTGTGAGGTCTATCATGGTCACAGGTCGAGGCTGTTTCCTCCATACCGCCACTAGGCGTCGCTGGTGTTCCGTCACTGGCAGGATTCTCAAGTCCGGCTCCTGCGGAGCGCGACTCCCTGGTCGGGTGCGTGGACCTGACGTGGCCGGAGTGGGTAGAGGAGGGGACACGGGGGAGAGACGGATCTCCATCGGGTGGCCCAACCGGGAACTCACCCGAGTGCGGGCCTCCAGGCAGCGCGCCAACCACCGAGCCTCAGCGGCGGCCACCCAGCCATCAGGCATCCTTCCACCAGGTTTTCCCTCAGGCAGCTCCACAGCGGTCAATCTCTGCAGCGGCGGTGACTCCGGGGTCGCTGCGGGTGGTGCAGGCCTGCGCCTGGCCGGGCCGTCTCCATGTGGTGGCCTGGAAGTCGCCATCTTCGTCCCCTCCTCTGGATCTTCTTCCCGGGCTCTTTTGCGGGGGCGGCTCCATCCCCACTGCCCCCACCCTCCATAGAGGATGAGAAGGCGGACCACAGCGGCTGACGGGCCCGCCCTCAGGATACAACAATACTTAGACTGGGCGGCCATTATCTTTCGCGCTCTTCAGTTCTTTCATGCCCACTTCCACGCCCTTCTTCTTCTCCTGCGCTCCCTGTGGCGCGGCAATGGCCGCAGTTTTGGCGGGAATCTTGCGGCAGATAGCAATACACAGTCTTTGCAATAAATCACAGTCCAACACGTTTCAGTCACAGTTCCAAGGCACACATGACCTGCTTCTCAGGCTTAAGTAGGATCCTGTTCGTGACGCCAAGTTGGAGCGCCCCCAGACACAGGGCCACGCGTTCTTGGTACCGGGCCTCTCTGGTTCGGTTCTGAGGCTGTCACGGTGGCTAGACCCGGTCTGCGACCCTGCTAAGGGGCGTCCAATAAAGGTGGTGCAGTCTGTCAGGGGTTCGTGACGCCACCTGTGGTGTTCGGTCAGGGCGACCGACGCTGCTGTGGGGTCCGCTGGGGTGATGGAATGGCAGCTGGATGGTATACCTTCCCACAGGTGAAGTATGTCCCCAGGGCTTCCCAGTAAGGTGGATGGTAATGGTGTAGGGTGCAGTCAATAACGAAGACACAGGGTTGCAGTCTCTTTACCTCTTTACTGAAGACTTCAGGATCCTCAATCCAGAGCACGCTTAACAGGGCTATATGAGACCGGCCGGTCCGATGGGCACAATCAGAGTTTCCTTCGCAGATGGAAATCGTTGCCTACCACTAGTGCCTGTGTGTTGTAGTCCTACCCTGCTGAGCATTCGGAATAGTCTTCACAACTGCTGTTCTCGTTCGTTCGTTCTCTACAGCTCTCTCTCTCTTTGGTTCCAGATGTTTCTAGTTTCAACGTCCCCCAGGTATGTTATGGCTAGGACGCACCCATATGACGGGAAGGCCTGGAGGTCTTCCGGTACCCTAGAGATGCCCCTCTCCCACTGTTGCCCCCTATGTCTTCGTAGGTGTAGTAAGGTAGACAACCAACCTATAATTAACTGTCCTGCGGAGTTCGAAGTAAGGCCTAGAGTCAGTTACTCCCGCGGTGTTCCGGCCACCGGCTACGCGCCTCAGTAGGATGTTGCCTCGGTCTCACAGCACGACTCCTACTGGTACTCCTTTGTGCTTGATCTCGTTTACACTGTTCCACAATATCCTTCCCTTCGTGTCTCTTTCTTGGATACCGCCGCGGGGTGTGCAGGCGCGGTTCCGTTACGTTCTGCTCTGTTCGCTAGGCACCTGCCAGGTTCCCACGCCTGACAGAGACCCCCCTGTGTCTTCTCCCCGCAACACCCCCTGCCACGGGATGTTGCCTGAATCCAACCCAGTCAGCTTCTGACTAACTTCCTCCCCAACCCCTAGTGGCCGGAGTGTGAAGTGTAATGTGTTCTGGTGATACTTGGTCAGGAGAACTCCTTTAGTGCCATCAGACGTACCATCACTCCCCTTAGTGGCAGAGCGTCTTACCAGGTCTCTGGGGCGCTGCAAGTACATATACAGAGCTCCCTTAAAGGGACACTGTCACCTGAATTTGGAGGGAACAATCTTCAGCCATGGAGGCGGGGTTTTCGGGTGTTTGATTCACCCTTTCCTTACCCGCTGGCTGCATGCTGGCTGCAATATTGGATTGAAGTTCATTCTATGTCCTCCATAGTACACGCCTGCGCAAGGCAAGATTGCACTGTGCAGGCATGTACTACGGAGGACAGAGAATGAACTTCAATCCAATATTGCAGCCAGCATGCAGCCAGCGGGTAAGGAAAGGGTGAATCAAACACCCGAAAACCCCGCCTCCATGGCTGAAGATTGTTCCCTCCAAATTCAGGTGACAGTGTCCCTTTAAATACACCACAGACAGGAACAAGGAAAATCTGACAGGAAACAAGATGGCTCCCGTGAGGCCAATGACTCCATCTTAGGTAAGGGCAAAAGTAACTTAACTGAGGGCAAACAGCAAACAGAAACAGATATACAGTCCAAGTCCTTACATTACCTTTGTCTTCAGGTCCAGCATTATCATGTTCTCTTCTGTGCCACTGAAGGCTGTCTACAGACGATTTTGCAAGAATTGAAACACAGTCCATTCCAACTTGAAACTGAACATCTTTACTGTTTCCATTTCTCAGCACATCCAGTATTACACAGTATAAACCACATGTATCTTCACCTTTCCCTGCACTACTTGCCACGTCCTCCGGTACATTATAGAGTAATAGCACCTTTCACGGTACCGCAGCGTCCTTCTTGTCCGGACGCACTGTCCGTTTCACACTGGATCGAAGGATATCAGCTCACGCAATGACCTGCCACATATTGGACAATCTGCACTCTGTACTCTTTCCGGACCGCTTTCTTTCCTCTCCTCCAAGCTGCTGCAACACTGTATAAAAGTTCTGTAAAATCACGTAGGTGACTTCTTAAATTAAAAACATGTGTTAACATGATTCTATCAATATACCGTAGTGGGAAAAATTTCTTGTGAGGGAATTAATTCCAGAAATAATTGGCCTCCCAGGATGCTTTAAAGGATCTTTGTGAATTTTGGGTAAATGATAAAAAAAGGGAATAGTGGAATTTTTTACACAAAGGAATTTCTTTTCTTTTTTATTAAAAATGTTACTATTGATCCCCTCTGAAATTAATTCATGATATTTTTGTATAGTTGACGGTATAATTTCAGCGGAAATTCTAGTATAATAATTGATATCAGAAAGAATTTTATAGGCTTCATTGCAGTGGTCACTGTGGTTTTGTATCACTATACTGCCTCCTTTATCAGCTGATCTGAAAACAATATCAGTGTTCTGCGCTAGGGATTTCAGGGCTGAAGTTTCACCTGCAGTAATATTCATATTTTTTTAATTTATTTTTCCCTTTGTTTCATGGGCTGGTGGTAGATATAATTGAAAGTTCTTTAAATCGTTTTTGTACGTCCCACCATATTGTCGTCTTACACTATCCTTTGCATACTGTCTCCTCACACTCTCTCTCATACTTTCCTCTTACAATAGTCCCCCATACTGTCCCATCACACTCCCGCCCATTTTGTCTCCTTACACTATTCCCCAATACTGCCCTCTTACACATTTTCTCCATACTGTTCTTTTTCACTCTTCCTCCTATACTGCCCCCTCACAATTTCCTGCAAATTGACTCCTTACACTACTCTTCCCTTAATGCCCCTTTCAGACTCTGCCCCCATACTGTTCCCTTACCCTTCTCCAATACTGCCGCCTCACATTTTCCCCTTTATGTTATCCCCTCACACATCCTCCCCATAGTATGACGTCATACTTTCACTTTCCATTCTGTCCACTTCCACTCCTCTTCATAAAGTCCCCTCATACTATTCCCATTTACTATTCCCTTAAACTCTCCTCCTCATACTCTCCATTCTCACTTCCTCCATACGGTCCTCTCACACTTCCTCCCATACTGACCCCTCACACTAGCCCTGTGCTGTCTCCTTACACTATTCCCCTTCATACTGTCACCTAACATTCACCCTGTACTATTCCCTCATATTTTCCCCCCTTACTGTTTTCTCACACAATCCCCATACTGTCCCCTCACACTTTCCCTCCCATCCTGTCTCCTCACTATTCCCCCAATCTGTCTCCTCACACTTTCCCCCATAGTGTTCACTTACACTTCCCCCATACTTTCCCCTTACACTTTTCCCCCATATTGTCCCCTCACACTCTACTTAGCAAAATGTCCCCTGACACTTTCTACCCATACTGTATACTCAGAAATCCCCACCGCTCCCAAAAAAGACCCCTCTTGTGTTTCTTTGGCTCCTGGGGGGCAGCAAAATGCTACGGTCTGAAAGACACCTCAGAACGCCACACAAGGGAGACTGACGGCACCCTCCTACGTTGCCTTTCTCCACTCATGCCCCGCCTGAATATATCATCCTCAAAGAATATTTGACCTGGAAAGGCTATGTTTACACTGTATTTTTTTTTTTTCAGGAGTTTAAAAGCCACAAGTTTTCAAGCAAAAACTGCTTCAGGGGAAAAAAAAAGCTTGAAAAAAACCTCCTAATATGAATAGCAAAGTAAATTAGAAAATGTCGGGTACTACATCTATATTCCATGTTTTCTGGTGTCAACATCTGTAACGGGTTTGTATGTTCTCCCCGTGTTTGAGTGGGTTTCTTCTGGGTATTTCGGTTTTCTCCCACACTCTAAAGGTATACTGATACGGAATTTAGATGTGTTGCAGAATATAACAGTGCTAAATTAACAAGTATAATTAATAAATTTATACAGGGCACCATGGGGAATAGGTCCCTCCAATAGATGTCACCACTCAAAGAAACACTGGGTCTCTATATACCCCCAAACCAGGACAGCAGGTACACAAGATGTAGTCCCTGGTTAGCCCAGCAGATGGCAGTCTACTAACAGCAGCACAGGATACTTCACCAGCTGCAATATATACAGAGCAATGAAAAAGTATTCATACCCCGTGATCTTTTCCACATTTAAATGCATTTTATTGGAATTTTATGTGATACCAACACAAAGTAGCAAGTATTTGTGAAGTGTGAAAGAAATCAGACAGGGTTCTGTAAATATTTTAAAAATATGTATCTGAAAACTGTGACATGCATTTGTATTCAGCCGTCCTTAGTCTCATACCCCTAAATAAAATCCTCCAGAAGTCACATAATTAGTACACTGAGTCCGCCTGTGTGTGATTTCATCTCAGTGTAACTACAGCTGTTCTGTGAAAACCTCAGAGGTTTGTGTGAGAACATTAACTCCTTCACCCCCGGAGCTTTTTTGGTTTTTTCATTTTCGTTTTTCGCTCCCCTTCTTTCCAGAGCCATAACGTTTTTATTTTTCCATCAATATGGCCATGTGAGGGCTTATTTTTTTTGCGGGACGAGTTGCACTTTTGAACGATACCGTTGGTTTTACCATGTCGGGTAACGGAAAATGGGAAAAAAAATTCCAAGTGCGATGAAATTGAAAAAAAAAGTGCAATCCCAACTTGTTTTTTGTTTGGCTTTTTTGCTAGGTTCAATAAATGCTAAAACTGACCTGATATTATGATTCTCCAGGTCATTACGAGTTCATAGACACCAAACATGTCTAAGTTCTCTTTTATCTCAATTTTCCGATAACGGTAGCGTCTCCATTTTATTTTTTGTGTGCTGAGCTGGCGTTTTTAATTATACCACATTTGTGCAGATATGTTCTTTTGATCGCCCGTTATTGCATTTTAATGCAATCTCGCGGCGACCAAAAAAATTTAATTTTGCCGTTTTGATATTTTTCTCGCTACGCCGTTTAACGATCAAGTTAATCCTCTTTTTAATGATAGATCGTGCAATTCTGAACCCGGCGATACCAAATATGTGTAGGTTTGCTTTTATTATTGTTTTATTTTGATTGGGGCGAAAGGGAGGTGATTTGAACTTTTATATATTTTTTATTTTTTTTACCTTTTTTTTACTTTTGGCATGCTTCAATAGCCTCCATGGGAGACTAGAAGAATTAAAGGGACACTGTCACCTGAATTTGGAGGGAACAATCTTCAGCCATGGAGGCGGGGTTTTTGTGTATTTGATTCACCCTTTCCTTACCCGCTGGCTGCATGCTGGCTGCAATATTGGATTGAAGTTCATTCTCTGTCCTCCGTAGTACACGCCTGCACAAGGTGCAATCTTGCCTTGCGCAGGCGTATACTATGGAGGACAGAGAATGAACTTCAATCCAATATTGCAGCCAGCATGCAGCCAGCGGGTAAGGAAAGGGTGAATCAAATACACAAAAACCCCGCCTCCATGGCTGAAGATTGTTCCCTCCAAATTCAGGTGACAGTGTCCCTTTAACTACTCGATAACCTCTGCTACATAGAGGTGATGCACAGATCACCTCTATGCAGCAGAATTACAGCATTGCTATGAGCGCCGACCACAGGGTGGCGCTCAGCAATCTGCCATCAACAACCATAGAGGTCTCAAGGAGACCTCTGGTTGTGATGGCAACCCACCGATGACTCCCAATCACATGACGGGGGTCAGCGGTGCGAGTACTTCTGGCCGCGTGGCCGGCAGCGCTTGTTAAATGCTACTGTCAGGGTTTGACAGCGGCATTTAACTAGTTAATGGGCATGGGCAGATCGTAATTCTGCTCGCACCCGTTGCGGGCACATGTCAGCTGTTTTCAACATGTTGCGACTTTGAGGTGGGCTCACCGCCGGAGCCCGCATCAAAGCGCGGGATACTGCTAGCTGACGCACTATTCTGTCAGCTGGCAGAAAGGGGTTAAGGATCAAACAGCATCATGAAAACCAAGGAGCCCACCAGACAGGTCAGGGATAAAGTTGAGAAGAGTAAAGTAGGGTTAGGCTATTGCAAAATAGTCCAAGTTCTGACCATCTCACGGAGCACTGTTTAATCCATCATCCAAAAATAGGAGGAGTATGGCACAACTGCAAACCTACCAAGACATGGCCGTCCACTAAACTGACATCTGAAGCAAAGAGAGCACTAACTAGAGAAGCAGCCTAGAGACCCGTAGTCACTGTGGAGGAGCTGCAGAGATCCACAGCTCAGAATCTGTCCACAGGACAACTATGAGTTGTATACTCCACAAACTTGGTCTTTATGGAAGCATAGCAAGAAAAAAATATTTGTTTAAACAAAGCTATAAGAAGTCCCGTTTGCAGAATGTAAAAAAATGTAGAGGACACAGTGAGCATGTGGAAAAAGGGGCTCTAGTCAGATGAGACCAAAGGAGAACTATTTGGGCTAAATGCAAAATACTATGCATGGTGGAAACATAACACTGCACGTCACCCTGAAAACACTATCCCCACTGTCACACATGGTGGTGGCAGCATCCTGCTGTGGGGAGGCTTTTCTTCAGCAGTGGCAGGGAAGCTGGTCAAAGGTGATGGGAAGATGGATGCAGCTAAATACAGGACAATCCTGGAGGAAAACCTGTTAGAGGCTGCAAAAAAATTGAGACCTGGGTGTAGGTTTACCTTACAGCAGGACAACAACCCTAACCATCCTGCCAGAGCTACGATGGATGGTTGGGATGGGCGTATCCATGTGTGTGAATGGCGCAGTCACAGTCCAGACCAAAATCCCATTGAGATTCTGTGACAAGACTTAAAAATTACTGATGATAGATGTCTCCATCCGATCTCACTGAGCAAGTGTGCAAAGAAGAAGGGGCAAAATGTCACCTGTAGATGTACAAAGATGGAGAGACAGACCCCAAAAGACTGCAGCAGTAATTACAGAGAAAGGTAGTGCTACAAAGTACTGACTCAGGGGGCTGAATACTAATGCACGCCACAATTGTCAGATCTATATTTCTAAAATAATTAGTGAACCCTGTATGATTTCCTTCACACTTCACAAATACTCGTTACCTTGTGTTGGTATCACAGAAAATCACAATAAAATGCTTTTAAGTTTGTGGGTGTCACGTGAACAAATGTGGAAAAGTTCATGGGGTACAAATACTTTTTCAAGACACTGTATATACTGCCTAACACTATTCCACATAGGGTCACCGTGACGTGGTGGGATGGCTTTCACATGTTTTTTTTAATCAAAATAATGGTAATTAGGCATTGTGTATTATTTTCATGAAATATTGTTGATTATATATTGACTGCAGGGTATTTGCTTATTACATTTTTTGGGGGGGTTTGTCTGTTCAGTGGCCAGTGTGAACATGTGCTTACTTACGCATCGCGTGCACACCAACGTATATTCCCGTTTATTTCTCCAACTTTTTTGCTTTTATTCTAATCTACACATTGTGTATATTCACCAAGCTGTAAGTTTTCATTTTTCTTGTTTAATCTGCTCAATCATATTTTATCATTTTAAGATAAAAGGTTAAAAACTTAATTATAACATCTCTACCGGTAAAAATAAAATAAAAAATAAAAATTTAACTGTGTCACTTTCTTTTACTTTCCCAGAAAACAATATCCTAAGAGAGTAAACAAGTTACACAATGTTGTATGTCTTACTGTCTGCTGCAACTTCCAAAATAATTGAAGGTTACTTCCAGTTGACTCCTAAATGGCGTCATCTATTTTATTTTACATATTATAGTAGTTATATTCTTGTCCATAGGGACAGTATTACAGTAGTTATATTCTTGAACATAGGGGCAGTATTATAGGAGTTATATTCTTGTACATAGGAGCAGTATTACAGTAGTTATATTCTTGTACATAGGGGCAATATTATAGTAGTTATATTCTTGTACATAGGGGCAGTATTATAGTAGTTATATTCTTGTACATAGGAGCAGTATTATAGTAGTTATATTCTTGTACATAGGGAGCAGTATTATAGTAGTTATATTCTTGTACATAGGAGCAGTATTATAGTAGTTATATTCTTGAACATAGGGGCAGTATTATAGTAGTTATATTCTTGTACATAGGGAGCAGTATTATAGTAGTTATATTCTTGTACATAGGAGCAGTATTATAGTAGTTATATTCTTGTACATAGGAGCAGTATTATAGTAGTTATATTCTTGTACATAGGGAGCAGTATTATAGTAGTTATATTCTTGTACATAGGAGCAGTATTATAGTAGTTATATTCTTGAACATAGGGGCAGTATTATAGTAGTTATATTCTTATACATAGGGACAGTATTATAGTAGTTATATTCTTGTACATAGGAGCTGTATTATAGTAGTTATATTCTTGAACATAGGGGCAGTATTATAGTAGTTATATTCTGGTACATAGGAGCAGTATTATAGTAGTTATATTATTGTACATAGGGGCAGTATTATAGTAGTTATATTCTTGTACATAGGAGCAGTATTATAGTAGTTATATTCTTGCACATAGGAGCAGTATTATAGTAGTTATATTCTTGAACATAGGGGCAGTATTATAGTAGTTATATTCTGGTACATAGGAGCAGTATTATAGTAGTTATATTCTTGTACATAGGAGCAGTATTATAGTAGTTATATTCTTGTACATAGGGGCAGTATTATAGTAGTTCTATTCTTGTACATAGGAGCAGTATTATAATAGTTATATTCTTGTACATAGGGGCAGTATTATAGTGGTTATATTCTTGTACATAGGGGCAGTATTATAGTAGTTATATTCTTGTACATTGGAGCAGTATTATAGTAGTTATATTCTTGTACATAGGGGCAGTATTATCGTAGTTATATTCTTGTACATAGGAGCAGTATTATAGTAGTTATATTCTTGTACATAGGGGCAGTATTATAGTACTATAAAGAAAGAAGAAAAGAGAAGCGCAAAGAGGTGCACACTGAGCCAATGTAATCAATATAAACAAATCTTTATTGAGACCGAAACTTCAGTGCTAAACTTTAAAAACATACATTAAAAACAGCATAAAACATATGCCTATACACACTACTTTCAATGTCCTCTGTATGGGGACATGATAGAAACCAGACCCCCTAGGAAAAATAATCCTGTGGCGTAGCTCCGTGAGTTGCAAAATAGTATAAAGTCAGAGCAATGCAGATAAGTGTCCTGTGGTGCCGTCCTGACGTGGTTTAATAATGTCCAAAATAGATATCCGGCTCTTGTTATATATAATAATACTATGATATCCCAAGGTTTAGATGACTAATTAAGAACATGCAGATATCCATTTAATATGTCCACTAAGTACTAAACAATGAGCCCTTCATATATTGTGGGCATGGAAATGCACATAAACAATATTATGATACATTTAGAAAAAAAAAAAAAAAAAAAAACCGAAATGGAACCACAGGCATCACCCACTGCATGTGAAGATAAATAAGTAATATACTCACTAGGAGACAGGGTCTGGAGGCTCCCTACGCGTATCGCCACTCCTGGTGGCTTCGTCAGGGGAAATGATGATATACAAGTCGTGTCCAGCATATATAGCGTAAGTGCACTTACTTATTGGTCAGCTAATGCCGACACCTGTGTTCGGCAGTCTCTGACCAACAGGAACCAGTCAGTAAGTCTTGAGTGGGGATAAGTAAAACCTGTCCTTATTTGTAGACGGTCTAATTATGTCACAGTTCCCCTCCCTTCTCTGCTGTGCAATGTAGACTCCGATTGGTGAAGTGAAACTTGTGAGAAGTTCCCTTGGTTACCGAGCGTCTTAGAGGCCTGACGTCAGTCCAATAGGTGTCCTCCATTTTCCGCGTCTGCGCAATGCGAACAAAATGCATCTTAATTATACAGCGTCCTGGAACCGGACATTTGTCTTTCAATGCAGGCCGCTTTTGCGCCTGCGTGATACGCTATTACTAAAGTCCGGCGCCAGCCCTATAATGACTATTTACTGAATGCGTTTGCGCAGTACTTGCGGAGAAATCATACCTATAAAATACATTTTTCTCTTTTGGAAAACTCCATAGTTAATTAGGAAAAAAAAAAAAAAAAAAAAAAAAAAATTGTTTATCTCCTTTGTGCACCTGCGCAGTGCTATCAAAATCTGGGAAAATCATGTCTATTGTAAAGCCATACAGGCATGAGTTACCAGCTGCAAGATATACTAATTGTGCATCTATGCAATATAATCCCCTAATTGCCTGGCGTCTGGAGATACAGACGCTGGTCCACTAATGTAGATATACTTTACACCTGCACCATATTCCGATAGTAAGCGTCCGCTAGTCGCGCCTGCGCAGTGCGACCAAAATACATCACTTCATAGTTTCTTGGCGTCCTAGAAACCAGACGCTGATCTACCGATATGGTTCGCTTATTGCGCCTGCACGACGCGCTGTTGCTAGAGCCCATCGCCAGCCCTATAACCACCATTACTAAGTATGCCTACGCAATATCTACAGGGAAGTCATTCCTATAATAATTCGTTCTTAGAACTCCATTTTTGATGAGGTAATAGTAAATCTCTTGTTATTCCTACACAGTGTTTATTAAGATCCAGAAAAGTCCTATCTATTGCCTTACGGGCATCAGTTTTCCACTAGATGATAAACTGTTTGTGCATCTATGCAATACAGAACGCTGTTAACCAAGCGTCCAAAAATACGGACTCTGGTCCACTAGTGTGAGTAATATTTTACCATGTTATCCCAAGAGAGAGAAAAAAAAAAAAAAAATTTAAAAAATGATGATGAACCCATCTAGGGCAGAAGGAATCCTGTATAGAGGAGATCCTCATTGAGGCCCCCTGGTGATACTGATCCCAACTGGTATATCCAGCGGGCCTCTAGTCTGAGCAATTCCCCCTGTCTGTCCCTTCTGCGGATATTTGGTGGAATTTTCTGCAGGCCGGTAACCCGCAGATCCCGAGTATTGCTAGAATGAACCTGCAAAAAATGCATGGCTACTGTGGAAACCATTTTGCCTTTGGATATATCTTGTTTGGCGCAATTAATATTAGAGATATGCTGTTGTACTCTTTTGCGAAGCTCCTGGGAAGTCTGTCCTACATAGGTCTTGGGGCAAGAGCATGTCAAAGCATAGATCACATTAGATGTTTTACAGTTCATATAGTCCTTTAAATTATACTCAGTCCCATCTAGGGGATTGGCAAAGCAGGAGCCCCTGCTTACCAACGAGCAAATATTGCATTCCCCGCATGGATACATACCTCTGAGGGTACATCCCCTGCCCAGTTTCAAAGTTGGTTTAATAAAGTGGCTCCTTGAGAGGGAGTCTCGTAAATTTGGTGCCCTCCTAGCTGTAATTAGAGGGCGCTCTGGTACAAGGTCTGTCACCTTAGGGTCTGTTTTCAGGATGTTCCAGTGTCTCCTGAATAATTCGGAGACTTCCTTCCAATGATTGTGGAATGTAGTTATATACCTGAGTTCGTTATCCACTTTCCTGTTTCTCGGTTTTAACAGTTGTGTCCTTGGGATAGATTTAGTTTGCTGTAGGGCATTTTTTATAATCGATCTCGGATAACCTCTTGCCTGCAGACGCGTTGAGAGGGCCTTAGCTTGAGAGCAAAAATCACTCTGTAGGGTACAGTTCCTCCGGATTCTGTGAAATTGACCAGTAGGTAAATTTTTCTTCAGATGATGAGGATGGAAACTTTTAAAATCCAATAATCCATTAGCTGCCGTGTTTTTCCGGAACAGGTCTGTATATATGATGTCATTTTGACGGATGAGTCTTAGATCTAGAAATCCCACTGTAGACAAGGATATTTCAAAGGTTAAATAAATGTTATATACATTATCATTCAGCATCCGGAGGAAGTCCTCACATCCCTCCCTTGAGCCTGCCCAGATAAAAAAAATGTCATCGATAAACCGAAACCAATATAAAACATTTTCTCTAAAGGCCCGCGACGGGTACACGCTGGTCTCCTCCCACCAACCCATGAAAAGGTTGGCAAAGGAAGGAGCACAGCGGGCACCCATCGCGGTACCCGATAACTGTTTGAAAAAAGAAAAATCAAATATAAAATAATTGTGTGTTAACACAAACCTGAGCAGGCTCAAAAGGAAGGAATTATGTGGGAGCTCCCCAGGATGCACTCTTCTTAGAAAATGATCTACTGCCCTTAATCCGTCATCATGTGCAATGCTGGTGTAAAGAGCAGAAACATCGGCTGTCACCAGCCAGGCCTGCTCTGGCAGTCTCACATCTTTCAATTTCTCTATGAGATGTGTTGAATCTCTGATATAGGACGGCAAATCCTGTACCAACGGCTGAAGAAAAAAGTCTATGTATTCACAGGCTCTTTCCCCTATACCTCCAATACCCGAGACGATAGGTCTTCCAGGAGGGCACGTGAGATTTTTATGGACTTTAGGTACCAAGTAGAATGTGGGAATCACTGGTTTTTTTACAAATATATAGTCTCTTTCTCTTTTTCTAATCACTCCCTCCATCAGTGCTGCATCCAGTAGCCTTTCCAGCTTCCCATTAAATACTAGTGTAGGATCCGACGGCAATTTCACATAGTTTTTAATGTTGGTCAGTTGTTTAGACACCTCTTCCAAATACATCTCTATTGGCCACAGAACTACATTCCCCCCTTTGTCTGCCTCCTTTATAAGGAATGTCTTGTTGGTTTTTAAGCCAGCCAAGGCCTTCCTGTCAGTCACTGACAAATTTTGTTCTTTATTTTTGATTATTGGTAGTTTATGTATATCTGCCTTGACCACTTCAAAGAAGGTTTTAACCGAAGGTACGAGAGACAAGGGAGGAGTAGTAGTAGAGGGTAGTCTATGAGGAAAGCTTTTCCTACCTGCAGTGTCATCGTTTTCATCCAGGAGTTCCAGGAGATCGTGAAAAACCCGTCTATCTACTGTCGCTGTGGAGTCCGGAAAAAGTTCTGGTTTATGATGTAATGCTTTCAAGACAATTTTTCTGCAAAATAGATATAGATCTTTAATAACGGTAAACTTATCCGTAGTTAGCATGGGAGAAAAAGTGAGACCCCTCTGAAGAACTGACCTCTCTGCCTCAGACAAAGTATATGTGGATAGGTTAATGATTTGGAGCTGGTTATTAGTTATTTCTGGCGCCTGCTGCTCTTCTTCTGCCCTAGCATGGGCTGATAGCGTGGTCGCCTGTTTTTTCTTATTTCTCTTTCCCCGCCTTGTCCTCCGTCCGTGTCGCTTGTGTCTGAGGCTAAAAAATCGCTCAGACTGCTCTCAGCTGTGGCCCCCATGTCCTGTTGATTTGTTGCAAAAAATGGTCTTTTATTACCCGAATGTTTCCACCTGTAGGCTGTACCCTTTTCATAATCCTGTTTATCCCGTTGTAATTTAGTTTTCTTTCCTGTCATGATCTCCTGCTCAAATTTCGTAATCGTGTCCTTTAGATTTTTTTGAAAAGGCTGTACTTGTGTTATAGGGTCATAGGTCGACAGTTGTGCCTCCAGATTCTTTATTTTTTGTTTAAGTGTTGATAACGTCTCATTATCATGTTGTAATAACAGATTAAGCATGATTCTTGAGCACTGTGCCAGGCCTGCCTCCCAGATGCTTTTAAAAACCGGAGTGACTTCCCAGGCCGGAAAAAAGCTTTCCTCATAGACTACCCTCTACTACTACTCCTCCCTTGTCTCTCGTACCTTCGGTTAAAACCTTCTTTGAAGTGGTCAAGGCAGATATACATAAACTACCAATAATCAAAAATAAAGAACAAAATTTGTCAGTGACTGACAGGAAGGCCTTGGCTGGCTTAAAAACCAACAAGACATTCCTTATAAAGGAGGCAGACAAAGGGGGGAATGTAGTTCTGTGGCCAATAGAGATGTATTTGGAAGAGGTGTCTAAACAACTGACCAACATTAAAAACTATGTGAAATTGCCGTCGGATCCTACACTAGTATTTAATGGGAAGCTGGAAAGGCTACTGGATGCAGCACTGATGGAGGGAGTGATTAGAAAAAGAGAAAGAGACTATATATTTGTAAAAAAACCAGTGATTCCCACATTCTACTTGGTACCTAAAGTCCATAAAAATCTCACGTGCCCTCCTGGAAGACCTATCGTCTCGGGTATTGGAGGTATAGGGGAAAGAGCCTGTGAATACATAGACTTTTTTCTTCAGCCATTGGTACAGGATTTGCCGTCCTATATCAGAGATTCAACACATCTCATAGAGAAATTGAAAGATGTGAGACTGCCAGAGCAGGCCTGGCTGGTGACAGCCGATGTTTCTGCTCTTTACACCAGCATTGCACATGATGACGGATTAAGGGCAGTAGATCATTTTCTAAGAAGAGTGCATCCTGGGGAGCTCCCACATAATTCCTTCCTTTTGAGCCTGCTCAGGTTTGTGTTAACACACAATTATTTTATATTTGATTTTTCTTTTTTCAAACAGTTATCGGGTACCGCGATGGGTGCCCGCTGTGCTCCTTCCTTTGCCAACCTTTTCATGGGTTGGTGGGAGGAGACCAGCGTGTACCCGTCGCGGGCCTTTAGAGAAAATGTTTTATATTGGTTTCGGTTTATCGATGACATTTTTTTTATCTGGGCAGGCTCAAGGGAGGGATGTGAGGACTTCCTCCGGATGCTGAATGATAATGTATATAACATTTATTTAACCTTTGAAATATCCTTGTCTACAGTGGGATTTCTAGATCTAAGACTCATCCGTCAAAATGACATCATATATACAGACCTGTTCCGGAAAAACACGGCAGCTAATGGATTATTGGATTTTAAAAGTTTCCATCCTCATCATCTGAAGAAAAATTTACCTACTGGTCAATTTCACAGAATCCGGAGGAACTGTACCCTACAGAGTGATTTTTGCTCTCAAGCTAAGGCCCTCTCAACGCGTCTGCAGGCAAGAGGTTATCCGAGATCGATTATAAAAAATGCCCTACAGCAAACTAAATCTATCCCAAGGACACAACTGTTAAAACCGAGAAACAGGAAAGTGGATAACGAACTCAGGTATATAACTACATTCCACAATCATTGGAAGGAAGTCTCCGAATTATTCAGGAGACACTGGAACATCCTGAAAACAGACCCTAAGGTGACAGACCTTGTACCAGAGCGCCCTCTAATTACAGCTAGGAGGGCACCAAATTTACGAGACTCCCTCTCAAGGAGCCACTTTATTAAACCAACTTTGAAACTGGGCAGGGGATGTACCCTCAGAGGTATGTATCCATGCGGGGAATGCAATATTTGCTCGTTGGTAAGCAGGGGCTCCTGCTTTGCCAATCCCCTAGATGGGACTGAGTATAATTTAAAGGACTATATGAACTGTAAAACATCTAATGTGATCTATGCTTTGACATGCTCTTGCCCCAAGACCTATGTAGGACAGACTTCCCAGGAGCTTCGCAAAAGAGTACAACAGCATATCTCTAATATTAATTGCGCCAAACAAGATATATCCAAAGGCAAAATGGTTTCCACAGTAGCCATGCATTTTTTGCAGGTTCATTCTAGCAATACTCGGGATCTGCGGGTTACCGGCCTGCAGAAAATTCCACCAAATATCCGCAGAAGGGACAGACAGGGGGAATTGCTCAGACTAGAGGCCCGCTGGATATACCAGTTGGGATCAGTATCACCAGGGGGCCTCAATGAGGATCTCCTCTATACAGGATTCCTTCTGCCCTAGATGGGTTCATCATCATTTTTTAAATTTTTTTTTTTTTTTTCTCTCTCTTGGGATAACATGGTAAAATATTACTCACACTAGTGGACCAGAGTCCGTATTTTTGGACGCTTGGTTAACAGCGTTCTGTATTGCATAGATGCACAAACAGTTTATCATCTAGTGGAAAACTGATGCCCGTAAGGCAATAGATAGGACTTTTCTGGATCTTAATAAACACTGTGTAGGAATAACAAGAGATTTACTATTACCTCATCAAAAATGGAGTTCTAAGAACGAATTATTATAGGAATGACTTCCCTGTAGATATTGCGTAGGCATACTTAGTAATGGTGGTTATAGGGCTGGCGATGGGCTCTAGCAACAGCGCGTCGTGCAGGCGCAATAAGCGAACCATATCGGTAGATCAGCGTCTGGTTTCTAGGACGCCAAGAAACTATGAAGTGATGTATTTTGGTCGCACTGCGCAGGCGCGACTAGCGGACGCTTACTATCGGAATATGGTGCAGGTGTAAAGTATATCTACATTAGTGGACCAGCGTCTGTATCTCCAGACGCCAGGCAATTAGGGGATTATATTGCATAGATGCACAATTAGTATATCTTGCAGCTGGTAACTCATGCCTGTATGGCTTTACAATAGACATGATTTTCCCAGATTTTGATAGCACTGCGCAGGTGCACAAAGGAGATAAACAATTTTTTTTTTTTTTTTTTTTTTTTTTCCTAATTAACTATGGAGTTTTCCAAAAGAGAAAAATGTATTTTATAGGTATGATTTCTCCGCAAGTACTGCGCAAACGCATTCAGTAAATAGTCATTATAGGGCTGGCGCCGGACTTTAGTAATAGCGTATCACGCAGGCGCAAAAGCGGCCTGCATTGAAAGACAAATGTCCGGTTCCAGGACGCTGTATAATTAAGATGCATTTTGTTCGCATTGCGCAGACGCGGAAAATGGAGGACACCTATTGGACTGACGTCAGGCCTCTAAGACGCTCGGTAACCAAGGGAACTTCTCACAAGTTTCACTTCACCAATCGGAGTCTACATTGCACAGCAGAGAAGGGAGGGGAACTGTGACATAATTAGACCGTCTACAAATAAGGACAGGTTTTACTTATCCCCACTCAAGACTTACTGACTGGTTCCTGTTGGTCAGAGACTGCCGAACACAGGTGTCGGCATTAGCTGACCAATAAGTAAGTGCACTTACGCTATATATGCTGGACACGACTTGTATATCATCATTTCCCCTGACGAAGCCACCAGGAGTGGCGATACGCGTAGGGAGCCTCCAGACCCTGTCTCCTAGTGAGTATATTACTTATTTATCTTCACATGCAGTGGGTGATGCCTGTGGTTCCATTTCGGGTTTTTTTTTTTTTTTTTTTTCTAAATGTATCATAATATTGTTTATGTGCATTTCCATGCCCACAATATATGAAGGGCTCATTGTTTAGTACTTAGTGGACATATTAAATGGATATCTGCATGTTCTTAATTAGTCATCTAAACCTTGGGATATCATAGTATTATTATATATAACAAGAGCCGGATATCTATTTTGGACATTATTAAACCACGTCAGGACGGCACCACAGGACACTTATCTGCATTGCTCTGACTTTATACTATTTTGCAACTCACGGAGCTACGCCACAGGATTATTTTTCCTAGGGGGTCTGGTTTCTATCATGTCCCCATACAGAGGACATTGAAAGTAGTGTGTATAGGCATATGTTTTATGCTGTTTTTAATGTATGTTTTTAAAGTTTAGCACTGAAGTTTCGGTCTCAATAAAGATTTGTTTATATTGATTACATTGGCTCAGTGTGCACCTCTTTGCGCTTCTCTTTTCTTCTTTCTTTATAGTACTGTATTTATAAGCGCATTGGTAGCACCGGGCATATATGGTGAGAAATATTTAGGTGGTGCCCGCTCGACTTTCTTTTTCTGCGGCAGTATTATAGTAGTTATATTCTTGTACATAGGGGCAGTATTATAGTAGTTATATTCTGGTACATAGCAGCAGTATTATAGTAGTTATATTCTTGTACATAGGGGCAGTATTATAGTAGTTATATTCTTGTACATTGGAGCAGTATTATAGTAGTTATATTCTTGTACATAGTGAGCAGTATTATAGTAGTTATATTCTGGTACATAGCAGCAGTATTATAGTAGTTATATTCTTGCATATAGGGGCAGTATTATAGTAGTTATAGTCTTGTACATAGGGGCAGTATTATAGTAGTTATATTCTGGTACATAGGAGCAGTATTATAGTAGTTATATTCTTGTACATAGGGGCAGTATTATAGTGGTTATATTCTTGTACATAGGGGCAGTATAATAGTAGTTATATTCTTGTACATTGGAGCAGTATTATAGTAGTTATATTCTTGTACATAGGGGCAGTATTATAGTAGTTATATTCTTGCATATAGGGGCAGTATTATAGTAGTTATAGTCTTGTACATAGGGGCAGTATTATAGTAGTTATATTCTGGTACATAGGAGCAGTATTATAGTAGTTATATTCTTGTACATAGGGGCAGTATTATAGTAGTTATATTCTTGTACATAGGGGCAGTATTATAGTAGTTATATTCTTGTACATAGGGGCAGTATTATAGTAGTTATATTCTTGCATATAGGGGCAGTATTATAGTAGTTATAGTCTTGTACATAGGGGCAGTATTATAGTAGTTATATTCTGGTACATAGGAGCAGTATTATAGTAGTTATATTCTTGTACATAGGAGCAGTATTATAGTGGTTATATTCTTGTACATAGGGGCAGTATAATAGTAGTTATATTCTTGTACATTGGAGCAGTATTATAGTAGTTATATTCTTGTACATAGGGGCAGTATTATCGTAGTTATATTCTTGTACATAGGAGCAGTATTATAGTAGTTATATTCTTGCATATAGGGGCAGTATTATAGTAGTTATAGTCTTGTACATAGGGGCAGTATTATAGTAGTTATATTCTTGTTCATTGGAGCAGTATTATAGTAGTTATATTCTTGCACATAGGGGCAGTATTATAGTAGTTATAGTCTTGTACATAGGGGCAGTATTATAGTGGTTATATTCTGGTACATAGGAGCAGTATTATAGTAGTTATATTCTTGTGCATAGGGGCAGTCTTAGAGTAGTTATATTCTTGTACATAGGGGCAGTATTATAGTAGTTATATTCTGGTACATAGGAGCAGTATTATAGTAGTTATATTCTTGTACATAGGAGCAGTATTATAGTAGTTATATTCTTGCCCATAGGAGCAGTATTATAGTAGTTATATTCTTGTATATAGGGGCAGTATTATAGTAGTTATAGTCTTGTACATAGGGGCAGTACTATAGTAGTTATATTCTTGTACATATGAGCAGTATTATAGTAGTTATATTCTGGTACATAGGAGCAGTATTATAGTAGTTATATTCTTGCCCATAGGAGCAGTATTATAGTAGTTATATTCTTGTATATAGGGGCAGTATTATAGTAGTTATAGTCTTGTACATAGGGGCAGTATTACAGTAGTTATATTCTTGTACATAGGGGCAGTATTATAGTAGTTATATTCTGGTACATAGGAGCAGTATTATAGTAGTTATATTCTTGTACATAGGAGCAGTATTATAGTAGTTATATTCCTGTACATAGGAGCAGTATTATAGTAGTTATATTCTTGTATATAGGGGCAGTATTATAGTAGTTATAGTCTTGTACATAGGGGCAGTATTACAGAAGTTATATTCTTGTATATAGGGGCAGTATTATAGTAGTTATAGTCTTGTACATAGGGGCAGTACTATAGTAGTTATATTCTTGTACATATGAGCAGTATTATAGTAGTTATATTCTTGTACATAGGAGCAGTATTATAGTAGTTATATTCTTGTACATAGGAGCAGTATTATAGTAGATATTTTCTTGTACATAGGGGCAGTATTATAGTAGTTATATTCTTCTACACAGGAGGCAGTATTATAGTAGTTATATTCTTGTACATAGGGACAGTATTATAGTAGTTATATTCTTGTACATAGGGACAGTATTATAGTAGTTATATTCTTGTACATAGGGGCAGTATTATAGTAGTTATATTCTTGTACATAGGGGCAGTATTATAGTAGTTATATTCTTGTATATAGGGGCAGTATTATAGTAGTTATATTCTTGTACATAGGGACAGTATTATAGTAGTTATATTCTTGTACATAGGAGCAGTATTATAGTAGTAATATTCTTGTACATAGGGGCAGTATTATAGTAGTTATATTCTTGTACATAGGGGCAGTATTATAGTAGTTATGTTCTTATACATAGGAGCAGTATTATAATAGTTATATTCTTGTACACAGGGGCAGAATTATAGTAGTTATATTCTTGTACATAGGAGCAGTATTATAGTAGTTATATTCTTGTACATAGGGGCAGTATTATAGTAGTTATATTCTTGTACATAGGACAGTATTATAGTAGTTATATTCTTGTACATAGGGGCAGTATTATAGTAGTTATATTCTTGTACATAGGAGCAGTATTATAGTAGTTATATTCTTGTACATAGGAGCAGTATGATAGTAGTTATATTCTTGTACATAGGAGCAGTATTATAGTAGTTATATTCTTGTACATAGGAGCAGTATTATAGTAGTTATATTCTTGTACATAGGAGCAGTATTATAGTAGTTATATTCTTGTACATAGGAGCAGTATTATAGTTGTTATATTCTTGTACATAGGAGCAGTATTATAGTAGTTATATTCTTGTATATAGGGGCAGTATTATAGTAGTTATATTCTTGTACATAGGGAGCAATATTATAGTAGTTATATTCTTATACATAGGGGGCAGTATTATAGTAGTTATATTCTTATACATAGGGGGCAGTATTATAGTAGTAATATTCTTGTACATAGGAGCAGTATTATAGTAGTTATATTCTTGTACATAGGAGCAGTATGATAGTAGTTATATTCTTGTACATAGGAGCAGTATTATAGTAGTTATATTCTTGTACATAGGAGCAGTATTATAGTAGTTATATTCCTGCACATAGGGGCAGTATTATAGTAGTTATATTCTTGTACATAGGAGCAGTATGATAGTAGTTATATTCTTGTACATAGGAGCAGTATTATAGTAGTTATATTCTTGTACATAGGAGCAGTATTATAGTAGTTATATTCTTGTACATAGGGAGCAGTATTATAGTAGTTATATTCTTATACATAGGGGGCAGTATTATAGTAGTAATATTCTTGTACATAGGGGCAGTATTATAGTAGTTATATTCTTGAGCATAGGTCAATATGTCACACCAAACATACAGTATGATGACCCCTACAGCCCTCCACACAGAATGATGTCCACCACTGCTGCTCTTTTATGATTCCTTTACATAGTTTTATGGCCTCCATTTACCCCTCATAGTATGATACCCTCAGAGCGCCCCAGAAAATATGATGCTCCCACAGTCTCTTATACAGTATGATAGCCCACACAGCCCTCCAAAAAGTATGATAGCTCCTACACAGTATTGTGACACTCACAGACCCCGACACATTATAATGGCCCTTTAGCCCCCACACAGTTTGATGACCCCCATAGTGACCCGTGCACTATGAAGGCTCACACAATATGCTGTCCCCCACAGTTTACCTGCACAGTATGATACCCCCACCTAGTGTGATGTCGCCCGCAGCTTCCCCACACAATATGAGGCCCTCGTTGCCCTTCACATAACATGATGGCCACACAACCCCCACAAAATATGATGCTCCCACAGCCCTTCACACAGTTTGATGGTCCTCAGAGTCCCCCACACAATATGATGGCTCCCACACACTGCCTTGCATATTTCAAAAAGAAAACTACACATTGTACCCATCAGAACACCATGAAGAGAAGGTGAGTTCAGGTGACGAACTGGCCACCTACAGTTCGGACATTCCACCAATACAAAACATTTGCTGCATTATCCAATGAAGAATCCAGCAAAGACCCCCAAATTGTGGAGCAGCGAGAATCCAACATCAGACAAGAATGGGACAACGTTCCTCTCCCAAAACTCCAGCAATTGTCTCCTCACTTCCCTGATGTCTACAGACTGTTATCAGAAGAAGGCGTGAGGCTACACAATGGTGGACTTGGCCCAACACTACTTTTTCGAGATGTTTTGCAGCCGTCAATTTCTAAATTAGGTATTTGTAAATGGAAAAATGTCCATCGTTCAACTTCTGACCTGTGATCTACGATTTGTGGGGAACAACATATGACGAGAAGAGATTTCCAAATCATTGCAATCTTGTTTTCTTTACATTTTATGCAGCGTCAGAATTTTTGGGGGAATTGTGGTTGTAATTAGATAGACAGATAGTAATTTTTTTCTTGCATTTAAAGAAAATCATAATATTTCACATGATTTCTATGAAGAATAAGGTAGTTTACTAAGAATGAAGAAGTTCTTGATCGGAGCTTTTCTCCACTTATAAAAAGCTTTATTAAACAATCGCATACCATAACTTACAGTCATTTACATTCACAAGATATAAAATACACCGATGACCCGTAATGCTACAGCTCTGCAATCACATATAGTACTTAGGTCATTACCACATGTGAGCCATTAATATATTCTCCTGGAAAACCTCCCTTAGGATGTTTGTAGGGGGTACAGTATGTTTTTTTTCTCCTTTGGTTATATGCACACTACACGTTTGCCGCTAAAGTTTTCTTCACAAAGCCACTTGAGGAAAAAGTTGTCGGATTTTGTCTTGAAGCACCACCCTTGACGTTTTTACACTTGTTTTCACAGTGTCGTTTTGGGGCAACTGTAAATTTTTTTCAATTTTCTCTTTCAGTGTTTTTTTCAGGAGGATTCCGGGATGGAAACCCTCTGAAAAAGACAGCCTTATTTATGTTTTTTTTTTTTTAAATGACTAATTTAACTAAATCTATACTCTGTGATATGCCTGGCGGTGGGCTAAAGGTGGCACAGTTACCGTGTCACGCTTTGTATAACATAGCGTATTATTTATGCCCTGAGCGTACCTTGACCACTCAACTTTTTTTCTTACCCTACAAGGGTGAAATTAAAAAAAGGTTTCTAAAAAAAAAGTGGTCCCACTTGAATATGGTACTGGAGGAAGAGAACCAAGGAAGATGAAAACAGTTAAGGAATTTATGAGTGTAACACAATATTAAGTCCAAATATCAAAGACTGATCTGTTCTCTGTCTGGAAGTGCTGGTAGGTCTTTGATTTGTATATGTACATAGGCTTTCTGACTGAGTACTCCACCCAGTAACCATCCATGGTTTTAATCACAGTAGGATAGGATCCTACCCACCCAATAGTTGTAGGTTATCAGCTAGGAGAGGCAGGTTCCCAGCAAAGAGGATCGCCTTGTAGTTGGCTGCTGGGCATTCATGAATTGGCCAATTTATGTGCTAAGTATCTTCGTTTTCTTATTTTTTTAGAGCAGCAATGCAATTCAAATTTCATATATTTCATGTTCACATGCTATAGCGCTACACAGTTCAACCTTGTTTGTTAGTTACTATATAAAGTCCATGCATACAATACTACATGGGGTCATGCATCCTGCCATTTCAATATGGCTGTAGTTACAAAATAACAAAAGGTATAAAAAATAATAATGCAAAAAATGTAAAGTCAACTTTTGAAGCCAATTATATTACCCTAATGCCATAAAAGATTTTGTGAACTTAGTGTCCCTCTAAGGATTGTCTCTAGATCCAGTGGTGGATGCAGAAGGAAGAGGGCTCTTGTGCAAAAAAAAGCATATGGGCCCCTCTTTTCTGTCTGATAGGATCTGCTTGCTTATTTGAAGGTGAAAGTGGGCCCCAATACTTTTTTGGGGGCCTTTGTCTGGCTGCACGCATTGCACCAATGATATGTCCGCCCCTGTCGATATCATTACCCAGGTCTCAAGTAACCTTGCTAGAATGAAATACTGCCCATTTTGACCCAGCAATGTCCACATGGGGTTCGTATATGTCCTCCCCATACGTACTGAGTCGGAGCTTCCTTTTGATTCCTTCTACCCTCTAAACCTTAAAGATTGGCTTTGGTTCTTCCCTAATCTTCACTCGGTGCTGGGGCTCCTGGAGCCACATAGATTTCAGATATCACGATGCACGTCATGACATTGCGATGCCATTTCCTGAGACGACGCATGATGTGATGTTGGGATGTCATGACCGTAACAGTAACAAGGCCTCAGGCCAGATATTTTGCAATGTTTGAAAACCCAGCACCGAGTGAAGAGGCGAAAAGGACACACAGTGCACCGAAGAGTGGGCTGTGGTTCCGAGACAGGTGAATGGTCTGGTAACAATCCCACAAAATTTGGATTCATAAGTGTATGAAATTGTACAAAGTGCTAAAAAATATGAGTTGTATGTAAAGCAAAACTTAATATGATATGGAGAATCAAATCTCCTCTTCATTCATTCGTCATTCAGAAAATGCTTAAAAATATAAGGTTCTTCGCGAAGTCCTTCTCAGATTTACATCCCTTGATAAAGAATGCTTTCCTTAGATTAATATGACCGCCATTTTACTCAGGTCCTTATGTTATGCCGAATGCGGAAGGGGGCTATTAAATGTTGACCCGTTTTTGGAAAGGGTCTAGACTTTCTATGACTGTTACCCTACAGGACATGGTTTAATCAGCACTAGAAGATCCCATTTTGGAAAATATTTTTTAAAACATTTTTCCGTACAATTGAATATTCATTTCATTTCAGCTACATTCTTCAACTTTACTAGACCGCTCTGTAATCAACAATAGTAATTAACCACATTGTCCATATAATTACTTCCCACTATTATCTCCATGTTGATTGGTTGTAGATCAGTCCATTTTTTTTTTATTCCTCAAAACCGTTTCATATTTAGGGAGAAAATAATGTCCAGCCTTCATTAACGTGATTTCACATTTCAGGTATTCTTACCTCCTGGTCCCATGTTGGACCTGCCAATGTTTTGGTGACATGATATTTGTTTTATCGGCTTGCTATGAGGAAATAATGGGCCTACTTTTCTCAGAAGATTGATCAGAAAGCTCCAGAAATTTTTTTCCTGCTTTTATCTCCTCTTTGACCACATTTCTGATAGTATCAGTGGTGAAGTAGTAGGCAAAGGGATCAAGCACCGTGTTACTACAAGCTGTTAATAGAGTTATGTGGTAGGCCTCTTCCAAAATACAGTTACTCATGGACTGATAAAGAAGCAATACCATATGGTAGGGAAGGAAGCAAAGAAGAAAGATAGTTATGTTGGTAGCCATCATGCGTATCACCTTCACCTTGTTGACTAGTCCTTCTTGAACAACTTGACTTTGCTTTATTGACCTCAACGTAGCCATAGAGCTAATGACTATGACTCCCAGAGGAACTAAAAAGCCTATGCCAATAGCCCCTGCTGTGGGTCCAAGCTTAGTAACAAATGGAGGACGGCCATCAAAACAAGAACCTTTATTGTTTCGCGACATTGACCCTAGATAAAACCCAACGGAGCATGTTATGTTTAGAATCCACACACCAAAACAGATCCACGAGGCATGCTGACGGAAGCATCGAGAACGGAGAGGGAAGCAAATAGCCAGGCATCGGTCAAAACTAATGCAGGTCAGTAAGAAAATACTTCCATACATGTTGAGAAGGAGAAATGACCCAGTGATGTTACATATCCAAAACGTTGTATGTGGGTTGATTTGTGAAGGTGGAACGACATAGGGATAGATTTTCAGTGGAATGGTGCAGATCAGCAGAAGGTCACTGATGGCAAGGTTCTTCATGTAGACAATAGTAGGTGATCGAAGCTTATTGACGTGAAAAAACAAAAAGATGGCAATAATGTTCATGATTAACCCAAAGGCTAATATAATAGCATACCCACTCAGGTACAGAATGTGGCTGACCAGCTGGCAGCTGCTGTTGTTGGTCATTTGTGATGCCCTGAGAAGCCTTCACAACTAGGATAGGATATTTTCCTCCTTTTTCAGACAAACCTGGCGTAAAAATAAAATAAAAAAAGTTACACATTTTCTTTACTTTATCTGTCTATTATACATAGTAACATAGTTAGCGAGGCCGAAAAAAGACATTTGTCCATCCAGTTCAGCCTATATTCCGTCAGAATAAATTCCCAGATCTACGTCCTTCTAAAAAGCCTAATAACTGTAAGATATAATATTGTTACGCTCCAGGAAGACATCCAGGCCTCTCTTGAACCCCTTGATTGAGTTCGCCATCACCACCTCCTCAGGCAAGGAATTGCAGATTCTCACTGTCCTAACAGTAAAGAATCCTCTTCTATGTTGGTAGAAAAACCTTCTCTCCTCCAGACGCAGAGAATGTCCCCTTGTGACTGTCACCTTCCTTGGTATAAACAGTTCCTCGGAGAGATATTTGTATTGTCCCCTTATACATGGTTATTAGATCGCCCCTCAGTCATCTTTTTTCTAGCACTAAATAATCCGAATTTTGCTAATCTCTCTGGGTATTGTAGTTCCCCCACCCCCTTTATTAATTTTGTTACCCTTCTTTGTACTCGCTCTAGTTCCATTATATCCTTCCTAAGCACCGGTGCCCAAAACTGTACACAGTACTCCCTGTGCAATCTAACCAGGAATTTGTACAGAGGCAGTATAATGCTCTCATCATGTGTATCCAGACCTCTTTTAATGCACCCCATGATCCTGTTTGCCTTGGCAGCCGCTGCCTGGCATTATAAATACTTAAAGAGGTTATGCCAGCCATCAGTTCTTATTGTGGGGATCTGAGTATCAGAAACCTTGCTGATCAATGAAGTGAACACCATGTTCCCTTCTTTACAAGACTTTGCTTGGTTCTGCAGTTCTTCATTCTGCTGAAGGAGACAATCAATAATCACATGTACAGTTCCTGGACAGATATGTCCACTTCATTGCATACTTGACTGTCAGTACCTGGTACTGCAGGCCTTCACGCTGCTTATCGAGACCCTCAACAATCACATATAAGGTATATGGACAGATATGTCCACTTCATTGCTAACATGAGTGTCAGTACCTGGTACTATAGGCCTTCACTCTGCTTATCGAGACCCTCAGCAATCAGAGGTACAGGTTCCTAAATAGACTTGTACACTTCAGTGCTTGCATGGGTGACTGTGCCTGGTACTACAGCCCTTCACTCTGCTTATCGAGACCCTCAACAATCACATGTACAGGTATCTGGACAGATATGTCCACTTCATTGCTTACACGTGTCAGTACCTGGTACTATATCCCTTCACTCTGCTTATCGAGACCCTCAGCAATCAGAGGTACATAAATATGCACTTACCGAGAGAAATTGTAGAATTTGTTCCAAACAGTTACAGTATAGTTGGACCCTTCAGTAATTACACCAATTATTTTAGGCTAGTGTTGACGGATCCCACTAAAATAGTCATAATTTGATTCTGAATCCTGAATGGAGGCCTCTGGCTATCACCCAGGCTAAAAGGCTCTAGAACCTGTCACACTTGACATATTCCTAGCCTGCGCATGTAGACACTAGACACGTGTTTACTGTTGGGTTGTAAACGTCTTGATTATTTGTACACAGTGGACAAAGGAACATCAAGATCTCTGGAGATGGACTTGTAAACTTGAGATTGTTGATATTTTTCAACAATTTTGGATCTCAAGTCCTCAGACAGTTCTCTCCTCCTCTTTCTTTTCTCCATGCTTAGTGTGGCACACGCAGACACACTATGCAAAGTTTGAATCAACTTCTCCCCTTTGTATCTGATTTCATGTGTAATTGTCATATTGCCCACACCTGTTACTTGCCACAGGTGAGTTTGAACGAGCATCACATGCTAGAAACAAAGTTGTTTATCCACAATTTATTAAAGGAGCCAACAATTTTGTCCGGCCCATTTTGGGGGTTTTGTGTGAATTTATGTCCAATTTGTCTTTTTTTATATGTTTTTTTTGTGCTGTTCCAACACACACAAAGTTAAAAACGTGTATAAGAAAACATGTGCAATTGCAAGAATTATCTTGGAGAAATACTTAATTTTCTTGAAAATTTTCAAGGGTTGCAACACTTTCAGCCATGACTTAATATAGATGACATGATCTATTGTATGTATTTGGCATTGACTCCATCCAGCCAGCATTTGTGTGATGTTTGCGCTGTGCTCGTGTGTGCTGTACTTGTATGATCTGTGTGGAGTAGTTGTGTGCACTGTGCTTATTTGACATTTGTGTTTTGCTTGTGTGTTCTATGCTGCGTTTGAACGATATGTGCACTGTCCTTTTGCAGGTGTGAACTGTGCTTGTATAATGTGTGCGTTGTGCTTGTGTGATGTATGTGCTGTGCTTGTGTGTGTTGTGCTTGTATGATCTGTGTGGAGTAGTTGTGTGCACTATGCTTATTTGACATTTGTGTTTTGCTTGTGTGTTCTATGCTGCGTTTGAACGATATGTGCACTGTCCTTTTGCAGGTGTGAACTGTGCTTGTATAATGTGTGCTCTGTGCTTGTGTGATGTATGTGCTGTGGTCGTGTGCGCCGTGCTTGCTTGATATGTGAGCTATGCTCGTGCGCGCTGTGCTTGTGAGATGTGTGTTCAGTGGTTGTGTGCACTGTGCTTTTTTGACATTTGTGTTTTGCTTGTGTGTTCTATTCTGCGATTGAATGATATGTGCACTGTCCTTTTGCAGGTGGGAACTGTGCTTGTATAATGTGTGCACTGTGCTTGTGATGTATGTGCTGTGGTCGTGTGCGCCGTGCTTTTTTGATGTGTGAGCTATGCTCATGTGCACTGTGCTTGTGGGATGTGTGCGCTGTGCTCGTGTGTGCTGTGCTTGTGTGATGTGTGTGCAGTGGTTGTGTGCACTGTGCTTTTTTGACACTTGTGTTTCGCTTGTGTGTTCTATTTTGCGATTGAACGATATGAGCACTGTCCTTTTGCAGGTGTGAACTGTGCTTGTATAATGTGTGCGCTGTGCTTGTGTGATGTATGTGCTGTGGTCGTGTGCGCTGTGCTTGCTTGATATGTGAGCTATGCTCGTGCGCGCTGTGCTTGTGAGATTTGTGTGCAGTGGTTATGTGCACTGTGCTTATTTGACATTTGTGTTTCGCTAGTGTGTTCTATTCTGCGATTGAATGATATGTGCACTGTCCTTTTGCAGGTGGGAACTGTGCTTGTATAATGTGTGCACTGTGCTTGTGATGTATGTGCTGTGGTCGTGTGCGCCGTGCTTTTTTGATGTGTGAGCTATGCTCATGTGCGCTGTGCTTGTGGGATGTGTGCGCTGTGCTCGTGTGTGCTGTGCTTGTGTGATGTGTGTGCAGTGGTTGTGTGCACTGTGCTTTTTTGACACTTGTGTTTCGCTTGTGTGTTCTATTTTGCGATTGAACGATATGAGCACTGTCCTTTTGCAGGTGGGAACTGTGCTTGTATAATGTGTGCACTGTGCTTGTGATGTATGTGCTGTGGTCGTGTGCGCCGTGCTTTTTTGATGTGTGAGCTATGCTCATGTGCGCTGTGCTTGTGGGATGTGTGCGCTGTGCTCGTGTGTGCTGTGCTTGTGTGATGTGTGTGCAGTGGTTGTGTACACTGTGCTTTTTTGACACTTGTGTTTCGCTTGTGTGTTCTATTTTGCGATTGAACGATATGAGCACTGTCCTTTTGCAGGTGGGAACTGTGCTTGTATAATGTGTGCACTGTGCTTGTGATGTATGTGCTGTGGTCGTGTGCGCCGTGCTTTTTTGATGTGTGAGCTATGCTCATGTGCGCTGTGCTTGTGGGATGTGTGCGCTGTGCTTGTGTGTGCTGTGCTTGTGTGATGTGAGTGCAGTGGTTGTGTGCACTGTGCTTTTTTGACACTTGTGTTTCGCTTGTGTGTTCTATTTTGCGATTGAACGATATGAGCACTGTTCTTTTGCAGGTGTGAACTGTGCTTGTATAATGTGTGCGCTGTGCTTGTGTGATGTATGTGCTGTGGTCGTGTGCGCTGTGCTTGCTTGATATGTGAGCTATGCTCGTGCGCGCTGTGCTTGTGCGATTTGTGTGCAGTGGTTATGTGCACTGTGCTTATTTGACATTTGTGTTTCCCTAGTGTGTTCTGTGCTGGGACTGTACAATATGAGCACTGTCCTTTTGCAGGTGTGAACTGTGCTTGTATAATGTGTGTGCTGGGCTTGTGTGATGTGTGTGCTGTGCTCGTGTGCGCTGTGCTCGTGTGCGCTGTGCTTATTTGACATTTGTGTTTTGCTTGTGTGTTCTATGCTGCGACTGTACGATATGTGCACTGTCCTTTTGCAGGTGTGAGCTGTGCTTGTATAATGTGTGTGCTGTGCTTTTGTGAGGTGTGCATTATGCTTGTGTGACGTGTGTGTTGCGTGTACGATTAGAGCACTGTGCTCGTGTGTGCTGTACTTGTATGATCTGTGTGGAGTAGTTGTGTGCACTTTGCTTATTTGACATTTGTGTTTTGCTTGTGTGTTCTATGCTGCGTTTGAACGATATGTGCACTGTCCTTTTGCAGGTGTGAACTGTGCTTGTATAATGTGTGCGTTGTACTTGTGTGATGTATGTGCTGTGCTCGTGCATGCTGTGCTTGTGAGATGTGTGTGCAGTAGTTGTGTGCACTGTGCTTTTTTGACATTTGTGTTTTGCTTGTGTGTTCTATTCTGCGATTGAATGATATGTGCACTGTCCTTTTGCAGGTGGGAACTGTGCTTGTATAATGTGTGAGCTGTGCTTGTGATGTATGTGCTGTGGTCGTGTGCGCTGTGCTTTTTTGATGTGTGAGCTATGCTCATGTGCACTGTGCTTGTGGGATGTGTGCGCTGTGCTCATGTGTGCTGTGCTTGTGTGATGTGTGTGCAGTGGTTGTGTGCACTGTGCTTTTTTGACACTTGTGTTTCGCTTGTGTGTTCTATTTTGCGATTGAACGATATGAGCACTGTCCTTTTGCAGGTGTGAACTGTGCTTGTATAATGTGTGCGCTGTGCTTGTGTGATGTATGTGCTGTGGTCGTGTGCGCTGTGCTTGCTTGATATGTGAGCTATGCTCGTGCGCGCTGTGCTTGTGAGATTTGTGTGCAGTGGTTATGTGCACTGTGCTTATTTGACATTTGTGTTTCCCTAGTGTGTTCTGTGCTGGGACTGTACAATATGAGCACTGTCCTTTTGCAGGTGTGAACTGTGCTTGTATAATGTGTGCGCTGTGCTTGTGTGATGTATGTGCTGTGCTCATGTGCACTGTGCTTGTTTGATGTGTGAGCTATGCTCGTGTGCACTGTGCTTGTTTGATGTGTGCGCTGTGCTTTTGAGAGGTGTGCATTATGCTTGTGTGACGTCTGCTTTGCTTGTACGATGAGAGCGCTGTGCTTGTGTGAGGTGTATGCTGTGATTCTCCTATGTGTAGGTTACTTCAATAGGATGAGGTAAATGTAGTTGTCAGGGATCCAAAATGTAACTTTTTGGTTATAGGGGAAGGAAATAACCAGTGAACCATGTAAGATACTTGTGGTTTACAGCATTTCTTCTATGGCCACTCATGTTGCAAAATAAACTCCCAGTTTAGCAATCAGATTATTACACCACTGACATAAATCAAATGCTAAATGTAAAAAACTGAAAAAATACAGTTCAATCTTTGATTTTGAAGTGTAGGATCCTGGAAGAAGATGTCCCTCAAGGTTTCAAAATTCAGCCGTGATCTAAGTCCCAGTGAGCTGCTATATGGAGCTTGAAAGGGGAAAACCCTTTATACATCTCACCATCGAAGTGTGAGAAATACTGTATGTCTCCTACCCAATGTCAGAGACCAGAATACTCTTCTAAGAAACCCCTGCCCGAAAAGGGCAATGCTAAATATTTTAGTCGAGGGGAATTTACTTTTTCTACACAAGGAAAGGCATTTATTTTATTTTTTGCTTAATGCATAACTGTTAGGTCAGGCTTGGACTTGCCTACGGGAGAACAGGGCAATCCTCTGGTGGGCCCCTGTGCAAGAGTGGAATATCAACTTTTTATATGAGCACTGGCAGTACAATATATTTGAATCACTATGTACAGACGAAGGTGGCATCTTATTCATTTACCAAACTACCCAGTTCATTGCTATAGACATTTGTGATTGAGGATAATGTCACATTTGCATTAAGCTAATAATGTCAGCCCTAGAGTAGATTACTGGTGGGTCCCTGGCACCCCTGTCCGACACTGTGTTAAGTACTCGGATCCTTACTAATTGTTCAAGCCAAAGATGTTCTGCATAGGAGGGAGCACAGTGGTGTATAACCCCATGTAAAATAATAACGAATATACATAGGGTGTTCTTACTTTTTCACGTGAATTTTAGTTTATTAAATAAAAAAAAAAAAAGATTAAGCAGCAGCTGTACAGAATAGTCCTGACCAAAGAGAAAAGAGCAGAGTTGATCGAGTTGATCAGCTGCAGCTCTAGAGGAGCTCCGGACGGCTCCTCGATGATCGGCACATCTCACAATCTACCAGTCATCTCATTTATCACATCAGCTTTTTTCTTTCATTGATCCATCTAAACTCAACCCAAGGAAAAGCTGCCATCGACTGCCGCTTGCCATAAATGTTTTTTCCTCTCTTTTCGATAACTTAGTTCTCCAGGGGTGAGAACAAGTTGACATTTCATCACAACCTTTCATGTTCACAAACCTCTCTTTCCTCCATGTCTTTCATCCACCTCCTTCTCGTTGCCCACACAATAATCCTTGAGATTGTGTCACCATAACCAGCAGAAATCTAGTGATCTATGCCAAAAAAAAAAAAGTTCCTTCTCAAGTAAGAAAACAAGCGGAAGAAAAATATGGAATAGAAAGTGTCGGAGGAGACAATGGTCTTTGGGTGCAGATGATTGCCACTTACGTGGATTGCACCGCTGGCATGTATAAATCCATAGTGACATTATTACATCGATTAAAAGCCACAAAACACGGCATTACTCACCAGCGAACTTCTCGTCTGCCAGAGGAAGGAGCAAATGTAGAAATGAAATGTTCTCAGAGCTTCCTGCTGGTGACTTCAGTGTTACCTCAGCAAATGGCTGTGTGAGAAGACATGTAATTGCCACAGAGTCCACACAAAACAAATTACGTGTTTTTCAAAACTTTTACTGCTTTCCAGAAAAGTGGCAAAAGTCAAAAAATTTACCAAATGTTGTATTAAATACATAGTGTATAAATCTTCATCCCACTTTAAGACCATAATATATGCATGTGTGACAAAACACTCTGGGATCGCCTTTGCTGGGGTCAAAGGACACGTGGTTTGTGCATTGAATCTGAGGCGTACAGCAGGTTTCTGAGCAGGCTGACCTCAGGTCAGATTTATTAACGTGAAAGCAACACAAAAAACAAAACATAAAAATAAATCTTAGCCTGTCCGGCACTAACTAAACAAATACGTTGCTATCTCAACAACTGGGGGGCTTCTCCCACCCAGCTAACATCACACAATTCTTGAGCAGAGCTCTTCACTCACGTTTGTCCCACACAGGCAGGCAATCTGTGTGCCCCAGGCAGACACTGGAAACACCCAGCTGGTCATCTTTTATTCCTGCAATCATTAACCCATTAGCACCCTGAAGATACTGAGTGGCCTAATTCACATAGGACAAACACCTGGGCGAGATATACCTGCCTCCAACTACCACACCAGCATGAGTCTTACATATCCCCCCCCTTGCTCAGACCACTCCGGTCAAGCAAGAACACTTTTGAAACAGTGCACACGGGATGGGGCATCGGCGTTCCCCATCTGCACCCCAGGTCGGTGCTCCACCGTAAAAGAGTAAGCCTGCAGGGCAAGGAACCACCGGGTTACCCGACTATTACGGTCCTTGTGGAGGTGCATCCACTTGAGAGGGGCATGGTCTGTGACCAGCCTAAACTTCCTACCAGCCAGTTAATACTTGAGGGAGTCGAGAGCCCATTTAATGGCTAGGCACTCTTTTTCAACCACCGCATACCTCTGCTCATGTACATTCAGTTTCCGACTGAGATAGAGGACCGGGTGTTCAACTCCGTCCCTCACCTGGGAAAGTACAGCTCCGACACCAGTATCAGAGGCATCAGTTTGTACCACAAACTCGCTGCTGAAATCAGGAAACACTAGTACGGGCTGAGAGCACAAAGCCCATTTCAGGCTGTGGAAGGCCTCTTCAGCAGCTGAGGTCCATTTTACCATGACGGAACCCTTCCCCTTGGTAAGATCCGTCAAGGGAGTAGCCATGGCTGCAAAATTGGGTATGAACCGGCGATAATAGCCGGCAATCCCCAGGAAAGCCTGCACTTGTTTCTTGTTCACTGGTTGTGGCCAGCCCTGAATTTCCTGTATTTTGTCGATCTCGGCCAATCACGTAGCCCAAGTATCGGGCTTCTTCAAGCCCGATGTGGCATTTCTTGGGGTTTGCCATTAAACCTGCATCTCGCAGGTCATCAATCACCGCTTGTACCATCTGGAGATGAGTTTCCCAGTCCATGCTGTAAATTACTATGTCATCCAGGTAGGCAGAAGCGTACTGTCTGTGAGGCCTCAAGACTCGATCCATCAATCTCTGGAACGTTGCGGGAGCTCCGTGAAGTCCAAACGGCATATAGACATACTGGAACAGACCTTCCGGTGTAGCAAATGCCGTCTTCTCTCTGGCCGCCTCGGCCAGAGGAATCTGCCAGTACCCCTTTGTTAAATCCAGGGTCGTAATGTATCGGGCTTTACCAAGCCGGTTGATCAACTCATCGACCCGGGGCATAGGGTACGCATCAAATTTAGAAACTGCATTCAGTTTCCTAAAGTCATTACAAAACCGGATGGAGCCATCCGGTTTAGGTATCAACACAATTGGACTGGACCAGGCGCTGTGTGACTCCTCAATAACTCCTAAGTCCAACATTGCCATCACTTCCCGGGAGACGGCTTCACGGCGGGCTTCCGGAATCCGGTAGGGCTTCACATGAACAGTGACGCCAGGCTCTGTGACAATCTCATGTTTCACCAACTTAGTCCGACCAGGTTTTTCGGAGAAAAACTGTCGGTTCTGTAACAAAAATTGCTTAACCTCAGATTTTTGTCGTTCTGAGAGAGTCTCAGCAACCTGCACCTCTGGTACAGTAGGTGAACAAACCGGACGGGGCAGATCCGCCGTTAGGGCAGAGCGGTCTTTCCAGGATTTTATCAGATACACATGATAAATCTGTTCCGGTTTTCTCTTACCCGGCTGGTACACTTTATAGTTCACTTTACCAACTCTTTCTCGGACCTCAAATGGGCCCTGCCATTTCGCCAGGAATTTACTATCCACCGTAGGGATTAGGACCAACACCCTATCGCCGGGTGCAAATGTACGGACCTTAGCGCCTCTATCATAACTTTGCCTCTGGGCTCCCTGGGCCTGTAACATATGGTCCCTAACAATGGGCATGACAGCGGCAATACGATCCTGCATTTGTGTTACATGGTCGATCACCGTTTTAAAGGGAGTGACTTGACCTTCCCAGGTTTCTTTTGCGACGTCCAGCAGTCCCCAGGGACGACGGGCGTACAACAGTTCGAAAGGCGAAAACCCTGTGGAAGACTGGGGAACTTCCCTAATGGCAAACAGAAAATAGGGTAACAAGTAATCCCAGTTCTTCCCATCTTTGTTTATCGCCTTCCGGAGCATCTGTTTTAAGGTTTTGTTGAAGCGCTCAACCAGGCCATCTGTTTGAGGGTGATAGACAGACGTACGCAACGGGTCTATTTGTAAGAGCCTGCAGAGCTCCTTCATTACCCTCGACATAAAGGGAGTCCCCTGGTCAGTGAGTATCTGTTTTGGAATTCCCACCCGACTAAACACTTGTACCAATTCCTTGGCGATCGTCTTGGTAGCTGTGTTACGCAAAGGGACGGCTTCCGGGTAACGAGTGGCATAGTCCATGATGACGAGGATATGTTGGTGCCCACGTGCGGATCGGGGAAGGGGCCCAACCAAATCCATCCCAATTCTCTCAAAAGGGACCCCGATGATAGGAAGGGGTACCAAAGGGCTACGGAACTGAGATTTAGGGGCCGCGATTTGGCACTCTGGACAGGACTCACAATAGTTACGCACATCACAATGTATTCCAGGCCACACAAAACAATGCAATATCCTTTCTGTGGTTTTCTGTACCCCCAGATGTCCCCCCATTATATGTCCGTGGGCCAAATCCAGTACCTTCCGCCGATAAGGTTTGGGTACCACTAACCGTTGCACTGTGTCTTCCCCTTTTTTTTCTACCTGGTAGAGCAAATCATTTTCAAGAACCATATACGGGTACGCTAGCCTAGTGTCAGGTTCTACGGGTACCCCATCTATCATTTTTACATTTTTCCTAGCCGGAGTCAGGGTAGGATCTTTCATTTGCTCGCTGTGGAAGTCATCCACCTGGACTCCCAAATCTGGCAGGCAGGGTGCCGGATGGCTGTCTGCCTCCGCCTCTCGCTGAGGTTCCTCAGTTTCCTCTGTTTCCCCCGCCATGACGGAGAAGGGGTACTGAATGTTAGATTCACTAACCTCCCCAGCAACATCTTCCTGTGGGGTCTCCTCTAGGGACTCGGGACCTCCAGATGGCATGGGAGAAGATTCACGGGTACAGCTACCGTGAAGGAGCAACTGATTCTCCCACAACTGCCAGAAATAGGGAAAATCCCTGCCCAGGATTACATCCTGTAACAATGCGGGAACGAGTCCCACTTTGTGCTGCACTGACCCATAGGGAGTAGAAATCCATATGACCGCTGTTAAGTACGAGCGGGTGTCACCATGCACACACGTCACAGAAAACTTGTCAGACGGACCAGACGGAAGTGCCATCAGACTAGCTTTCACCAGAGTCACCACACTTCCAGAGTCTAGTAATGCCACAACATTTTTCCCATCAACAGATAATTCACACAGGTGTTTCACTGTATCATTTTGACCCGCATTCACACTCACTAGCTGTGTAACCAAAGACATGCGTTTTCTAGAGTCTATAACGTCGCACTGCATGGGTTCAGCGGTAACAGGACAGTTCGCAGAAACATGACCCTTCTCATGGCAGCGGAAACACCTAACAGGTCCCCTACTGAGACCACCATCCAATACTCTTGGTCTTGGAGTGCAAGCAGTCCCGGACTCCTCCCCCACAGTTTTAAGCGATTTTCCTTCACCCGTGGTCCCTGGAACAGTCTTACCGGTTCCACGAGGAGGAGGCACAGACCGGGGGTTGGCGGTGTAGTCGGGAAGTCCTTCTGCCACGGAATAACGCTCGACCAACTCCACAAGTTGATCCGCTGTTGTGGGATTTCCTTGGCTTACCCACCTTTTCAGCGCTGGGGGTAGTACTCTCAGGTACTTGTCCAGGACAACCCGCTGGATTATTTCGGGTATTGTCAGTACCTCGGGTTGCAGCCATTTCTTTGTCAAGTAGATCAGGTCGAACATCTGAGACCGCGCCGGTTTATCTTGCTCGTATGTCCACTGATGTACCCTCTGTGCACGGACAGCCGTCGTCACACCCAGCCGGGCCAGGATCTCAGCTTTCAGCTTCTCAAAGTCCTGAGCGACCTCCGGGTCCAAATCATGGTAAGCTTTTTGGGGCTCGCCGGAGAGAAACGGGGCAATCAAATCGGCCCATCGTGCCTTCGGCCACTTCTCTCTCAATGCCGTCCGCTCAAACGTTGTCAGGTATGCCTCGACGTCATCTTCTGCAGTCAGCTTTTGCCAGTATCGACTCACATGGATCCTTCTGGACTCTGCTTCCAGGTCAGCGTCAGGCATGCTCACCAGGCGCTGTGCCACCTGTTGGAGAAGTTGGCGGTCTGCAACCGTCATGTCCACTAACTCCTTCAGCTGTGCGGCCATCAAGCGATTAGCTTCGTGCTGTGCGGCAGTGGCCTGCTGCTGTACGGCAGTGGACTGTACTAAGGCTTTCACCACGTCTTCCATGTTGTCGCTTGTGCCACGGTATGCCCGCGTTCTCCACCACAATGTGACAAAACACTCTGGGATCGCCTTTGCTGGGGTCAAAGGACACGTGGTTTGTGCATTGAATCTGAGGCGTACAGCAGGTTTCTGAGCAGGCTGACCTCAGGTCAGATTTATTAACGTGAAAGCAACACAAAAAACAAAACATAAAAATAAATCCTAGCCTGTCCGGCACTAACTAAACAAATACGTTGCTATCTCAACAACTGGGGGGGCTTCTCCCACCCAGCTAACATCACACAATTCTTGAGCAGAGCTCTTCACTCACGTTTGTCCCACACAGGCAGGCAATCTGTGTGCCCCAGGCAGACACTGGAAACACCCAGCTGGTCATCTTTTATTCCTGCAATCATTAACCCATTAGCACCCTGAAGATACTGAGTGGCCTAATTCACATAGGACAAACACCTGGGCGAGATATACCTGCCTCCATCTACCACACCAGCATGAGTCTTACACATGCTACTAAAGTAAGTTGTTTCTGGTACCGTGGGTGTGCATGTTTGCCAACATCCCAAATCAGGCAAGTTGTGGGCGAGAAAATGGTGGTGTTTATGTTAACCCTATCAAAAGTGGACCTTCTCAGGTCAGATTATTGAGGGTGTTTCCTGGAGGGACTGGGGGAGGATTTTAACAGCATTATGAACACCAAAAGCAATGTTGGTAGGTATGTGTGCAGAGAAATCACGGGGCCCCATAGTAAAACCCAATAGGCCTTTAAAGCTAGGCCTAATTAACTTAGTTTTAGGGGTTAACACATAGGAGGGGCAGAAATCGCAATTGCCCCTTGTCAGGAAATAGGAAGAATTTCTTATTACTTCAATTACACACACAGCAGCTGCAGTTTCCTCTGCCTGCATGCGCCTGTGTGGGATTTAACCTTTCTCCCTCCCTCCCCCCTGCGATATAGCTGTAATGTGAGACCAGCGTGCCAGCAACCTTCACTGAGCAGTTTATGGCTTTAAGCTGGGAAAGGCAGCTATAGTACCATGTGCTCTTTTGTTCCTGTAGAAACTTAATAGTAAGGCATAAGTCGACCCTAATTAGTGACAGAGATATGAAAGTTATATATTTGGTATGTGCAACAATAGGGCTCCTAACTGGTGGGTTTCGGGAGCCCAGTGCTTAGCAGAAAGTGAGAAATACATTACTAGGTAACTGAGTCACCCAACTACCTCATGTCTATACTTAAACAAATCCCTAGGTCACGCTGAGCATAAAGACACAGGTGTCATACGCCAAGATATGCGGGATGATGGTTTTTCATATCCTCAAGAAAGAGGAGTGCATTCCATAGCTCTGCCCACACCATGAGGTCGTCCCTTAGTTTTGGACAAAGGTATAAAACACAGAGGCCCAGACAAAGGGGGGTCTTTTGCCAGGGGATTCAGCTATGACAGGCTGTGCAATCTGACCTGAATCTTTGAAGCAGGGTGCGGATCTAACAAGGTGGCACGGGGGGGTAGTCATGGGCGAGTCCACCATCAGTGAGCACCCCGAAACCTTGCGCATGAAATGATAAAGTGCCAAGTGCTACATGTGCAGCATGCACCACAGCACACTCCCAGGCTCTGTCAGATTCCCCTCAGCTACTGCCATGCCGGCTCCGCATTCATGAGCTCCGCAAATCACTTCAGAGACGAGGTCTTTTTCCAACAGCTTAACTTTACTAGACAGCAGCGTATTCATCTCACAGACAGTACAGTTCAAACACAGAGATGTCTTCTTATCTGCATTCTTCACATCAACAGCACAGTTCACACAGGGCAACGCTTCCTGTACTTTCCCTTCCTCTGCCATATGGGCAGACTCTAGTATCTCTGTCATTTCTCTCTTTACTCTCGGTGTTCATGGCTGTACCTGTAGGCAGACTCTGTCCTGTCTGCGCTTTCCTTACCTCTGCCATCTGGGCAGCATCTTTGGACAGTTCGTGTCCCATCTGTACCTTCAACATCACCAGCTCCCTGTCAGCCCCTTGCCAGGTTCCAATAGGGAAAGGTGCTGGGAACGCCATCTTAGCTGCTCCCACCCTGGTCTTAGACCCCGGAAACTTCTTGGGGATGGTCCTGTTGAGATGGTGCCCAACTGCACTATTCTTCAGCTGGGGCCCCTTACTGCCATCTGCAGACTTATCCCCCACAGCCTGTAACTGTCTCACTGTATGCATTCTGCCCCTTGGGCAGAATGCCCTGGTGTCTGGCAGAACCAGGAAGTGTCTGTCCTATATCCCCCTGCTCTGTACTGCTCTGTTCTGCGCCCCTCCCAAATACTAAATACTAAACTAATACTCTTATCTATCATATTCTCTATCTGTAATGTGCCCCCTCTATTCTAATCCCCCAATTGTCTTATACTGTCCCTAAGCTTACACACAGTATATAACAAATGCATCACAATGCAATACATGACACACATTAATGAACATTAGGGAACCGCACATTACATTAGCATTTGTGAACATGAATAAGTGTCAGGGTGCCGCATGTGATATATGTGCTCAGTGTTCAGGAGAGAGGAAGCACACGAGGGGCCCTGTCACCTCCTCCTCACACTGACACAAATGTCATTTGCTGTGGGCCAGAACTGAGTTCTGGTTGCACTGCAGCACCTCTACTAAATGGATGTCTGGATGGAGTGTGTGATGTGGAGGAGTACGTTCCTGACTCACTTTTGCTTTGGGAGCCCTCGCTACCTCCCCGTCCATGGGCTCCAAACAAGACAGAAGACCTTATCATCAGTCCATCTGATGAGGCAACGGCCTCCTGTAGCAACTGGCTACAATTTTGCAGTGTGTTCCAAGAGTTCACCTCTTTATAGGGCTGAGCCCCATAGAACTCATGGAACCTTTGGCCTAGAACTTGGCCAAACCTGGAACACAGCTTCTGGAAATACAGCATAACTGGCCTCACTTCTTATCTTTAATGAAGCCAGCCACACAGTGTGGGTAAGGGAGATAACCCCACATCCAGGGACAGTCTGGATACTTTTCCTTCCTTTTGTCTACTCCCGGAATCTCAGTCTTGGCTACCACATTGTTCATCGAGTTATGTTTGGTGAACGAGAAGTTCGCTACAGCCATGCGGGGAGCTGTAGCTGAATGATTTTCAGCCGGTTAGGCCCGATTAGGGGTTTCTGTTCTGGAGATCTGGGTTCCAGCACTGACTTTGATTGGTGGTTTCGGCAACTCTGATGCTTGAAGCATTAGCTGTGCAGGAGGTGGTGGGTGTCGTTGCTGATGTCTATGCTCCCGCCCAAAGTCAGCATCCTCTTCCCAACGAGCAACCTCTTTAGCTCGTGACACCCACCGTGTACTTGCCTTTGCAGCACCACACTTTACAAAAGTGGTTCTTTTCGCCCCCTTTCAAACATGCAGGAAAATATATAATTTAAGATAACAAAAATTTAATTTTTTTGTAGAAAAAAATGGAAATTTCAGTGTAATTAATGAAGGAAGCAAGAAATGCCAAAAATTAGGGACTCAGATACACCCTGTATTAGACATAAAGGAGGTCCTTATACACATTCTGTTTAAATTGCCATGTAGTGGTACTCCTAGACTCATAAAGGCTATACGCTAAGTGGAAATCCTGCCCAAAATTAGAAGCATGAACACCAAAGGCAATAGCCATGGAAATTACTCCCACCAACTTGTAAACATGCATGAATGGAGTAAAAATAGTCCACCAAAAGAGGTAAAAGCAAAGTAATTTTATTTAACCAAATATATAGAACACAACAAATTAGACAGTTTTAAAAAGACATATCATTGACAGAGTTCAAGAATTCAAGGAATCAGGTACAGCGAAAAATCATGTGCAGACCCACAGGTACAACATAGTGAAGTCAAGTAATAAGACATGTAAATATAACTAAAGTGACAGTGCTTCAAGTCCTATCCAGAAAAAGTAAACAGTGAGACAAATGCAACCACGTCAGCACAAGTGCGCAGAGTATAATAACGTATATATCATGATAAGTAAACATGCCAGTTCTGACATGGCAGCATAAGGATCACAAATGATAAATGTTCTTACCCATGGCTGTCCTGCAAGTCACACGTGCAACCCCAACGCGCATTTCACGTGGACTTCATCAGGGGGCTGTGGCACACTGGGTGGCCTTATTAAAATATTAACAAAGTGTACACCTGTAGCAGGCCAATAATGGCTTTTATTTCAAACCAACAAAATTTCACACAAAGCAGGTTTAACAGTATATATGACAATAGTCAATTTTTTGTGAACGCTACCAGACCATTTGGTTTTCACAGTTTTTAACCCACCATAATTTTACACAAAGCACATTCAACTGTATGGATGAATCATTGAATTCTTAAAAATGTTTGGAAACTTTTTTGTAATTTAACATACCAGCGAAATATATCAAGAACCATGTCATAATGTATGGATGAATCACTGAATCCATAAAACGTTTTGGATTTTTTTTCAGAGCTTTATATCCCTGCAAAATTTAGCAAGAACCGTGTTACAGTGTATCGATGAATCATTGAATCCATATACATGTACTAAAGTTTTTTTTTAAATTTTGATATAACACCAAAATGTAACAGAAAAACAGAAAGCATGTAATACTGTATGGATCAGTAATTGAATCAATAAAAATGTTTTCAGTATTTTTGGGGAGTTATATATAACACCGAAATGTAAGAGTAAGCACTGTAGTACAGCGGTAGCACCTTTCACAGTGATGAGGTAGTGACCCACAAAATTCAAACACAAAAGTTCTCTTTAATGTGTTATCTTCCCAGCATCAAAGTTCAAATTTACACACGTGCATATCATTAGTGCTCAGTTCACACCAGTTAATAGTACTACATAGTACACGGCTTGAAATCACAGTCCCTAAACACACCGGACTTCCCTGTGTCCAGTTTCCGTGGGCAACTGCATGCCTTGACAAAGTCTCTTACAGAATATACGGCAAAAGCCAGCTCACCGATCATTGCAAGAAGCCTGGAACTTCGTCCTGACAAGACGCAGTAGGATTCCATAAACGAAAAGAGAATGGTTCCAGCTTCAGTAAAATCATGAAAATTTATTCCAACTTTTAAAATGGAGAAACAACTCCTGGGACAGCACCATAGCACATGCGAGGTAGGCAACGCGTTTCGACCGACACAGCGGTCTTTATCACAGCTGTGATAAAGACCGCTGTGTCGGTCGAAACGCATTGCCTACCTCGCATGTGCTATGGTGTGTTAGGGGTCGAGTTCCCGCTTCTGTACAGGGGGAATCTCGAGCCACCTCCGCTGCGGTCTCCCATTCTTGTCCAGCCGCAGTGGAGTCTGCTCAGCAAAGACGTCAGTCCCAGCGTCTTGCTCATTCTCACTCTGTTCTGAGAGTTACTGCTGCTTCTCCAGTCTCTGCCATTAAAGTCAGTGCTGGTCAGCAGCGAGCGGACTTCTCTGGGACTAAGTCCTTGTTTGCACGTACTGAGCATGTCCAGGGTAAGATCTCCCGTTGGAGATCGAGGGTCATGTGCTCAGGCTCTGCAGCACATTCCATTGGTCCTTTTGGCAGGTCTTGGAAGGGCAAAGGTACTGTAGCCACTTCCTGTGCTGCTGCTATATAAACTGCGCATGACCGCACGGCCATGCGCTAGTATTGTCTTACAATTGAATACGTGTTTTTGTTGTGAGTGCAAGTCGTTCATTAAATACCCCTACCCTATTGTATGACTGTTCGCGTATGGAGTATGGCTGCTATCTAGCGCCCGACTAATCACTCAACGTGTCACACACGTATCAGCGTCTATTGCTGTGACCGCCAGTGCGGCGCCACGCGCCAGTAGTGCGCTTCCTGACCCACGTCTGGGTGCTTAGTGGTGCCTGCCAGCACGGCACAGTTCGCACTTCGGTGCTCTAATTATAAGAGTTGCCTAACACACCCTGTTGCGGTGTTGTGTCAGCAAGTGGTCTAATCGGACTTCAATCCTGTGTCTTGGGGTTGTGTTCGCTGACTCCTTGCTTGCACTCTTTAGTGCGGTATTGCGGACCTGTGGTTTTACCGGGTTCGCTTCCACCGCCATATTACGCTGCCGTTTACTAGCAGCAGGTTTTTACCTGCACGGTGGACCCCGGACTGCGAACGCATCTATTACATCTTTCTTGGTGCGTTCCGCCAGTCCTAACAGAATACTAGCGCCAGGGTCTGGCTAGTAAATGGCAGACGATCAGCGTTTACAGCGGTACATCCAGCAGCTGGAGGGAAGGTTGGCGGCTCTAGAGCGTTCAACCTCAGCTGTGGATGTCACTGCTGTCGCTGTTCAGGCTGCAAGTGTAGCCGCAGCCAGTTTGTCCGCTGCCACCTCTGCCCCGACTTTATCCCGTCTCCCGCTTCCTGACAAGTTTGCTGGTGACAGTAAACAATGTCGCGGATTCGTAAGCCAGTGCTCCATTCACCTTGAGCTCCTGGCGGCGCATTTCCCTACGGAACGGGCGAAAGTGGGATTTATTTTATCTCTCTTGTCGGGCAGGGCGTTGGAGTGGGCAACGCCACTTTGGGAGCGTGATGACCGTGTGGTACAGAGTGCTCCGCTCTTTCTGGACGCTCTGAAGCAGGTCTTTTTGGGACCCCGTATTACACACGATACTGCGCTCCAGTTATTGACAATCACTCAGGGTTCGTCCGTGGTCAGTCAGTTTGCCATCCAGTTCCGGACTCTAGCCTCGGAGTTAGAGTGGTCGGATAAAGTTCTAATTCTGGTGTTCTGGAGGGGACTGGCAGACCACGTGAAGGACGCCTTAGCCACCAGGGAGATACCCGCCACACTGGAGGAGCTTATTTCTCTATCTACCCGCATCGACCTCCGTTTTCACGAACGAAGGTTAGAGCAGACCCAGTGTAGGCAGAGGTTTAAACTGGCTCCCACCTTCGCCAGACCTCTTGAATCTTCCGTTTTGGCGTCCGACTCCCATGAGCCCATGGAGGTTTCTCGAGCGGGACCTAAGTCTCAGGCCGCTCGAGTACCCATGGTTTGTAAAAATTGTCACCAACGAGGACATTACACTAATAAATGTCCACGGCGGTCGGGAAAACGATCGCATCTAGTAACCTTAGGGGGAGGTTCACTTGACACAGCGGCTTTTTCCTCCAAACTGTCCTTTAAAGGGACAATCCTGTTTGACTCATCCACTCTACCAGTCGAGCTTTGTGTGGACTCAGGAGCAGAGGGAAATTTCATGTCCTCTGCTTTTGCTCTGCGCCACGCTGTACCACTTGTTATGCTCGCCAAACCTGTAACTGTTAGAGTTGTGAATGGGTCGGCACTTCCACAACAAATCACACACCAGACTGTTCCATTCTCGTTGTCCATGTCCCCTTCCACCACCAGGAGATTATTTCCCTTCTAGTCCTACCCGAGGGAATGGATGAGATTTTACTGGGAATACCCTGGCTCCGTTACCACTCCCCACATATTGAGTGGTCCTCTGGGAGAATATTGGGTTGGAGTAAGTCTTGTATGGGCAGGTGTGTGAGTGAGTGTGTACAGGTCTCTACTACCAAGGTACCCGCAGACCTTTCATCTCTTCCAAGGTACTATTGGTGCTATGCAGATGTATTCTCTAAAAAGGCAGCAGAGACTCTACCGCCTCATCGCCCCTATGACTGTCCTATTGACCTCTTGCCTGGAGCTGAACCTCCTCGGGGAAGGGTATATCCCCTCTCTCTCCCTGAGACGGAGGCTATGTCTCAATACATCCAGGAGAATTTGGCAAGAGGATTCATTAGGAAGTCAGTGTCTCCTGCAGGGGCGGGATTCTTCTTCGTACAGAAGAAGAACGGGGAATTACGTCCTTGCATTGATTACAGGGGTCTCAATGCTATCACCATTAAAAATAAGTACCCGTTGCCCCTGATATCGGAGCTCTTTGACAGGCTAAGGGGAGCAAAGATATTCACCAAACTAGATCTGCGGGGTGCCTACAATTTAATTCGCATCCGTGAGGGGGACGAATGGAAAACGGCTTTCAATACCAGGGATGGGCACTATGAGTACCTGGTGATGCCCTTCGGGCTCTGTAATGCCCCAGCCGTTTTTCAGGACTTTGTCAACGATATCTTCCGGGATATGCTTTCCACCTCGGTTGTAGTCTATCTGGATGATATTCTCATCTTCTCTCCAGATATTGACTCCCACCGGAGAGATGTTGGCAGAGTCTTCGAACTCTTACGGGCGAATTCCTTATATGCAAAGTTGGAGAAGTGTGTGTTTGAACAGGAGTCCTTGCCTTTCCTGGGCTATATCATCTCGGCCCAGGGATTGGCTATGGATCCTGCCAAACTACAAGCAGTGATGGACTGGCAGGAACCCCATTCTCTTAAAGCGGTGCAGCGCTTAATGGGGTTCATAAATTACTATCGCCAGTTCATTCCCCACTTCTCAACTTTGGTAGCTCCCTTGGTATCCCTCACCAAGAAGGGAGCGAATCCCAAATCGTGGTCCGAAGGGGTCTCCAAGGCCTTCTCTTCTATAAAGTCCCATTTTGCCAGTGCTCCTATCTTACATCGTCCCGATGTGGGTAAGCCATTCCTTTTGGAAGTGGATGCCTCATCCGTTGGTGCTGGAGCAGTTCTCTATCAAAAGGATGCTCAGGGTCGGAAGCACCCATGCTTCTTTTTCTCAAAGACCTTCACACCAGCGGAGAGAAATTACTCCATTGGGGATAGAGAGTTGCTGGCAATGAAGTTGGCCTTTTCGGAGTGGAGACATCTCTTGGAGGGTGCTCGGTTCCCATTCCAAGTTTTCACGGATCACAAGAATTTGGTCTATTTACAAACAGCCCAGCGGCTGAATTCTCGTCAGGCCAGATGGTCCTTGTTTTTCTCCCGGTTCCACTTTACCCTACATTATCTCGCCGGGGAGAAGAACATTCGTGCTGACGCTCTCTCTCGCTCCTTCGTGTCAGCTGAGGAGGAGGAGGACGAGCCTCGGCTCATTGTCCCTTCGGAGAGTTTGAGAACTGTAGCTCCGGTTTCGCTGGAGTCTGTGCCCCCGGGCAAGACTTTTGTTCCTATCAATTTGCGTCTGGAGGTTCTCGCTTGGGCTCATTCATCCAGAGTGGGTGGACACTTTGGGGCAAAAAGAACATCTGAGCTACTGGCGAGGACGTACTGGTGGCCACATATGGTTCGTGACGTCGGAGACTACGTTCAGGCATGTGTCTCTTGTGCCAAGAATAAGTCTTCCCAACAACGGCCAGCTGGTTTGTTATACCCTCTGCCGGTGGCAGACAGGCCCTGGGAGATGGTCGGGATGGATTTTGTTGTGGGTCTGCCCAAGTCTCGTGGCTGTACCATTATTTGGGTAATCACCGACCATTTTTCTAAAATGGTGCATTTGGTGCCGCTTCCCCGGTTACCTTCTGCACGGGCCTTGGCAGCGTTGTTTGTCAAAACACATCTTTCGTCTTCACGGTATGCCAGACAAAATTGTCAGTGACCGAGGTCCCCAGTTTGCGTCTCGGTTCTGGAGAGAGCTTTGTCGTCTTCTCAGTATCGAGTTGAATCTCTCTTCGGCTTATCATCCCGAGACGAATGGGTTGGTAGAGAGAGCCAACCAGACCTTGGTCACATATCTGCGACATTTTGTTTCGGCTAAGCAGGATGACTGGGCATCTTTGCTACCGTGGGCGGAGTTTGCTCTTAACAATGCCGTTGCTGATTCCACTGGACAGACTCCATTCCTCCTTAACTATGGTCAGCATCCGCGGGTACCTGTGCCCATGCCCGTGTCTTCCGCCGATTCCAGGGTGGCAGACTGGGCTGTGGAGGCACGGGACATTTGGGATTGCACTCAGGATGCCATTCAGGCTTCCAAGGAGAGAATGAGGTCCTCCGCCGACGCACATCGGCGTCCCGCTCCAACCTTTGCTCCTGGCGACTTAGTGTGGCTCTCCGCCCGTAACATCAGGCTCCGAGTTGAGTCTACCAAGTTTGCACCTCGCTACTTAGGTCCTTTTAAGGTCCTCGAACAGGTTAATCCTGTGGTTTACCGTCTGGCCCTTCCTCCACGCCTAGGTATCACCGACACCTTTCACGTGTCCCTCCTTAAGCCCGTCTACATGTCCCGGTTTTCTGAGTCATCTACTGGGACGTCGGGTTCGTCTACGGATGATTACGAGGTGAACGCTATCTTGGGGTACAAGGTGGTTCGTGGCAAAAAATTTTATTTGGTGGATTGGAGGGGTTACGGTCCTGAGGATAGATCCTGGGAGCCTGCTGAGCACATTCAGGCTCCGCAGCTCATTGCTGCCTTCGAACGTAGCGAGGCCCAAGGGGGGGGGGGGGGGCCCTAGGAGGGGGGGTAATGTTAGGGGTCGAGTTCCCACTTCTGCACAGGGGGAATCTCGAGCCACCTCCGCTGCAGTCTCCCATTCTTGTCCAGCCGCAGTGGAGTCTGCTCAGCAAAGACGTCGGTCCCAGCGTCTTGCTCATTCTCACTCTGTTCTGAGAGTTACTGCTGCTTCTCCAGTCTCTGCCATTAAAGTCAGTGCTGGTCAGCAGCGGGCGGACTTCTCTGGGACTAAGTCCTTGTCTGCACGTACTGAGCATGTCCAGGGTAAGATCTCCCGTTGGAGATCGAGGGTCATGTGCTCAGGCTCTGCAGCACATTCCATTGGTCCTTTTGGCAGGTCTTGGAAGGGCAAAGGTACTGTAGCCACTTCCTGTGCTGCTGCTATATAAACTGCGCATGACCGCACGGCCATGCGCTAGTATTTTCTTACAATTGAATACGTGTGTTTGTTGTGAGTGCAAGTCGTTCATTAAATACCCCTACCCTATTGTATGACTGTTCGCGTATGGAGTATGGCTGCTATCTAGCGCCCGACTAATCACTCAACGTGTCACACACGTATCAGCGTCTATTGCTGTGACCGCCAGTGCGGCGCCACGCGCCAGTAGTGCGCTTCCTGACCCACGTCTGGGTGCTTAGTGGTGCCTGCCAGCACGGCACAGTTCGCACTTCGGTGCTCTAATTATAAGAGTTGCCTAACACACCCTGTTGCGGTGTTGTGTCAGCAAGTGGTCTAATCGGACTTCAATCCTGTGTCTTGGGGTTGTGTTCACTGACTCCTTGCTTGCACTCTTTAGTGCGGTATTGCGGACCTGTGGTTTTACCGGGTTCGCTTCCACCGCCATATTACGCTGCCATTTACTAGCAGCAGGTTTTTACCTGCATGGTGGACCCCGGACTGCGAACGCATCTGTTACATCTTTCTTGGTGCGTTCCGCCAGTCCTAACATGGTGCTGTCCCAGGAGTTGTTTCTCCATTTTAAAAGTTGGAATACATTTTCATGATTTTACTGAAGCTGGTGTTAGGAGTCGAGTTTCCTCTGCTGCACAGGGGGAATCTCGATCCGTGTCTGCTGCGGTCTCCCATTCGGTATCGGCCGCAGTGGGCTCTGCTCAGCGGAGACGTCGCTCCCAGCGTCTCGCTGGGGCTGATTCGGTGCATAGGGTCACTACTGCCTTTTCTGGCTTTCCTATGGTACCCTGCACTGATCTGCGGCGAGCAAGCCTCTCTGGGACTAAGTCCTTGTTTACTCACACTGAGCATGCCCAGGGCAGGGTCTCCCATTGGAGTTCGAGGGCCACATGTTCGGTCACATGCTCAGGTGCTGCAGTACATTCCATTGGTCCTTCTGGAAGGTCCTGAAAGGGCAAAAACTTCAGTAGCAGCTTCCTGTGCTGCAACTATATAAACTGCGCATGACCACACGGCCATGCGCTAGTATTGTCTTATGTTATGTGCTTTGCGCCAGTGTGGTCACATGTATGTGTGTTCAGGGACCCGGCTGAAATAAGCCCCTAGAATGCTGGCTCCTCCGGCGAGGAGATTGAGTCTGAGTGTATTCAGGGACCCGGCTGAAATAAGCCCCTAGAATGCTGGCTCCTCCGGCGAGGAGTTTTGTGTGTTTGTGTGACCACTGACTGCTCTCTGTTTGGGCAGTTAGCCTGTGCCTCTGTGGAGTCTAACAGGGCACAGTGCTTTCCTTTCACGGCTACTCAGTGAATTAACTGAGTTAGTCTATACCGCCATATAACTCCGCCGTTTGCTAGCAGCAGGTACTCCTGCACGGTGGACCCCGGGCTGCGAACGCACCAATATCAATAAACATCTCTATTTACTCGGTGCGTTCCGCTAGCCCTAACAGCTGGAACCATTCTCTTTTCATTTATAAAGTCTCTTACACCCCACTTCACTTCATTAGTTTGCACAGTACATGGCTTTAAATCACAGTCCCTAAACACGCTGGACTTCCTTTGTCCAGTTTCCATGGGCAACCGCACGCCATATCAAAGTCTCTTACACACAGCTTCACTCCTTTAGTTTGCAATCACTACACATGCCAGTCCTCCTCTGCACCACTGTGTTAATGTCTTTTTACTCACACAGCCATACACAGTCCATGATATTCTCCGGACCGCAGCCGGGAACCATATCCATTTTGCGGCCGTTAAACACGCCAGTCCACCTCCGGGTACAGGACATCCATATCTGAGACCAGTTAAAGTGTATGGCAGCACCACTGTGTACGCTGTGGGTGCCAGGTGTGTCAGCTCCTCTGGCTGTTTGGCTCCGCTCTATCCTGTGTCACTGCACACAGACAAAGTTCCACAGAGCCTCTTGCTCTCCTCCAAACACCAGCCGGACACTGACTCTGACCCTGACACAGGCTTGACCTGACACACCCATACCCTTTCCTGCAGGGCTTTTAACAAAGAATCCTGTGGCCTCAAGCCACATGGAAAACCCAGACCGGAAATGATACGGACTGCACCACTAACAAACTGCAGTCAGTTTCAAAACACACATTCCAGAGCAGATTTTCCCTACATCTGTCTTGGACACTAGCATGTCCAAGACTACACTTCTATTTATTATAAGTCTGCATTGCAGTCACAGCTACGCCTATGCACTCCTATGGACTTCATACGCTTTCGTGCACAACCTGGGGAGAACAAAACAGCGACCCCTACCTGTAATATAGGTCACTGCCTCACAGCACATAAAACTGTATGGATGAGTAATTAAATCCAGATAAATCTCTCAATGCTTTTTTTGTAGTGTTATATACCACCAAAATGCACCACAGGACACATAATACTCTATGGATGAGCAATATAATACCGATACATTTTTGAACAATTTTTTGGAGAGTTGTAAACATCCAAAATCTACCCAAGAACATATAAAACTCTATGGATGAGCAATATAATAACAAAACATTTTGGAACAATTTTTGGAGGGTTATATTCCACCAAAAAGTACCCAAGAAGATGTAATAGTGTAAACATGTTTCTTGAAGGTTATATACCACCTAAATGTACCCAAGAACCCATAATACAGTGTAGATGAGCAATATAATTCTGGTACATTTTGAACAATTTTTTGAGGGTTATATATCACCAAAATGTACCCAAGAAGACGTAATACTGTATGGAAGAGCAATGTAATACCGATACATGTTTGAACAATTTATTGGAGAGCTAGATACCACCGAAATACATCTAAGTAGATGTATTACTTTATGGACAAGCAATATAGTACCGATACATTTTTTGAAAAATTTTTGGGACGGTTTTATACCATCGAAATCTACCTAAACTCTATGGATGAGCGACGTAATACTGATAGATTTTTAAACCTTTTTTGGAGGGTTAGATACCATCAAAATGTACCCAAGTAGATGTAATACTCTATGGATGAAAAATATAATGATGATATTTTTGAACAATTTTTAAAGGATTAGATACCACATAAATGTACCAAAGAAGATGAAAAACTCTTTGGATGAACAATATAATACTGATACATTTTTAACATGTTTATTGAAGTTTATATACCACCAAAATGTACCCAAGAACACATAATACAGTGGGGATGTGCAATATAATTCTTATACATTTTGAACATTTTTTTTGAGGGTTATATACCACCAAAATTTACCCAGAAGGTGTAATACTCTTATAATACAGATACATTTTTGAACAATTTTTTGGAGGGTTAGATACCACTGAAATGCATCTAAGAAATTGTAATACTCTATGGATGAGCAATATAATACCGATACATTTTTGAACAATTTTTTAGAGGGTTTTATACCACTGAAAACTACCTAAGAACATGTACAACTCTATGGATGAGCAATATAAGACTGATACATTTTTTAACCTTTTTTGGAGGGTTAGATACTGCCAAAATGTACCCTAGGAGATGAAATACTTTATGGATTAGCAATATAATACCAAAATTAGACAACTTGTTTTGAGGGTTAGATACCACCGAAATCTTCCCAAGAACATGTACTACTCTATGGATGAGCAATATAATGCTGATGCTTTTTTTAACAATTATTGAAGGGTTAGCTACCACTGAAATGTACCCAAGAAGATGTAATACTCTATGGATGAGCAATATAGTACCAATACATATTTTAACAATATTTTGGAGGGTTAGAGACCATCAAAATGTACAGAAGAAGACTCAATACTCTATGGATGAGCAATATAATACTGATACATTTTTGAACAATATTTGGGAGGGTTATAAACCAACAAATGTACCTATGAACACGTTATACTCTATGGATGACTAATTTAATCCAGATACATTTTTTAGCTCTTTGTTGAGTATTGTATACTATCGAAATGTACCCCAGAAAACGTAATACTCTATGGATGAGTAATTGAATGCAGATACATTTTTGCAGGTTTTTTGAGGTTTAGATATCACAAAAATTTTCCCCAAACCCAAGAATAGTGTGTTAGGGGTCGAGTTCCCACCTCTGCACAGGGGGAATCTCAAGCCATCTCCGCTGCAGTCTCCCATTCTTCTCCAGCCGCAGTGGAGCCTGCTCAGTAGAGATGTCGGTCCCAGCGTCTGGCTCAGCCTGATACGGTGTGGATGATTACTGCTGTATTTCCAGGCTCAGCAATTGTAACCAGTATTGTCAGCGGTGAGCAGATGTCTCTGGGACTAAGTCCTGCTTTTCCCCTTCTGAGCATGCCCAGGGTAAGACCTCTCATTGGAGGTCAGGGGTCACATGCTCAGGTACTGCAGCTGCTCCCATTGGTCTTCTAGGAAGGTCCTGAAGTTGCTGCAGCTATAAAAGGTTTGCATGGCCGCACGGCCATGCGCTAGTATCAACTAAGTTATGTGTTCTGCGCCACTGTGGTCATATGTATGTGGTTTCAGGGTTCGGCTGAAATAAGCCCCTAGAATACCGGCACCTCCGGTGAGGAGTTTTGTGTGAGTGGATTCAGGGCCCGGCTGAAATAAGCCCCTAGACCACGGTACCTCCGGTGAGGAGTTTTGCGTGTGCTATTCTGACTGCATGACCACTGTTCGCTCTATTTGGTAGCTGTGTTCCTCTATGAGGTTTACAGGGCACAGCATTCTCTTGTCTTAAGTGACTCTGTGAAGTAACAGAGTGTTCACTTATACCGCCATATAGTACCGTCAGTTACTAGCAGCGGGTTTTACTCCTGCACGGTGGACCCGGGTTGCGAACGCACTGACTACTCTATAAATATATATACGGTATAGTGCGTGGCTGAGAAATTTAACCCAATAATTTTTTTTACACTTTTTGGGAGTGTTATGTTTCACAGAAATGTACTCCAAGACCACAGAATGGTGTATGGGTGAGAAATATAACCCAGCCAAATTTTGCAATGCTTTTATGAGTCTTACACGCTACTCTAATATACTGTACCTATAAAAACATTAAACTGTATGGATGACTAATTGCATCCAGAAATAAATTTGTAACAAATATTTTGAAAGTGTTGTTTGTGTACTTCTACACTCATAAAAGCTTTAAAGAAAGTGCAAAGCCAGGAAAAAATTATAAGGAGGGTCATCCATAGACTCTTGAAAAGATACAACTGGCGGGCCTCATTCAAGTATTTTTGCAGAGAAGTTGCTGTACTCCTACATTCATAAAGACTTTGCATAAAGTGCAAAGCCAGTAAAAAACTATAACCAAGAAACTGTAGGAGAAATCAGTGCAGATAGGGTCTTATCCACAAAATATAGTTAGTTTAACCCTAAGATTAAACTCAAATGTTCAATCTGTTAAAAACGCATATAATGTAGAAAATCAGCCACAGCGGATCCATGGGTCAGCAAGTGACCATCAGACATGAAGACTGTAAAGGGAGTTTGTGGACTATAATTCCGCGCTGCCGACAGAATGGAGACGTATACCCCAGTATAGTACAGTAAGATGGTGGTTTATTTCAACGCATTTTGAAGTATGTAACTTCTTCAGGAAAAACCACATGTATGGCGAGACAGCAGAAGTATCATTTAAATAGGTTAACGCTTTGTATGTGATCACCAAAAAAGTGAACCACTTGACAACATGTCAGGGTTCAGTCCGGTACCACACATGATATACAAAAACGTAAACAGGTTTCAATGCAATACAATAGTGCTATTTCTTCATCTGGCTCCTCCCATCTTCTTAAGATCTCTGCCCTCCTGCTTGCTTCATGTGGATGACGAGTCCCTGCATCATCCACAGTCTCCCCAGAATTGCACTCCTGCTCAGGCATACTTATCTGCCCTGTTGCGGGCAGAGCAAAGTACTGCAGTGCGCAGACGCCAGGAAAGGTCAGAGATGCCTAGCGCCTGTGCACTGCAGGACTTTGCTCTGTCCTCAACAGGGTAATTAACTATGCCTGCACAGGTTGCGATTCTGGGGAGACTGTGGATGATGCAGGGACACATCATCCACATGAAGCAAGCAGGAGGGCTGGGATCTTAAGAAGATGGGAGGAGCCAGATGAAGACCGTCGATGTCCATCGGACTAGACTGCCCCCCTGGTGAGTATAGTAAAAGTTATTTTTCTTTTCTTACATGTCGGATTCGGGGGCAGATATTCAGCATTATAGAATAAGAATAATAATTTTATTTATATAGCGCCAACATATTCCGCAGCGCTATACAAATTATAGAGGGGACTTGTACAGACAATAGACATTACAACATAACAGAAATCACAGTTCAAAATAGATACCAAGAGGAGTGAGGGCCCTGCTCGCAAGCTTACATATGAGGAAAAGGGGAGACACGAGAGGTGGATGGTAACAATTGCTATAGTTATTCGGACCAGCCATGGTGTAAGGCTCAGGTGTTCATGTAAAGCTGCATGAACCAGTTAACTGCCTAAGTATGTAGCAGTACAGACACAGAGGGCTATTAACTGCATAAAGTGTATGAGAACATGATGTGAGGAACCCAATTATGTTTTTTTTTTTTAATGGGCCACACAAGGATCGTTAGGTTAATGCGTTGAGGCGGTAGGCCAATCTGAACAAATGAGTTTTTAGGGCACGCTTAAAACTGTGGGGATTGGGGATTAATCGTATTAACCTAGGTAGTGCATTCCAAAGAATTGGCGCAGCACGTGTAAAGTCTTGGAGACGGGAGTGGGAGGTTCTGATTATTGAGGATGCTAACCTGAGGTCATTAGCGGAGCGGAGGGCACGGGTAGGGTGGTAGACTGAGACCAGAGAGGAGATGTAGGGTGGTGCTGAGCCATGGAGTGCTTTGTGGATGAGGGTAGTAGTTTTGTACTGGATTCTTGAGTGGATGGGTAACCAGTGTAATGAATGGCACAGGGTAGAGGCATCGGTGTAACGGTTGGTGAGGAATATGATCCTGATTGCAGCATTCAGGACAGATTAGAGTGCTGTATATCAGCCCTGAAAGGGGGTGGCTGTAACTCGTATTAATTTATTTAGAATACAGTGTAAATGAATTAAAAACAAGAATTGGTGGTGCAATGGATTAATCACCTGTGGTATTTACAAATAAAGAATTGTCAAAAAATTATTTATGAATTTTGCCTTTTTGAGAATTAAAAATAAATAAATAAAAATGAAATGAATATCAAATGCTCTGTGAGCTTACATGAAACTGTGCAAGAAAAGTACACCATTGTTGAGAACAATGGTAAGTCACATGAAGTGAGAGAGTCAGAAGACATTCTGCTGCGCTGCCTCTCTGAGCCATTCCCAGGACAGTCAGCGCAGAGAGAGTAGGACTGTGAGGTCGGAGTCAGGGGAGTTACTGTGTATAACTTAGATATCGTGAACAGCATCGCTGGAGGGGAACTGCAGGAGGAGCCGAAGCCATCGGACGTGAGAAGAGCAAAGTGAGTACAAAGAAAAAGAAAAAAGGGGTGGAAGGAGAGTGTAAAGATGTATGAGGACATAATTAGTTCAGGCAAGATTGATATACTTGATACGATACTTAATACTCTGCAAGGTAATCAATACAGAGTAGGACAATTTTATATTACAGGAGGATTTATGTAAACTAGAAGCTTGGGCTGATAAATGGCAAATGAGCTTTAATGGGGATAAATGTAAGGTCATGCGCTTGGGTAGAAGTAATAAGATGTATAATTACTGTATATACTCGAGTATAAGCCGACCCAAGTATAAGCCGACCCCCTAATTTTGCCACAAAAAACTGGGAAAACTTAATGACTTGAGTATAAGCCTAGGGTGGAAAATGTAGCAGCTACCGGTAAATGTCAAAAATAAAAATAGATACCAATAAATGTAAAATTAATTGAGACATCAGTAGGTTAAGTGTTTTTGAATATCCATATTGAATCAGGAGCCCCATATAATGCTCCATACAGTTCATGATGGGCCCCATAAGATGCTCCATATTAAAATATGCCCCATATAATGCTGCATAAAGGGAAATGATGGCCCCATAAGATGCTCCATATACACATTTGCCCAATATAAAGCTGCACAAATGCTGATTATGGCCCCATAAGATGCTCCGTAGACTATTATGCCCCATATGCTGTTGCTGCGATTAAAAAAAAAATGACAGTCACCTCTCGTCGCTCAGGCCCCCGGCACTTTCTATAGTCACCTGTCTGCGTTCCACCGCTGGGCGCCGCTGTGTCTTCCGCATCCTCTGCACTGACTGTTCAGTCCTCTGCACTGAACTGAGAGTCACGACAGAGGATGCGGAAGACTGAGCGGCGCCCAACGGTGGAACGCGGACAGGTGAATATAGCGCACTGCCCCCGTCATACTCACCTGCTCCTGGCGTGGTCCTTGCACGTCCCTGGTTCTCCGGGCGCTGACATCTTCCTGTCTTGAGCTCATTACAGTAATGAATATGTGGCTCCACCCCTATGGGAGGTATGGGTGGATGACAAACTCACTTTTAGTGGCCATTGTCAGGCAGCTGCTACAAAGGCAAATAAAATAATGGGATGCATTAAAAGAGGCATAGATGCTCATGAGGAGAACATAGTTTTACCTCTATACAAGTCACTTGTTCGACCACACTTAGAATACTGTGCACAGTTCTGGTCTCCGGTGTATAAGAAAGACATAGCTGAACTGGAGCGGGTGCAGAGAAGAGCGACCAAGGTTATTAGAGGACTGGGGGGTCTGCAATACCAAGATAGGTTATTACACTTGGGGCTATTTAGTTTGGAAAAACGAAGACTAAGGGGTGATCTTATGTTAATGTATAAATATATGAGGGGACCGTACAAAGACCTTTCTGATGATCTTTTTAATCATAGACCTGAGACAGGGACAAGGGGGCATCCTCTACGTCTGGAGGAAAGAAGGTTCAGGCACAATAACAGACGTGGATTCTTTACTGTAAGAGCAGTGAGACTATGGAACTCTCTGCCGTATGATGTTGTAATGAGTGATTCATTACTTAAATTTAAGAGGGGACTGGATACCTTTCTGGAAAAGTATAATGTTACAGGGTATATACACTAGATTCCTTGATAGGGCGTTGATCCAGGGAACTAGTCTGATTGCCGTATCTGGAGTTGGGAATGAATTTTTTTCCCCAATGTGGAGCTTACTCTTTGCCACATGGGATTTTTTTTTGCCTTCCTCTTGATTAACATGTTAGGGCATGTTAGGTTAGGCTATGGGGTGAACTAGATGGACTTATAGTCTTCCTTCAACCTTAATAACTATGTTACTATGAAGTGATGACTATTTAGAGACTTGCAGGGTTACATGCTGAACAGAGATGGAGAATAAAAACTAGTGATAAAGAACGCTTGGTTATTAAGAACAAATAAAACTGTATATTTGTAAAATGATAAAAAGGACTTCTGTGACCCCACTGAGGCCGTGCGGTCTAAGAGTGTTAAGTCTGTGAATCCAGTAAATCTCCTTTCTGTGTAATTTCTGGGTCCGGTTGGGTGTGTTTGCCGGGATATGTTCAATGGGGCTGATTTTTAGATTGTCAACATCTTTGTTATGGATTAATGTGCCGTGCTTCGAGAGACCGTGCAGAAGAAAACCCTTACAAATATTGTGCCTGTGAGAATTTAACCTGGAGTGTAATGGTTGTGTAGTTCTGCCAGCATATTGTTTTTTACATTTACATTCCATTACATAAATCACAGATTCTGTAGTGCAGTTCAGACACTGTCTGATGTTAAATTCTTCATTGGTGACCGTGGATCTCACATGATCCCAACCATGATTTATGGTTTGACAGCATAGGCAATTCCTAACACCGCATATAAAAATAGCATTACGCTTGTTAGAGGGTCCATGGTCATAAGTTCCCAGGATTGATTTTAGATGACTGGGAGCTACAATATTTTTAATTGTGGGGACCCTCCAAAACGTAATACCAGGGTTTCTGTTGCCCAAGACAGGATCACTAAGTAGTATATGCCAGTTTTTTCTTAATATGTCACGTATTTGTTTGTGAACACGGTTGAATGAAATTGAATATACATTTATCAGTTTTTTCCTTAGTTTTATGTGTTAGTACAGGGCTCCCACTAAGAATTTCACGGCCTCTTTCTGGCAAAATTTTTGGTCCCCCTTGAGACTCAACCTACACCCCAGCTCCGCCTCCACCCTTTTAACCTTCCACAGTCTCATCATCCACGCTTGGAAAAACTCAACTTCTCCAGCATGTCCTCATCAAAAAGATATTAATTGTTCCAAGCAAACACCAGATCACATTGATAACCAGCAGCTTTTGTTCTGGCTAAAAGAATTTTTAAGTTGCCACCACGACGCAGTAGACTCTTTTGGCCAGGCCCTACCCTACTCTAGCCTATTAAATATAAATATATTGTTATGCATTTTTCTTTAAGTGAATGAGTCACATACATTTTTTTAAAATAACCATTAATACAACATACAGATGGTCACCAAATAATACCACATACAAGGAACAAATACACCCACACCATGGCCGGATGACATATTACCACTACATAGTAACTGAACACTACAATACTGATCATTAATAAAACAACAACAAAACACAATATTAAGTGACATTATACACAGGAACTCTGTAATTACTGTCAGTGTACATTATTATAATACATTATTAACAGAAGATCTGTATATAGTGTCAGTATACAGGTAATACAGGGATCAACAGTGACATCATACACAGGAGCTCTGTATGTAGTGCTCGTGTACAGATAATACAGTGATCACCAGTGACATTGAACACAGGAGCTCTGTATATATTGTCAATGGAAGGTAATATAGTGGTCATCAGAGACATTATACACAGGATCTCTGTATACAGTGTCAGTGTACAGGTAATACAGTGATCACCAGTGACATTGTACACAGGAGCTCTGTATATAGTGTCAGTGTAAGGTGATACAGTGATCACTAATGACATTACACACAGGAGCTCTGTATATAGTGAACAGGTACAGCTGTGGCCAAAAGAATTGACATCACTGCAATTCTGTCAGATAATACTCAGTTTCCTTCTGAAAATGATTGCAATCACAAATTCTTTGGTAACATTATCTTCATTTAATTTGTCTTAAATGAAAAAAACATGAAAGAGAATAAAGCAAAACATTGATCATTTCACACAAAACTCCAAAAATGAGCCAGACAAAAGTATTGGCACCCTCAGCCTAATACTTGGTTGCACAACCTTTAGCCAAAATAGCTGCGATCAACCGCTTCCGGTAACCATCAATGAGTTTCTTACAATGCTCTGCTGGAATTTTAGACCATTCTTCTTTGGCAAACTGCTCCAGGTCCCTGAAATTTGAAGGGTGCCTTCTCCAAACTGCCATTTTTAGATCTCTCCACAGGTGATCTATGGGATTCAGGTCTGGACTCATTGCTGGCCATCTTACAAGTCTCAGTGCTTTCTCTCAATCCATTTTCTAGTGCTTTTTGAAGTGTGTTTTGGGTCATTGTCCTGCTGGAAGACCCATGACCTCTGAGGGAGACCCAGCTTTCTCACACTGGGCCCTTCATTATGATGCAAAGTTTGTTCATAATGCCATGCACACGGTCAAGCAGTCCAGTGCCAGAGGCAGCAAAGCAACCCCAAAACATCAGGGAACCTCCGCCATGTTTGACTGTAGGGACCGTGTTCTTTTCTTTGAATGCCTCTTTTTTTCTCCTGTAAACTCTATGTTGATACCTTTGCCCAAAAGCTCTACTTTTGTCTCATCTGACCAGAGAACATTCTTCCAAAATGTTTTAGGCTTTCTCAGGTAAGTTTTGGCAAACTCCAGCCTGGCTTTTTTATGTATCGGGGTAAGAAGTGGGTTCCTGGGTCTCCTTCCATACAGTCCCTTTTTATTCAGACGCCGACGGATAGTACGGGTTGACACTGTTGTACCCTCGGACTGCAGGGCAGCTTGAACTTGTTTGGATGTTAGTCGAGGTTCTTTATCCACCATCCGCACAATCTTGCGTTGAAATCTCTTGTCAATTTTTCTTTTCCGTCCACATCTAGGGAGGGTAGCAACAGTTCCATGGGCCTTAAACTTCTTGATGACACTGCGCACGATAGACAAAGGAACATTCAGGTCTTTGGAGATGGACTTGTAGGCTTGAGAATGCTCATGCTTCCTCACAATTTGGTTTCTCAAGTCCTCAGACAGTTCTTTGGTCTTCTTTCTTTTCTCCATGCTCAATTTAGTACACACAAGGACACAGGACAGAGGTTGAGTCAACTTTAATCCATGTCAACTGGCTGCAAGTGTGATTTAGTTATTGCCAACACCTGTTAGGTGCCATAGGTAAGTTACAGGTGCTGTTAATTACACAACAGTGCCAATACTTTTGGCCACCCCTTTTTTATGTTTGGTGTGGAATTATATCCAATTTGGCTTTAGGACAATTCTTTTTGTGTTTTTTCATTGAAGACAAATTAAATGAAGATAATACCAAAGAATTTGTGATTGCAATAATTTTCAGGAAGAAACTGAGTATTATCTGACAGAATTGCAGGGGTGTCAATACTTTTGCCCACAACTGTAATACAGTGATCACCAGTCACATTATACACAGGACCTTTGTATACACTGTCAGTGTGCAGATTATATAGTGATCACTGATGACATTATACACAGGAGCTCTGTACAGAATATACAGTGTATAGTGTCAGTGTACAGGTATCACACTGACTCACCAGTGACTTCTCTAGCTGAAGTCCTTCATCTTTGCTTTTCTTTTTCATGTAGCGCAGACCTCCATCACTTCCAGCCAGGACTCATCTCAGCATAAAATAATACACAGTTATCTCAAGCACCGATTCCAGAGCACAATCCCCACTTTTTCCCTTTCTTCTACACTACACATCTGAATACAGATATTCACCCACCATTAATATATAATTGATTAATATGCAACCCACCATTCCAAATATAAATTATAATACACCACTGAGCCCCTTCTAGCTATACATAGCCACTTTGCCCACCTAATAAATATATAAATTAATTAGCCCCTGTACTCTTTCCCCCAATTCATTACCAGTCACTGCATACTCAATGTCCCCACTATGTGCAGGTCCTTCTCAAAAAATTAGCATATAGTGTTAAATTTCATTATTTACCATAATGTAATGATTACAATTAAACTTTCATATATTATAGATTCATTATCCACCAACTGAAATTTGTCAGGTCTTTTATTGTTTTAATACTGATGATTTTGGCATACAACTCCTGATAACCCAAAAAACCTGTCTCAATAAATTAGCATATCAAGAAAAGGTTCTCTAAACGACCTATTACCCTAATCTTCTGAATCAACTAATTAACTCTAAACACATGCAAAAGATACCTGAGGCTTTTTTAAACTCCCTGCCTGGTTCATTACTCAAAACCCCCATCATGGGTAAGACTAGCGACCTGACAGATGTCAAGAAGGCCATCATTGACACCCTCAAGCAAGAGGGTAAGACCCAGAAAGAAATTTCTCAACAAATAGGCTGTTCCCAGAGTGCTGTATCAAGGCACCTCAATGGTAAGTCTGTTGGAAGGAAACAATGTGGCAGAAAACGCTGTACAACGAGAAGAGGAGACCGGACCCTGAGGAAGATTGTGGAGAAGGACCGATTCCAGACCTTGGGGAACCTGAGGAAGCAGTGGACTGAGTCTGGTGTGGAAACATCCAGAGCCACCGTGCACAGGCGTGTGCAGGAAGTGGGCTACAGGTGCCGCATTCCCCAGGTAAAGCCACTTTTGAACCATAAACAGCGGCAGAGGCGCCTGACCTGGGCTACAGAGAAGCAGCACTGGACTGTTGCTAAGTGGTCCCAAGTACTTTTTTCTGATGAAAGCAAATTTTGCATGTCATTCGGAAATCAAGGTGCCAGAGTCTGGAGGAAGACTGGGGAGAAGGAAATGCCAAAATGCCTGAAGTCCAGTGTCAAGTACCCACAGTCAGTGATGGTGTGGGGTGCCATGTCAGCTGCTGGTGTTGGTCCACTGTGTTTCATCAAGGGCAGGGTCAATGCAGCTAGCTATCAGGAGATTTTGGAGCACTTCATGCTTCCATCGGCTGAAATGCTTTATGGAGATGAAGATTTCATTTTTCAGCACGACCTGGCACCTGCTCACAGTGCCAAAACCACTGGTAAATGGTTTACTGACCATGGTATTACTGTGCTCAATTGGCCTGCCAACTCTCCTGACCTGAACCCCATAGAGAATCTGTGGGATATTGTGAAGAGAAAGTTGAGAGACGCAAGACCCAACACTCTGGATGAGCTTAAGGCCGCTATTGAAGCATCCTGGGCCTCCATAACATCTCAGCAGTGTCACAGGCTGATTGCCTCCATGCCACGCCGCATTGAAGCAGTCATTTCTGCCAAAGGATTCCCGACCAAGTATTGAGTGCATAACTGAACATTATTATTTGATGGTTTTTTTGTTTGTTATTAAAAAACACTTTTATTTGATTGGATGGGTGAAATATGCTAATTTATTGAGACAGATTTTTTGGGTTATCAGGAGTTGTATGCCAAAATCATCAGTATTAAAACAATAAAAGACCTGACAAATTTCAGTTGGTGGATAATTAATCTATAATATATGAAAGTTTAATTGTAATCATTACATTATGGTAAATAATGAAATTTAACACTATATGCTAATTTTTTGAGAAGGACCTGTACCTCCTGCTCCACCAACTCATTATATTTACATGCCCCTTCCACCCCAATTCATTGTCATGTCTTCTCTCTCCCATCCTCTTTTCATTATCAACAGCTCTCCCCCCACATTCAATACATCATTTACTCCCCTACCCTCAAAATTCATTATTATTTGCAGTCTCAACAGATCATTATTTGCTCTCCCCACTCCCCACCTTCAATTCAATTGCTGTCCCTGTCCCTGTCCCTCACTCTCAATTCATCATTTGCAGTCTCCTGTCCCCTCTCCCACTTCATCATGTGCAGTCCCCTTGAACCCACCCACTTCATCATGTGCAGTCCCCTTGAACCCCCCACTTCATCATGTGCAGTCCCCTTTACCCCATGTCATCATTTGGGGTTCCTTTTAACATCCCCCACTTCATCATGTGCAGTTCCCTTTAAACCCCCTCCCCACATCATCATGTGCAGTCCCCCTTACTCCTTCCTCTCTTCATCATCGGTTCCCAGCAGCGCTTCTCTGCCTCCAGTGTCCGGTACATGTCGGGAGGTGCATAGACGCCGTCAACAGATAGGAAGGGCACAGAAGACGGAGGGAGCGGGAGCTGCGCAGCCGTCAAGGTAAGATGGCCATGCACAGCTCTGAGACAGCTCCCGGGCCCCAGCGCTGACGTGTGTGGCGCAGCAATGGGGCCCGTTGGACAGAAGCACATAAGCGGGGCACCGGACCTGCGGGCCCCTCTGTGTACTGCTGTTCACCGGACCCCATACGGCAGTAAGGGCAGTAATGCCTTGATGGCGGCCCTGTGTAAGTAAAGTGTTTTGATTAATTTTTAGTGAATTAGTATATGCTCGATTAATTCCTTTGGGTATTCCTGGGTCACAAATCTTTCACCTAAAACAGAAGCTGTGGTTCTAAAATCTTCCACCCAGATACAATTTTTTCAGATTCTTAGGAAATGATTATTGGGGACATAATTTGACTCCCAATTGATCAAACATAAAATTTAAATAAGCTCAAATAAGCAAAATTCATATATAATTTTATAACAATTCTTTCTTTTTAAATACCACAGGTGAATAATCCATGGCACCACCAATTCTTGTTTTTATTTCATTTACACTGTATTCTAAATAAATGGATAAAGATGACGAACCCAACATAAACATTTTACAATTTATTTTAGTTTATTGAAGCAAAAAGTAAGGTTTTATTTTCAATGAGAACAGCTAAACAATTGATACTGAATACATAGTCCCTTTCCTATGGACAAGGAGGCTCATTGATCAGGGACGCTCCTTTATTTTTATAGTTGTCCTCATGGGTCGTCACACAGGGACATTTCTTGAATTTTATTTTCTAGGTGAATGCATCATATCAATTTTTTTTTTTTTTTTTTTTGGTATCTTCTCTCAAGTTTCCACTATAGAGGTTATTTCTATAGAGGTTATTTTTAAAAATGGCACTGTTGTATTGCATTAAAACCTTCTAACGTTTTTGTATATCATGTTTCCTACCATGTGGTACTGGACTGAGCCCTGACATGTTGTCATGTGCTTCACTTTTTTGGGTGCCCACATTCAAAGTGTTAACCTATTTAAATGATACTCCTGTTGTCTCGTCATCCATGTGGTTTTTCCTGAAGAAGAAGTTTTATACTTCGAAACCCGTTGAAATAAACCACCACCTTACTGTACCATACTGGGATATACGTCTCCATTGTGTTGGCTGCGTGGAATATTGCCCTCTAACTCCCTTTACGGTCTTCACGTGTCTGTTTCTCTTCTCCTTCCTCGTGAGGCTGGAGGGAGCGCCTCCACCTGCTTCTTGGAGCCCAATTCCCAGATTCCTAGGCTGTAAGTGACCCGACTTCATGTATTACAGGAGCCCCCGACATAGAAATGGGCAACAGCCCCCTGTGTCACTTGCACCATCGACAGCTCCCGCCTAGGAGGTGAGGAACCCCAATGGAAAGTATGCTCTCTCAGGGCTGGTATTAGCCCTGTCTCAAGCCGCCTCAAGGATCCCCTCCCAGGCCCGTTCATTCCAAAAGAAGGGTTCATTATGCTCCCGTCCTTCTGTGATCACACCCATTGCATACCATTGATGTTGCCCTTCCATTTTGAGAAATGCGACCAGGATCAAACTGAGATGTCTGGAGACCAAAGAGGATATTGACTCTAGGAACCCACCCTACAGCTATATGCATATATCTGTTGGGCATTATCCCATTATAGAGGAGCATCGACTGTAAAACACAGGCTGCCCCTGCACATCTACTGTGCGCCACCATAATTGGGATGTGCAATTCCAGTAGTTTGCATTAAAGGGCTTCTTTGATTAAAAGAAGTTACAGTGGGGAAAAAAAGTATTTAGTCAGTGACTAATTGTGCAAGTTCTCCCACTTAAAAAGATGAGAGAGGCCTGTGGGTGTAATAACATAATTTGCAGGAGCTGTTGTCATCGGCAGGCCCTGCATATCTCGCGCATGTGCGCCGCACATTTTGGCAGCGTCACTTCTTACAGACCTCGATACGCTCATGTTAAAATGGCCTGACCTAGCAGATGCTGGCAGCTGACGTCAGTGCGCCTGTTTCAGGCGCTGCACGACAGTGATGTTATACGCTGGCGATGTCATGCTCAGCCTGCGAAGGGCGCACACACTTCAGCCACCATTTTCTACTTGGATGGCGGCTTTGTTAATTATTGTGGCGGGGCAATACATTTCAACTGAATGTGCGTTCAAGGATGCACATTCAGTTGAAACCAGCGACCCTCTACGTCCTGCTCTGGGGCCTGCCAAGGCCCTGGGGCACACCAGAGAATTTTCCGGTGTCCCGGTGGGCCAGTCAGACCCTGAATGTGACCCTGGTTCTAGTCATCATATCTTTCAGCCTTCTTGGCATGTATTACGTCTCTACTATCCATTGAACGAGATGTGATGATGGGTGCGTAACCCTTTAATGGACCCCTTTCTCCGCTGATGGTTGTAAATAATGACTACCTCCTGGGATCCCAACTCTCGGTACCTTGCGGCTAGCGGGCCCGATAATATTTCTCCAGACCTGGTCCTGGCTCGCCTCCTGGTCTCTTCGACTAGCCTAGGCTCCGCAGTCTGCTCACCAGTTTATTAATATCCTGACTCTCCCGTCCACAGTCCACAAGAATTCCAGCGGTAAAGAATCCGGCATGGGTTCTCATTTTGGTCTTTCCAAGAAATCCACAGGATCCTGACCACATGCTCCTGCCACCTCTGCTGATGCGCCAGCTTCCACTCGCTCCAATATTCCTATGGTCACTCCCTCAGGAGTCTCGGACGGTTCTGCCATCTTTGTAGCCCACTAAGCACGTTAAACTGTATGGATGACTAATTGAATACAGCCAAAAAATTTTAACACTTTTTTGGAGTGTTACGTAACACAGAAATGTACCCGAGACCACGGAATACTGTATGGGTGAGAAATTTAATCCAGCAAAATTCTTTAACACGTTTTTGGAGTGTTATGTATCACAAAAATGTACCCCAGACCACAGAATACTCTATGAGTGAGTAATTTAATCCAGAAAAAAAAATCAACACTTTTTTGGAATGTTATATAACACCAAAAAATACCACAAAGTACACAATACTCGATGTATCATACAATATATTCAATTTTTTCACAAAAAAATGCTGCAGCTATATATTTTGCAAGGAACTGCACAGCCCTATTCCCCATCTACAGACTGGATTCTATCACTCTCCCTGTTCCTGTGACTCTCTCTCCCTCCCTAGGATAAATGCAGATTGAATGTAATACAAACAATTAGCCCTTATGTCCCGGCTCCCAGGGAGGATATCTTTATCATCCCCACCACTCAGACTAACATGTCATGAACCGCGGTGGTTTGGTTGCCCAGTTCTTTTTGAAGGGGATTTATCTACATCCCACTTCCCAGTTCCGGTTTGGAACTTGCAGCTCTCCGGCGCCCCCCTTACCCTCAGGTCAGACAGGGTACTGCACCTAGGATAATTAGTCGCCAGAAAGGCTGTCTTACTTTGTACTGGCACACTGCAGTGAGGGTGATATAACTACTCACTCAGGCACGAATAATAACTATCAACGCCGTCCGTCGCTACAAAGTCTCGCAAACGCACAGGACAAATCCACTGCTACCAGCTCCGATTTCTTAATTAATAAAGGGTCCAATAAAGGGTCTGGAGCCAACCCAAATTAGCGTAATTCACTTCAGAGGACGTGACAGTACGTTATAGAGCAAGGAGAAATGAAGCTAGTAATTTTGTATATTTTGCTCCAAAAAGGAAGGCAGTTTTTACAAAATGGTAAAAGGATATTATAAAAGAAGACAAATATTATATGTACAGTACAATTACAAATAAAATGGGATTAATTTTGAAAATACACTAACAGTTCCTTAGGTCATTTCATCTCATGGCAAACCATGTGCTGTGGGGGATGGGCATATATATCCCACTGCATGATGGCTCACTCACTTATCTCCGTGCCCAGAACCAAGGTACTTCTACTGTGGTGACCTCACTCAGAGGCTGAATACTCCCTTTTCTTAGAGTTATGACAAGCCACTTCTATACATAACTCGCCGTATGAACCTCGCCGAAGAGCGACACAATGATCATGATGCTCACCACATCAGGGGGGTTCGTTTAAGTATAAACACAACGTAGACATATGACCCGCTTATGGAGAAACCCGTTCCTTGCATCTTGTTGGGTTTAGATCCTAGCGATTTCAGTGAGATATAGATTTCTCGGTGGATATTCGGAATATGGAAACTTTATATCCATTATACATAACTTTTCAAGAACAAAAGAGTCCCATGCGGTTTGAAAGTGGCTGTGCCAGTTCTAACTGGTATCAGGCGGGAAGGGGGATGAGGGGTTTAGACACAATACTGGCTTTCCCAGCACAAAGCCATAAAAATTCCTCAGTGAATGTTGCTAGCATGCTGGTCTTACATTTCAGCCATATAGCAGGGGGGAGGCAGGAAGAGTGGCTTATAATTCCAGCCTGTGCTGGCGGGCAGAGGAAACTGCAGCTGAGAGCTCTGTATGTGTAATTGAAGTAATCAGAACTTCTTCCTATTTCCTGACACCTTAGAAGGACTGTTAGTATGATGGCTCAGCCTCAGCTCCAGTATGTACACTACAGGCCTCTGACTCGTTATACTGTGCACACACAGACCTAGACGAGCACTCTGTCCGCACAATACGAATTGTCACAGCGCTGTGCAATGGTGTCAGTGTGCCGAGCCGGGCGGTGCTTGTCCTTTTATATTCCCTGATGATGTCACATGGCCAGCCAATCACAATCATGCCACAACCAAGATGGCTACGGCATAACAGTGACTCACAGGCAATCCCTGCATGCTTATTGCCTGCGTAACAGGCGCCATAGATGCAGGGCGGGGATTCAAGGTTTTCATCGAGTGCCATCCATTACTCGCCAAGTAGCGAGCACCATGGTACTGGAGGGATAACCGAGCACATGCGCTTATCCCTGGTTATCTATCAAAGCATTGAGTGTTGTAAATTCTGTTGTCGGGCTCCCTCCTGTGGTCATGAATGGTACTTCGGCTGGTTCTGTCCATGGACTTCCTCTGGTGGGTGTTTCTGAGTTTCCTTTCACAGGTGACGAGGTTAATTCGTTAGCTGCTGCTCTATTTAACTCCACTTAGATCTTTGCTCCAGGCCACCTGTCAATGTTCCAGTATTGGTCTAGTTCACTCCTGGATCGTTCTTGTGACCTGTCTTCCCATCGGAAGCTAAGTTCCAGCTTGTATTTCTTTGGTTTGCTATTTTTCTGTCCAGCTTGCTATTTAATTTGTTTTCTTGCTTGCTGGAAGCTCTGGGACGCAGAGGGAGCGCCTCCGCACCGTGAGTCGGGGCGGAGGGTCTTTTTGCGCCCTCTGCGTGGTCTTTTTGTAGGTTTTTGTGCTGACCGCAAATTAACCTTTCCTATCCTCGGTCTGTTCAGTAAGTCGGGCCTCACTTTGCTTAATCTATTTCATCTCTGTGTTTGTATTTTCATCTTTACTCACAGTCATTATATGTGGGGGGCTGCCTTTTCCTTTGGGGAATTTCTCTGAGGCAAGGTAGGCTTTATTTTTCTGTCTTCAGGGCTAGCTAGTTTCTTAGGCTGTGTCGAGTTGCCTAGGGAGCGTTAGGTGCAATCCACGGCTATTTCTAATGTGGTTGATAGGTTTAGGGATTGCGGTCAGCAGAGTTTCCACGTCCCAGAGCTCGTCCTTATTATCAGTGACTATCAGGTCATTCCGTGTGCTCTTAACCACCAGGTCCATTATTGTCCTGACCACCAGGTCATAACAGTACAGGTGGCCCAAAGTACTAATGCATCTCAATAGAGGGATAAGAGAAGTTCTGAGACCATTTTTTTTTCTTTGCAGTGTGTTTTGTCTCAATTTTCCCCTTTACCTCTGGGTGGTTCAGGACACTGGTGTAAACATGGACATTCAAGGTCTGTCCTCTTGGATGGATAATCTCACTACAAGGATACAAAACATTCAAGATTTTGTGGTTCAGAATCCGATGTCAGAGCCTAGGATTTCTATTCCTGATTTGTTTTTTGGTGATAGATCTAAGTTCTTGAATTTCAAAAATAATTGTAAATTGTTTCTTGCCTTGAAACCTCGCTCCTCAGGTGACCCTGTTCAACAAGTAAAGATCATTATTTCTTTGTTACGTGGTGACCCTCAAGACTGGGCATTTTCCCTTGCGCCAGGAGATCCGGCATTGCGTGATGTTGATGCTTTTTTTCTGGCGCTTGGATTGCTTTATGACGAACCTAATTCAGTGGATCAGGCAGAGAAAATCTTGCTGGCTTTGTGTCAGGGTCAGGATGAAGCAGAGATATATTGTCAGAAGTTTAGAAAGTGGTCTGTGCTCACTCAGTGGAATGAATGTGCCCTGGCAGCAATCTTCAGAAAGGGTCTCTCTGAAGCCCTTAAGGATGTCATGGTGGGGTTTCCCATGCCTGCTGGTCTGAATGGGTCTATGTCCTTGGCCATTCAGATCGATCGAAACTTGCGTGAGCGTAAAGCTGTGCACCATTTGGCGGTACTATCTGAGCATGGGCCTGAGCCTATGCAATGTGATAGGACTTTGACCAGAGCTGAACGGCAAGAACACAGACGTCGGAATGGGCTGTGTTTTTACTGTGGTGAATCCACTCATGCTATCTCCGATTGTCATAAGCGCACTAAGCGGTTCGCTAGGTCTGCCACCATTGGTACGGTACAGTCTAAATTTCTATTGTCTGTTACTCTGATTTGCTCTTTGTCATCCTATTCTGTTATGGCATTTGTGGATTCAGGCGCTGCCCTGAATTTGATGGACTTGGAGTATGCTAGGCGCTGTGGTTTTTTCTTGGAGCCCTTGCAGCATCCTATTCCATTGAGAGGAATTGATGCTACGCCTTTGGCCAAGAATAAGCCTCAGTATTGGACCCAATTGACCATGTGCATGGCTCCTGCACATCAGGAGGATATCCGCTTTCTGGTGTTGCATAATCTGCATGATGTGGTCGTTTTGGGGTTGCCATGGCTACAGGTTCATAATCCAGTATTGGACTGGAAATCTATGTCTGTGTCCAGCTGGGGTTGCCAGGGGGTACATGGGGATGTTCCATTTTTGTCTATTTCGTCTTCCACTCCTTCTGAAGTTCCAGAGTTTTTGTCGGATTATCGGGATGTATTTGATGAGCCCAAAGCCAGTGCCCTACCTCCTCATAGGGATTGCGATTGTGCAATTAATTTGATTCCTGGTAGTAAGTTTCCTAAGGGCCGATTGTTCAATTTATCTGTGCCAGAACACGCCGCTATGCGGAGTTATATAAAGGAATCCTTGGAGAAAGACCATATTCGCCCGTCGTCATCACCGTTAGGAGCAGGGTTCTTTTTTGTGGCCAAGAAGGATGGTTCTTTGAGACCTTGTATTGATTACCGCCTTCTTAATAAAATTACAGTCAAATTTCAGTATCCTTTGCCGTTGCTGTCTGATTTGTTTGCTCGTATTAAAGGGGCTAGTTGGTTCACCAAGATAGATCTTCGAGGGGCGTATAATCTTGTGCGTATTAAACAAGGCGATGAATGGAAAACAGCAATTAATACGCCCGAGGGCCATTTTGAGTACCTGGTTATGCCATTTGGGCTTTCCAATGCTCCATCAGTATTTCAGTCCTTTATGCATGACATCTTCCGAGAGTACCTGGATAAATTCCTGATTGTGTATTTGGATGATATTTTGGTCTTTTCGGATGATTGGGAGTCTCATGTGAAGCAGGTCAGAATGGTGTTCCAGGTCCTTCGTACGAATTCCTTGTTTGTGAAGGGGTCAAAGTGTCTCTTTGGAGTTCAGTAGGTTTCATTTTTGGGGTTCATTTTTTCCCCTTCTACTATCGAGATGGACCCTGTTAAAGTCCAGGCCATTTACGATTGGACTCAGCCGACATCTGTGAGGAGCCTGCAAAAGTTCCTGGGCTTTGCTAATTTTTATCGGCGCTTCATCGCTAATTTTTCTACTGTTGCTAAACCGTTGACTGATTTGACCAAGAAGGGTGCTGATGTGGTCAATTGGTCTTCTGCGGCTGTAGAGGCTTTTCAGGAGTTGAAGCATCGTTTTTCTTCTGCCCCTGTGTTGTGCCAGCCAGATGTTTCGCTTCTGTTTCAGGTTGAGGTTGATGCTTCTGAGATTGGAGCAGGGGCTGTTTTGTCGCAAAGAAGTTCTGATGGCTCGGTGATGAAGCCATGTGCTTTCTTTTCTAGAAAGTTTTCGCCTGCTGAGCGTAACTATGATGTTGGTAATCGTGAATTGTTGGCCATGAAGTGGGCATTCGAGGAGTGGCGTCAATGGCTGGAAGGAGCCAAGCATCGCGTGGTGGTCTTGACAGATCACAAGAATTTGACTTATCTTGAGTCTGCCAAATGGTTGAATCCGAGACAGGCTCGATGGTCGTTATTTTTCTCCTGTTTTGATTTTGTGGTTTTGTACCTTCTAAGAATGTGAAGGCTGATGCCCTGTCAAGGAGTTTTGTGCCTGACTCTCCGGGTGTTCCTGAGCCGGCGGGTATTCTCAAAGAGGGGGTAATTTTGTCTGCCATCTCCCCTGATTTGCGGCGGGTGCTGCAAAAATTTCAGGCTTATAGACCTGATCGTTGCCCAGCGGAGAAACTGTTTGTCCCTGATAGATGGACTAGTAGAGTTATCTCTGAGATTCATTGTTCAGTGTTGGCTGGGCATCCTGGAATCTTTGGTACCAGAGATTTGGTGGCTAGATCCTTCTGGTGGCCGTCTTTGTCGCGGGATGTGCGTTCTTTTGTGCAGTCCTGTGGGACTTGTGCTCGGGCTAAGCCCTGCTGTTCTCGTGCCAGTGGGTTGCTTTTGCCCTTGCCGGTCCCGAAGAGGCCCTGGACGCATATTTCTATGGATTTTATTTCGGATCTCCCCGTCTCTCAAAAGATGTCGGTCATTTGGGTGGTTTGTGATCGCTTTTCTAAGATGGTCCATTTGGTACCTTTGTCTAAATTGCCTTCCTCCTCTGATTTGGTGCCATTATTTTTCCAGCATGTGGTTCGTTTACATGGTATCCCGGAGAACATCGTTTCTGACAGAGGTTCCCAGTTTGTTTCAAGGTTTTGGCGATCCTTTTGTGCTAGGATGGGCATTGATTTGTCTTTTTCCTCGGCTTTCCATCCTCAGACAAATGGCCAAACCGAACGAACTAATCAAACTTTGGAAACATATCTGAGATGCTTTGTTTCTGCTGATCAGGATGATTGGGTGTCCTTTTTGCCGTTGGCTGAGTTCGCCCTTAATAATCGGGCCAGCTCGGCTACTTTGGTTTCGCCGTTTTTCTGCAATTCTGGTTTCCATCCTCGTTTCTCTTCAGGGTAGGTTGAGTCTTCAGACTGTCCTGGTGTAGATACTGTGGTGGATAGGTTGCAGCAGATTTGGACTCATGTGGTGGACAATTTGACATTGTCCCAGGAGAAGGCTCAACGTTTCGCTAACCGCCGGCGCTGTGTGGGTCCCCGACTTCGTGTTGGGGATTTGGTTTGGTTGTCGTCTCGTTATGTTCCTATGAAGGTTTCCTCTCCTAAGTTTAAGCCTCGTTTCATTGGTCCGTATAAGATTTCTGAGGTTATCAATCCTGTGTCATTTCGTTTGGCCCTTCCTGCTTCTTTTGCCATCCATAATGTGTTCCATAGGTCGTTATTGCGGAGATACGTGGCGCCTGTGGTTCCATCCGTTGATCCTCCTAGTTGAGGGGGAGTTAGGGTATGTGGTGGAGAAGATTTTGGATTCTCGTGTTTCGAGACGGAAACTCCAGTACCTGGTCAAGTGGAAGGGTTATGGTCAGGAAGATAATTCCTGGGTTTTTGCCTCTGATGTTCATGCTGCCGATCTGGTTTGTGCCTTTCATTTGGCTCATCCTGGTCGGCCTGGGGGCTCTGGTTAGGGTTCGGTGACCCCTCCTCAAGGGGGGGGTACTGTTGTGAATTCTGTTGTCGGGCTCCCTCCTGTGGTCATGAATGGTACTTCGGCTGGTTCTGTCCATGGACTTCCTCTGGTGGGTGTTTCTGAGTTTCCTTTCACAGGTGACGAGGTTAATTCGTTAGCTGCTGCTCTATTTAACTCCACTTAGATCTTTGCTCCAGGCCACCTGTCAATGTTCCAGTATTGGTCTAGTTCACTCCTGGATCGTTCTTGTGACCTTGTGACCTGTCTTCCCATCAGAAGCTAAGTTCCAGCTTGTATTTCTTTGGTTTGCTATTTTTCTGTCCAGCTTGCTATTTAATTTGTTTTCTTGCTTGCTGGAAGCTCCGGGACGCAGAAGGAGCGCCTCCGCACCGTGAGTCGGTGCGGAGGGTCTTTTTGCGCCCTCTGCGTGGTCTTTTTGTAGGTTTTTGTGCTGACCGCAAAGTAACCTTTCCTATCCTCGGTCTGTTCAGTAAGTCGGGCCTCACTTTGCTTAATCTATTTCATCTCTGTGTTTGTATTTTCATCTTTACTCACAGTCATTATATGTGCGGGGCTGCCTTTTCCTTTGGGGAATTTCTCTGAGGCAAGGTAGGCTTTATTTTTCTGTCTTCAGGGCTAGCTAGTTTCTTAGGCTGTGCCGAGTTGCCTAGGGAGCGTTAGGCGCAATCCACGGCTATTTCTAGTGTGGTTGATAGGTTTAGGGATTGCGGTCAGCAGAGTTCCCACATCCCAAAGCTCGTCCTTATTATCAGTGACTATCAGGTCATTCCGTGCGCTCTTAACCACCAGGTCCATTATTGTCCTGACCACCAGGTCATAACAATTGAGGCCTTCACACAATGAGCAGATACCAGAGATAATGGGCCTTAAAGGAGGGGGAAAAATATGCTTCGGTATTTTAGGTAAGCCATAAAAAGTGACTTTGATAGGATGTTTGGTTAATAAAAAATTGAATTGTTTGATAGAAATAACACCTAGGCCTAAACTTTCATTGAGTAATTTTTCTAATACCAATTTAAAAGAGTATTCCTATCTCCGAGATCCTATCCCAATATACAGTAGGGGCAATAATAATAATAATAATAATAATAGAAAATACCTCCAATTAGAAATGTATAGTTCTTCTGATTCTCTTTGTTTATCACCCCATGTGCAGCGCATTGCAGTAGCTTATGTATCCATGGTTATAGTAACATTTAGTTAGCTGTTACTGTTTGTAGCCATGGACACATAAACTACTGTAATTAATGCCCTGCACATGGGGTAACAGACATAGATAATCAGAAGAACTACACTACATTTATTATTGGAGGTATTTGCTAATATCATTATTATTACACTTAATAAATATTGGATTGGATCTTGGAGATGGAATACCTCTTTAAATGCCGCAGTTGGACCTGAGATAAGAATACGATATCTACTATTATCATCTAACACAGTTTTTATATAACTCCGTATCCAATACTGGAAAGCCGAATTATAATATACATATGTTCGTTACATAACATTGGTCCTGACTGAAACACAGCCCAGTATCACGGCTTCATTTAGCAGGAAGCTAATGATACTGGCAGATATGTTTTGTCTTCTGGTAGGTACAGTCGCTGTGGTTTAGTCCTCCACCCGAGTATATATATATATATTTCCTTTTTTCGTTGAACGCTCATCCAGAGATGTCCCACGCTCGTTTATGCAATGCACATAATGACTTTGATGGTTAACCTCAAAAAACACATCAGTTATGTCTCTTCGAGGGGATTTCCATTTTATAATAAATGCAAAGCGTTTCCAATAATAATGTAACTGTGGTGCAGAGCCTGGTAATAACTTATGCAATGCATGTTTGTAAGTTTAGCCACTGACTACCTAAATGCTTCTGCTTTCCTGCCCTGGATCTTGGTATTTTTTAGTCCAGGCTACCTAGTGTAGAAGACACATGACTTCCCGTCTGATTGACCACCAGACATGTAACTGTGCTAATAAGCTCTCTTCCACAAGGAAGAACCACAAGGAAGAAAACATTAGTCATGATGCAAGGCTCGTTAAAGGGTTAAACATTGACATACAGGGTAGATATTTCCACTGGGTGGCACCAGAGAGATAGTTTATTCCTTTAGGAGGAGAGCTCATTTGCATACTTTTTCCCCATGGAGCATTGATAGTTATGATCTTATTAATAAGATCTGCGCTCTCCATCGGTACATTTAGCCACTGTAGGGCAGCGGTATTCACAATGCGCAGTGAGGAGGTAGTGACCCAGGAAAAGTTCAACGTAAATTCTCTTTTAATATTCAGCGTTCACACAAACAGAAAATAACTCGGATCCTCCGGATCGCAGCTGAGAAAACAAAGATAGTCCGTGACCGGTTGGCATGGGCGACTGTGCTGCCGTGTACGCTGAGAGTGCCAGGCTTTTTGGCTTCGCTTGGCCCCATATTGCTTCACACAGGTAGTGCTCTGCAGAGCCAACTGCTCTGCCTGCTTGCAAGACGAAAGCTGGCACACCCAACCCTCTGCTGCAAGGGTTTTTTTTACAATAACCCGACCCGGGGGAGGAAACGGTCCAAGCCCACTACCTTCCTATAGTCTGTTTAAAAAATAAAAGCCCCTGACAGGTTTTCCTAAATCTGTCTTGAACAAATAGCTTCCCCAAAACCAACACTCACTTTTGTTCTGCATTGCAACCACAGCTATGCCTGTGACTGCAATGCACCTCACGGCCTTCATATGCTTCTTTACACATCCTGGCGGACACATAGCGACCCCCACATATAACACCGGTCACTGCCTCACACCATAAATATTGAAAAATTGCGCCCATTCTGTGCACCTTTGAGATCAATGTACAAATGGAAGGTCTGATAAATATTACTCTGTAAGGCTGGTGGAACGCCTGCCAGGGCCGTGGGGTACTCGGTACTGGGTCTGGTACTTAAAGGGATGTGTCATAGTGGCGGCTACCTGGTCCGTGGCCCTGGATGCCAAAATTAAAGGAACGATCTTTAAAGGGGTTATGTGAATAAAGTTTGTTTGTGATGCCACCTGTGGTATTCGGTCAGAGTGGACCGACGCTGCTTAAAGGGGTCCTCTGAGTTGATGTTATGGCAGCTAATATGGTATAACTTCCCACAGGTGAAGTAGATCCCCAGGGCTCCCGGTGTACAGATGAGGATGGTGCAGTAAAGGAAACAGGTTTGCAGTCTCTTTACCTAATTTACTGAAGACTTCTGGCAGGGTACTGGCAACAGGTGACGGTGGAGTCCAGGCAGCCTGAAAACAGATTGAACCCCCTTGGTCAGGTCAGATTGGGAGCCTTCCACTATGCGCTGACTGATAGTCCCTTGCTGCCTGTGGCTTCCTTACAAGTTCCTCTTTTCTCCTTGTCCTGGGAGAGTACCTGCACGGTAGGCAACTTGAGCCGTTCCTTCGGGCCTCTATTCATGGTGACTCCGGGCTCTGGACGTTGCTGTACCTCAGGTGTAACGTGGACAAGTCTCTTGCAGTTTCCTGCCCTCCGGTTCTGTCGTGGGACTTGTAGTTCCTCACGACCTCGGGCTCCCGGTGCCTGATTTCTGCGCTCTAGCTTAGAGAAGGCCCACTCGCAGCTCTACTCCAGCTCCTGATCTCTCCTCTTCTCCTTCACTGTCTTTTGTCTGATACAAACTAACTAACTCCACCTCCAGACTAGAATGTATATACAGGGAAGTTCCCCTAAAACCGGGTTCAGAGCACCCCCTTCTGAACTGGAGTCAGAATGTGTTGCATGTACAGATTACATGACAAAGGGTATCCTCCTCGTCTCTAGGCATGGCATCACGCTCCCCGAGAGGAAGGCAATACCACCATGGTACCTGAACTCCTGGGGTGCCACACTGGCATCTCACTAAACGTATGGAAAATCGGTCCGAGTCTCCCTGCTGAGAGTTGCACAAGTGTTCTCCGTATGGTCATCCGTGTGTAATGCATCTGCTTTTCCCCATTGAACTTAATGGCTCAATGGGCTGAAATGAGGAAAATGTGTGCGTATTTTTTGCAAGTTATACAGATGGTCTGTGTGGTGTCCGATTTGTTCTTGCACCCATAAGCTTGTATTGGTGAGTCTCGGACAATATGCAAGTAAAATCGCAGCATGCTACGATTTTACACGCACGTCGAATACGCCTGAGAAAAAAAACGGTGATGTGAGCTGCCCCATAGATTAACACTGGTCCGAGTGCTGTGCGATGTTTTCTCACATAGCAGTCGTCCATGATCTACCATAGTGTGACCCCAGCCTAAAGCCTTCACTCGTCATTTTGTGTGTTTAATCTTGTGTCGCTTGCTTTTACGTGTGTCCCATCACTTGGACTCTTTCAGGGTCTGGTTCCCTTCTTATCTGTCTAGGGTTTTCGTTTGGCCATTAAGTTATGCTCCCCCTACAAACCAAGGGTGCTCCTCCTCTGGGAGGAGAGCCAACCTAGACTGGTTCCCAATTCCTCTTGGGATGGCAGCCCGGGTAGATACTGGCAGCAAGATTGGGTCTCGCTAAGCTTTGGCTATGGCAGGTCACTCACTGAGGCCTTCTAGTCCGGAGAGTCAGGGGTGGTTTATTGGGGATCTTCTCCTTTTGTTTGGTAGAGATGCATCCTAGTGCACTTTTTTGTGGCACTTGTCCCTTTTTTAGCTAATCTGAGGTAGAGTACAGTACTCAAGTTCTCAAAAAAACATGTACGACACGTTGGGAAGGGTTTCATTTCGTGAAGCCGTACACACAGTCCACATCACCCCGACGCGCGTTTCGTCTATTGTTAGGTTTCGTCAGAGTCACCCCTGACAAAGGCTCCGCCGAAACGCGCGTCGGGGTGATGTGGACTGTGTGTACGGCTTCCCCACCTGTCATCCTGGTAGCCTCTGGTATAGCTACATTGGTAGGTGACCGCATTTATTATGTGTGTGTTTTTTACTCGTTGAGCACCTATGTGACATTTTTACCATGTAGTTCGCTTGTTCCTCACATGGTCAGGGCTGTCTTTAAGGGCTACCAGTGTAATATTATGACTGGATGCCCATGGCGAATTATGTTACAATTACCATAATTACTATGACATGGGGTAACTATTATAATACCAGTTTGTTACGGTATATCTATTAGGATTTGTCTCGCCGTCACCAGTCCATGTCCCGCGTTTTCTTTCTTTGTTGGATTGCACATTAGTCTTGTGGAATACCCACTGTTATTTCCTGCTATTTGTATATTTAATAAAGTTTTTTCTATTTTTTCTACTATCTTTGGCCTCTGTTTTGATCGCTTCTTTTGTCCTCTGGCCCTTGTTTATTACCAGTCTGTAGCAGCGGCCATTCACTTAGACAATGAACATAAAGTAATAAAATTAAATTAAAAAGTTTATTTTCTGTCATCTGGGTGAGCACATCTAGTTCCTCATTGTCTGTCATGTAGCTTATTTGGTAAATTGATTCCCTATGTTTACATTCTATTTAAGAAAATTGAGACATTTTCTCCAGTACCCTTGAGGAAGCTGACAACAATGGCGAAACATGAGGAGCGTTTTATTATTTATTTTGCCCTTGATTATTGACATACGCCTGTATACACTGTTTTTACTTGTACTATCAAGCTTGCATGATGTATTTTTTTGGGCACTAGCATCATGTGTAGACTTATATTGTGAAACGATTGGATGCTACAGTAGCCACAAAGCATAGTTGTCACAAATATAATGGATTATACAGTATCTATTTCCTGTCATCCAGCTGAGAACATCCAGTCCCTCAAAGCATGGCAGGTGGTTAATTTGGAAAAATGTATTTCCATATTTGCATCCTATTTAAGGACATGGAGACACATGCTCTAGCACCCCTGAGGAAGTTGATAATGGTGGCGAAACATGTGGAAAAGTTTCTTCTTGCTTACTTGGTTGCTTTGTGCTGAACATAGACTGTTTGTTCGTATAGGGGGTGTTATTCTAATTATCGATGGCACTGTTTTTTTTTAGTTATTTTATGTGCAATAATAGTTTGTGCATATTATTTGGTATGTGTCTCTACTATACCCTTAGGTGTTGTATTTTGATAAAAATGTCTGGGGGTCGCAGTCCTGCCCTGCAGTCAAACCTACACCCATCGACATACTATATTTTGTTATTCTCTTAGAAGAGGCACGGTGACATCTCGTTGACTGCAGGAGCGCCGAATAAAGTGATGCATATTGTGGTTTTACATGTAAGCTGACAGCTGTTATTTATCTGTGGGCCGAGGAGATCTGAAGATGTGATAAATAGGAAGGAAAAGACCCCTTCCGGTGAGCTTGTTCATCAATGCAAGTAGAAAAACACGACCAAAAATAGCCGCCTGCTCATATACAGAATATAATCAACCACAACATGTACACACACTATATATGTACAGTATATACATGATATGTGTGTGCATTTTTGGGAATGGATTTCTATGAGGTGGCAGGAAGGTGGTCGCGGGACTCTCTCTTCAGTGTAGATCTTGTGTAGGGTCCCATTGTATTCAGGTACTGCTCATAGGCTCACAAACGGGGTAGGTCCACTACTAATAACCCTAAAAAAAGAGCTTCTGGGGGTACCGAAATAAAAAAATTAAAAATCCTTCTCACCTTTGGGACCCCTGACACCCCTCATACTGCTGTCAATGTTCTTCAATGGTTTCCTGGCTTTCTCTTCTGTTGGGGGGCTTCAGATGAGTGATGTTTTATCTGAGCCAGAAGGAGTCAACAGTCCAGAAGAAATAGTCACCCGTCACCCAATACTGGAAGAGGAAACCAGTAGGGTGGCATGGGGTCTCGCAGCAGAACATAGGAGCAACGGGGGTCCATTAGACATGTTTTATTTTAGTGTCATCCTGGGAACATTCTTAAAAAATGTATTAGAAGTTAACAACTGTAAAAAGTTGATATTTCTTACAGCCGGGTTCAGAGAGTTAGGGAAGCAATGTGGGCTTCCTGGAGACGTCCGACCTTCTGAGTGGAATATTTTTGTTTATTTCTGCTTAGGTAAGGAAACTTATGCAGTATGAAATTAACATATCGGTTTTGAAGATCAAACCAACCCCAAAGACCACAAAAAACTGCAAAACACCCCCAAAAAAAAACAAGAAAAAAAGAATGTACCCAGAGAAGCAAAATAAAGCAAAACCATCATTCATACAATTCATAAGAAGTCAAATATTTTATTGTACCATATAAAAGTATATACAGTATAATCCCATAATACACAGGAGGGTAAACTGTTTAGTTAACGGTCTAAGAGTTTCTATTTTAATTTGAACACTCGTGCGCTTGTTTTACTGTGTAAGATAATAATAAAGCTGCCTGTAATGTAAAGTGAAGACATGAGTGTAGTGGAGCTGTTACATTGCCTTGCGAAAGTATTCGGCCCCCTGGAACTTTTCAGCCTTTTCCCAAAAATCATGCTTCAAACATAAAGATACCAAATGTAAATTTTTGGTGAAGAATCAACAAGTGGAACACAATTGTGAAGTTGAACGAAATTTATTGGTTATTCTAAAATTTTGTGGAAATTCAAAAACTGAAAAGTGGGGTGTGCAATATTTTTCCACCCCTTTAACTTAATACTTTGTTGCGCCACCTTTTGCTGCGATTACAGCTGCAAGTCGCTTGGGGAATGTCTCTATCAGTTTTGTACATCGAGAGACTGACATTCCTGCCCATTCTTCCTTGGCAAACAGCTGGAGCTCATTGAGGTTGGATGGAGATCGTTTGTGAACAGCAGTTTTCAGCTCTTTCCACAGATTCTCGATTGGATTGAGGTCTGGACTATGACTTGGCCATTCTAACACCTGGATATGTTTATTTGTGAACCATTCCATTGTAGATTTTGCTTTATGTTTGGGATCATTGTCTTGTTGGAAGACAAATCTCCGTCCCAGTCTCAGGTCTTTTACAGATTCCAACAGGTTTTCTTCAAGAATGGTCCTGTATTTGGCTCCATCCATCTTCCCATCAATTTTAAGCATCTTCCCTGTCCATGCTAAAGAAAAGCAGGCCCAAACCATGATGCTGCCACCACCATGTTTGACAGTAGGGATGGTGTGTTCAGGGTGATGAGCTGTGTTGCTTTTACGCCAAACATATCATTTGGCATTGTTGCCAAAAAGTTCAATTTTGGTTTCATCTGACCAGAGCACCTTCTTGTTAGGGCTAGCGGAACGCACCAAGTAAAAATAGATGTTTATTATAAATGGTGCGTTCGCAGCCCGGGGTCCATCGTGCAGGAGGAACCTGCTGCTAGTGAATGGTGGCACTGTTTGGTGGTATAGACTAGCTCTGTTACCTCACAGAGTAGCCGCGAGAGGAAAGCACTGCGCCCTGTTAGCCTCACAGGAGCACAAGCTTACTGCCGAACTGATAGCAGTCAGTGGTTATTCACACACGCAATCTCCTCACCGGAGGTGCCGGTATTCTAGGGGCTTATTTCAGCCGGGTCCCTGAAACACGTTCACACAATCTCCTCGCCGGAGGTGCCAGCATTCTAGGGGCTTATTTCAGCCGGGTCCCTGAACACATACATGCATAACCACACTGGCGCAAAGCACATATTAGAGTTGATACTAGCGCATGGCCGTGCGGCCATGCGAGCCTTAAATAGTTGCAGCACGTTTAGGACCTTTTAAAGAAGGACCAATGGAGTTGCTGCAGTACCTGAGCATGTGACCCTAGATCTCCACTGAGAGATCTTGCCCTGGGCATGCTCAGAGTGCAAAGCATGATTTTGTCCTAGCACCTACAAGGACCTTAGCTGCAGTATCTGATCATGTGACTCTCGATCTCCACTGAGAGATCTTACTCTGGGCATGCTCAGAATGTGAAAAGCAGGACTTAGCCCCAGAAGCGTCCAGCACTGACTTCAATGGCAGAAGCAGGAAATGCAGCAGTAACTCTTAGCACAGAGTCAGATTGAGCGAGACGCTGGGATCGACGTCTCCGCTGACCAGGCTCCACTGCGGCAGGAGAAGAATGGGAGACCGCAGCGGAGATGGCCCGAGATTCCCCCTGTGCAGAGGCAGGAACTCGATCCCTAACACTTCTTCCACATGTTTGGTGTCTCCCAGGTGGCTTGTTGCAAACTTTAAATGACACTTTTTATGGATATCTTTGAGAAATTACTTTCTTCTTGCCACTCTTCCACAAAGGCCAGATTTGTGCAGTTGTCCTATGGACAGACTGTCCCACCTCAGCTGTAGATCTCTGCAGTTCATCCAGAGTGATCATGGGCCTCTTGGCTGCATCTCTGATCAGTCTTCTCCATGTTTGAGATGAAAGTTTAGCGGGAAGCCTTTGTCTTGGTAGATTTGCAGTGGTATGATACTCCTTCCATTTCAATATGATCGCTTGCACAGTGCTCCTTGGGATGTTTAAAGTTTTGGAAATCATTTTGTATCCAAATCTGGCTTTAAACTTCTCCACAACAGTATCACGGACCTGCCTGTTGTGTTCCTTGGTCTTCATGATGCTGTCTGTGCTTCAAACAGAACCCTGAGACTATCACAGAGCAGGAGACTTGATTACACACAGGTGGATTATATTTATCATCATTAGGCATTTAGGACAACATTGGATCATTCAGAGATCCACAATGAACTTCTGGAGTGAAAGTAAAGGGGCCGAATAATATTGCAGGCCCCACTTTTAAGTTTTTGAATTTCCACAAAAATTTAAAATAAGCAATAAATTTCGTTCAACTTCACAATTGTTGTCGATTCTTCACCAAAAATTTACATTTGGTATCTTTATGTTTGAAGCATGATATGTGGGAAAAGGTTGAAAAGTTCCAGGGAGCTGAATACTTTCGCAAGGCAGTGTATACAGATTAAATTGATACTTTTGGTGAAGAAATCCGCTTTGTTGTTCTTCTTTAATCAGCAGTTGAAGTTTTCTGCTAATGAGATTTCGGTGCACGAGGGCGCGACTGTGCACTGGTTCTTCTCCCCTTGCCCTGGCCTCTCTGCTTGCCTCAGTGCAAAATAGGGTGTTATTCAGTAGACATACAGTGGGGAACAAAAGTATTAAGTCAGCCACCAACTGTGCAAGTTCTCCCACTTAAAAAGATGAGAGAGGCCTGTAATTGACATCATAGGTAGACCACAACTATGAGAGTCAAAATGAGAAAACAAATCCAGAAAATCACCTTGTCTGATTTGGTAAGATTTATTTAGCAAATTATGGTGGAAAATAAGTATTTGGTCATTAACAAAAGTTCATGTCAATATTTTGTTATATATCCTTTGTTGGCAATAACAGAGGTCAGACGTTTTCTGTAAGTCTTCACAAGGTTGGCACACACTGTTGTTGGTATGTTGACCCATTCCTCCATGCAGATCTCCTCTAGAGCAGTGATGTTTTGGGTCTGTCGCTGGGCAACACGGACTTTCAACTCCCTCCAAAGGTTTTCTATGGGGTTGAGATCTGGAGACTGGCTAGGCCACTCCAGGACCTTCATATGCTTCCTGCAAAGTCACTCATTCACTGCCCTGGTGGTGTGCTTGGGATCATTATCAGGCTGAAAGACCCATCCACATTTCATCTTCAATGCCCGTGCTGATGGAAGGAGGTTTGCACTCAAAATCTCACGATACATGGCCCCATTCATTCTTTAATATACACGGATCAGTTGTCCTGGTCCCTTTAAACAGCCCCAAAGCATGATGTTGCCACCCCATGCTTCACAGTAGGTATGATGTTCTTTGGATGCAACTCAGCATTCTATCTCCTCCAAACACGATGAGTTTTCATGAGACCATATGACATTCTCCCAATACTCTTCTGAATAATCCAAATGCTCTCTAGCAAACTTCAGACGGGCCCGGACATGTACTGGCTTAAGCAGGGGGACACATCTGGCACTGCAAGATCTGAGTCCCTGGCGGTGTAGTGTGTTACAGATGGTAGCCTTTGTTATGGTGGTCCCAACTCAAGTCATTCACTAGGTCTCCCCGTGTGGTTTGGGGATTTTTGCTCACCATTATTGTGATCATCTTGACTCCACAGGGTGACGTCTTGTGTGGAGCCCCAGATCGAGGGAGATTATCAGTGGTCTTATATGTCTTCCATTTTCTTATTGTTGCTCCCATAGTTGATGCTTGCCTATTGCAGATTCAGTCTTCCCAGCATGGTGCAGGGCTACAATTTTGTTTCTGGTGTCCTTTGACAGTTCTTTGGTCTACACCATAAGGGAGTTTGAAGTGTGACTGTTTGAGGTTGTGGGCAGGTGTCTTTTATACTGATAACAAGTTCAAACAGGCGCCATTACTACAGGTAATGAGTGGAGGACAGAGGAGCCTCTTAAAGAAGAAGTTACAGGTCTGTGAGAGCCAGAAATCTCGCATGTTTTTAGGTGACCGAATACTTATTTTCCACCATAATTTTAAAAATAAATCTTGCCAAATCCGACAAGGTTATTTTCTGGATTTGTTTTCTCAATTTTGACTCTCATAGTTGTGGTCTACCTATGATGTCAATTACAAGCCTCTCTCATCTTTTTAAGTGGGAGAACTTGCACAATTGGTGGCTAAATACTTTTTTTCCTAACTGTTATAGGGTTGTACTCTGATTAAACTAACCTGACATGCCCATTGAAAAGGCATGGAATGCGGTTAATCAGCTTCAGCAGATCCACAGGTCAGCCAGTGACCGTTTAGATGTCAAGGACAGGGATTTTTGTGGATGGTTTCCACACTGCTGGATGAATATACAATTCTAGATGGTGGCCCGATTCTAGCGCATCGGGTATTCTAGAATATGCATTTCCACGTAGTATATTGCACAGCCCACGTAGTATATTGCCCAGCCACGTAGTATATTGCCCAGCCACGTAGTATATTGCCCAACCACGTAGTATATTGCCCAGCCACGTAGTATATTGCCCAACCACATAGTATATTGCCCAGCCACGTCGTATATTGCCCAGCCACATAGTATATTGCCCAGTCACGTAGTATATTGCCCAGCCACATAGTATATTGCACAGCCACATAGTATATTGCCCAACCACGTAGTATATTGCCCAGCCACATAGTATATTGCCCAGTCACGTAGTATATTGTCCAGCCACGTATATTGACCAGACACGTAGTATATTGCCCAGCCACGTAGTATATTGCCCAGTTACGTAGTATATTGCCCAGTCACGTAGTATATTGCACAGCCACGTAGTATATTGCCCAGCCACGTAGTATATTGCCCAGTTATGTAGTGTATTGTCCAGCCACGTATTTTGCCCAGACACGTAGTATATTGCCCAGTCACGTAGTATATTGCCCAGTCACGTAGTATATTGCCCAGCCACGTAGTATATTGGCCAGTTACGTAGTATATTGCCCAGCCAGGTAGTATATTGGCCAGCCACGTAGTATATTGCCCAGTCACGTAGTATATTGGCCAGTTACGTAGTATATTGCCCAGTCACATAGTATATTGCCCAGTCACGCAGTATATTGCCCAGTCACGTAGTATATCGCACAGCGACGTAGTATATCGCCCAGTGATGTAGTATATTGCCCAGTCACGTAGTATATTGCGCAGCCACGTAGTATATTGCCCAGTTACGTAGTATATTGCCCAGTCACGTAGTATACTGCCCAGCCACGTAGTATATTGCCCAGTTACATAGTATATTGCCCAGTGATGTAGTATACAGCACAGAGCCACGTAGTATATTGCCCAGCCACGTAGTATATTGTGCAGCCACGTAGTATATTGCCCAGTTACATAGTATTCTGCCCAGCCACGTAGTATATTGCCCAGTTACGTAGTATATTGCCCAGTGACGTAGTATATCACACAGCGACGTAGTATATTGCCCAGCCACCTAGTATATTGCCCAGTAACGTAGTATTCTGCCCAGCCACGTAGTATATTGCCCAGTTACGTAGTATATTGCCCAGTGACGTAGTATATCGCACAGCGACGTAGTATATTGCCCAGCCACGTAGTATATTGCCCAGCCACGTAGTATATTGCCCAGTTACGTAGTATATTTCCCAGCCACGTAGTATATTGCCCAGCCACGTAGTATATTGCCCAGCCACATAGTATATTGCCCAGCCATGTAGTATATTGCCCAGCCACGTAGTATATTGCCCAGTTACGTTACGTAGTATATTGCACAGTCACGTAGTATATTGCCCAGCCACGTAGTATATTGCCCAGTTACGTAGTATATTGCCCAGTGACGTAGTATACAGCACAGAGCCACGTAGTATATTGCACAGCCAAGTAGTATATTGCCCAGTTATGTAGTATTCTGCCCAGCCACGTAGTATATTGCCCAGTTACGTAGTATATTGCCCAGTGACGTAGTATATCGCACAGTGACGTAGTATATTGCCCAGCCACATAGTATATTGCCCAGCCACATAGTATATTGCCCAGTTACGTACTATATTTCCCAGCCACATAGTATATCGCCCAGCCATGTAGTATATTGCCCAGCCACGTGGTATATTGCCCAGCCACGTAGTATATTGCCCAGTTACGTTATGTAGTATATTGCACAGTCACGTAGTATATTGCCCAGCCACGTAGTATATCGGCCAGTCACGTAGTATATTGCCCAGTGACATAGTATATTGCCCAGCCATGTAGTATATTGCCCAGCCACGTAGTCTATTGCCCAGCCATGTAGTATATTGCCCAGCCACGTAGTATATTGCCCAGCCACGTAGTATATTGCCCAGTTACGTTACGTAGTATATTGCCCAGTCACCTAGTATATTGCCCAGCCACGTAGTATATTGCCCAGTTACGTAGTATATTGCCCAGTGACGTAGTATACAGCACAGAGCCACGTAGTATATTGCGCAGCCACGTAGTATATTGCCCAGTTACGTTACGTAGTATATTGCACAGTCACCTAGTATATTGCCCAGCCACGTAGTAAATTGCCCAGTTACGTAGTATATTGCCCAGTGACGTAGTATACAGCACAGAGCCACGTAGTATATTGCGCAGCCACGTAGTATATTGCCCAGTTACGTAGTATTCTGCCCAGCCACGTAGTATATTGCCCAGTTACGTAGTATATTGCCCAGTGACATAGTATATCGCACAGTGACGTAGTATATTGCCCAGCCACGTAGTATATTGCCCAGCCACGTAGTATATTGCCCAGTTACGTAGTATATTTCCCAGCCACATAGTATATTGCCCAGCCACGTAGTATATTGCCCAGCCACGTAATATATTGCCCAGCCACGTAGTACATTGCCCAGCCACGTAGTATATTGCCCAGTTGCGTTACATAGTATATTGCACAGTCACGTAGTATATTGCCCAGCCACATAGTATATTGGCCAGTCACGTAGTATATTGCCCAGTCACGTAGTATATTGCCCAGCTACATAGTATATTGCCCAGCCAGGTTTGTCACAGGTGAAAAAATAAAAAATAAACATATACTCACCTTTCCGAAGGCCCCTTGTAGTCCACGGCAGCTTGCGGTCCCAGGGTTGGTATCAGAGCGCATGACCTTTAATGACGTTGCGGTCACATGACCGTGACGTCATGGCAGGTCTTTCTAACTAAGGGCCTATGATGATGTCGCGGTCACATGACAGTGACGTCATGGCAGGTCCTTGTTGCGCAGGCGCGCAGGGCCTGTGATGACGTCGCGGTCACATGACCATGACGTTATGGCAGGTCCTTCTGCCATACCATCTTTGCCACCGGAAACTGCAGCGGAAGATGCGGCTGGCGGGAGCGGCTCGGCAGACTACGGAGGGTGAGTATAGCAGGTTTGTTTTTTTTAATTATTTTTAACATTACATTTTTTACTATTGATGCCGCATAGGCAGCATCAATAGTAAAAAGTTGGGGACACACAGGGTTAATAGCAGCGGTAACGGAGTGCGTTACCCGCGGCATAACGCGGTCCGTTACCGCCAGCATTAACCCTGTGTTAGCGGTGACCGGAGGGGAGTATGCGGGCGACAGGCACTGACTGCGGGGAGTAAGGAGCGGCCATTTTCTTCCGGACTGTGCCCGTCGCTGATTGGTTGCGGCAGCCATGACAGGCAGCGAATGAATAACCGTGACAGAAGGACAGAAAGACAGAAGTGACCCTTAGATAATTATATAGTAGATACATGTGGTCAATCCCGAAGAAGACGTAATTTTGTACTTTGAAAAGCGTCGAATAAACCACTACTTTTTCAACTCATCTACCGGGATATACGTCTCAGTTCATTTAGCAGCGTGGAAACCACTTACAATAATCCCTCTCCTTAATGTCTTATGTTTCAATGAGAGGTCACTGATTTTTCAGTGGTCTGCCTCCTGTTTGAATTATAATTATGGTTAGCTTGGGTTGGGATCAGAGAAAGCTTGGGTTGGGATTAGGGACAGCTTGGGTTAGGATCAGGGAAAGCTTGGGTCGAGATTAGGGACAGCTAAGGTTGGGATCAGAGAAAGCTTGGGTTGGGATTAGGGACAGCTTGGGTTAGGATCAGGGAAAGCTTGGGTTGGTATTATGGACAGCTTGGGTTTAGATTAGAGAAAGCTTGGGTCGAGATTAGGGACAGCTAAGGTTGGGATCAGAGAAAGCTTGGGTTGGGATCAGGGAAAGCTTGGGTTGGGATCAGGGAAAGCTTGGGTTGAAATTACGGACAGTTTAGGTTGGGATCAGAGAAAGTTTGGATCGGGATTAGGGATAGAGTGGGTTGGGATCAGTGAAAGCTTGTGTCAGGATTATGGACAGCTTTGGTTGAGATCATGGAAAGTTTGGAATGGGATTGCGGACACTTTGGGTTGGGATCAGGGAAAGCTGGGTCAGGATTAGGGACAGCTTGGATTGGGGTCAGGGAAAGCTTTGGTCGGGATTATGGACAGCTTGGGTCAGACTCAGGAAAAGGGAAAGCTTGGGTTGGGATAGAGCAAAGATTCATAAATGTTCCTCCTATTGCTACTCCTTGTCAGGACTTGTGTTTGATTGGAGATACCCTTGTCTGTTGTACTCATTCCACTGTCCGTTCTCACATTATACCGCAATCTTCCTGTTTGATTCCCATTTTGGGTAATCCATTTTTTACCCCTGGGATTGGAGGATTGAATTTTTCTACCTGGCTAAATAATTGTAATTTTACAGTGTTTCGTTTTGGAGTTGGACATATTTGGCCTTCAAAGGATCATCTCCCCGGCCTCTCTACTCCTTCTCCACTGGGAATCTGGAGAGTCGGTCAGTCATTCACTCCACCCTAGACCTTTATGTAGTAAAAATAAGACATCTTTTTAATTTGCATGCTTGCACACAGAATCTTTGGGGCACACTATTTTTCTCATGTTCCTTGCTGATTGAGCCTCCAGACCAACCCAACACCTATTTTCCAAATCAACAGGAGGGCGATTTGAGACTCTATTTGTCAAAGAAACGGTGGTGGCGTATCTTCACCTTATCACATATATCATCCATCTGATCTCGCCATCATGACACCAATTATAAATTCCTTTCTCGGTGGTATAGGGGCCAAACTACCTATATACTACTTTCCTAGAAGCCCAAAAAAACCAGAAACACAATGATCAAATACCCTGCAGTAAATAAATAGCAAAGTGCATGAAAAAAATATGGTATTTAGTTAATATGTTTTTGATGAAAAAAAACGAAAGTCATCACGCCTCATCATGGCAACTGTAATTGGGAAAGTCCTAACTCTAAGGGTATGTTTCCACGGTCAAGAATGGCTCAGTATTTGCTCAGTATTTGATGCAGGTGAAATCTGAACCAAATCTGCATCTGAGGTCACTGGCAGGTCACCTGCATTTTTTATGCGTTTTTTACATGCGTTTTTGATGCGTTTTTTCATTGCATGCATTTTTTTGTCACTTGAAATAAATCTAATTGAAAGTTGGCTTCTGAGATGGGAAAATAAAGAAAAAAGTGATTTCCTGTTTGCAGATATATTGGGGGTATGTTTCCACGGTCAGTAAACACTGCGGGTTGGACGCTGTGTACATCTGCAGCGTCCAACCCGCAGCAGCCAGATGTTACAGCATAGTGGATGGGATTTCAAGAAATCCCATGCCCACTATGCGTGCACCAATGCCCCCGGCTCACCCGCAGAGACGGACATGTGGTACGTCTTTCCAGACCACAGCACGTCAATTTATGTACTGGAGACGCTTCGTCTCTGCTGCGTAAATTACCCATACACTTTTATTAGATGCGGTAGAACCGCATTATCTTCCTAATCACATTCGTATTACGTGCAGGAATGCAGCTTACTATGCACGTATACTAATTTAAATAAAGGTGAATCTTGTGACACAGCAGGAAGTACATGACACAGGAAGTGAAGGAAATCACAGAGAGAGTTCCCCTAATTTTAAATAAATAAATAATACAAAAAATATTGAGGGGTCCCCCTATATTTGTTAACCAGCCAGAGTAAAGCAGACAACAGGAATGGTATTTCAGGTTATAATGATCCAATATCCATGAACCTTACCAGCCTGACATCACCAGGCCGCAGCAGTGTGATTACCTTGGATAGTTAGCAAAAATAGTGGGATCCCCTGCAAAAAAAAACAGCGTGGGGTCCCCCTATTTTTTTTAACCAGTCAAGGAAAAAAAGCAGACAGCTGCGGCCTGGTATTCTCAGGCTGGTGAGGCCCATGGACTTTGGCCCTCACCAGCCTAAAAATAGCAGCCGCCCCACAATTGGCGCATTCAAAGATGTGCCAATTGTGGCACTTTATCTGGCTCTTCCCACTTACCCTGTAGCAGTGGCAAGTGAGGTAATATTCGTGGGGTTGATGTCACCTTTGTGTTGTCCGGTGACATCAAGCCCACGGCTTAGTAATGGAGAGGCGTCTGTAAGACACTTATCCATTACTAATCCTATATATAAGCCCTCGATCTCCTGTTAGAGAAATAAAATAAAAAAGCAACAGTATACCATACCTGTCCGCGGTGAAGATAATCTGTAATGTCCCACGACGAGTCCAGCTCTGCTACATCTGGATATAAGGCCGAATGGTGGCATTATGCCACATCCAGCCTGACATCCAGACACAGCCGAGCTTGTAGATGACCACCGGAGATAACTCAGTCTCCGGCGGTCACCTGCACTGCAGTTTTCACGATCAGACGCGCCGCATGTCCGTTTACGCAGGGATGCTGGGGGCGTCTCTGGACGCAAAGTGGAGATGGGATTTCTTGAAATCCCATTCACTATGCTGTAACATATGGCCGCTGCGGGTTTGACGCTGCAGATGAACGCAGCATCAAACCCGCAGCATTTACTGACCGTGGAAACATACCCTAATATTAAAAACTTTACCATTTGTCAAGTGATGTGCGTGTAGATAAGGGCTGAGAGACAGGGACCAACTAGTGGACGCACGGCCGCCCAACTCAATACAAAGGAAGGCCACACCTTTTAGGCTGGTTTCACACTAGCGTTTTTGAACGCATGCGTTTTTCTGAAAAAAAACGCATGCGTTTTTTTCCCTATATTTAACATTAAAAACGCGTGCGTTTTTTGATGTCCGCGTTTGTCCGCGTTTTTGAACGCATGCGTTTTTTAACTGCATGCGTTCACTTTCTAAAATGCAACATGTAGTATTTTGCAAAGCGTTTTTTTTTTCCAAAAAAACGCATGCGTTCACATGCGTTTTTTTTTGGAAAAAAATTGCATTGGAGTCAATGGAGACGCATGCGTTTTTTTGGACATGCGTTTTTTTAAAGCATGCGTTTTTTTTGGCACCATAGTTAAGATAAGGTTGTCTAGACACTGATAAGGCTCCCCCATAGCTGAAGGGTTATAAAAGGAAGGCTGGGGGAAGTTTCTGGTCACTTCTCATCAGACTCCAAGGAAGACAGCACCCTGCCCGGACGCATTGTTGGACAAGACACAGAGCAATGTGAGTATATCCTTGCCAATGCATTATTCTTCAATTTTTTGGATCTACATGTCCTAATTTTTTCAATGTTTTTCTTTCAACACGCATCAGAATGTCTTCTCCGGTTTCTTCGTCTGATGATGAATTCCAGCCACGGCAATCAGAAGTGGATCACGTGAGCGAGGTAATTTTTTGTTCCGTCAGCTTGGTAAGTATTGACTGTCACATCGACACATGAGGCAATTATATTTTTTTTATTCTATAGAGCACTTCAACTGAGGGACAGAGAGGTACGGAGCAGCGGAGTCAAGGTCCAGGTGGAAGACGGCAGCGGGTATGTATACCAGGCAGACTGTCCTTATTTAAGTTGTCTTTCATATTTCTGCCCTTTCTCATTTTTTTTTTTTTTTTTTAAATGTGGTTGAGCAAACTTAATTTTTTTTAATTAAATTTTAGGTTTCACAACGGGACGATGACCACATCGATAATGACCTGCTAATCACTCTGGTACAGGAGCGAGTCCCGTTGTGGGACAGCCGGGATCAACAGCACTCCGTCAATAGTGTTATCCGTCGTTTGTGGAGTGAGGTGGCCCAAGCGTTGTGGGATGGCTGGGAGAATTCAACGCCACGGGTCCGTAATGCATTTGGTAAGTATTGCACGATAGTGTGAAGAAACAGACCTTGGCCATGCTCTCTTGACTGTGTGTGATGACAGAAACTTTTCGTAGTTTCTGTCATCACACACAGTCACGAGAGCATGGCCAAAAGTCCTGATTCTGACCATTATATTTTATTGTTATTTCACAGTGGACAAAGTAAGAACACGTTGGCGTTCCATGAAGGACCGCTTCAACAAGGACCTGCGTGCAGAGAAGAGTGCAGCTAGTGCTTCCGGAGCAAGGCACCGGCTGTACAAGTACCACCGTGTGCTGGCCTTCCTGAGACCGGTCCTTCTCTTGAGAACGTGAGTATTTGTCACATGCCTCCGGTTGTATTGCATTGACATAATCTGTCATTTTTAATTCCATAGGATGTACCGTCTTGTTATCGTTTGGTATTAATTTTCTGTTTTATTTTTTCACAGCACACACTGCACGACTGTCGCCACAGGTTCTGGAGCGGTCCTTCAGCCGACAGCCACGGACCCGTCCCAGCCATCCAGCAGCGCAGCACCAGGTGGGTCTTCCACAGTCACTGGAGACCAGGGAGCTGGCCCATCAGGTCTTCCCCTTTCGCAGTCCTCTTTCGCTGCACCCATTTTTGCGGGCTCATCCCGGCAGCGACAGAGGGCTTCGGATAGGTCCCTCATGCCCGAGTTTTTGCACTTGAGCTCGGTTTTACACGAAGCTATCAAGGCTTTAAGTGACAAAATGGATGTGTCCCATAACCTGTTAGAGTGCCGCATCCAGGATGTCGCTAAAAGCCTTGATCAAGTTAAAGCCGACCTCCAGAAGCCAGCTCATCATTTTTTTAATAAAATCCACCAGAGCATGTCGGAACACCTTAGCCCTGATCTCCAGCTGAGTGTGATGCAGGCCTGCAATGTTGCTTTGGGGCAGGCTATGCAGCAGAGTCAGAGTCGTAATGTGGCGGCATATCCAACTGTGCCGTCACTGTCCGAAGTAAACACCATTCCTACCTCTGCTGCATACCACTGCACGGCCACCTCTATTCCCTCAACAGGTGTTCTCCAGTACAGCGCCAACACGATGACGAGTGCTGTTGGACATCCCACCGCCACCACCGTGACGACCGCTGCTCCGGCTTGGACCTCCTCCGCTGACACCTCTATGACGCAGGACCCTGGCGTGGCTTATCGGCCCGGCAACCTCCCGATGCAGCAGGACCAATCCATGCAATATCGGACCGGCCCACCCCCGATGCAGCAGGACCCATCCATGCAATATCGGACCGGCCCACCCCCGATGCAGCAGGACAGAGGCCTGGCATATCTGACCGGACCCACCCCGATGCAGGAGGACCGAGGCCTGGCATATCGGACCGGACCAACCCCGATGCAGCAGGACCGAGGCGTTGCTTTCCGGGCAGGAAACCCCCCGATGCAGCAGGACACATCCATGGCGTATCGCACCGGGCACCCCATGATGCATGACCAAGCCATACGTTTCCGGGCAGGACCCACCCCGATGCACCAAGAACCATCCATGGCTTTATGTTCCCCCCCACCAGCAATGCAGCAGGACGCTGGTATGGGATTTGTTTCCCCCACCCCAACGATGCCCCAGGACCCTGGGAGGGTGTTAATTTCCCCCCCCCCCCCAACGAGGCACCAGGATCCTGGGAGGGTTTTTGTTTCCCCCCCCCAACGAGGCACCAGGACCCAGGCGGGACTTTATCTTTCCCCCCATTGGACTCAGAGATTGCCGAGCGCTCCACAATGGAGACTGACTGTGAAATTGTGGAGCCGGGTCCTGACGTGTCTCCCACCCAAAGTTTACACCCTAGCCCCAAAAGACTTCCCCCAACCCGGAAAACACAGAAAACTGGCAAAACCCATAAGAAACAGAAAACTTTGTTTATTCCTCCCCCATCACCTTCCGATGTGTCTCAACCGTGCAGTTTGTCTCAAGCCCCTCATGTTTTAAGCCCCATCCCCGAACTTCCAGACCCTTCAAGTTTTGTTGCCCATTCTCCTGCAACCTCTGCCTCCTCCACGGTGAGCCAGGCTTCAGTTCTAAATACCCCCCAGTTACGGCACTCAACCCCAAGCCGGCGTGGTTCAACCCGGCGCGGTAAAAAAAAATAAATTTGTGTTTTTCCCCAATAAAAAAAAGTTTATTTTCAACAATAATGTTTGGTTTATTGTGTCTTTCACCGCTCTAAATACACACCAATAAACTGCGTTTACACACTTTTATTCTTTTGGCCTACACATATCTCCAGTAGTATAAAATACCAGACAACATCTATATGTGTTTCTTTAGTATACAGATATGAGTTGGCCAAAAAAATAGTAGTTATTTCCATACTCTTATTTTTAATTTTTAACTGGTGTAGTGTCACTGTACAAAGAGAAAATGGTGTAAATCAAGTTCAGAACTCAACTGAACCGGTCAGATGTCAAAATAGACACCTGACCTGTTTAGTTGATTACTGACTTGTATATTCACCATATTCTATATAGCACATTATGTGACAATGTTTGTCAAACTGATGGGACAATGGTTGGCACACGCTAACTATCTATCCTCACCTTGGCAGGTGTAAGAAATTTTGAATTCATGATCATGTTTATGTTCATCATGAATTCATTATTTCTTACACTTGACTTGACGGGAATAGAGAGCGTGCCAGTCGTGACGCAATGACGTCAAGAAGATTACCAATAAAGAAATTTAAATCTGGTTACATTATAAGTATGCGTGTTTATATCATTGTTTGTAAACCAAAATAGGGAGTGCAACAGAGGTCAATTATGATTAAAAAAATCAAATTATTACCTCATCAACTATCACCCACTCCTTGTTTTGGATTACAAATTATGATATACTACTACTGCCCATCTTTGTTCAACCTTTAGAGAGGAAAAAGACAGGAGACCTGGTGAACACAAAAAAGTTTATTAATTTGAAAAATTGGTATCAGTATTTAATATTTGGTAAACATTAACATACAACAGGACATTTAAACAACATTGTCCTGCCATGAAACCCGTCCAATATCGGACACAAAATAGGCCGCAAATTGGTCACGCATAAGACCAACGGCTGCAGTTGACCTCATCGGGTGATGATGAAAATCGGGCAATGGGTGTGAAATTGGTTCATCAAGTTCAATGTGGGGTCGCTCCTTAGCCATTATATAATTGTGTAGAACCACACAGGCTTTGACCACCTCGTCCACTGTTTCCACTTTTAGATTGATGGCTGTTGCGAGAATGCGCCATTTTGCAACCAGAATGCCAAAGCTGCACTCTACGGTTCTTCTTGCCCTTGTCAGTCTGTAGTTGAATATTCTGCGAGTATGGTCCAAGTCCCTACTAGAATATGGCTTCAGGAGATTTTCACACATCTGGAAGGCCTCATCCCCAACCATAACAAATGGCAGCGGTGACCCTTGAGTGTTGGGGAGAGGCTGTGGAGGTGGGAAATTAAAATTGTTGCCATACACACGGCGGCCCATATCAGAGCTCTTGAAGGTCTGGGAATCATTGCCACGGCCAAAAGCTCCAACGTCCACGGCGATGAAGCGACACTCCGCATCCGCTATTGCCATGAGCACTATCGAAAAATATTTTTTATAATTAAAAAACTCAGATCCGGTTCTTGCAGGTTTAACAATGCGGATGTGCTTCCCATCCACCGCCCCTAAACAGTTTGGAAAATCACACACGTTCAAAAATGTTTTGGATATTTCCCGCCACATGTCCACGGTGGGTACGGGTATAAACTCCTCACGGAGTACATTCCATAACGCACGACAGGTGTCCACAACAATTCCGGACAGGGTTGAGATTCCAAGGCGGTATTGGAAGTGCAGGGAAGATAAACTCTCTCCTGTGGCCAGAAATCTAGAAGGAAAAGAAACCAAAAAAAACATTATAAAACGGCTCTTATTTTATGTTGTTTTTCAATAAGAAAAATTTTAAAAAAACAACCCAAAATACATGTCATAACCCCAAAATTTGACTATCATTGGTTTATTTTTGGAACGTACCGTAATGTCACCAATAGACGTTCCTCGGGTGGAATTGCTCTACGGAGCCGTGTGTCCTGTCGCCGTATGGAACCTTCGACACGAGACAGTAATTCACGGAAAGAATCTTGCGACATTCTGGTGTAATCCTGGAATTTCTCGGGGTTGGCATTCAGCTCCGCATACAGGGTGTGATATGCTCCGCGGGTCTCACGCACTTCAATGATGGGGTGCCTCCAAAAACGCCGACGCTGTCTCCTTCTCCATCTTTGGCGGTTTCGGTCTTGCTCCCAAGCAAAAACACAGGCAAGGAAAATCTTGAAGCTGAACTCCAGTTGGAAATTAAAGTTCGCTATTGAAAGATCCATCGTGACACCGGAAACAGTAGCAAGCTCTGAAACTTTATGTACCCCTAGGGTCTATATATTGAGTCCCAATCATGTACGCCCTCTCTAGCCCACTCTATTCTCATTGGTTGGTTATTGTAACCTTTTTTTTTTTTTTTTTTTTTTACCAAAAATGCACAAAAAACGCAAACGCATGCAAAAACGCATGTAAACGCTGCGTTTTTTTGACGCACGCGTTTAACGCGTGCGTCAAAAAAACGCAGCGTTTACACGCGTTTACATGCGTTTTTGTACCATGCGTTTTTTTAAAAAAACACATGCGTTCAAAAACGCTAGTGTGAAACCAGCCTTATATGCACATGATGCAAGCAGACAGAAAAAAAACCAAAAGGAATGAATTGGGATATAAACTGGTGTGCATGCAGCATGTAAGCGCATATTCACACAAGCGACGAAACGGAAAAAAAAAACAAAGACAGAAATACAATGATCAAATACCCTGCAGTAAATGAATAAATAGCATAGTGAATGAAAATAATATACGGTATTGAGTTAACATGTTTTTTGATTAAAAAAATGTGAAACCGGTGAGACACAACATGTATAGACAAACATGTACGTTAACTAACAGTTAATCAGACAGTGGACTGATTATTAGTCAAGAGATCAAATGACACAGGGACCTCATGGGGATCGCCCCTGGAAGCATTCCTGACTCCTAGTTCACATCTTTACCCCCTTTCTGACATTAGACTGTTATGGCTGGCAATCAGGCAACACAGCGTGCAGTAATCAGCGCACATACAGAGATCTGGCAATTACCAAAAACAATAGGACGAGCTCTGAGACGTGGAATCTCTGTAGACTGCAGTACCTGATCTATCCTCACACAACTATAAGCAGCAGTGGATTGCGCCTATCAGTACCTATGCAACTCGGCACTGCCTGAGGAGCTGACTAGCCTGAAGATAGAAATACAAGCCTGACTTACCTCAGAGAAATACCCCAAAGGAATAGGCAGCCCCCCACATATAATGACTGTTAGCAAGATGAAAAGACAAACGTAGGAATGAAATAGATTCAGCAAAGTGAGGCCCGATATTCTAGACAGAGCGAGGATAGCAAAGAGAACTATGCAGTCTACAAAAAACCCTAAAACGAAAACCACGCAAAGGGGTAAAAAGACCCACCGTGCCGAACTAACAGCACGGCGGTGCACCCCTTTGCTTCTCAGAGCTTCCAGCAAAAGTTAATAGCAAGCTGGACAGAAAAAAACAGAAAACAAACTAGAAGCACTTATCTAGCAGAGCAGCAGGCCCAAGGAAAGATGCAGTAGCTCAGATCCAACACTGGAACATTGACAAGGAGCAAGGAAGACAGACTCAGGTGGAGCTAAATAGCAAGGCAGCCAACGAGCTCACCAAAACACCTGAGGGAGGAAGCCCAGAGACTGCAATACCACTTGTGACCACAGAAGTGAACTCAGCCACAGAATTCACAACAGTACCCCCCCTTGAGGAGGGGTCACCGAACCCTCACCAGAACCCCCAGGCCGACCAGGATGAGCCACATGAAAGGCACGAACAAGATCTGGGGCATGGACATCAGAGGCAAAAACCCAGGAATTATCTTCCTGAGCATAACCCTTCCATTTGACCAGATACTGGAGTTTCCGTCTAGAGACACGAGAATCCAAAATCTTCTCCACAATATACTCCAATTCCCCCTCCACCAAAACAGGGGCAGGAGGCTCCACAGATGGAACCATAGGTGCCACGTATCTCCTCAACAACGACCTATGGAATACATTATGTATGGAAAAGGAGTCTGGGAGGGTCAGACGAAAAGACACCAGATTGAGAATCTCAGAAATCCTATACGGACCAATAAAACGAGGTTTAAATTTAGGAGAGGAAACCTTCATAGGAATATGACGAGAAGATAACCAAACCAGATCCCCAACACGAAGTCGGGGTCCCACACGGCGTCTGCGATTAGCGAAAAGCTGAGCCTTCTCCTGGGACAAGGTCAAATTGTCCACTACCTGAGTCCAGATCTGCTGCAACCTGTCCACCACAAAATCCACACCAGGACAGTCCGAAGACTCAACCTGTCCTGAAGAGAAACGAGGATGGAACCCAGAATTGCAGAAAAATGGAGAGACCAAGGTAGCCGAGCTGGCCCGATTGTTAAGGGCGAACTCAGCCAACGGCAAAAATGACACCCAATCATCCTGGTCAGCGGAAACAAAACATCTCAGATATGTTTCCAAGGTCTGATTGGTTCGTTCGGTCTGGCCATTAGTCTGAGGATGGAAGGCCGAGGAGAAAGATAGGTCAATGCCCATCCTACCACAAAAGGCTCGCCAGAACCTCGAGACAAACTGGGAACCTCTGTCAGAAACAATATTCTCAGGAATGCCATGTAAACGAACCACATGCTGGAAGAACAAAGGCACCAAATCAGAGGAGGAAGGCAATTTAACCAAGGGCACCAGATGGACCATTTTAGAAAAGCGATCACAGACCACCCAAATGACCGACATTTTTTGAGAAACGGGAAGGTCAGAAATGAAATCCATCGAAATATGTGTCCAAGGCCTCTTCGGGACCGGCAAGGGCAAAAGCAACCCACTGGCACGAGAACAGCAGGGCTTAGCCCTAGCACAAATTCCACAGGACTGCACAAAAGCACGCACATCCCGTGACAGAGATGGCCACCAGAAGGATCTAGCAACCAACTCCCTGGTACCAAAGATTCCTGGATGACCGGCCAGCACCGAACAATGAAGTTCAGAGATAACTTTACTAGTCCACCTATCAGGGACGAACAGTTTCTCGGCCGGACAACGATCAGGTTTATTAGCCTGAAATTTCCGCAACACTCTCCGCAAATCAGGGGAGATGGCAGACACAATGGCTCCTTGTACTGTTATGGCTGGCAATCAGGCAACACAGCGTGCAGTAATCAGCGCACATACAGAGATCTGGCAATTACCAAAAACAATAGGACGAGCTCTGAGACGTGGAATCTCTGTAGACTGCAGTACCTGATCTATCCTCACACAACTATAAGCAGCAGTGGATTGCGCCTATCACTACCTATGCAACTCGGCACTGCCTGAGGAGCTGACTAGCCTGAAGATAGAAATACAAGCCTGACTTACCTCAGAGAAATACCCCAAAGGAATAGGCAGCCCCCCACATATAATGACTGTTAGCAAGATGAAAAGACAAACGTAGGAATGAAATAGATTCAGCAAAGTGAGGCCCGATATTCTAGACAGAGCGAGGATAGCAAAGAGAACTATGCAGTCTACAAAAAACCCTAAAACGAAAACCACGCAAAGGGGTAAAAAGACCCACCGTGCCGAACTAACAGCACGGCGGTGCACCCCTTTGCTTCTCAGAGCTTCCAGCAAAAGTTAATAGCAAGCTGGACAGAAAAAACAGAAAACAAACTAGAAGCACTTATCTAGCAGAGCAGCAGGCCCAAGGAAAGATGCAGTAGCTCAGATCCAACACTGGAACATTGACAAGGAGCAAGGAAGACAGACTCAGGTGGAGCTAAATAGCAAGGCAGCCAACGAGCTCACCAAAACACCTGAGGGAGGAAGCCCAGAGACTGCAATACCACTTGTGACCACAGAAGTGAACTCAGCCACAGAATTCACAACATTAGACGTACTATCCCGTCGAGGTGGGGTGGGCCCATATGCCCACCGATGGGATAGTACGTCATAGTGATCGGCCGCGCTCACGGGGGGAGCGCGGCCGATCGCGGCCAGGTGTCACGGACCGCCCCGGCACATTAGCCCCCGGCACACTGTGATCAAACATGATTGCAGTGTTCCGGCAGTATAGGGAAGCATCACGCAGGGAGGGGGATCCTTGCAGGCTTCCCTGAGACCCTCGGAGCAACGCGATGTGATTGCGTTGCTCCGAGGTTCTCCTACCTTCTTCACCCTGCAGGCCCCAGATCCAAAATGGCCGCAGGTTGCATCCGGGTCCTGCAGGGAGGTGGCTTCACAGCGCCTGCTCAAAGCAGACGACAGGAAGCCTCCAGAGTGCATGTCAGATCGTTGATCTGACACAATGCACAGCAAAGTGTCAGATCAGCGATCTTACACTATAACATGATGCCTTGCCCCCCCCCTCCCCGGGGCAATGTTATAGTGTAAAACAAAAATATTCAGATGTGTAAAAAAAAATGTAAAAAAATTCCGAAAATAATAATATATATATATATATTGTTCCCATGAATACATTTCTTTATCGAAATAAAAAAAAACAATAAAAGTACACATATTTAGTATCGCCGCGTCCGTAACGACCCCACCTATAAAACTGTCCCACTAGTTAACCCCTTCAGTGAATACCGTAAAAAAAAAAACGAGGCAAAAAACAACGCTTTATTATCATACCGCAGAATAAAAAGTGGAATAACACGCGATCAAAAAGACGGATATAAATAACCATGGTACCGCTGAAAACGAGCCATAATACAGCATCATCAGTGAAAAAAAAAGTTATAGTCCTCAGAATAAAGCAATGCAAAAATAATTATTTTTTCTATAAAATAGTTTTTATCGTATAAAAGCGCCAAAACATAAAAAAATGATATAAATAAGGTATCGCTGTAATCATACTGACCGGAAGAATAAAACTGCTTTATCCATTTTACCAAACGCGGAACGGTATAAACGCCCCCCTCAAAAGAAATTCATGAATAGCTGGTTTTTGGTCATTCTGCCTCACAAAAATCGGAATAAAACGCGATAAAAAAAAGTCACATGCCGGATAATGTTACCAATAAAAACGTCAACTCGTCCCGCAAAAAACAAGACCTCACATGACTCTGTGGACCAAAATATGGAAAAATTATAGCTCTCAAAATGTGGTAACGCAAAAAATATTTTTTGCAATAAAAAGCGTCTTTCAGTGTGTGACGGCTGCCAATCATAAAAGTCCGCTAGAATAGTAAATCAAACCCCCTTCATCACCCCCTTAGTTAGGGAAAAATAAAAAAATTTTAAAAATGTATTTATTTCCATTTTCCCATTAGGGCTAAGGTTAGGGTTAGGGTTAGGGCTAGGGTTAGGGTTAGGGCTAAGGTTAGGGTTAGGGATAGGGTTAGGGTTGGGGCTAGGGTTTGGATTACATTTACGGTTGGGATTAGGGTTAGGGGTGTGTCAGGGTTAGGGGTGTGGTTAGGGTTATGGTTGGGATTAGGGTTAGGGGTATGGTTAGGGTTGGGATTAGGGTTAGGGGTGTGTTGGGATTAGGGGTGTGGTTTGGGTTAGGTGTGTGTTTGGGATTAGGGTTAGGGGTATGTTTGGGTTAGGGTTTCATTTAGAATTGGGGCTTTCCACTGTTTAGTCACATCAGGGGCTCTCCAAACGCAACATGGTGTCCCATCTCAATTTCAGTCAATTTTGCATTGAAAAGTCAAAGGGTGCTCCTTCCCTTCCGAGCTCTGCTATGTGCCCTAACAGTGGTATACCCCCACATATGGGGTATCAGCGTACTCAAGACAAATTGCACAACAACTTTTGGGGTCCAATTTCTTCTCTTACCCTTGGGAAAATAAAGAATTGGGGGTGAAAAGATCATTTTTGTAAAACAATATGATTTTTTATTTTTACGGCTCTGCATTATAAACTTCTGTGAAGCACTTGGTAGGTCAAAGTGCTCACCATAGATCTAGATAAGTTCCTTAGGGGGTCTACTTTCCAAAATGGTGTCACTTGTGGGGGTTTCAATGTTTAGGCACATCAGGGGCTTTCCAAATGCAACATGGTGTCCCATCTCAATTCCAGTCAATTTTGCATTGAAAAGTCAAATGGCGCTCCTTCCCTTCCGAGCTCTGTCATGTGCTCAAACAGTGGTTTACCCCCACATATGGGGTATCAGCATACTCAGGACAAATTGTACAACAGCTTTTTGGGTCCAATTTCTCCTGTTAACCCTTGGTAAAATAAACAAATTGGAGCTGAAATAATTTTTTTGTGAAAAAAAAGTTAATTTTTACTTTTTCTGAGATATCATGGAGTCATCAAACGAGGGGTCATAAACCCCTAGAATATAAAAGCCACAAGGATTTAGATCAAATCACCACCGCCATAGTTTCAGTAAACCTTAATGTTTTACAATGACAAACAGCAAACTTATAGCGGCTCAGAACTGTTTGTGAAGTGAATAAGCAAACATTTCTCAAGATTGTGTCACTATGAGCATTGTCTGTCACATCTGTAAATGTTTTACAAAAAATGCAGCTATGTGATTGTCTGAATGCATTTGGTATACAGTATTTTAATCTGGATTCCAAATCGCCATTTGTATATTCACCATTTGTACATTTGATGCAGCCAAAGTTATGGCTCTCAAGGAGAGAAACTAATATAGTGGACAAAGAAATATTTGTAATGAACTACTGAGCCAAACTAACAGCATTGCTTTATCAAATTTATATGAAGTGTATTGTGTCCAATGTGAGCAACCAGGCAACACAAAAAGGAGCTTTTCAAGTGAGCTCTTTACGGTACACAAGTGATATGAAATCTTTGTCAACGAGGATGTGGTTTCACCAATTGGGGGTACCTTTTTTAAAAATATACTATTGCCATCACAGCCCCCCTTGCACAAAATTCTGTGGCCTATAATAGTACAGAACACGTTCACCCAGGTCATGTCGTCGGAGATAAGGAAGAGACATTGCAGAAAACAGAGTTAAGAAGGCCCAATGTAGGGGTGTGGGTCTCTGAGACTTGTAATGGAGGGCATGAGCTGAAAAACAATTCCCCAATGGGGGGTCCTTTTTTTAATAAATGAAATAGTGCCATCACAGCCCCCTTGCCCAAAATTCACCGGCCTATTACAGTACAAAGCACGTTCACCCAGGTCATCTAGTGGCAGTTAAAGAAGAGATATTGCAGGAGACAGAGTTAAGAAGTAGGCCAATGTAGGTGTCACGGATCCCTTACTCCGTGGTGTCACTAATTTGTCATGTATCCGCTCTCAGCACATGACTTGGGGTTGCGCCTGCAAGAATTAATCTATCTCCCCACTCTCAGTCCAGCATTCAAGCTCTGTCCTATGCTGTAATGGGAGCATAAATCACACACCGACGCAGGCCACACACCCGCTCATACACGCTGCCACCAATCATCGAACACACGGGTGATGAGTCCCGGAAATTATTACTAATAATGTCTACCACTCATAAGGCTCACACACCTTAGGCTATGGATTCTTTTAGAACATTCAGAGTTCAACTTGTTAAAGTTTTATACTTTAATACAAAAAGGTTCAGTGCTTACAGTAAGAAAAAGGTATAAAAATATGATAATAAAAAAGACATACAACTTATGCAAAACAGTATGAAATAAACAGGAGAAAACTTACAGAAATCATTTAACTGGTAGTTTGCTTTCTGCTCACTGAGGGGGGTGAATGTAACATACATATATAGTAACATAGTTAGTAAGGCCGAAAAAAGACATTTGTCCATCCAGTTCAGCCTATGTTCCATCATAATAAATGGATGTGTTGGTGCAACACATCAACGTCTCAGGCTGCCCTCACATGTGAACATGATTCTCTGTATACAGCCCTAATTTATAGCTTTGGTCTGGAGGTCAGGTTTCTAGACCAGCCCCTCAGGTTAATATCATAATTGCTTGTTTTTTGATTGGACCATGGTCGCGCCCCCAATAAATATATTATTTCTCTTGAGATCCTTTGAGTAAAGGTACCGTCACACTGAACGATATCGCTAGCGATCCGTGACGTTGCAGCGTCCTAGCTAGCGATATCGTTCAGTTTGACACGCAGCAGCGATCAGGATCCTGCTGTGATGTCGTTGGTCGCTGCAGAAAGTCCAGCACTTTATTTCGTCGCTGGACTCCCTGCAGACATCGCTGAATTGGAGTGTGTGACGCCGATTCAGCGATGTTCTCACTGGTAACCAGGGTAAACATCGGGTTACTAAGCGCAGGGCCGCGATTAGTGACCCGATGTTTACCCTGGTTACCAGCGTAAAAGTAAAAAAAAAAAAAACACTACATACTTACATTCCGGTGTCTGTCCCTGGCGCTGTGCTTCTCTGCACTGGCTGTGAGCGCCGGCTAGCCGGAAAGTACAGCGGTGATGTCACCGCTCTGCTCTCCGGCCGCTGTGCTCACAGTCAGTGCAGGAAAGCACAGCGCCGGGGACAGACAGCGAAAGGTAAGTATGTAGTGTTTGTTTTTTTAACTTTTACGGTGGTAACCAGGCTAAACATCGGGTTACAAAGAGCGGCCCTGCGCTTAGTAACCCGATGTTTACCCTGGTTACTGGCATCGTTGGTCGCTGGAGAGCTGTCTGTGTGACAGCTCTCCAGCGACCAAACAGCGACGCTGCAGCGATCGACATCGTTGTCGGTATCGCTGCAGCGTCGCTGAGTGTGAAGGTACACTAAGGGTACCGTCACACAGTGCAATTTTCATCGCTACGACGGCACGATTCGTGACGTTCGAGCGATATAGCTACGATATCGCAGTGTCTGACACGCTCCTGCGATCAGGGACCCCGCTGAGAATCGTACGTCGTAGCAGATCGTTTGAAACTTTCTTTCGTCGTCTAGTGTCCCGCTGTGGCGGCATGATCGCATGGTGTAACATATATCGTATACGATGTGCGCATAGTAACCAACGGCTTCTACATCGCACATACGTCATGAAATTATCGCTCCAGCGTCGTAGATTGCAAAGTGTGACAGCAGTCTACGACGCTGGAGCGGTATTGTTACGATGCTGGAGCGTCACGGATCGTACCGTTGTAGCGATGAAAATTGCACTGTGTGACGGTACCCTAAGAGTTCTCACAGAGATACTATCAGGCCGTAATTAACATCTCTCTTCGAAGAGCTAGGAGGTGTCAAATGTTACCTTTCTTCTTTGGTCCTAGCTAGACCCCCTGGTGAGATTTGGAGACAGAAGTCTGCTTGTCTCAGGAAAATACATGTTAACACCTGGGTGAGAACCTGCAGCTTTCAAGACAGATGGTACATTATTGCCAGTGATACAATAAATCTACACATAGTCCACTGCACACACACACACACACACACACACATATATATACAGTGGGGCAAAAAAGTATTTAGTCAGTCAGCAATAGTGCAAGTTCCACCACTTAAAAAGATGAGAGGCATCTGTAATTTACATCATAGGTAGACCTCAACTATGGGAGACAAACTGAGAAAAAAAAATCCAGAAAATCACATTGTCTGTTTTTTTAACATTTTATTTGCATATTATGGTGGAAAATAAGTATTTGGTCAGAAACAAAATTTCATCTCAATACTTTGTAATATATCCTTTGTTGGCAATGACAGAGGTCAAACGTTTTCTGTAAGTCTTCACAAGGGTGCCACACACTGTTGTTGGTATGTTGGCCCATTCCTCTATGCAGATCTCCTCTAGAGCAGTGATGTTTTTGGCTTTTCGCTTGGCAACACGGACTTTCAACTCCCTCCAAAGGTTTTCTATAGGGTTGAGATCTGGGGACTGGCTAGGCCACTCCAGGACCTTGAAATGCTTCTTACGAAGCCACTCCTTCGTTGCCCTGGCGGTGTGCTTTGGATCATTGTCATGTTGAAAGACCCAGCCACGTTTCATCTTCAATGCCCTTGCTGATGGAAGGAGGTTTGCACTCAAAATCTCACGATACATGGCCCCATTTATTCTTTCATGTACCCGGATCAGTCGTCCTGGCCCCTTTGCAGAGAAACAGCCCCAAAGCATGATGTTTCCACCACCATGCTTTACAGTAGGTATGGTGTTTGATGGATGCAACTCAGTATTCTTTTCCCTCCAAACACGACAAGTTGTGTTTCTACCAAACAGTTCCAGTTTGGTTTCATCAGACCATAGGACATTCTCCCAAAACTCCTCTGGATCATCCAAATGCTCTCTAACAAACTTCAGACGGGCCCGGACATGTACTGGCTTAAGCAGTGGGACACGTCTGGCACTGCAGGATCTGAGTCCATGGTGGCGTAGTGTGTTACTTATGGTAGGCCTTGTTACATTGGTCCCAGCTCTCTGCAGTTCATTCACTAGGTCCCCCCGCGTGGTTCTGGGATTTTTGCTCACCGTTCTTGTGATCATTCTGACCCCACGGGGTGGGATTTTGCATGGAGCCCCAGATCGAGGGAGATTATCAGTGGTCTTGTATGTCTTCCATTTTCTAATTATTGCTCCCACTGTTGATTTCTTCACTCCAAGCTGGTTGGCTATTGCAGATTCAGTCTTCCCAGCCTGGTGCAGGGCTACAATTTTGTTTCTGGTGTCCTTTGACAGCTCTTTGGTCTTCACCATAGTGGAGTTTGGAGTCAGACTGTTTGAGGGTGTGCACAGGTGTCTTTTTATACTGATAACAAGTTTAAACAGGTGCCATTACTACAGGTAATGAGTGGAGGAAAGAGGAGACTCTTAAAGAAGAAGTTACAGGTCTGTGAGAGCCAGAAATCTTGATTGTTTGTTTCTGACCAAATACTTATTTTCCACCATAAAATGAAAAAAAAAATGATAAAAAAACAGACAACGTGATTTTCTGGATTTTTTTTTCTCAGTTTGTCTCCCATAGTTGAGGTCTACCTATGATGTAAATTACAGACGCCTCTCATCTTTTTAAGTGGTGGAACTTGCACTATTGCTGACTGACTAAATACTTTTTTGCCCCACTGTATGTATATATATATATATATATATATATATATACACATATTTCACCACAGTAGGGGTGTGGGTCTCTGAGACTTGTAATGGAGTGCATGGCCTGACAAGCATTTGTTCATGGGGAGTTAATTTTAACTATGGGGATCATAGACAACCTTGCCCAAAAATTGACTATCTTTATCAGCACGGAACACGTGAACCCTGGTGATCTAGCGGTGGAGAATGATGAGAGGTGGAGGAAGGCCTCATTAAAACATATTCCCACACTTGTAATGCCCATACACTAAGTGCATGTGGAACGTCTGCCAGGGTCATAGGGTACTCGATACTGGGCCAGGTCAGCTTAAAGGGGGATGTCACGGTGGTGGCGACCCGGTCAGTGACTCTGGGCGCCCATGTAAAAAGGAAAGTCTTTTTAAGGATTTTATAAAGTTTGTGTTCGTGATACCACCTGTGGTGTTTGGTCAGTGGAGTCCGACGCTGCTTAAAGGGGTCCTCTGGGGTGATGATATGGTAGCTAGATGGTAATGCTTCCCACAGGGGAAGGGGGGTTCCCAGGGCTCCCAGGTGTATGGGCAAGTTTGGTGTATGCCGGCAAATGAGTGGAGGACACAGTGTTGTTAAGTCTTTACCTGGTTTACTATTAGTAGCAGTCCACAGTCCAGGGTACCAGGTACAGGTGTCCTGTGGTCCGGCCGGCATGGAGGCAATGGGAGAACCCTTTCCCAGTTGAGGTCTGTGAGCCTTTCCTCCTTGCGCTGTTGTATGAGGTCCCTGCGGCCTTAAGCTTGCTGGCAAGGTACGCTCTGACTGCTCTTTTCCTCTTTCTGCCAGGAGCTGAAGACTCACACGTCTGGTCAGCTGCACCTCTCTACTACCAGCTCCGCCTAGCTGAGGTTCCTTGACAGCTCCTCTCTGGCAATCTCTGTATACAACAGCCCCTTGGGTTCTCTCACTCCTTCCAGAGGCTGCAGCTCCCTCGTGGCTGCTCAGCCTCTGCTGTCTGCTCTGCGTCTCTCCAAGACATCTGCTCTCCTTAGTCTCCCTGGACCAACTCTCTAACTCCTCCTCCAGGTCAGGATACATATAGCTTAGGGAAGTTCCCCTGAATCCGGGTCCTGAGCCTGGATTTGGAATGTGTTGTGTGCGGGTGCCTTACCTGGTAAAGAGAATTCCATTGCCTCCAAGCATGATATTACCCTCCCCGAAAGGAAGGCAACATCACCGTAACAACCGGTTACCTGGGGTGTTACACATGGGCTGTCAAACATTTCCCCATGGGGGGTTAATTTTAAAAAAAAATGTTAACAGGCATCATAAACACCTTACAAAACTGTAAAGTGGTTTCCTACACAGTTGCTGCAGGGAAGGTGCAGGTTTTTACTAAAAATATGGCAGATGAATCGTTGGATGAAGTGATCAGGAAAAGGGGCATGGTGATGACAGGAATGGGAACATACATGATTAATAACAGCGGTGGCTACGGGAGGTATGAGATCCAGGATACAGCCTACAATGATTAGTCGTTTAGCCACCACCAATTACCAGAATGTGTTTCATGCCTGTCAGAAGATCGGTGTAACAGATGCGCGTGTTGGACTCCACCTAAAAAATGCCTGTCAAAAATATGTTGCCAAAGACGCACGTGTCTGTCTAAAGGGCAAAGTGCAACATGATTGAGAGATGCTGAATTAGAGAAAGCAGATCATTGTTGTAGGAAAACCAAAAAAAATGATTTATGCTTGTGAAAAACTAAGTTTAACCCCTTTACCCCCAAGGGTGGTTTGCACGTCAATGACCAGGCCAATTTTTACAATTCTGACCACTGTCCCTTTATGAGGTTATAACTCCGAAACGCTTCAACGGATCCTGGTGATTCTGACACTGTTTTCTCGTGACATATTGTACTTCATGATAGTGGTAAAATTTCTTTGATAGTACCTGCGTTTATTTGTGAAAAAAACGGAAATTTGGCACTGATGTGCCTAAACATTGAAACCCCCCACATGTGACACCATTTTGGAAAGTAGACCCCCTAAGGAACTTATCTAGAGGTGTGGTGAGCACTTTGACCCACCAAGTGCTTCACAGAAGTTTATAATGCAGAACCGTAAAAATAAAAAATCATATTTTTTCACAAAAATTATATTTTTGCCCCCAATTTTTTATTTTTCCAAGGGTAAGAGAAGAAATTGGACCTCAAAAGTTGTTGTCCAATTTGTCCTGAGTACGCTGATACCCCATATGTGGCAGTAAACCACTGTTTGGGCGCATGGGAGAGCTCGGAAGGGAAGGAGCGCCGTTTGACTTTTCAATGCAAAATTGACAGAAATTGAGATGGGACGCCATGTTGCGTTTGGAGAGCCACTGATGTGCCTAAACATTGAAACCCCCCACAAGTGACACCATTTTGGAAAATAGACCCCCTAAGGAACTTATCTAGAGGTGTGGTGAGCACTTTGACCCACCAAGTGCTTCACAGAAGTTTATAATGCAGAACCGTAAAAATAAAAAATCATATTTTTTCACAAAAATTATATTTTTGCCCCCAATTTTTTATTTTTCCAAGGGTAAGAGAAGAAATTGGACTTCAAAAGTTGTTGTCCAATTTGTCCTGAGTACGCTGATACCCCATATGTGGCAGTAAACCACTGTTTGGGCGCATGGGAGAGCTCGGAAGGGAAGGAGCGCCGTTTGACTTTTCAATGCAAAATTGACAGGAATTGAGATGGGATGCCATGTTGCGTTTGGAGAGCCACTGATGTGCCTAAACATTGAAACCCCCCACAAGTGACACCATTTTGGAAAGTAGACCCCCTAAGGAACTTATCTGGATGTGTGGTGAGCACTTTGACCCACCAAGGGCTTCACAGAAGTTTATAATGCAGAGCCATAAAAATAAAACAAAATTTTTTTCCCACAAAAATTATATTTTAGCCCCCAGTTTTGTATTTTCCCTAGGGTAACAGGAGAAATTGGACCCCAAAAGTTGTAGTCCAATTTGTCCTGAGTACGCTGATACCCCATATGTGAGGGTAAACCCCTGTTTGGGCACACAGGAGAGCTCGGAAGGGAAGGAGCACTGTTTTACTTTTTCAACGCAGAATTGGCTGGAATTGAGATCGGACACCATGTCGTGTTTGGAGAGCCCCTGATGTGCCAAACAGTGGAAACCCCCCAATTATAACTGAAACCCTAATCTAAACACACCCCTAACCCTAATTCCAACGGTAACCCTAACCACACCTCTAACCCTGACACACCCCTAACCCTAATCCCAACCCTATTCCCAACTGTAAATGTAATCTAAACCCTAACCCTAACTTTAGCCCCAACCCTAACTGTAGCCCCAACCCTAACCCTAGCCCTAACCCTAACCCTAGCCCTAGCCCTAACCCTAGCCCTAACCCTAGCCCTAACCCTAACCCTAGCCCTAACCCTAGCCCTAACCCTAGCCCTAGCCCTAACCCTAGCCCTAACCCTAACCCTAACCCTAGCCCTAACCCTAACTTTAGCCCTAACCCTAGCCCTAGCCCTAACCCTAGCCCTAACCCTAGCCCTAACCCTAGCCCTAACCCTAGCCCTAGCCCTAACCCTAGCCCTAACCCTAGCCCTAGCCCTAACCCTAGCCCTAACCCTAGCCCTAATGGGAAAATGGAAATAAATACATTTTTTTTTATTTTTCCCTAACTAAGGGGGTGATGAAGGGGGGTTTGATTTACTTTTATAGCGAGTTTTTTAGCGGATTTTTATGATTGGCAGCCGTCACACACTGAAAGACCCTTTTTATTGCAAAAAATATTTTTTGCAATACCACATTTTGAGAGCTATAATTTTTCCATATTTTGGTCCACAGAGTCATGTGAGGTCTTGTTTTTTGCGGGATGAGTTGACGTTTTTATTGAAAACATTTTCGGGCACGTGACATTTTTTGATCGCTTTTTATTCCGATTTTTGTGAGGAAAAATGACCAAAAACCAGCTATTCATGAATTTCTATTGGGGGAGGCGTTTATACCGTTCCGCGTTTGGTAAAATTGATAAATCAGTTTTATTCTTCGGGTCAGTACGATTACAGCGATACCTCATTTATATCAATTTTTTATGGTTTGGCGCTTTTATACGATAAAAACTATTTTACAGAAAAAATAATTATTTTTGCATCGCTTTATTCTCAGGACTATAACTTTTTTATTTTTTTGCTGATGATGCTGTATGGTGGCTCGTTTTTTGCGGGACAAGATGACGCTTTCAGCGGTACCATGGTTATTTATATCTGTCCTTTTGATCGCATGTTATTCCACTTTTTGTTCGGCGGTATGATAATAAAGCGTTGTTTTTTTGCCTCGTTTTTTTTTTTTTTTTTCTTACGGTGTTTACTGAAGGGGTTAACTAGTGGGACAGTTTTATAGGTCGGGTCGTTACGGACGCGGTGATACTAAATATGTGTACTTTTATTGGGTTTTTTTTTATTTAGATGAAGAAATGTATTTATGGGAATAATATTTTTTTTTTTTTTCATTATTTTGGAATATTTTTTTTTATTTTTTTTACACATTTGGAATTTTTTTTTTTTACTTTTTTACTTTGTCCCAGGGGGGACATCACAGATCAGTGATCTGACAGTTTGCACAGCACTCTGTCAGATCACTGATCTGACATGCAGCGCTGCAGCCTTCACAGTGCCTGCTCTGAGCAGGCTCTGTGAAGCCACCTCCCTCCCTGAAGGACCCGGATCCGCGGCCATCTTGGATCCGGGGCTGGAGGGAGCAGGGAGGGAGGTGAGACCCTCGCAGCAACGCGATCGCATCGCGTTGCTCCGGGGGTCTCAGGGAAGCCCGCAGGGAGCCCCCTCCCTGCGCGGTGCTTCCCTGCACCGCCGGCACATCGCGATCATCTTTGATCGCGGTGTGCCAGGGGTTAATGTGCCGGGGGCGGTCCGTGACCGCTCCTGGCACATAGTGCCGGATGTCAGCTGCGATAAGCAGCTGACACCCGGCCGCGATCGGCCGCGCTCCCCCCGTGAGCGCGGCCGATCGGCTATGACGTACTATCCCGTCCAGGGTCAGATAAGCCCAGGGCACCTCGACGGGATAGTACGTCTAAGGTCACAGAGGGGTTAAAGAGCAGTGCACCGTCCATAACTATAAACACACCCGTGGCACAAGCTTCTTCATCTTCACCCATACATATTACCAATAATATCCAAATGTCACAGTCAGCAATTATTTCTTCCAGTGTAATGAACACTGTTAAAGGAATGCCACAAAATGTAGATAACCACGACCCTGGGAAACACCAGATTTCCTCTTTATGAGATATGGATGATGATGGTATTGATGACCGCTTTGAAATTTACCCCATCCACACCAAGGAGACGAAGATCACAGCTGTGCAAAAAAGGGCCGTGAATGTCTGGAAAATCATTTTCTCTTGGGCAAACTTTACCTCTTACTAAAGTGGTACCGAATGATGCACACACAGCTCTCATGTCTATTTAGCCTGAGATGGTTGAAAGATAATGTATTCTGTTTTGTCCATGTCCACTTTTTGAAAGCGAGCAGAAAAGAAGGATGAATTACCAGGAAGATGTGTGATTTTGGTCAGTAAGGAGGTGATGTCAGGTACAGATAGGTAGATCTGCGTGTCATCGCTGTACTGAAGATATTGCAAACCCTGCCATTACATCAGCTGGCCCAGGCCAAAGGTGTAGATGGAGAAGAGTAGGGGTCCTAGAACTGAGCCTTGGGGAACACTGAAAGACTGGGGTTGAGTTGAGGAGGTGGTGTGGGAGAGGGAGACACTGAATGTTCCCGTAACAGCGTTTGGAGGAAAAAAGGTTTAAGCATAATAACAGGCACAGATTCTTTATTGTAAGAGCAGTGAGACTATGGAACTCTCTGCCGTATGATGTTGTAATGAGTGATTCATTACTTAAATTTAAGAGGGGACTGGATACATTTCTGGAAAAGTATAATGTTACAGGGTATATACACTTTGTGTTTGCAATCATTTTCAGGAAGAAACTGAGTATTATCTGACAGAATTGCAGGGGTGTCAATACTTTTGGCCATGACTGTATGTAACTATGTAACTATGTAGCCTGGTTGTTTTATTTTAGAAAGTCAGCTTGTTAGGGCTAGCGGAACGCACCAAATAATTAGATAGATAGATTAAAGTGCGTTCACAGCCCAGGGTCCACTGTGCAGAGATGGAACCTGTTGCTGAGTAATAACGGACTATATGGCGGCACCAAAATGGATTCACTAATGGGTTAACTTCACCCTGTATGAAGAAAGGAAAACCTGTTGCGTCACAGGGCCACTGTACCGCCCAAAAGAGCGCAAGCAAGGAGTCACAGAACTCTATCCCAATACTCTGGATTAGAGTTCATCTAGACCTCTTGCGCTCGACACCGCAACTGGGGTGTCAGAGTGAAAGAAATAATAATAATTATTTAGATGCATGAAAGTGCGTGCGGTGCCGCTCTGGCGGACGCCACTAACCACCCAGGCTTGGGTAAGGAAAGCGCTGTGAAAGCGCACGGCACTGCACTGGCGGTCACAGCAATTAGACGCTGTTTTGTGTGTCACGTGCTGAAAGCTAAGTCGGGCGCTAGATAGCAATCATCCACCTTATGCGATCAGTCATACACAAGGGAGCGGATAATTAATAAGCAACTTTCACATGTCAACACACACACGTTTACAAGTGTACACTAGCGCATAGCCGAGTGGCCATGCGAACCTTTCATAGCGGCAGTGCTACAAGACCTTCCAGATGGTCCAATAGGAGCTGCAACAGGACCTGAGCATGTGACCCTCGACCTCCAATGGGAGGTCATCCCGTGGGCATGCTCAGTATGGGAAAAGCAGGACATAGTCCCAGAAAGATCTGCTCGCTGCTGATCAGTGCTGGCTACAAAGGCAGAGCCTGGAAGAACAGTAGTAGCCAGTCGTCCAGTATCAACCTGAGCTAGATGCTGGGACCAATGTCTCCGCTGAGCAGGGTCCATTGTGGCTGGAGAAGAATGGGAGACCACAGCAGAACTGGTTCGAGATTCCCTCTGTGCAGAGGCGGGAACTTGACACCTAACACAGCTAGAGCTTCATCCGCCGTTGATGTGCTTCTGCAGCACTTGCAGCTTCTGTCTCACCAACTGGGGTGTGATGTCCTCCTCATGCATTGGAACTCTACACTGCATATTTTGGAAAGCATTTGTGAGCAGAAGAGGGCAGTTGTTGACTACCAGCATCGACAAGGCCTTCAGTATTCAGTTCTGACTTCACACATAAGATCTCAGGAGTGGACATGGATGTCACACATATGTACCATACTCCAAAACATTGAGGAATTCACCAAGATGGTGATCGGCAATGACGCCATAATTAACATCTCCATCCTGCTTCTCTGTGTTCTAATATTAATATTTATAGTTATTTATATAGCGTCAACATATTTACAGTTTCAAACACAATAGTCCTAAGTAATAATGATAACAATAATACAATAATTAAACAGAAATAAAACTACCCTGCTTGTGACAGCTTACAATCTACACCAGGGGTCCCCAACTCCAGGCCTCGAGGGCCGCCAACAGTGCAGGTTTTCAGGATTTCTTTAGTATTGCATCGATGGTAATGTGATCATCTGCACAGGTGATGATTCCAACCCCTGTGCAATACTAAGGAAATCCTGAAAACCTGCACTGTTGATGGCCCTCGAGGCCTGGAGTTGGGGACCACTGATCTACAGTGTATAACAATAATGATAACAATAATTAAACCGGAAAAAAAACATCCTTCTCGTGACAACTTACAATTTACAATGAGATGGAGGAGATAAAAACTACAGTGTATTTACAATTATCTATTTACAATGTAATTACTGAGGTTTGGATAAAGTCGTGGAGGCCTAAGGACAAGGAGGAGGGGGAGACCATGGTCAGTTGTCCTCTTGGTGAGGACACGGAAGTATTGACTGTCTGCAGTCTTGCACGCTTGGCTGAGTTTATGTTACGATGCCTTTCCCATCACCCTCGCGTTCTCAAAATTTTTGGTGACAGGCAATAATGATTGTTGTTGACACTTCTAGACACTTCTAGACCCACACTACAAAGAGAACTTTATATCTCTTATTCCAGAGGCAGACAGGTGTACTACAATGTTGGAGGACTATAGGGCCCTTCTTGCTCAAATATTATAAAAATTCTCATCTGAAAACGCTGGCAGCAGAGGTCACAGTTTGTTGGCAAAGTAAGGAGTACAGGTGAGAGAGACACAACTCCAATCCATCAGAGGCAGTGGAACACTGGCAAAGTTTGGGGAGAGTTTTCTCAAACACTCCCATCACCCTGGCCCTGAGGCATGGTGGACTCTCACATGGAGTGCAAAGTTTGGGAAAATGCAGAGAGAGCACCTTGCTGACCGTACCAATGTCCTCTGTGCCCTTTAATTATTGTTTAGCAAAGCTGAACATGGGCATGAACTGTCTCTCTACTGCGCACGTGCGCTGTACTCACGTTCATGGAGCGCACGGTTCCTCGCTCTCTGGCGGTCATTGGCCACATGGCTCCTCGCTTTATGGCAGTACCGCTTTTATTGGCAGGGAAAAATGCCTTCATAATTCAGATATGGAAGTAGAAAGCTAGCACTCAACTGAGGGAGTTGGACGGTCCTAGTAAGAAGGGACTGATAATCCCAATAGTCAGTAGTTCAAAGAGATACTGCACTCGTGTGCAGTACTTTCATGATACAGAGACAGAGTACAACATCGCCCAAGCATTCACACTCTGCTCCTCAGATTTTCTATGTGCTCAGTGACTGCCTCTAGGCAGAAGATGATGATGGTGGTAGTAGTAGTTGGAGCATTTAAGACAGTCATGAAGCAGCCATAACAACTTGAAAGAGAAATATGTTTCAAAACATACCACACTGTTCCATATGTGGCCTGTATTTTTATGCAAAATAGGGCTGTATATAAGTAGAGTCACAGACAGCTAAAACAGTGGAAAACCAGCCTAAAATGCGCAAACTTTGAGGCCTGTCACAGAAATACCACACTGCCAAATATCTGGCCTGTATTTTTTTAAATGCAAAACAGTGCTGTATATAAGTAGAGTCACAGACAGCAAAAACAGTGGAAAACCAGCCTACAATGCCCAAACTTGGAGCACGCAGGTATATGAGGCCTTTTTTATTTTTTGGTGAATTTAAAACCAAAAAAGAGAGTGGCACAAGGCTACCACACAGAACTATGCTACTGCGGAAATTTGATTTTTCAAAAACAGATACACCAGGACTCAGTCTGACTTAATTTAACAGACTGTATTAATATTTTTTTTGCTTTTTGGTGAATATAAACAAAAAAAATTTGACCAAGGCTAGCACACAGAACTATGCTACGTATGCCTGTGGAAATACAGTTTTTCAAAAACAGATACAACAGGACTCAGCCTGACATAACAGACTTTATTAATTTTTTTTGCCTTTTTGGTGAATTTAAACACCCCCAAAAAAGAGTGGCACAAGGCTAGCACACAGAACTAGAGTTGAGCGACCTTGACCTTTTTAGAGTCGAGCCGGGTTTCGCGAAACCCGACTATCTCAAAAGTCGGGTCGAGTGAAATCGGCCGATTATGGCGAAAAGTCGGGATCGACCGAAACACGAAACCCAATGCAAGTCAATGGGGCAGCATAGTCGGCAGTGAGTGGGGGCCAGGAAAACACCTAGAGTGCCCATTTTAATGTCAAAACCATCCATTCTTCTTAATGAAGCTTGTCAAGCGTAATTTACCTTATAATAATTGGAAGGCATTTGAAATTGGGGGTCATTTGGCTAAAGTTGTGTGGGGTAGGGCTGGTTCAAGTAATTAGTGGGCCCAGGAAATCTGGACCACGTCACGGCAGTGGAGCAGGGAGAGGTAAGTATTTCAACTTTGCAAGTGCTGTGATCCTGAGCAAGCAGGGGGGGCCCACTCGTTGGCATTGGCACTGGCACAGGGCCCCTCAAAGTACAGCGGTGTGTTTGCACGGCGGGGGCGCCTCCCACCGGCAGCAACACTTTTGCGTACTATGAGAGGCCCTGTGCCAGTGACGTCGCCAACTAGTATTCCTCCCCCCACCTGATGAAGGAACCTGCACTTTCATCTGCACCTTCCTCTTTGTCCCCGTGTAAGGTGGTATGGTATGAGGGAAGAGCAACCTGACTTTCAGCAGGGTCACAATGTTGTTGTGTAGCATGCACGGGGAATGTTGCGTTATGGGTCAATGTACCAGCAGACTCATCTATCACTGGCTGGGCAATGGGTACGATGAAGTGGAAACACAGATATAGGCCCAAAGAATAAAGTGGGCTAAATGCAGTTCAAAATTGGTAACACAGGAATAACTAGGGGGCATTGAAGTGGAGGACAACTGGAATGAGAGGCTGACACAGAGAGTAGGGCCAAATCAGTAAGTAGTCGAAATGCAGTTCAAAATTGGCAACCGTAGTAAACAGGCGGCACAGCTTTGTTCAGTGGAGGAAAACAGCAAGGAGTGGCAGACACCGATAGTAGGCCCCAACCCAACTAGTAGGCCAAATGCAGTCTAACATTAACAACTACTTAACGAGAGCCTGAAAATGGAATTTCAGGACAGGAAACCAGGAGAACAGCAAGGAGTGGCAGACACCGATAGTAGGCCCCAAACCAACTAGTACGCCAAATGCAGTTGTTCCATTTAACCACAATTTAATGAGAGCCTGAAGATAGAAGCTCAGGAAAGGCAACCTGGGGAACACCTTGGAGTGTAACACACCGTCTCTCTCCACCCCATACCCATTTTGTAGGCCTAATGCAGTGTACTTTTCTACAACTACTAAACGAGAGTCGGAAGACCGAAGCAATGGAAGCACCTTGGAGTGTAACACACCATCTCTCTCCACCCCATACCCAATTTGTAGGCCTAATGCAGTGTAGTTTCCAAGAACTACTAAACGAGAGCCGGAAGATCGAAGCTCAGGAAAGGCAACCTGGGGAACACCTTGGAGTGTAACACACCCTCTCTCTACACCCCATACCCAATTTGAAGGCCTAATGCAGTGTAGTTTCCAAGAACTACTAAACGAGAGCCGGAAGATCGAAGCTCAGGAAAGGCAACCTGGGGAACACCTTGGAGTGTAACACACCCTCTCTCTACACCCCATACCCAATTTGAAGGCCTAATGCAGCATAGTTTCCAACAACTACTAAACGAGAGCCGGAAGATCGAAGCTCAGGAAAGGCAACCTGGGGAACACCTTGGAGTGTAACAAACCCTCTCTCTACACCCCATACCCAATTTGTAGGCCTAATGCAGCGTAGTTTCCGACAACTACTAAACGAGAGCATGAAGATCGAAGCTCAGGAAAGGCAACCTGGGGAACACCTTGGAGTGTAACACACCCTCTCTCTACACCCCATACCCAATTTGAAGGCCTAATGCAGTGTAGTTTCCAAGAACTACTAAACGAGAGCCGGAAGATCGAAGCTCAGGAAAGGCAACCTGGGGAACACCTTGGAGTGGAACACACCATCTCTCTACACCCCATACCCAATTTGAAGGCCTAATGCAGCGTAGTTTCCAACAACTACTAAACGAGAGCCGGAAGATCGAAGCTCAGGAAAGGCAACCTGGGGAACACCTTGGAGTGTAACACAACGTCTCTCTACACCACGGAAGGGCTGATTCTTAGGAAGGAAGGCTGTTGGAAATAAGCATTGCGCGTCCGAGGGTGATTATATTCTTATTAGGTATATACTCACCCTCGGACGCGCCCTGCTTCTTTATTTGGAATGAATGTTTATTTGCAATGTGGTGTTGACTTTCTCTATTATTTTGGTAATTAATGATTTTATTATTTTCATTGTTTTGCATCTTCTCGGCAATAATATAAAGAAGATGCGACAGGACAACACTCGGTGGATGCCATATCTGTGTTTTCAATTTAAAAAACCTTTCAGTTAAATACTTGCAGGATAAAGTAATTGTAGCTGGTGGCCATTTTTAGTACTGTACCAGATTTTAGTTGTGTGTTTGTTTTTAATGTTAAAATGTCTGCATTTGATATCTCACCAGTATTTTCTTTTTTATAAGCAAAATACTTTTTTTTTTATTTTATGATGTTGGTTCAAGGGGTACACGGGCAGCAGTAGACAGGTCAGTGGAGGCCTAGTGGAAGGAGGGACCGCAGACAGGCTTCGAAGCCCTAACATAATAAATTGGGCTGCCTGTAGGCAGTTTAAAATTGGTTCCAGGGGAACACGGGTAGCAGTAGACAGGTCAGTGGAGGCCTAGTGGAAGGAGGGACCGCAGACAGGCTTCGAAGCCCTAACATAATAAATTGGGCTGCCTGTAGGCAATTTAAAATTGGTTCCAGGGGAACACGGGCAGCAGTAGACAGGTAAGTGGAGGCCTAGTGGAAGGAGGGACCGCAGACAGGCTTCGAAGGCCTAACATAATAAAATGGGCTGGCTGTAGGCAATTTAAAATTGGTTCCAGGGGAACACGGGCAGCAGTAGACAGGTCAGTGGAGGCCTAGTGGAAGGAGGGACCGCAGACAGGCTTCGAAGGCCTAACATAATAAAATGGGCTGGCTGTAGGCAATTTAAAATTGGTTCCAGGGGAACACGGGCAGCAGTAGACAGGTAAGTGGAGGCCTAGTGGAAGGAGGGACCGCAGACAGGCTTCGAAGGCCTAACATAATAAATTGGGCTGCCTGTAGGCAATTTAAAATTGGTTCCAGGGGAACACGGGCAGCAGTAGACAGGTAAGTTGAGGCCTAGTGGAAGGAGGGACCGCAGACAGGCTTCGAAGGCCTAACGTAATAAAATGGGCTGGCTGTAGGCAATTTACAATTGGTTCCATGGGAACACGGGCAGCAGTAGACAGGTCAGTGGAGGCCTAGTGGAAGGAGTGACGGCAGACAGGCATCAAAGGCCTAACATCATAACATTGGGCTGTTGGCAATTTAAAATTGGTTCCAGGGGTACACGGGCAACAGTGGTCTGGTCAGTGGAAGTCTAGTGGAAGGAGTGACGGCAGACAGGCATCAAAGGCCTAACATAATAACATTTGGCTGTTGGCAATTTAAAATTGGTTCCAGGGGTACACGGGCAACAGTGGTCTGGTCAGTGGAAGTCTAGTGGAAGGAGTGACGGCAGACAGGCTAAGAAGGCCTAACATAACAAAATTGGGCTGGCTGTAGGCAAGTTTAAATTGGTTCCAGGGGAACACGGCCAGCAGTGGCCTGGTCAGTGTAGTAGTTGTAGAAAGAACGGACCGCAGACAGGCTTCGAAGGCCTAACATAACAAAAATGTCAAAACAATGGTATTCTCAGTGCCAGGCATTGAAGGATGTCAGCGCATAGACTAAACATTGGTGAAGCTGTGAGAGATAATTTTGCTAGTGGTAGAGCACTGTTTGAGCTGGGGGGGGGAACTGTCTTGTGGCCGGCGGTACAGGCCCAGGCCCCCTCATATTACAATGGTGTGTCTGACGTTGGGTGCGCACCACCACCACCAGAGACACTTTATTGTACTATGAGGGACCCAGTGGCAGTGCCGTCGACCAAAAGCGGGCACACCCACCTCTTCAGACAAACAGCACTCTCACGGGTGCTGGCGCAAAGTGGCGATACCACGGCCCCGTGTGGGGAGTTTGGCCATTTTGTTAGGAGTAAACATGTCGTATGCTGGACAATCAGGTGCAGAAAATTACGAGATTGGAAAAGTCATTCAGAAGAGTCCACAGGCAAGACCTTTTCATAGGAAAGTTAGGTGTCAGCCGGGCAAGGTGGGGCAAAAGATTTCGAAATCCAGTTGTGGTTCATTTTAATGAAGGTTAGATCATCTACATTTTGGGTAGCCAGACGAGTCCTTTTTTCAGTTAGTATTGAACCTGCAGCACTGAATACTCTTTCTGATAGGACACTAGCTGCCGGGCAAGCAAGCTCCTGCAATGCATATTCTGCCAATTCTGGCCAGGTGTCTAATTTGGATGCCCAGTAATCAAATGGGAATGACGGTTGAGGGAGAACGTCGATAAGGGATGAAAAATAGTTTGTAACCATACTGGACAAATGTTGTCTCCTGTCACTTTGAATTGATGCTGCAGTACCTGTCCTGTCTGCGGTCATAGCAAAATCACTCCACAACCTGGTCAGAAAACCCCTCTGGCCAACGCCACTTCTGATTTCTGCCCCTCTAACACCTCTGGTCTGCTGGTCCCTGGAGCTCGTGTGAGAACAGGGTGATTATATTCGCTGTGTGCAGGGAATGCCAGAAGCAAACGGTCAACAAGAGTTGATTGTTTGGTTGCTAATATTAGTTCCAAGTTCTCATGTGGCATAATATTTTGCAATTTGCCTTTATAGCGAGGATCAAGGAGGCAGGCCAACCAGTAATCGTCATTGTTCATCATTTTTGTAATGCTTTTGTCCCTTTTGAGGATACGCAAGGCATAATCCGCCATGTGGGCCAAAGTTCCAGTTGTCAAATCTGCGGTTGTGCTTGGTTGAGGGGCAGTTGCAGGCAAATCTACGTCACTTGTGTCCCTCAAAAAACCAGAACCCGCCCTTGCCACGCCACCAATTTCCAATGACCCCGGGAAAGCTTCCTCATTAAAAATATACTCATCCCCATCATCCTCCTCATCCTCCACCTCCTCTTCGCCCGCTACCTCGTCCTGTACACTGCCCTGACCAGACAATGGCTGACTGTCATCAAGGCTTTCCTCTTCCTCTGGTGCAGACGCCTGATCCTTTATGTGCGTCAAACTTTGCATCAGCAGACACATTAGGGGGATGCTCATGCTTATTATGGCGTTGTCTGCACTAACCAGCCGTGTGCATTCCTCAAAACACTGAAGGACTTGACACATGTCTTGAATCTTCGACCACTGCACACCTGACAACTCCATGTCTGCCATCCTACTGCCTGCCCGTGTATGTGTATCCTCCCACAAAAATATAACAGCCCGCCTCTGTTCGCACAGTCTCTGAAGCATGTGCAGTGTTGAGTTCCACCTTGAAACAACGTCTATGATTAGGCGATGCTGGGGAAGGTTCAAAGAACGCTGATAGGTCTGCATACGGCTGGAGTGTACGGGCGAACGGCGGATATGTGAGCAAAGTCCACGCACTTTGAGGAGCAGGTCGGATAACCCCGGATAACTTTTCAGGAAGCACTGCACCACCAGGTTTAAGGTGTGAGCCAGGCAAGGAATGTGTTTCAGTTGGGAAAGGGAGATGGCAGCCATGAAATTCCTTCCGTTATCACTCACTACCTTGCCTGCCTCAAGATCTACAGTGCCCAGCCACGACTGCGTTTCTTGCTGCAAGAACTCGGACAGAACTTCCGCGGTGTGTCTGTTGTCGCCCAAACACTTCATAGCCAATACAGCCTGCTGACGTTTGCCAGTAGCTGCCCCATAATGGGAGACCTGGTGTGCAACAGTGGCAGCTGCGGATGGAGTGGTTGTGCGACTGCGGTCTGTGGACGAGCTCTCGCTTCTGCAGGAGGACGAGGAGGAGGAGGAGGAGGAGGGGGTGCGAACGGCTACAGCCAACTGTTTCCTAGACCGTGGGCTAGGCAGAACTGTCCCAAACTTGCTGTCCCCTGTGGACCCTGAATCCACCACATTTACCCAGTGTGCCGTGATGGACACGTAACGTCCCTGGCCATGCCTACTGGTCCATGCATCTGTTGTCAGGTGCACCTTTGTGCTCACAGATTGCCTGAGTGCATGGACGATGCGCTCTTTAACATGCTGGTGGAGGGCTGGGATGGCTTTTCTGGAAAAAAAGTGTCGACTGGGTAGCTCGTAGCGTGGTACAGCGTAGTCCATCAGGTCTTTGAAAGCTTCGCTTTCAACTAACCGGTAGGGCATCATCTCTAACGAGATTAGTCTAGCTATGTGGGCGTTCAAACCCTGTGTACGCGGATGCGAGGCTAAGTACTTCCTTTTTCTAACCATAGTCTCATGTAGGGTGAGCTGGACTGGAGAGCTGGAGATCGTGGAACTAGCGGGGGTGCCGGTGGACATGGCAGACTGAGAGACGGTGGGAGATGGTATTGTTGCCGCCGGTGCCCTAGATGCAGTGTTTCCTACTACGAAACTGGAGATTCCCTGACCCTGACTGCTTTGGCCTGGCAAAGAAACCTGCACAGATACTGCAGGTGGTGCAGAAAATGGTGGCCCTACACTGCTGGAAGGGATGTTGCGTTGATGAGTAGCTTCATTGGCCGAGGGTGCTACAACCTTAAGGGACGTTTGGTAGTTAGTCCAAGCTTGCAAATGCATGGTGGTTAAATGTCTATGCATGCAACTTGTATTGAGACTTTTCAGATTCTGCCCTCTGCTTAAGGTAGTTGAACATTTTTGACAGATTACTTTGTGCTGATCAATTGGATGTTGTTTAAAAAAATGCCAGACTGCACTCTTTCTAGCATCGGATACCTTTTCAGGCATTGCAGACTGAGCTTTAACCGGATGGCCACGCTGTCCTCCAACAGGTTTTGACTTTGCCACGCGTTTTGGCCAAGATACGTGCCCGGCAGATGGAACCTGTTGCGATGTTGATCCCTGCTGCGGCCCCTCCTCCTCCGCTTCAGAACTGCTGCCGCCTGCACCCTGTTCCCCCAATGGCTGCCAATCGGGGTCAAGAACTGGGTCATCTATTACCTCTTCTTGTAGCTCGTGTGCAACTTCGTCTGTGTCACTGTGTCGGTCGGTGGTATAGCGTTCGTGATGGGGCAACATAGTCTCATCAGGGTCTGATTCTTGATCAGCACCCTGCGAGGGCAATGTTGTGGTCTGAGTCAAAGGACCAGCATAGTAGTCTGGCTGTGGCTGTGCATCAGTGCACTCCATGTCAGATTCAACTTGTAATGGGCATGGACTGTTAACTGCTTCACTTTCTAAGCCAGGGACGGTATGTGTAAAGAGCCCAAACTTTGAGCACGCAGATATATGAGGCCTGTCACGGAAATGCAACACTGCCAAATATGTGGCCTGTATTTTTTAAATGAAAAATAGTGCTGTATATAAGTAGAGTCACAGACAGCAAAAACAGTGGAAAACTGGCCTAAAATGCCCAAACTTGGAGCACGCAGGTATATGAGGCCTATCGCAGAAATACCACACTGCCAAATATGTGGCCTGTATTAATTTTTGGGGGGCTTTTGGATGAATTAAAAAAACAAAACAGTGGCACAAGGCTAGCCTCTCCATTATTAATTTGGCTTAATGTCACCTTACAATAGCATGGTGGCATTAACCCTTCATTACCCCATATCCCACCGCTACACGGGAATGGGAAGAGAGTGGCCAAGTGCCAGAATAGGCGCATCTTCCAGATGTGCCTTTTCTGGGGTGGCTGGGGGCAGATGTTTTTAGCCAGGGGGGGCCAATAACCGTGGACCCTCTCCAGGCTATTAATATCTGCCCTCAGTCACTGGCTTTACTACTCTGGCGGAGAAAATTGTGCGGGAGCCCACGCCAATTTTTTCCGCCATTTAACCCCTTAAATTACTAGCTAGAACGGCCAAATTTTGCACATACACACTACTGACATTAGTAGTGTGGAATATGCAAAAAAAATGGTGATATGAGATGGTTTACTGTATGTAACCATATCTCATATCATGTTGGGTTTTAGGAAGGAGAAAGCAAAAGCCGGCAATTGAATTACCGGCTTTCTGCTATCTAGCGCTGAAAGAAATATTAATATATATACATATATGTGTCTCAATGACATATATATATATATGTACCTATTCTATGTGTACACATTTATTCTACCTATTCTATTGTAAGCTGTCAGTGTGATTTTACTGTACACCGCACTGAATTACCGGCTTTTCTCTCTAACAGCGCTGCGTATTTCTCGCTTGAAAAAGACCAGGATACTGGTCGAAACGTTGCTTTTACATGGACCAATAAAGTTTCCTTTTTTGATACCACGACACCCGGCTGGAGCGCTGTTCATCTTCCTTTGGCGTATTTCTCGCAAGTCACACTGCTGGTCCGTGTGTAATCCGTATTTTTGGGGCTTCCATAGACTTTCATTGACGTTTTATTTGCGCAATACAGTGACAAACGCAGCATGCTGCGATTTTCTACGGCCGTAGAAAGCCGTATAATACTGATCAGTAAAATACGGCAGATAGGAGCAGGGGCATAGAGAATAATTGTGCCGTATTTTTTGACGTAGTTTCTGCGCTCTTACGTCCGTAAAACTCGCAAGTGTGAAGCCGGCCTAAAACCACGATTCTGACCCTATTTCGGCACCAGTTCTTTCTACTCTCACTGAATCCGGAGCTGAATGCGGTGAGCAGGGCGGCGTCAGGTCTCTTATACTCGGGATGATGCTGTGCGGCCCAGTCAATCACTGCACGACCACAACAAAGATGGCTGCGGCGTTTCATGGCCTGGCAGACAATCCCTGCAGCGTGATTGGGTCTCTAAAGTCTGCCAAAAAGGCTGGGTGGAGACACCAGTTACCGCCGAATAATCCCGGAAATACTCGGTGCTCGCCGAGTAGACTGAGCATAGTGATTCTCGGGCGAGTAACGAGTAGTGGCGACCACATTCGCTCATCACTACTAGGGACATGTGACTTCAGCAGCTAATTGCAGAAAATCTTGTGTCATGACATTGTGGATGGTTTCTGCACCCTGATTGGCTGCCAGAATCAGCACACATAAGCTTAAGGAGAAAAAAAGAGCACGCCGCTCTTCTAACCTTTCCACATCCCCTTCCCTCATCAATCACATCCCACCGTCAGCCCCTGCTCATCATACAGCACCACCATACTGGCCAAAGTCATAACAAAAGCATCAGTGGAAACTCAATGATTTCCCGAACTGTGACCGAAATTTGCCAACTTTGAGTAAAAGCACTCGTGAAAGTGAACGTGAATTCGAATGTGCTACGTTGGTGCCGAATTTGAGATTGGCGAACGTTTTCCGAACATATTCGCTCATCTCTAGTTATGTTTTAATCATGGTCTTAGTTATGTCATGATTAAGACATAACTGTCGAAACGCGTCAGGTTGTTTCACAAGGCAGACAGTGGTATGCCGGTGTAACAGCTTTTATGGCAAAATACAAATAAATGTGCAGCTTTATACAAGATATCAACACTGGAAGATTTTCTTTCTTTTTACCAACTTTATAATAAGGGACAGCGCTATACACAAGAGAGGATACTGTAATGCTACTGCCGACATCCCTGCATGGTGACCACTTCTCCCTCCATGCAGGGACGCCGGCTTACTCACTGCATGGGCCCTCGGAGCAGTCCCCGGCATGCTCCTGCTTCCTCCCACTTCCTGTTCTGTGTGTGAGCTACGGTTCACAGCGGCACGACTAGTGCGTGCGCTCCTCTGCTCTTAAAGAGGCAGTGCACGCATATAGTAAATGCCCCCAGCTTGTAGCCGAGAAGAATTTAGTTATAGTGCACCTGCAAGATGGCTCCCAACCAATAGCTAGGAGACATCTTGTTTAAAATTGCAATAACTTTTTTTTTCGAAAAGCCGTAGAGGGCTGAAATTTCTTGACATCTCTGCAGTTTTGGTCCAGAATATATTGGCCAAATTTCAATAAAATAGATATGAAGGTACAATTGTACCTCTGAAGCCTGTTAACGTTGTAAAATTATGCAGCCTGACGAAGGTTAAAAGACTCCCTCTCCCCTGGGGAGTCGCCAAGCAGTCTCAGGATAAAATCTTGATGTCGATCACTCGATTAACGAGAAAAACACACCTTCTTTGGATTACTCAGCTTGTTGTGACGTCACAAGTACAACACACCACAATGACCTATAAAATTGTACCAGGCCGGCTAATCAGAAGAAAGGCCACGTATTCCAGGAGATAGGGAACGATTCTCATGGTTACCATCAACCCAACAGCTACATATTATGGAAATGGCCTCTGGTCGGGATCCTGCGAAAAAATTCACCCTAACCCTACACTTCACCTTCTATACAGACTAATAATTACTAAGCAGCCTCTCCAGCAATGTACCGAGTCCACTTGAAGGAACAGGTAGACATTAATAGGATACAACCAGGTGAGTTACAACTGTGTGACAAGATCTATTTCTTCTTACAACTGCAATATACGTAACAGATAAAAGCCTGTAAATTATAGAGGCAGTGGAATGTTTATAGCAGAGATCTCTGTATTACAGAAGACTCTTCTTCCGGAACATGAAGCAACTCTGGCTCCTGATCTTGTGTCTTGTATGTCTGGCAGGGGTAAGTACATGGGGGCTACCATTCTACCTATGTAAAATTAGCTGATGGCCATGTTCTCAAAATACCCCTACATGGGGTTTTCTGGGATTTTACATTGATGATAATGACAGAACTGGAGGCCTTTGTTGGGCTTCTGGTTACCATGGCAACCCATTGAGGTTGATGGGCGCCATAGGGAGAGCCTTCACCCTCTGTCTTGGCAATTCCTTTTAGAACTGAATGGAGAGAACCTCACCTACATGGTGCTCAACTCTTCTTTCCTCTGAATACACACAGGACCCTGCTTTCAAAATTCTTCAATACTTTATACCATGAATATCCTCAAACGCCCCTAAAATCCTTCTAGAATCAAAGTCTTCCTTTCATTTTAGTTTGTTTCTAAGTATTTTTCCATGCAGTACATGTATTTAGAAAGTGAATAAGATTGTTTCATAATGGTTACACCTCATGTGACTCTAAGGGGTAGGTGTTCACTGGAGTTATTTTATTTATGAGTCCTGGGTTCAAATCCCACCATGGACATCATATGCAAGGAGTTTGAATGTTCTCCCTGTGTTTGCGTGGGTTTCCTCCGGGTACTCCAGTTTCCTCCCACATTCCAAAGACATACTGATAGGGAATTTAGATTGTGAGCCCCATTGGGGATAGCGATGATAATGTGTGCAAAAAAAAATGTAAAGCGCTGCGGAATATGTTGGCGCTATATAAATAAAGAGTATTATAAAAAAGAGCATTATTTGCTTAACAAAATAATATAAATAAAAGATTGTTATTAAAAGCAGATTATACACTCCTATTGTCCATTTTTAAAATTGAAAACTTGAGGCCAAAGTAACACTTTAGTGGAAAAAATTATAATTTTCAATTAACTCAGCCCATTTTTATACAATTCTGTGCATCCACAATCTTTTCCAGCCAAAATTGCATTCTGGAATTCTGTTGGCGCTCTTTCCCTTCAAATAATAATAATAATCTTTATTTTTATATAGCGCTAACATATTCTGCAGCGCTTTACAGTTTTGCACATATTATCACTGTCCCCCGATGGGGCTCACAATCTAAATTCCCTATCAGTATGTCTTTGGAATGTGGGAGGAAACCGGAGTGCCCGGAGGAAACCCACGCAAACACGGGGAGAACATACAAACTCCTTGCAGAAGGTGTCCAAGGTGGGATTAGAACCCAGGACTCCAGCGCTGCAAGGCTATCCACTGAGCCACTGTGCTGCCCACAAGCCCTGCTGTGCACCTAAACAGTAGTTTTTCACCACATCTGGGGTGTCTGTGTACATAGTTAGTTATTACTGTTGAAGGAAGTCTTTAAGTTCATCTAGTTCAACCCATAGCCTAACCTAACATGCCCTAGCACATGTAGTCAGGAGAAATTTCACAACAAATTGTATAGTTCATTTTTTCTTCTTACCCTTGAGAAAATGAAAAATTTGGGGTAAAAGGATCATGTTTGTGGGAAAAATACAGGAAATATATATCTTGGTACTGTGTTAGCCAGTGGATAGAAAAATATTTAGAATTGAGAGTCCTCAGTGGTTGATACTTTTTGGAAAAATATAATTTTTTATCTTCACGGCTTAACGTTAAAAAATTCTGTGCAGCACCAGTGGGTTTAAGCTGCTCACCATACGTCTAGATAAGTTCCTTGAGGGGTGTAGTTTCCAAAATTGTGTCATTTATGGGAAGTATCCACTGTTTAAACACATCATCAGCTCTGCAAGCGCGACATGGCTCAGCTCTTTATTCCAGCCAATTTTGCAATACAAAAATCAAATGACACTCCTTCCCTTCCGAGCCTTGCCGTGTATCGAAACAGTAGTTTTCCACCACATATGGGGTATCAGCCTACTCAGGAGAAATTGGATAACAAATTGTTTTGTGCATTTTCTTCTGTTACCGTTATAAAAATGTAAAATTTGGGGCTAAATGAACATTTTTTTGGGAAAAATGAAAACATTCATTTTTTTTCCTATCACATTGCTTTAATTTCTGTGAAGTACCTAAAGGGTTAATAAACTTCTTGAATGTGGTTTTGAACACAATTGAGGTGCAGTTTTTAGAATGGCGTCACTTTTTGGTATTTTCTGTCACATATGCCCCTGAAAGTTACAATATTTCAAATATGATGTGGCCCCTAAAAAATGGTTTTGTAAATTTTGTTGGCAAAATGAGAAGTGGCTGGTCGAATTTTCACCATCCTAACTTCCTAACAAAAAAAAGTAACGTTTCAAAAATGATGCCGATGTAAAATAGACATGTGGGAAATGATTTTTGTTAATTATTTTTACAGCATGACTAGCAGGTTTACAGATATAAATATTGAAAGTATAAAAATAACAAATGTTTCAATATTTTGCCCAAAATTCTGATATTTTCACAAATAAACGAAGAAAAAAAAAATCGATCCAAATTTGCAGACAACCTAGGGTATATTGTGTCCCGAAAAAAACAAACTCAAAATCATTGAGATTCATTCAAACATTCCAGAATTATTAACTCATAAAGTGACAGTAGTCAGAATTGCAAAACTAGTTGACGATAATTACTTTCACGCCCTGTAATCTTTCATTTTACTGGGGGCAGAAGGTGCTGCTGTAGTACATAAAAGTGCAAGAATTTTCTTACAAGCCAATAAGAATGTTGTGTTATATATCATAGTATCTCTTTATGTAAGAGAGTCTAAGAGAGTCGTAATGGTATGTCTGTAAAATATTTGAATTTTTTTTTTACATTTACAATACTTTTAGTTTAATTTTAGGTTCTTTCTAATGAATAATGTAGAAAAATATAAACCACCATCCCCTAAGAAGCAGACTCCTCCTTTGATCACCAAGCAATCCACAACTGTCTCTTCGCGAACTATTAACCCCAAATTCATAAAGTTTATAAGACTGATTGATTGGCCTGGACCACCATCTCCTGTCACACATTTTAACTTCTCCACCAGTCCTATAAAATGTAATTATGAACTACTGAGTCCACGGGAAGTATATAGAGTTGGGGAGAAATTGGAAGTGATCATCACAGCTCGGGATCGCAATGGTCAACAAAAGCAATATGGTGGAGACTTCTTCCGGGCCAAGCTCCACTCACCAGCGCTTAAAGCTGGAGTGACCGGACAAGTCAAGGACTATAATAATGGAAGTTACTTGGCCACTTTGCTTCTTCCGTGGCCGGGGGAAGCTCAAGTGCAGATCAGGCTCATTCATTCCAGTGAAGCTGTTGATGTTCTGAAGAGAATGCGGGAAAGTCATCCAGAGAAGGTAAGCGTAGCATTCAGCAATCCAAGATGGGGCTTGTACTAGAGGTAGATGGCTTCTTAGGGCTACACCTCAGAACAGATATTAGGTGAGGGGTGGAATTTTCAGGGAGTTTGGTGTTTATGTTAATTCTAAGATCTGCTATGGAGTCCATATTTATTTAGTGGTTCTGATCTGGGGTCTATAGTTATCTGAAGGGTCTAATCTTGGATCTTTGGTTATTTTTGAGTTTTGATTTTAAGTGGTTGGTCTTGGATCTGTAATTAGTCTGGGATCTGGTTTGAAGCGTGTATCTAGAAGTCTGGTTTGGGGTCTGTGAATATTTTTAGTGTCTGGATTCTGTGTTTTATCAGGAAGTCTGGTTTTCTTTTGGAGATCTGAGGTCTGATTTATTCTTAAACTTGGTCTGGAGTTTGATATTTTAAAGTCTTTGTTTTTTGGGCTGAGGGGGCTTGAATTTTTTTTTTACGGTCTGTACTTGTTTTAGGGCGTGGGCTGTGATTGTTTTGATTTTTTTGGTCTCTATTAATTTTGTGGTGTGATAATAAAATCTTAATTGTTAGTTTGCAGGTGTTTGTGAGATCACAAGTTAAAAAGATTGCACAAATGATCATTCATATTAAAACCATCATGATTACCTAAATAAATGGAAGTTAACGAGCGCTGATTTGCTATATCGCTGATCGGCCCATGTTATGAGTCCCTGTAAAAGGACAGTTAGAAGGCTATGAGTCCTCATAGTGCTCTTACACAAGGGTACTCTTCAATGTCTGCTTCTGACCTAGGGTTGAGCGACTTTTACTTTTTTAGGGTCGAGTCAGGTTTCGCGAAACCCGACTATCTCTAAAGTCGAGTCGAGTGAAATCGGCCGATTATGGCGAAATTTTTTTTTTTTTTTCTTTTTCTCTCTCTCTCCCCAGAAAGGCTGGTGTTACACATTTCAAATCGCTACTGCACACAAGCGACAAGATAACGATAGGCGTCCACGCCCCTAAGACCTATGTCATCACTCTGCCCACGCTCCTTCATTGGCTGAAAAAATGGTGCCAAGCGCGTCATACGAAACGCGACTTTGGCGCGAAAGTCGTGTACCGCATGGCCGACCCCACACAGGGATCGGGTCGGGTGGTCGGCGACTTTTGAAAATAAACGATCCGTTTCGCTCAACCCTATTCTGACCTATAAAGTGCTTGTATAACTTAAGATGGTAAATTTACAAGGATACTCTTTATGAGACAGCCCATTTAAGAGTGTTTTTTTTTGCCTACTGGTCCCTTTAGATATGAAAACAATCAGTGGGAAACCTCACACCCATGAAACAACCTGTATTGTGTTGTTGACACCCTATGTTGGATCTCTCTCCCCTCTCGGCATCCATTATTAGGAGTATGAGCAGGATCAGACAATGGATTGAAGAAGAAATGGATCAAGAGTTGCTGGATCTAAAAAGTCCAAACCCAATATGTTGGCTAAATGGATGAGGTGGAGTAGATAAATGGTGTTCTGTCTGTTTCAAATTCAAATTGAAATTCAAATGAGCTTTATTGGCAGGACTAAGTACATGTTAGCATTGCCAAAGTATATGGTAAAAATAGGGGGATAGGGGGTGGGGTAGGGAGGCATATAGAGGTCCAGGATATATCAGGCTCCTATTAGAGGATAGGTGACATGTCTATGGTGGGGTATAGGAGTCCATGGCATATCAGGCTGTTTAGTAGGGGGATAGGGACTTTTCCAGTGTGGGGTACAGGAGTCTATGACATATCAATCTCTTCTTAGTCTGTGGCAAGCGCTGACAAATTCCGCTGCTATGGCCGCTGCACTTTCCTCTTCCCCCAGTATTATCGGCAGTTTCTCTTCCTCCTCCTTGGAGGTGAAGTCTGGGAGGAGATCAGTCTCTTGAAGTGAGTGTCCCTCGCTGAAGAGTATTTGGGGCACCTCAGCAGGAAGTGAGCCTCTTCCTCCACGGCCTCCTGGGGGCACTGCTGGTAGAGTCTGCTCTCTCAGGACTTGTAGTTCTGTCGGGCCACCCGGATTCGATGAGTAGGCTGTGGGCGCTCAGTCTGTACCGACTCAGGATCTGTCGCTCTTTGGGGTTTTCTAGTTTCTCTAGATATGGGGACAGTTTGTACTCCCTCTGTAGAGTCTGGTATATTGTCAGTTTCTTGGATTTGTTTATGTCGTTCCTCCAGATGCTGAGATATTCCTCTTTGACTTTGTGTACCATCTTCCGGATTTCACCTTTTGTCAGGCCATGTAGGTTGATGGCTTGGTCAGACTGGCTCTGGGTACTTTTTGTTTGGAGTCTTCCTGGGGCTTCCTGGTGTAGGAGGGCTTTGTGATGGTAGGAGCTGGGACTGCTACTTTGTAGATAAGCCTTGAATGACAGTGCCTTCTTCTTTATTGCGATGTGTAGTGGGAACCTTCCCAGCTCTGCTCAGCAGGCACTGTTTAATGTGCTCCGATGGACTTGGAGAAGATGCTTGCAGAACTCTAGGTGGAATATTTCAGTTGGTCCTGCATCCCACTTTGACCAGTTTGGGTATGAGGCTGGGCCCCAGACCTCACTGCCGTACAGAAGTATTGGGGCAATGATGGAGTCAATGATTTTTAGCCAGACGGTTACTGGTGCCTTGAGATGGTACAGACATCTTCTGATGGCATAGTAGGCTTTGGATGCCTTGTCTCTTTGTAACTCTATGCTTGCTTGAAGCTCCCTGACTGGCTGAGTTCTAGGCCCAGGTAGGTGTACCTGTTGGTTTCAGTAAGTCGACGGTTGTCTATCATAAAGGTAGGATTGCCAGTAGGTTTCTGCTTTCTTTTCTGGAACACCATAATATTAGTTTTCTTCTGGTTGATTGGCAGTGCCCATGTGCTGCTGAAGGTCTCTAGGATTTTCAGATGATCTTGGAGGCCTTTCTCAGTTGGTGATAACAGCACGAGGTCATCCGCATACAGCAGAAATTTCACCTGGGTGTCATGGGGGGTGAGTCCTCGTGCTGAGGAGGACTCTAGGGCCACCACCAGCTCATTGATATAGATATTAAAGAGCGTTGGACGGAGGCTGCAGCCCTGTCTCACTCCTCGGTTCTGTTGGAAATAGGCCGTCCTCCTTCCGTTGACCTTCACACTGCAACTGATCTCAGTGTAGAAGCTTCAGATGACGTTGTATGTTTTGCCTCCTATTCCACTCCCCAGTTTTAGGAATTTTCCTGGGTGCCACACTGAGTCGAAGGCCTTCTTGAAGTCCACAAAACAAGCGTATATCTTCCCATTTTTTGTATTGTGGACATGGCTATTGATGAGGCTGTGCAGAGTGTAGATGTGGTCAGTGGTGCGGTGGTTTGGCATGAACCCTGCTTGGCTCTTGATGAGGACGTTGTGCTTAGTGAGGAAGGTGAGGATCCTCTTGTTCAGGATGCAGTTGAAGAGATTACCCAGGTTGCTGCTGACACATATCCCTCGGTAGTTTGCTGGGTCGTACTTGTCCCCATTTTTGTGTATAAGGGTTATGAGGCCTTGGTTGCAGTTTTTGAGGAAGCAGCCGGCATGCAGTACAATATTATATAGTTTTGTTATCGCAACCTGGATGTCTGGAGGGCTGTATTTCAGCATTTCTGGGAGGATCCCATCTGGACCGCTGGCTTTTTTTTACCTTTTATTTGTGTGATCCTTTCTGTTATTTCTGACAGTGTGATTGGTGTATCCAGAGAATTTTGGAAATCTTTGAACTTTTCCTACATATCTTTCAGTTTTTTCACAAGCTCTTTTTGTGCCGGGTTCAGGTCTTCACTTGGGATGTCATTGTAAAGGTCCTTGAAGTACTGGAGTCAGATGTTGCCACTCTGGATGTGGAGGCTGTTGCTTTTCTGGTTGGATCCAAGGTGATTCCACAGTTCCCAAAATTTGTTGTCTTCAAGGGCATCTTGGAGTTGGAGGAGTTTGGTGGAGATGTGGTTTTGCTTTTTCTTTCTGAGGATGGCTTTGTAATTTCGTTGTACAGTGTGGTAGGCTTCTCTCTTTCCCTTCCCGTTCTTGGGTTGAGGTCTCCATAGATGAGAACGTTGCCCAGAGTCTGGAAATGGGCAGCTTCAGTCTTTAGGGTCTCAAAGCTGTCTGGGTTGAAGTATGGAGACTCTGGAGGAGCTACATAAGCTGCGCAGAGGTAGATGTTGGCCTGGGATGTAAGGATGGAGCGGCTTATTCTTTTCCAGATGTGGCTGTCTCCTCTCTTCACTGCTCTGATATGTTCATGGAGCACCTCTTTGTACCAGACTAATATTCCTCCTGAGCTCTGGCCCAGTTTGATGTTTTTGTTTTTCAGGGCAGAGTCAGATAATTCCCTGTATCCGGTGTCCATGTTTCAAGGAGGATCTGTATATCAATGTCTTTCAGTCTTTGGTTAAAGTCTGGGTCGTTTGTCTTGCATCCGAAGGCTGAAGAGTTCAGGCCCTGGATGTTCCAGCTACTGATGATTAGGGTTGCCATTGTGTAGCTGTATACCTTGTAATGGGCTGTCCTGCATAGCACATCTTGGATTGCTAACTGGTGATCTTGTTGTAGGCAATTGGTCCAGTCGCGTGAGTTGCTTGCACATGGAGCTGATCATGGTCTTTATTTCTGCCAGCTCACTGCCCTGCTTCACTCTGTGTGGAGTGGTTGGTGTCTTCCATGGTTTGTGTCTCTCATGGGCTAGTTTTGCATACAGGTTGCAGTTTCCAGTTTGTTGAGCATATTCCATTTTAGGTCTGTTAGTTGGTGCTCTTTCTACAGGTTTGTGGTTTGTATGGGTTCTTGGTTCAGGGACTCTGTTGAGTACAATGTCTTTAAGTTCTTTGGCAAGAAGGTTGACTCCTTGGTTGTTGAGATGTTTGTCATCATACAGGTGGTGGAGGTTTATGACAGGATGTCGTGCTAGGGTGATATCTAGCATCGTAGTGATCTTGGCTACTAGTTCTCTGTTGACGTCTTCTGTGATGTATTTGAAGGAATCTTTTCTTGGCAGCAGAGATTTCAGGATGATCTTGCTGCCGGGGAACTTCTGTTGCGTGGTCTCTGCTAGCTGACACAATTGTCCTGCTACCTGCTGGTATTTGTCTTGGAGATTGTTGGTGCCTGTATGTATGATGATGTGGTTTGGGTTGGTGAAATATGGATTATCAATTACGGCCGTAGTTTGTTCTATAGTTGAGCAGCGGATTTTGGAGACCCTTTTTCCTGGAAAGAGTCGCCTTGTATTTAGGTATTTTCTGTTGGAGTCTATAATCAGGACTGTATCAGGAGATAGTGGTTGGCTGCTCCTATGGGAGCTTCTCTTTGCGTTCTTCTTGTTGCTCTGTACTGTTGTTGTGGTTTGCTGTTGTTCTAGACTTGGGGTATGTTTGGTGCTTGGCTCTAGCCCATCATGTGTTTCTTGATTATTTTCAGCTTTGCTCTCAATATTTAGGCAGTTGTTTACGTTAGTGGTGATGTGGCTGTTAGCTTTCATTGTGCCTTCATCTATCTCCTTCCCTGGGTCCCCCTCCTGTGTTAGGGGTGGTGTCTGGCTTTTTAGGTTTGATATTTCTCCTTTTAATTTAGCATTTTCTTGCCGTAGTTCATATAGTTCATGCTTCATTTCCTGCACCGCTGAGTCCAATACACACTTCAGTCTGGTTATCTCTGCATCTGTTTGGTCATTTGTCTGTCTTTGGATCTGTTCCTTAAGCAGTATGAAGTCCCTCTCCAGCTGAGACAGGCATTCTCTAAGGGTGTCCAATGAGGGGAGTGCATTATTAGGGCTTTGGGCTGCAGGGGGGTCCCTGGTGGTCTTTTTTGTACATGTGGGCCCATCACTCTTTCTACGTGTTGACTTTACTACTTTATATTTTTGAGCCTTGACTTTGATATGAGGGAAGATTTTTTCAAACGCCTCAAGGTTGTCCTCATTGCCCTGTATGACTATTATGCCAGAGTGGTATAGATTAGTGGTGAGACATCCTTATTTTGTGGGTCTTTTACTCTGATTTGTCGGCCCCTGCTGATGCCACTTTTAGAATGTTTTTATAGTATTTGCACAAGGCTGTGTGCCATGCCTTGGGCTGCTCACTATAGAAAAGGTAATTTGTCTTTCTATTCGCTTTCTTAGTAAAGTCTGCAAAGAGAGTTTCTGGTTATTCTATGATGATGGAATGTCTTATGGCCTTTTTTTCTTTCATGCTCCTGTGATCTCGGGGATATGTTATCTCCTTGATGCCTGAGACCCTGCCATCTGCTGGGGTTTCATCTCTGTTGGTCTTGAGTCAAACATGTTATTGACCCCCTAGGCCTCTTATTTCAAAACTATCTTTACTGCCCATAGCAGCCAATCACAGTACAGCTTTTATTTTACCAGAGCTGCTTAATCTCATCAGGACCAAGTGCCATAAATTTACCGGGCTTGGTCCTGAGCCTAAAATTCTTATTATTGTAAATTTAAGGAGAAGAGTTAAGGCTCCTGCAAACTAACAGGAACAGGTCCAGATCCCTGGGGAGAAGACATAAATGCCTTTTATTTAGATAGCTCCAAATCACTGATGCTTCTGTTGAAGTCCTATAGGACCATCCCAAGTTAAGACATGAGAGGTGCTAATCAGCCATATACAGGGCTGGATTGTTGAGAACAGCTGAAGAATGGGTGGGAGGCTGTTCACCATATCTCCACCCCAGAGTGTGGTCCAGAAGGTAAATGTGGAGCCTTTGGACACATTCAGTGTTTGGTGTGCCAGGATATACGATATCCAGAGCTGTGCTCTTACTAAAGAGAACTGAACCTTAATTTTATTTCCCTGAGCAGGCAATCCTCCTAGCCACACAGACTGTACTATATGCTATTTTTGTTTTTTTGCGTTATGTCAGAAGGGTCATGTTTGTTTATCCAATTTTGGACAGCTGAAAACCTAAGCAGCAGCAACTACTCACAGAAGCAGTTGGTGGCATGGCGGCTCCGACTGCAAGGTCAGCTGATGATTTTTCCATTTGGAAGGTGGTAAGAGGTGCCCTGCAGAAAATGACCCCAGGTAACAACATAAAGGCCTTTTTGACAATTTTTTAAAAGGTCGCCGAAGGGAAAAACACCCCCCAGAGTAATGGGTGGATGTGCTGGCTCCATACATAATTGGGAAGCCCCAGAAAGTCTACTATTACTTAGCCTTACAAGATGCCAAAGAATAAAAGAATAAGTGAAATTGAAAACTGAAATTTTGGCACGCTTGGGGGATGACAATAATTGTTAGGGCACAAGTTTGGACTTCAGAAAGGCAGATTTTAATGGAATCAGAAAGTTTGTAGGAAAGGTCCAATGGCTGGATGTGCTAAAGGACAGAAATATCCAAGAAGGATGGGAGATTTTGCTAATTGAAATTCTCACTGACCAATCGGTAACAATCCAGAAAAGAACAAATAATTAAATGCATTTAAAGAGACCAGGATGGATGAACAAAGAACTAAAACATTTGTTAAAAAGGAAGAAAAATGTATATTAAATGGAAAGAGGGGGACATATCTAAAGAAGAATATAATACTGTTTGCAAAGAATGCAGGGCAAGCGTTAAAAGTGCTAAAGCCAATAATGAAGTTAGGCTTTCAAGGGAGACAAAAAGCAATAAAAAAGGATTTTTGGGGTACGTCAAAAGCAAAAGAAAAGTCAAAAGATGATATATGATTTTTACAGGAATAAAAGAGTGAAGTGGTCAAAAATGATGTTGATAAGGCTGAACTTTTAAATTCCTATTTTGCATCTGAATTGTGTAAGAAAGCAATTGTAACATCAACTGGTCTTTATCGAGCCATGATAGGAATAAAATAATTCACACAATTTATAAACAGAGAGATGGTGAGAGAACACTTAGCTAATATAAATGCATTTAAATCTCCTGGTACAGATGATCCTAGGGTACCTAGGGTACATCCTAGGGTACTGAAAGAGATAGCAGAGGAAATTGCAGAACCAATAGCTAGAATCTTTGAAAAATCCTGGAGATCAGGAGAAGTCCCAGAAGATGGGAGAAGGTCAAATGTTGTCTCCATCAAAAAAGGAAAGAAGAAGGAGCTAGGAAATTACAGGTCTCCTGAGCCTTACTTCTTTACCAGGAAAGATCTTTGACGAAATTTTTAAACATCATGTATGGAAGTATTTGGATAAGAATACAGTAATTAACCAGAGCCAGCACGGGTTTGTGGCAAACAAGTCATGTCAGACTAATCTAATTTACGTCTATGATGGAATCACTGACTGGGTGGATCAGGGAAATGCGGTAGATATATTATATCTTAACTTCAGCAAAGTATTTGATAAAGTATCTCATACTATCCCTATTGGAAAATTGACCACTTATGGGATTGACAAAAAGTATAAAAAGTTGACAAAAGTATAAAAGTGGTAATAAATGGTTGTACATCCAATTGCAATAGTGTTTCAGGTGGGATAACACAAAGCTCTGTCCAGGCCCCAGTGTTGTTCAACATTTTCATGTAAAGCTAGGAGGGATAGCTAAGACTAGAGAAGACAGAGAAAGGATTCAGAAGAATCTATATAAGCTTGAACAATGGGCACCGACTAATAGGATGGTATTTAACAGGGAGAAATGCAAGATTCTACATCTGAGCAATAAAAATGAAAATAGCATCTCCAAAATGGGAAAAAAAGAACTAAGCAACAACACGTGTGAAAAAGACTTGGGTATACTAATAGATCACAGACTGTACATGAGTCAACAGTATGTCATGTATTGTAATGTGGTGTACTGGATATGCTTAGGATTAGGGATAGAGGTTAGCATAGAGAAACAGCAGGGTTAGAATAAGGGGGGCACATTAGAGAATAGATAGGAGTGTTAGTTAGAGGCAGGCAGCATAGGGGTTAAGCAGATGGAAGGAGTCACAGAGCAGAGCAGCACAGAGCAGGGAGGTATAGGACAGGCATTTCCTGATTAGAGGCAGAAGCCCAGGGAACCTGCCCAGGGTGAGATGCATGCAGCAGTGAGAGCAGAAGCTTCGCAGGCCATGGGGATAAAGCTGCTAGGCAGTAAGAGGCCCCAGGCTGGGAGTCATGCAGGCGGTCACCAGCATGAATAGCCAGCCCAAAGAAGATCTAGGGTCTAAGACCAGGGCAGGATCAGCTGAGACGGTGACCTTGGCACCTTTCCCAATTGGAACCGGACCTGGGACTGGTAGGAAGCTGGTGGGCCTGGAGCATGAGTGGGACAAAGATTGCCCAGAAGAAGGACAGGAAATGTCCAATAGTGGGTCACAGATTGACCAAGAGTGAGACACAGGCTGCAAGGATACAGACAGAGGCTGCAAGGATATAGACAAAGTTGGCAGGAAAAACCAAGTCTGCCTGGAAGGCAGGGAAAGACAAGAAGATGTCTCTGTGTTTAACTTGTGCTACCTCTGTGATGAATGAAGATAAGATGTCTCTGTGTTTGAACTGTGCTGTCTATGTGATGAATATACTGTAAAGTTAAGCTGTTGGAAAAAGACCACGTCTCAGAAGTGATTTGCAGAGCTCATGAATGCGGAGCCGACATGACAGCAGTCGAGAAACCTCTGACCATAACCGTGAGTGTGTTTCTGTGTACGCTGCACTTGTGTGAATAAGTGAAAAATCAGCTCACCCCTGAGGCGTAATTCCAGTCTAGGATAGGAGCACAGGAATCCTGCTGCTGCACAGCACTTGGTAACTTCAACAGTGTGAAAATGGATCCAGCTCACACACCAGGGTGTTGATAAAAATCTTTCATTCGGCTTCATTTGGAAAAATTATTTTTAATATGGTACAACATTAATTAAGACATCTCAGACAACATTGCAAATATAAAGTAGAGGGTGATGTATAAGAAGAACCATACGCGTTGAACTTTATTGTTCGATACACGAATGGTTCTTCTTATACATCACCCCCTATTTTATATTTGCAATGTTGTCTGAGACATCCTAATTGATGGTGTACCATATTAAAAAGAATTCTTCCAAATAAAGCCGAAGGAAAGGTTTTTATCAACACCCTGGTGTGTGAGCTGGATCCATTTTCACACTGTTCAAGTAAGCTGCACATGCAGCAGAAGGGACACTGTATATCATCTGTAGGGTGCCAGGGTGTGGGAACAGAACAGACAGTTGCCACGACTACCACCCTGGCTGCCTTACAGAATAAGCGTAGTCGGCAGGATTGTGATGCCTTGCATATTGAGAGTGGAGGAGCATTCAAGATGGCAAAGATGGTGGCCGTTGGTGACTTAAAGATGGTGCTGAACACTGACAAGAAGATGGCGGTCAGTGGTGCAAAAACTGAGAGCGATGTCGTCCACCGTTGGCGTCCAAGAAGAAAAGGGCAGAAGCACTGGCCTGAGATGAGCCTCGTCCCATTGTAACTGGAGCCCGCCCAAGATTGGCTCGGGAGAAGAAGACGCCCCGAACCCTACAGCAGAGTATTGAGGAACGGGTGAGGCAGCCGGAAGTAACTCCAACTACAAATGGGTGGAGCCCAGAAGAGCAAGATGGCGTGCCCGGAAGAGAGACGCCATTGCTAAGTGAGATACCTGTGCAGATGAAGATTGCCGAGAACGAGGACACAGCAGAGAAACTGGAGCTGGAAGAAGTAATAAAGAAACCAGAAGTCGTGGAAAAAGGGACCGTCGCGGCCACGATCCTGAGTTTGCTCGGCCGCAGAGGAGGACCGTCGCAGCTGGCTGCAGTCATGGTGAGTGCATTATCTACACTCACCTCAGCTCCCGCACTGACTCCTGTCATGTCACCTTCCCCAGCCTCTGAATCTCCCAGCGGCATCTATCTGGATGAACTCCGGGATCCCATGGCAGAAGAGGCCCAGTGGGTAGCGGGAGTGATTGAACAGAAGAAACGGCGGGATCGCCGAATTTTAAAGGAGCAGCAACGCCCCGGCGGAGGAACTATGTCCGGCCAGATGACACACGGCCCCTACAGAAAGCCAGAGGGCAGAGGCCCCCTTAAAGGAAGTGGTGGTCACAGTCAGGTCACGGGAGCAGGAGGCTCCAGGTACCAGAAGTCGGCCGCTGCTGGAGGAGAGAAGTCGGAGGCACAGTGGTGAGTCATCCTCTACCAGAATGATGGAAAGAGAAAGGTATGGCGAAGGCGTGGTACAGCTCATGATCCTATGCATACCACATCATCTGCATGGCTGCCAATGGCACTGGGTCACTAGTGTTTATTGATGATGAGACACAGGACAGAAGCAGCCGAATGAATTCTGAGGTATTCAGAGCCATACTGTGTGCTCAGATCCAGCCAAATGCAGCCAAACTGATTGGTCGTCGTTTTATGCTACAGATGGACAATGACCCAAAACATAAAGCCAAAGCAACCCAGGAGTTTATTAAAGCAAAGAAGTGGAATATTCTTGAATGGCCAAGTCAGTCACCTGATCTCAACCCAACTGAGCAGCATTTCACTTGTTAAAGACTAAACTTCAGACAGAAAGGCCCACAAACAAACAGCAACTGCAAACCACCGCAGTAAAGGCCTGGCAGAGCATCAAAAAGGAGGAAACACAGAGTCTAGTGATGTCCATGAGTTCAAGACTTCAGGCAGTCATTGCCAACAAAGGGTTTTCAACCAAGTACTAAAAATGAACATTTTATTTAAAACTATTGAATCTGTCCAATTACATTTGGTCCCTTTAAAAACAAGGTGGCACATGTTAAGGAGCTGAAACTCCTAAACCCTTCATCCGATTTTAATGTGGATACCCTCAAATGAAAGCTGAAAATCTGAACTTCAACTGCACCAGAATTGTTTTGTTTAAAATTCATTGTGGTAATGTCTATAACCAAAATTAGAAAAATGTGGTCTCTGTCCAAATATATATGGACTTAACTGTAAATATATCCATCGGCTTCCACATTTTTGTATACCATGTAATCAACATGCATGTAGTGGGAGGCTGTTCACTATATCTCCACCCCAGGATGTGGTCCAGAAGGTAAATGTGGAGCCATTTGGACTCATTCAGTGTTCAGTGTGTCTGGAGATAATGTCTCCAGAGCTTTGCTTGTGGTACAGAGCACAGAACCTTGTTTTTGTTTCCTTGATCGGTCAAACCCCGCAGCCACACAGACTTTACTGTATGCTATAATTGTTTTTCTCATGATGCCAGAAGGGACATGCTTTTTACCTAATTTTTTATTAGTTTATGCAGTACATTTTTAATAAACCAGCAAAAATCTTAAACGGAAAGTGTTCCAGTGACTACCTCTTTAATCAACCAGGTGAGTCGATCTACCACAGGGTACTAGAGGCAATAATGACAGTTTTTTCCTTTTGTAAAAATGACAGAGAAAAGACTGGCACATCCAAACTAGTGTGAATAGGTGCATACCAGGAGCAGCTACCTCCTTTTTTGTATATTATATATGGAGGTAGCTGCTCCTGGTATGCACCTATTCACACTAGTTTGGATGTGCCAGTCTTTTCTTTGTCATTTCTATGTTAGCTTATTGACTGCGCACTCCTTCCTTCACCATCTGGTTTTTAATTATATCCATTCACACTTGGTTCCGGCCAACCCATATGTAGGCTTTGCTGAGAGAGGTGTCCATATTCACCCAAGCATGCAGACATTAGCCTTCGGTAAGTGTTCACATTTGGACAGGGAGGTCAGGTACCCATCAGTTTTTTAATGAGACCACCTTGACGATGGTTGATGGGCTCACACTTTTGGCCAAATTCTGTGCTAAGCGTCTCAAAAAATGTTTTCCTTATGTTCAAAAAGCAGTTTTGCTATTCATATTTCATGTATTTCATATTTGACGTGTTTTGGCACGATAGAGTGCAACCTTTTTTTGTATAAGTTTTTTCCTTTTGGATAGTTTTGATAAATGAGGCCGCTGGGTTTGAAACCTTCTGGTTTTAGAAGAACCTTAAACATTACATGATTCTGGAGAGTTTTGCTGTTGTGAATTCCGCTCTTAGGCTCCCTCCGGTGGTTGTAAGTGGCACTTTTGTGAGTTCTGCTCTTGGGCTCCCTCCGGTGGTTTTAAGTGGAATGGCTGCTCCTTGGATTTAGCAGTCAGCAGCTGTGTATGTCTTTTCCCTCTCCACTCACAGTCATTACTTGTTACCACTTCCTTCAGAGCTCGTCCCATGTTGCTCCTAAACCACCAGATCATAACATTTTGCCTATTCCATGGTCCGTAGACCATGCACCCTACCCCCTTCTTACTTGGAGACTTTTTTAGCCAGAATATTATTCTTAAATAGATTCGTTGGACTTAGATATTGATAACCTCTCCCAAGGATGGGTGGTGGTCTGATATCCAACACCTCCACCACCTATCAGTTGTTCACAGCTCCTGCTATGGCCATATGTACCAGACCACCAAGCAGCTCTGTTTAGCACACTACATGGGGGCAAAGAATGTTCTCCTTTTGGATAAGATATAATGTCGTCGTGTGACCACAATTCTTTTTCTCAGATCTTTTTTTATGGCTATTTTAAACTAAATGACACCAGCGAGGTAATGGAGTGCAACCTGGAGGTGTCAGGAAAACAAGTGTGCACCTATAAGGACCCCGCCACAGGCAACATCTGGCAGTGTGTGCGACCACGGAAGCTGCCGTGTGACTCCTGGGTCTATCACTCCACGGGTGGATTCCACAAAGTGACAAACCAGCTGGAGGACTCTATACTGAGTGGGTGAGTGAGGTCATCTACAAACCTGTAGCAGCTTCATCACATCTGTGATGTCAAGAGAGCAGATTTTAATTCACAGATTAAGTGACATCAGCACATTTATGATGTTAAGGCATCAAATCTATGATGTGGTAGCAAATGAATGGCCTTTAAGGAGATGAACATTCAAGATCATTAAACTTGAACTCGGATGTTCCTGCTTTAGAGATCTAATATTTATCACCTATGTAAAACAAAGCAATCTGTGACATCATAGGTGAGTTATGTCATCGCAATCGTGATGTAATCACACTAAAACAAAATTACTTGATTGACCAATATTTCACCAATTGGGGGGAATAAAGGTGTTTCCAAGTTTTCATGAAATCCACAATTGATTTCCATGATTTATGAATACGCAATTAGAGATTTAGATTGTAATTAAGTCAATTCACCTTATTGTCCCTATTGCCTCCTTCCAGCTCAGTCACTGACAAAATTATCCCTGGCTCAGTGTCTCTGATTAATGTCACGACTGGAAACAGCTCAGTGGGTAAGATCCATGCAGGTTTATGTAGATACAGAATACAAGCTAAGGGAAAAGTTGCAGCTGCATCCCCCTCCTCCCTCTATTTTCTGGTTTTCCCCACATTGTCAGTCTACATTTGCTAAGCAATGTTTCCACTCTATCAAATAAAGCTATGCAATATTTCCTGCTTTGAGGCCTTTCCCTTTTTCCTTGCTGAATTTAATTCATCCTGAAACTCAGAGCCATATCTAGGGGTGCAGGAGGCCATTGTTTAAGGCACAGTCCCATTAAAGGGAACCTGTCACCCCCCTCAGGCGTTTGTAACTAAAAGAGCCACCTTGTGCAGCACTAATGCTGCATTCTGACAAGGTGGCTCTTTTAGTTATTATGCCCACACACGCAGAAATAAACACTTATAAAATGTGCCCCCACATACCCTGAAATCGTCCCGTGGCGGGACTTTCCTTCCCAATTAGACTCAGCACAGCCGTCACTCCGGAGCTGTGCACGCCGGGCGCCGCCTCCTCTTGCTGCATTATCGTCCCCGGCACCTGCGCTGTAAAGTTTTTTCTGGGCATGCACAGTTGTGCTGCCCTTCGTACTTACAGCGCAGGCGCCGGGACGATAATGCAGCAAGAGGAGGCGGCGCCCGGCGCGCACAGCTCCGGAGTGACGGCTGTGCTGCGTCTAATTAGGAAGGAAAATCCCACCCCTGGGACGATTTCAGGGTATGTGGGGGCACATTTTATAAGTGTTTATTTCAGCGTGTGCAGGCGTTTGTAACTAAAAGCCACCTTGTCAGAATGCAGCATTAGTGCTGCACAAGGTGGCTCTTTTAGTTAGAAACGCCTGAGGGGGGTGACAGGTTCCCTTAAAGTGTGGGAGAAGGGATTGATCCGTAATAAGGCCATTAGTAAAGCAGTAATTCAACAATTCATTAACCTAGATTCTTGGGAAAGTAGGCATTAACCCCTTTACACCTTTGACCATAAAGAAGCTGACACTATCCTCTATATCAGAGGTCCCCAACTCCAGTCCTCAAGGCCCACCAACAGGTCATGTTTTCAGGATTTCCTTTGCATTGCACAGGTGATGCAATTATTACCTGGGCAAGACTAAGGAAATCCTGAAAACATGACATGTTGGTGGGCCTTGAGGACTGGAGTTGGGGACCTCTGCTCTATATAATCATAGAGCACCAGTTATGCAAGTGTTAACCTTTCTAATATCCTAGACCAGCATGGTAGCATGCATAAAGCCTTTCTCTATTAAAGACCACCATAGATTCATGCATGAAGCCCTCCACTACCACAGTCCACTAAGGAAGCATGCATGAAGCACTCCACTACCACTGTCCACCAAGGAAACTTAGATAAAGCCCTCCATTACCACAGTCCACAGGAAACTTGCATGAAGTCCTCCACTACTACAGTCCACTAAGGTAGCATGCATGAAGTCCCACTATCATAGTCTGCTAAGAAAGCTTGCATAAAGCCCTCCACGACCATAGACTACCGAAGAAGTGGACATGAAGCCCTTCACTACCATAGACTACCGAAGAAGCAGACGTGAAGCCCTCCACTACCATAGACTACCGAAGAAGCAGACATGAAGCCCTCCACTACCATAGACTACCAAAGAAGCAGACATGAAGCCCTCCACTACCATAAACTTCCGAAGAAGCAGACATGAAGCCCTCCACTACCATAGACTACCGAAGATGCAGACATGAAGCCCTTCACTACCATAGACTACCGAAGAAGCAGACGTGAAGCCCTCCACTACCATAGACTACCGAAGAAGCAGAGATGAAGCCCTCCACTACCGTAGACTACCGAAGAAGCAGACGTGAAGCCCTCCACTACCATAGACTACCGAAGAAGCAGACATGAAGCCCTCCACTACCATAGACTACCGAAGAAGCAGACGTGAAGCCCTCCACTACCATAGACTACCGAAGAAGCAGACATGAAGCCCTCCACTACCATAAACTACCGAAGAAGCAGACGTGAAGCCTTCCACTACCATAAACTACCGAAGAAGCAGAGATGAAGCCCTCCACTACCATAGACTACCGAAGAAGCAGAGATGAAGCCCTCCACTACCGTAGACTACCGAAGAAGCAGAGATGAAGCCCTCCACTGACCCTGTTAAACCGTGGATCCTTCTGGATATTTAGACTACAGTCAAGAGTGCCGCTAGGTTTAAATAAACGGCTGGATCTTATATTGCAGCTTGATGAACTAATTTTTCTAAAGATATGTATTCTGCAAGAATTAATTTTTTGTGATTTTTTTCGTTAGTCCTAATTAATTCCAGTATTCCCAGAAGGTTTTCTTACTAATTAATTTACCACCATTGTTATGATGCCCACAGGTTTTATTATTGCGGTTTTTGCTCAGTTACCGTTTCACTATTTCAAAAGTTTGAATCTTTACTCATGTGGTTTCATTATGGTTAATTGTTTGGAGAGTCTTTGATTGCTCCCCTGATATTTTTAATTAATGCACCTGCTTTTGTATGTCCTTTTTGTATTTAATACCAGCGATATGGGTCTGTCTTTAAACCATGAATAAGACCTGAATGGTCGAAACGCGTCTGTTTGGACCACCAGGGACCCCATTTCTATGTTGCATATAATCTAATTTTGGTTTTAAATATGTCTCCAATAAATTGATGTTTTAATGAAAATCTGAGCTGGAGAATCTTCTCTCTTCACTATTGGCTTTGGACTATGTCTCTGATCTGGGCGGCTCCGTGAGTGGACACACACTGGACTTCGTTTGAGACTGGTGAGCTGACAATCTTCGAAGCAATGGCGTTTCCTCAGTTGAGTCCGTAGAGGACCTTTTTACAAATTTGGAAAACCGCAAGAGTAAAGAGACCAGGTTTTGATGGGACATGACCTCCCTTAAATCTTTCTTGGCTAAGAGCCTTATACCCAGAGGGTTGAGGATCAATAAGAAACCTACATTTTCTTACACTGATAAGTTTACACTAGAATGGGAACAAATATTATCACAATGTTCACTTAAGTTAATGGAACTAATGACTAATCTAGTTAAGGATAATATCACTAAAATCCATAGTTCACTGAATAAATATAATAACTTGGAGGACTTTAATACATTTAATCAGAAAATGGAAAAGAATTTACTCAAATTAGAGGAATATGTTGCTGACATCAAACGTGACAAGTTTGAAAGAGATAAACGGGGCTATGAACTTAACCAGGTATAGACATTCCGTTCATGGAGAGGAGGCAATAAACGCACTCAGCATGGCTTCTCCAATTTCCATCATAAAGGTCGGAGAGTCAGCTTCACCAAGTCTCATGAGTCTATGGGCTCCTCAAGCTCTAATTTTAATACCTCAGAAGATTTTTCGGATACGTCTTTTGCAGAGGCGTAGCTAGAGCTTTTGCCGCCCGGGGCTGTTCCCGAGTTTGGCGCCCCCCCCCCCCCCCTCCCCCGGCTCAATACACACAAAGGTTACCAAAAATGGTTTTCCTGTTTTGTAGAACTTAAACTGGGCCTAATGGTGTCACCCCCACATGCCAAACCTGTGACTTAATACCACCACACAGTGACCAGACCACATAGTGACCGAATAATACTACATACAAGGGACAAATACCACAACACCATTTCCAGACCACATATTACCACCACATAGTGACTGAATAGTACAATACTGATCAGTAATAAAAAAAAAACAACACAATACTATCACCATAAGTGCCAGTATTCACAGGAGATCTGTACTTAGTATGCAGTGTCTGTGTAGAGGTAATACAGAGATCACTGGTGACATTGTACACAGGACCTCTGTATATAGTATACAGTGTATAGTGTCAGTGTATAGGTAACACTCACTCACCAGTGACGTCTCTAGGTGAAGTCCTTCATCTTTCATCCAGCACAGACAGCCATCATTCCTTCCAGCCAGGACTCGTTTCTGCAGGAAATAACACAGTTATCTCGAGCTCCGCTTGCAGAACACATTACTTAATTTTTCACAACTTCTACATTACACCACATGAAGACAAAAAGGCGATATAGTGTCACTCTGCACAATAACAGTACCGCCCCCCCATTTAAAACAGTATACTCAAAAAATAAAATAAATACATCACTGCAGTAATAATATCCCTTAATTAGCCCCTATGGTAACACTATTCCCCACCCTGGCCCCATTTATCTCATTCCTGGCTCCAGCCATATGTTCTCGTATCCTGCCCTCATGACTATCCATTCTACACCATATGATCTCCCCATCCTGCCCCATATGATCTCCCCATCCTGCCCCACCAGCCTCGATCGTATCCGTCCTGCCCCATGATCCAATTCTGCCCCGTGTCTCCAATCATGCCCCATGTCTCCAATCATGCCCCAAGTCCTGCCCCCAGTGTGTCCAGCAATCTGCCCCAGTGTGTCCAGCATATTACCCCCATGTTGTCCAGCAATCTGCCCCAGTGTGTCCAGCATATTACCCCCATTGTGTCCAGCATATTACCCCCAGTGTGTCCAGCATATTACCCCCAGTGTGTCCAGCAATCTGCCCCAGTGTGTCCAGCATTCTGCCCCATGGTCTCCAGTATTGCCCCAGTGTGTCCAGCATTCTGCCCCATGGTCTTCAGTATTGCCCCAGTGTGTCCAGCAATCTGCCCCATGGTCTCCAGTATTGCCCCGGTGTGTCCAGCATTCTGCCCCATGGTCTCCAGTATTGCCCCAGTGTGTCCAGCAATCTGCCCCATGGTCTCCAGTATTGCCCCGGTGTGTCCAGCATTCTGCCCCATGGTCTCCAGTATTGCCCCAATGTGTCCAGCATTCTGCCCCATGGTCTCCAGTATTGCCCCAGTGTGTCCAGCAATCTGCCCCATGGTCTCCAGTATTGCCCCAGTGTGTCCAGCAATCTGCCCCATGGTCTCCAGTATTGCCCCAGTGTGTCCAGCAATCTGCCCCATGGTCTCCAGTATTGCCCCAGTGTGTCCAGCAATCTGCCCCATGGTCTCCAGTATTGCCCCAGTGTGTCCAGCAATCTGCCCCATGGTCTCCAGTATTGCCCCAGTGTGTCCAGCAATCTGCCCCATGGTCTCCAGTATTGCCCCAGTGTGTCCAGCAATCTGCCCCATGGTCTCCAGTATTGCCCCAGTGTGTCCAGCAATCTGCCCCATGGTCTCCAGTATTGCCCCAGTGTGTCCAGCAATCTGCCCCATGGTCTCCAGTATTGCCCCGGTGTGTCCAGCAATCTGCCCAATGGTCTCCAGCATTGCCCCCAGAGTCAGACATAAAGAAAAAAAAAAAAGTAAAATCCTCACCTCTCCCGTTCCTAGCGCAGGTCCGGTGCAGTCAGCGTCTCTCCGGCTCTGCGACGCTCAGGACAGAGAGGCAGAGCGGCGCGCACAGTAGTGACGTCATCGCGCCCTCTGCTCTGAGACGTCGCAGAGTCAGAGGACACTGTAGCTGCCGGCGCCGCAGGAACCAGGAGAGGTGAGTATAGAGCGGGGGGCGGGGGGAGCCTGGTCGTGGCGGCGGACGGCGCCGCCCGAAGATTTAAAGGGTCGTCTTTTTTTTTTTTTTCTTTGCTCCTGCAGCGCCGGCCGCCCCCCGCATTGTGCCGCCCGGGGCGGACCGCCCCCCCCGCACCCCCCTACCTACGCCACTGGTCTTTTGGCTCCAATAGGCACAGTGAGACACACAAAGATAGGCCAGCGTCTAGTGCTACTTATAAGCCAAAAAACGATGGAGGAGAGCGGGGAGGAAGCATAAACCCAAGAGGATATCCTCTCAGGAACAGGAGGAAATTTTAAAATATCCTGTCTGGAACCTTTCAAGTTACAGTCTCTCCGAAGCTCAATTGACTTTATTGGGGAAAGGACTCTGTTTTTGTCCGGTAAAAAAAATATTTTTAGAACACTTAGATTCGCGAGGAATTTGACTTTGAAATCCCATTTTGATAATAATTTTGCCTCTACTGAAATAGCGCAGTGTTCTAATTATTTGGAAAAATCCACTCAGAACATTTTTCCACAAGGAAATTTTTCTTTTCAGGAACTAATGAATTATTCTACACTACGTGATCTTCAATCATATTCTTTGGGAAAAGACTGTATTATGAATAGCAATTTTCATATGTCGAATACATTGTTGTACCCTATACGATGTAGACCATCAGTCTTAGATACTTTTCAGGAACTGGTAGAAAGAGATTTAATGAAATTGGACAATAATTCTGACAATATTTAGGACAATTTAACTGCTTTAGAAAGACAAGCTGTGAATGATTTATGTGCTAATAACGATTTATTGGCGAGACAGGCTGACAAGGGTGGAGCAGTGGTCATCCTTAACGCAGGACTTTATTATTCCGAAAATCTTTGCCTTCTTAATGATTCTATAACTTACACCCAACTCCCCTGCGACCCTACAGTGGAATTTCATGATCATCTTGGCAAATTATTGAATCATGGGATGGCAGTAACCCTAACCCAGTTACTCCCATTTATCATGCATTTCCCAAGATTCATAAAAAAAACATTTTTCCTCCTTTCAGGGCTATCATTTCTGGTATAGGTTCACTTACTGAAAATCTGGGGGAATGGGTCGATCATTATTTACAAGAACAAGTTATTAATCTTCCTGGATATATCAGAGATACAAAAATGATCATTTCTACATTAGACGGTTTTCAGTGGTTTTCCCGATATTCTTGGGTAACTTGTGACGTGGTGGGTCTCTACCCCTCCATCCCGCATAACACTATTTTATCCAGCTTGTCATATTTTCAGAATAAATATAGTTCCTATAAGGCCGGCCCATAGAGGTGGAGCCGCATATTCATCACTGTAATGTGCGGCACCACGTGACCGCGCATACAGGACAAGCAGCGACGCTGATAGGAAGCATCGAGGGAGCTGGGTAAGTATTTTAATGCCAGCGGGCGGGCGCACAGGGGAAGGGAGGCGGGAGATGACCGGGAACTTTATTTTAAACACACACACACAAAAAAAAACCCTGATTTTTCATTCTTTCTCTCCAGCGAACGGAAGAAGGAATGAATTCTGGATTCAGCACCCAAAGCAGGGGACAGCGCTTAACTCTAGCTCTGTCTCCTACATGGTCCATGTGGTACCCAGTCGGCACACGGACGGCACACGGCTGCCGCACGTGTGCCACACTGATGTGCCACGTGACCACACGGACACAGATAACTCCGGTACCGATTTTTCCGGTACCGGAATTATCTGGACGTGTGGGACAAGCCTAAGGAGGAGATCCAATCATTCCTTTTGGATGTGGTTTCTTTTTTACTTACTCATAACTATTTTTCTTTTGATGGTTCATTTTTTTATTCAAAAACAGGGTGTCAGTATGGGAGGCAAGCGTTCCCCTTCATTAGCAAATATCACGGTAGCGGTGTGGGAGGAAAGATACATCTTCAATGATAATAATCCTTTCATTGATAATATAGTTTGCTTTGGCCAATATATTGACGATCTGGTACTGATTTGGAAAGGTGACATTTCAGTGGTCACCGATTTCATCAGCTACATAAATAATAATAAATTTAACCTGTCTTTCACTTTTACTTCATCAAAAATTTCTATTAATTATTTAGACATTTCTCTTTCGGTGGACAATACTCCGAATAAGGTAGTAATTTCCACTTTTAGTAATATCCACTGATAGCAAACTCCATTTTGGAGGCTCACCCTAAACACGTCATTAAAAACATACCATTGGGTGAATTGATTAGGCTGAAAAGAAATTGCAGCTCAGAGAAGCTGACCTAGCAACATATAGGCATAAAGAAAGAGGATATGCGGACTGGATCTTATCTAAAGCAAAAAAAAGCCGTTAATAAAATTGATAGAGATACACTCTTGTCTAATAATGATATTGATCCAGATTTTTCCTCTAAAAAAAGTTGTTAAGAATAATAATAATAAAAAAAGTAAAAATAGTAATAAAAATAAGAAGAGTCAATTCAGCAGTTCTAATTCCCAGGATACTATATGTGCCTCATTTATGATACATTTGTCTTCTAATTTTAGTTCCCAATATGATGAAATGATTAAAATTATTAAGAAATATGTTCCTCTCTTGCAGAATGATCCTCAACTTGCACATATTCTAAATAATGCCGCGTTCGTTATTTAGCTAAAAGAGCTCCTTCTTTACGAGACGTTTTATCTGCAAGTCTTTTTTTTTAGCAGTAACTTGACAGCAACAAAAAATAAAATGTGGTTAACGTATAAAGGATGTAAAGGATGTGGACATCATCCTTGCAAAATGTGTTAAAAAAAACGAATAGTTTTACTTCCAGGGTGACGGGCATTACATATCCCATTCAAACATATATGAATTGTGATTCCGAGGGAGTCGTTTATCTGGTGGAATGTGTTACCTGCAGACTTCAGTATGTGGGATGCTCCATAGATCCAAAAAGAAGGTTTAGGGTACGTGCACACATTGCAGATTTTTCTGTGGAATTTCCTGTGCAGATTCTTCCCTCTCTTGCCAGAAACGCAGGTGCGGATTTGGTGCGTTTTTGATCCATTTTTTCCATGCGGGGTTTGTATGCGTTTTTGAAAGCTAAATAAAGATCTATTATTGAATAAAAAAAAGGTTTGTGATGTCACTTCTTGTCCAACCCACACTCCATTACACATACATAGATGATAGATAATAGATAGATGATAGATAGATAGATAGATAGATAGATAGATATAGATAGATGCATAGATATAGATAGATAATAGATAGATAATAGATAGATAATAGATAGATGATAGATAGATAATAGATAGATAGATAGATAGATAGATAGATAGATAGATAGATAGATAGATAGATAGATAGATAGATAATAGATAGATGATAGATAGATAGATAATAGATAGATAGATAGATAGATAGATAGATAGATAGATAGATAGATAGATAGACAGATGATAGATAGATAATAGATAGATGATAGATAGATAATAGATAGATGATAGATAGATAATAGATAGATGATAGATAGATAATAGATAGATAGATAGATAGATAGACAGATGATAGATAGATAGATAATAGATAGATGATAGATAGATATATAGATAGATAGATAATAGATAGATAGATGATAGATAGATAGATAGATAGATAATAGATAGATAGAAGGAAATAGATAGATGATAGATAGATAGATAGATAGATAGATGATAAATAGATAGATAGATAGATAGATAGATAATAGATAGATGATAGATAGATAATAGATAGATAGATGATAGATAGATAATAGATAGATAGATAGATAATAGATAGATAATAGATAATAGATAGATAATAGATAGATGATAGATAGATAGATAATAGATAGATAATAGATAGATATATAGATAGATAATAGATAGATAGATGATAGATAGATAGATAGATAGATAGATAATAGATAGATAGAAGGAAATAGATAGATAGATGATAGATAGATAGATAGATGATAGATAGATAGATAGATAGATAGATAATAGATAGATAGATGATAGATAGATATATAGATAGATAGATAGATAGATAGATAGATAATAGATAGATAGATGATAGATAGATATATAGATAGATAGATAGATAGATAGATAATAGATAGATAGATAGATAGATAGATAGATAGATAGATAGATAGGTAGATAGATAGATAATAGATAGATAGAAGGAAATAGATAGATAGATAGATAGATAGATAGATAGATAGATAGATAATAAATAGATAGATGATAGATAGATAGATAGATAGATATATAGATAGATAGATAATAGATAGATGATAGATAGATAGATAGATAGATAGATAGATAGATAATAGATAGATGATAGATAGATAGATAGATAGATAGATAGATAGATAGATAGATAGATAGATAGATAGATCGATAGATAGATAGATAGATAGATAGATAGATAGATAGATAGATAGATAGATATCAGTCTCATACCCAAACTGGTCAAAGTGGGACGCTGGGCCGACAGAAATATTCCACCTAGAGTTCTGCAAGCATCTTCTCCAAGTCCATCGGAGCACATCAAATAACGCCTGCCGAGCAGAGCTGGGCAGATTCCCACTACACATCGCAATAAAGAAGAAGGCGCTGTCATTCAAGGCTCATCTACAAAGTAGCAGTCCCAGCTCCTACCATCACAAAGCCTTCCTACACCAGGAAGCCTCAGGAAGCCTCCCAAGGAAAAGTACCCAAAGCCAGTCTGACCAAGCCATCAACCTCCATGGCCTGACAAAAGGTGAAATCCAGAAGATGGTACACAAAGTCAAAGAGGAATATCTCAGCATCTGGAGGAACGACATAAACAAATCCCAGAAACTGACAATATACCGGAATCTACAGAGGGAGTACAAACTGGCCCCATATCTAGAGAAACTAGAAAACCCCAAAGATCGACAGATCCTGAGCCGGTACAGACTAAGCGCCCACAGCCTACTCATCGAATCCGGGTGGCACCGACAGAACTACAAGCCCCGAGAGAGCAGACTCTGCCAGCAGTGAGACCAGGAGGCCGTGGAGGAAGAGGCCCACTTCCTGCTGAGGTGCCCCAAATACTCCGCAGTGAGGGACACTCACTTCAAGAGACTGATCTCCTCCCAGACTTCACCTCCAAGGAGGAGGAAGAGAAACTGCCGATAATACTGAGGAAGAGGAAAGTGCAGCGGCCGTAGCAGCGGAATATGTCAGTGCCTGCCACAGATTAAGAGGAGCCTGATATGTCATGGACTCCCGTACCCCAACACTGGACATATCCCTATCCCCCGACTAAAGAGCCCGATATGTCATGGACTCCTATACCCCACCCTGGACATGTCCCTATCCCCCGACTAAAGAGCCTGATATGTCATGGACTCCTATACCCCACCCTGGAAACGTCCCCATCCCCCGACTAAAGAGCCTGATGTGTCATGGACTCCTGTACCCCAACACTGGACATATCCCTATCCCCCGACTATAGAGCCTGATATGTCATGGACTCCTATACCCCACCCTGGACATGTCCCTATCCCCCCACTAAAGAGCCTGATATGTCATGGACTCCTATACCCCACCCTGGAAACATCCCCTATCCTCTAAAAGGAATCTGATATTCCCTGGACCTCTATATGCCTCCCCTCCCCCACCCCCGTATTTTTACCATATGCTTTGGCAATGCTAACATGTACTTAGTCCTGCCAATAAAGCTCATTTGAATTTGAATTTGAATTTGATAGATAGATAGATAGATATATAATATATGTAGATAGATAGATAGATAATAGATAGATAGATAGATAGATAGATAATAGATATATAGATAATAGATAGATAGATGATAGATAGATAGATAGATAGATAGATAGATAATATATAGATAGATAGATAGATAGATAGATAGATAATAGATAGATAGATAGATAGATAGATAGATAATAGATAGATAGATAATAGATAGATAGATAGATAGATAGATAGATAGATAGATAGATAGATAGATGATAGATAGATAATAGATAGATAACAGATAGATAGATAATAGATAGATGATAGATACTGTAGATAGATAGAAGGAATGAGAGAGATAGATAGGTAGATAGATAGATAGATAGATAGATACTGTAGATAGATAGATAGATAGATAATAGATAGATAGATAGATAGAAGGAATGAGAGAGATAGATGATAGATAGATAGATAGATAGATAGATAGATAGATAGATAGATAGATGAATGATAGATAGATAGATAGATGATAGATAGAAGGAATGAGATAGATAGGTAGATAGATAGATAGATAGATAGATAGATAGATAGATAGATAGATAGATAGATAGATAGATAGAAGGAATGAGGCCGACGTCACACTAGAGAGTTTTACGGACGTATGAGAGGCTCAAAAACAACGCATTGCACACGGACCAATGTTTGTCTATGGAGCGGCTCCTATCTGCCGTATATTTCGCAGCCGTATTTTACAGGCGTAAAAAATCGCAGCATGCTGCGTTTGTCAGCGTATTGCGCAAAAAATCCACCAATAAAAGTCTTGTCAACCTTGCCAACGGATTACATACGGAGCACTGTTTTGGGAACATTTCTGCATTTTGCGCCAGTAAAAAACGGACCGTATTTTCCTATGCCAAGTGTGACGCCAGCCTGAGATAGTTAGATGATAGATAGAAGGAATGAGATGGATAGATGTAGATAGATATATGGATAGTTAGGCGACTGTCACACATCCGTTTGTTTCCGTCAGGCAGGATCCGGCGAACTTTTGAAAAAACGGATCCTTTGCAAATAGTGAAAAACTGATGCAACTGATCCGTTTTTTAAAAAAGATAGAGCAAATGTAAAATGTGCATGATTTGGATGAAACATGCATGAAAAACCGGATTCGGAGGCCGGATTCATCATTTTGCATCTCAGTTTCATACGTTTTTCGCCGGATCCGTCGCTGTGCGTTTTTTTCGCCGGACAGAAAAAAACGTTCCTCTGCAAAAACCGGATGAAACATCAATCAATATAAATGAGAAAAAACAGATCTGGCAAAAAAAAAACCGGATCCGTTTTTTTCAATACTCGCCAGATTGTGCCTGACGGCAAAAACCTGATGTGTGAAAGTAGCCAGATAGATCTATGGATAGATATATCTACGTGTCTATAGATATATCTATCTATAGATATATCTATCTATAAATATATCTATAGTTAGATATAGCCATAGTTATAGCCATAGATATATCTATAGATATATCCATAGTTATATCTATAGATATATCTATATATAGATCCATGGATATCCATGTATAGATATATAGATTTATCCATAGATATATAATAGCAAGGCCAATGTTGATTAATGAACATAAAAAAATGGAAAAAAATGGCGTGGGCTCCCGCGCAATTTTCTGCACCAGAGAGGGAAAGCTGACAGCTGGGGGCCAATATTTGTAGCCTGGGAAGGGGTTAATACTCATGGATCTTCCCAGGCTATGAATATCAGCCCGCAGCTGTATATTTAGCCTTTACTGGCTATTAAAATAGGGGGACCCCCCAAAAAATGACATGGGGTCCCCCTATATTTTATAGCCAGAAAGGCTATGCAGACAACTGCGGGCTGATATTCATAGCCTAGAGAGGGGCCATGGACATTTGCCCCCCCGGCTACAAATCCCAGCCCGCAACCGCCCCATTAAATGGCGCATCATTAAGATGCGCCAATTCCGGCACTTAGCCCCTCTCTTCCCAGTCCCCTGTAGCAGTGGGATATGGGGTAATAAGGGGTTAATGTCACCTTGCTATTTGTAAGTTAACATTAAGGCTGGATAATAATGGAAAGGCGTCATTAATACGCCTATCCATTACTAATCCTATAGTAGTGAAAGGGTTAAAAAAGAAAAAGACACAGCCAGAAAAATGTATTTTAATATTCTTAATTTAACCATACTTACCATACTCGATCGCCTGCAAAAAAAAAAAAACCCAACCGTATACTACCTGTCCGCCATAGTCCAATTAATTACGAGTCTCCCACGACGATCTCCCCTATAGAACAGTGACATCAGGTGATGTCACTGCTCAATAGGGCCTTCAGTGACACACTGACAGGAGACAATGGCTCCTGCAGTGTATAACTGAAGAGGTTACCTCAGTTCAGGGTCTCACTTTATGGCAAAGCTGCGTGGGAATTTTCCCACACAGCAGTGCCAGAAGTGAGACTAGGGACTATTTCTCACAGGGGCGGAGGAATACAGTGCGGGAGGATACCTTCCGTCATTGTATTCCTGGAGCCCCTGGAGAGCGGTCACATCAGACAATGCTGCTGCTCTCCACAGAAGATCGTCGTGGGACACTCGTTTTAATTGGATATCTGTGGATCAGGGAGTATAGTGTTTGTTTATTATTTTAATATTTTTTACAGGTGACAACGGCTTCGGGGATCAAGGTGACAAGGTGATGATGAGTATGTACTCTGTGTTATATGTACTGTATGTCTATATGTATGTGTTGTCTGTACTGTATGCATGTTATAAAGTACAGATCAAAAAATGGTACACACCTTCTCATTTAAAGATTTTTCTGTATTTTCATGACTATGAAAATTGTAAATTCACACTGAAGGCATCAAAACTATGAATTAACACATGTGGAATTATAGACTTAACAAAAAAGTGTGAAACAACTGAAAAATATATCTTATATTCTAGGTTCTTCAAAGTCGCCACCTTTTGCTTTGATGACTGCTTTGCACACTCTTGGCATTCTCTTGATGAGTTTCAAGAGGCAGTCACCGGGAATGGTTTTCACTTCACAGGTGTGCCCTGTCTGGTTTAATATGTGGGATTTCTTGCCTTATAAATGGGGTTGGGACCCTCAGTTGTGTTGAGCAGAAGTCTGGTGGATACACAGCTGATAGTCCTACTGAATAGACTGTTAGAATTTGTATTATGGCAAGAAAAAAAGCAGCTAAGTAAAGAAAAACGAGTGGCCATCATTACTTTAAGAAATGAAGGTCAGTCAGTCCGAAAAATTGGGAAAACTTTGAAAGTGTCCCCAAGTGCAGTGGCAAAAACCATCAACCGCTACAAAGAAACTGACTCACTTTTCAGTTTTTGAAATTCCCACAAAAATGTAAAATAAACCAATCAATTTCGTTCAGCTTCACAATTGTGTTCCACTTGTTGTTGATTCTTCACCAAAAATTTACATTTGGTATCTTTATGTTTGAAGCCTGATATGTGGGAAAAGGTTGAAAAGTAACAGGGGGCCGAATACTTTCGCAAAGCACTGTATGTCTCCAATAAATTGGTGTTTTAATGAAAATCTACGCTGGAGAATCTTCTCTCTTCACTACGCAAACGTTTGGGCACCGCTGGTTAAAATTACTGTTATTGTGAACAGTTAAGCAAGTTGAAGATGCAATGATCTCTAAAAGGCCTACAGTTAAAGATGACGCATTTCCTTTGTATTTTAGGGGGAAAAAATGTCATTTTTTTACATTTTAAAAATTACAAATAGAAAAATGAACTGCTGAAAAAGTTTTAGCACCCTGGAGATTTGTGTGTTCAGACAACTTGGACCAAGGTTTCAGACCTTATTTAGCCTGTTAGGGTTATGGCTTGTTCACTATCATCATTAGGAAAGGCCAGGTGATGCAAATTTCCCAGCTTTATAAAAACCCAGCCTCCTCTAACCTTGTGCCAAAAATAGCAGCCATGGGTTCTTCTAAGCAGCTGCCTACTGTAGTTTGAAAATGAAAATAGTGGAGTTCCACAAAGCAGGAGAAGGCAATAAGAACATAGCAAAGCGTTTTCAAGTTGCTCTTTCCTCATTTAGAAATGTAATTAAGAAATGGTAGTCACCAGGAACAGTGGAGGTCAAGATAAGGTCTTGGAGACCAAGCAAAACTTCAGTTAGTGCTGCTCATAGGATTACTATAGAGGCAAGTCAGAACCACTGCTTGACTGCAAAAGATCTTCAGAAAGATTTATTAGACACTGGAGTTGTGATACGTTGTTCTACTGTTCAGAGACACCTTCACAAATATGGCCTTCATGGAAGAGTCATCAGAAGAAAACCTCTCCGGCATCCTCACCATAAAATTCAGCATCAGAAATATGCAAAAGAACATCTGAACAAGTAACTTGAAAACAAATCCTGTGGACCGATGGGGTTAAAATAGAACTCTTTGGCCACAATGATCAAAGGTATGTGTGGGGAAAAAAGAGCACAGAATTTCAGGAAAAGAACTTATCAACAACCATTAAGCATGGGGGTGGATCATTCATGCTTTGGGGTTGTGCTGTGGCCAATAGCACATTTCACGGGGAGAGGGAAGAACAGATTCAATAAAATTTTAACAAATTCATGAAGCAAACAAAACACTATCTGTAAAAAAAAGCTAAACAGGATGGCTCCTACAAATGGATAATGAACCTAAACACACGTCAAAGTCCACAATAGACTACCACAAAAGGCGCAAGCTGAAAGATTTACAGTGACCCTCACAGTCCCCTGATCTGAACATCATTGAATATTCGTGGCTAGACCTCAAAATAGCAGAGGAAGCAAGACGAGCCAGGAATCTCACAGAACTGGAAGAACTTTCCAAGGAAGAATGGATGAAAATCCCTCAAACAAGAATTGAAAGACTCTTGTCTGGCTTCAAAACGCTTTTACAAACTGTGATACTTTCAAAAGACGGTGCTACAAGGTACTAAACATGCAGGGTGCCCAAACTTTTGCATCAGCCTATTTTCTGTTGTGAATTCTGTTGTCAGGCTCCCTCCTGTGGTCATGAATGGTACTTCGGCTGGTTCCATGGACTTCCTCTGGTGGGTGTTTCTGAGTTTCCTTCCTCAGGTGACGAGGTTAATTCGTTAGCTGGCTGCTCTATTTAACTCCACTTAGATCTTTGCTCCATGCCACCTGTCAATGTTCCAGTATTGGTCTAGTTCACTCCTGGATCGTTCTTGTGACCTGTCTTCCCAACAGAAGCTAAGTTCCTGTTTGTTTTTCTTTGGTTTGCTATTTTTCTGTCCAGCTTGCTATTTTTATTGCTGTCTTGCTTGCTGGAAGTTCTGGGACGCAGAGGGAGCGCCTCCGCACCGTGAGTCGGTGCGGAGGGGCTTTTTGCGCCCTCTGCGTGGTCTTTTTGTAGGTTTTTGTGCTGACCGCACAGCAACCTTTCCTATCCTCGGTCTGTTCAGTTAGTCGGGCCTCACTTTGCTAAATCTATTTAATCTCTGTGTTTGTATTTTCATCTTTACTCACAGTCATTATGTGGGGGGCTGCCTATTCCTTTGGGGAATTTCTCTGAGGCAAGGTAGGCTTTATTTTTCTATCTTTAGGGCTAGCTAGTTCCTTAGGCTGTGCCGAGTTGCATAGGGAGCGTTAGGCGCAATCCACAGCTATTTCTAGTGTGTGTGCTAGGATTAGGGATTGCGGTCAGCAGAGTTCCCACGTCCCAGAGCTCATCCTTATTATCAGTAACTATCAGGTCATTCCGTGTGCTCTTAACCTCCAGGTCCATTGTTGTCCTGACCACCAGGTCATAACAATTTTCCTTTTTGTTATTTTTAAAATGTAAAAGATTACAAAAATATATATATATATATATATATATATTGCCTAAAATGTAGTAGAAATCTGTCTTTTAGAGATGATTTCAGAGTCCATCCATCATACCATCCAATTGTCTTGTAGGACTCACCTCCAACCTCCCTGTATGCCGACGTGGTCAAGACTCTCCGCAGCCCTCTGGGTTCTATTACGCTGATAGATGGACATCACTATCTTGCTTGAACCATCATTTTCCTCAGCCCTCAGATGCTCTCACCTGCTTGAAAGGAAAAGACATCTACATGGTGGGAGACTCAACTCTACGTCAGTGGTTTGAATATCTTGAGGGATTCATTCCAAGTAAGATCACTTTCTGTCTCCTTCAGGCTTAAATTAGTTTTCTGATCTACTGAGTCCATATTTCAAATATAAGGTATAAGCTATAGGCACATAATTCAGATTTATACCCCAAGAGTTTTTTTTTTCAGAAAACCCAGAGGATTTCACGGGCCGCCACTATAGACAGAATAGCAATATACAGTGGGTACGGAAAGTATTCAGACCCCTTGAAATTTTTCACTCTCTTTTTCATTGCAGCCATTTGGTAAATTCAAACATAGTAACATAGTAACATAGTTAGTAAGGCCGAAAAAAGACATTTGTCCATCCAGTTCAGCCTATATTCCATCATAATAAATCCCCAGATCTACGTCCTTCTACAGAACCTAATAATTGTATGATACAATATTGTTCTGCAAAAACAAGTTTCTGCAAAAACTTGTTTCTGCAAAAACAAGTTCATTATTTTTCTCATTAAAGTGCACTCTGCACCCCATCTTGACTGAAAAAAAAAACAGAAATGTAGAAATTTTTGCAAATTTATTAAAAAAGAAAAATTGAAATATCACATGGTCATAAGTATTCAGCACCTATGCTCAGTATTGAGTAGAAGCCCCTTTTGAGCTAGTACAGACATGAGTCTTCTTGGGGATGATGCAACATGTTTTTCACCCCTGGATTTGGGGATCCTCGGCCATTCTTCCTTGCAGATCCTCTCCAGTTCCATCAGGTTGGATGGTGAACGTTGATGGACAGCCATTTTCAGGTCTCTCCAGAAATGCTCAATTGGGTTTAGGTCAGTGCTCTGGCTGGGCCAGTCAAGAATGGTCACAGAGTTGTTCTGAAGCCACTCCTTTGTTATTTTAGCTGTGCTCTTAAGGTCATTGTCTTGTTGGAAGGTGAACCTTCGGCCAAATCTGAGGTCCAAAGCACTCTGGAAGGGGTTTTCATCCAGGATATCTCTGTACTTGACTACATTCATGTTTCCTTCAATGACAACCAGTCGTCTTGTCCCTGCAGCTGAAAAACACCCCCATAGCATGATGCTGCCACCACCATGCTTGACTGTTGGGATTGTATTGGGCAGGTGATGAGCAGTGCCTGGTTTTCTCCACACATACTGCGTAGAATTATCACCAAAAAGGTCTACATTCGTGTAATCAGACCAGAGAATCTTATTTCTCATAGTCTGGGAGAAGTTTATGTGCTTTTTTTAGCTAACTCCATGCGGGCTTTCATACGTATTGCACTGTGGAGAGGCTTCCATTGAGCCACTCTGCCATAAAGGCCCAACTGGTGGAGCGCTGCATTGATAGTTGGACTTTGTGGAACTTTCTCCCATCTCCCTACTGCATCTCTGGAGCTCAGCCACAGTGATCTTGGGGTTCTTCTTTACCTCTCTCACCAAGGCTCTTCTCCCACGGTTGCTCAGGTTGGCTGGACAGCCAGGTCTAGGAAGACTTCTGGTGGCCCAAAATTTCTTCCATTTAAGGATTATGGAGGCCACTGTGTTCTTAGGAACCTTGAGTACTAGGGATGAGCAACCTTTACTTTTATAGGATCGGGTCGGGTTTCACGAAACCTGACTTTTTCAAAAGTCGGGTCGAGTGAAATCGGCCGATCCTATAAAAAAGTCGGGGTCGGCCGAAACTCGAAACCCAATGCAGTGCATTGGGTTTCCAATGGTTCCCAGGGTCTGAAGGAGCGGAAACTCTCCTTCAGGCTCTGGGATCCATATTTAAGTGTAAAATAAAGAATTAAAATAAAAAATATCGCCATACTTACCCTCTGACGCGGCCTGGTACTAACCGGGAACCTTCCTTCCTTCGAATCAGCCTTCCAGGACCTTGCGGTGACGTCGCGGTGATGTCGCGGCTTGTGATTGGTCACGCGGCCGCCCATGTGACCACTCGCGCGACCAATCACAAGCCGCGACGTCACCGCGACGTCACCGAAGGTCCTGGAAGGGCTGATTCTTAGGAAGGAAGGCTGCCGGAAAGAAGCAGGGCGCATCCGAGGGTGAGTATATACCTAATAGGAATATACTCTTCCAGGACCTTCGGTGACGTCGCTGTGACGTCGCGGCTTGTGATTGGTCGCGCGAGCGGTCACATGGGTGGCCGCGTGACCAATCACAAGCCGCGACATCACCGCGACATCACCGCAAGGTCCTGGAAGGCTGATTCGAAGGAAGGAAGGTTCCCGGTTAGTACCAGGGTGCGTCAGAGGGTAAGTATGACGATATTTTTTATTTTAATTCTTTATTTTACACTTAAATCTGAATTCCGATACCAATTCTCGATATCTTAAACATATCGGGAATCGGTATTGGAATTCCGATTCCAGATTCAGAAGATCGCCGACTTCATGGCCGACCCCACACAGGGGTCGGGTCGGGTTTCATGAAACCCGACTTTGCCAAAAGTCAGCGACTTCTGAAAATTGCCGACCCGTTTCGCTCAACCCTATTGAGTACTGCAGAAATTCTGTTGTAACCTTGGCCAGATCTGTGCCTTGCCACAATTCTGTCTCTGAGCTCCTTGGCTAGTTCCTTTGACCTCATGATCCTCATTTGGTCTCACATGCACTGTGAGCTGTGAGGTCTTATATAGACAGGTGTGCGCCTTTCCAAATCAAGTCCTAACAGTTTAATTTAACACAGCCGGACTCCAATGAAGAAGTAGAGCCATCTCAAGGAGGATCACAAGGAAATGGACAGCATGTGATATAAATATGAGTGTCTGAGCAAAGGGTCTGAATACTTATGACCATGTGATATTTCAGTTTTTCTTTTTTATTAAATATCAAAACTTTCTACATTTCTGTTTTTTTCAGTCAAGATGGGGTGCAGAGTGTACATTAATGGGAAAAATGAACTTTTTTGAATTTTACCAAATGACTGCAATGAAAGAAAGAGTGAAAAATTTAAAGGGATCTGAATACTTTCCGTATCCTCTGTACATATATATACAGTATATATTGGGTCTTTAATGGTATTTTTCATCATCCTATATGGTTAAAAGGGATATCTAGGGCTTTTGTTTAGTAGCAGGGTCTCAACTGGCTCATGTTTGGAACTTCAGGTAAAACCATAAGCTACAGGGAACAGATTACACAGTCAGAATTAAGGGTTCTGGACATATGGGAAGGACAAAAACGCTGAGTGTGTAATCTCATATTTTTAACTTTGGGTAAAACAAAAGCTTTTGCAGCCTTACGGAATATGTTGGCGCTATATAAATAAAATTATTATTAATTATTATTACCTCAACGGTAAACAGATACAGGATCAGATTCAAGGTTCAAGATGCAGTTGCAGAGTTTATACACCCCAAAAACTCTGATGGGTGGGCAAGGTTAGTCCCGTTCAGAACATTTACAGTTTCCAGTTATTTCGTACGCTGCATGCTCACTTGTACACTTTATGCTATACCAGATAGCCTTGTGTGTGGTGACAAAACACTTTAAAAGAGTTGTCCGGCTAACAAAGTACATTTTCATCAATAGATTTTTAGAATAAAAACAATTGGGTGTGTTAAAATAATGTTCCTGTGCTTAGATAATTTTATAAAAATGCCCCTGCTATGTACTGTGTAATGGCTGTGTCTGACCATGCAGAGCTGCTCCAGTTCTTGATTTGGCACATAACACAACTCTCTGATGGGTGAGGAAGAATAAGTAATTATGCAGAAGATATAACAGTGGCTTGTAGCTCCTGCTTTCTGTGAGGTAAACACTTCCTTCCCCTGTTTTATCACAAAAGAGAGTGTTTCTATTGTATCCCCAGTTCCCTGAACTCATCATAAATCAAGTCAGTGATGTAAGAGCTCCGGCTGCAGCTGCCACTAAAATCATATGTCACTGACTTTATTTGTGATGAGGACTGAAGACGAGGCAGAAATACTCCTGTGATAAATCAGGAAAGGAAATGTGTTACCTCACAGAAAGACTACTACACTCTCTGTGACGCTGAGTCACATTTCATGGACAAGTCGTGAGTGGGAGAATTTAAGGTCATAAACCAGTAGGGTACGTAATAAATGAAAGGGTGAGTCTCTGCATTAGATAACCCTGACAAAGGAACAAAGTGAGACTGCTGAATTGGTCAACCACCAGCCAAATAACAGTTTTACCACCGAAGGCAAATCTTTAATGAAATCCATGGACCAATGAGTCCACGGTCTTTATGGAATTGGTAATTAAGCCAATTGCTTGGCCGGCCAGTTATGACTGACTTTAGAGAGTGCCCAGACCTCACAAGCAGATGTAAAATCTTTTATATCATTATTCATAGACAGGCACCAAAAAGCCTAGTAATAGCTTTCCGCATCCCAGGATGACCACTCAAGACAAAATCATAAAACTTCTGCAACAGACACAATCCTTGGTACACAGGCACAAATAATTTGCACTCAGAAGTGGTGGAAAGAGCCAACGACGGGACTTTATTGATCTCAGTTTCCCACTCCGAAGATACCACAAAAACCACAACTGGAGGAGAAACAGAACTAAGACTGTATGATAGTGTGTTAGACTTCCCATTCTTGGACTCTGGCCTCAATATGATAGAGAAAATGAATCTAGAAAAAAATAAAGACCGTCTGGCCTGTCTAGGAGTTAGTCATTTAGCTAATTCAATATGCGTTAACTTCTGATGGTCAATGACAGTTTAAAAGTCAGTGACTCACAACTTCTAACATCATGATTTCTTTCAGCCGACCAAAATTTTTTATAGAAAAAACCACATGGCCGCAAATTGGTCAGCGTTTTGGAATGCTAAGATATAACAACCTCTACCCCGACCTCCAAAGCATCCACCTGCACAATGAATATTTCTTGGAGATCGGGTTGGATTAGAACACGAACAGACATAAAACTCTTTCCATTTTTCAAAAGCCCTAATAGCATTCAGTGGCCAAACCTTGAGATCCACCCCCCGTAAATGTGAGGTCAATAAGAGATTTAGCAATCTGAGAAAAATGAATTTCCTTTATTAGTTGGTGAATCCTACAAAACATTGTAATGCTTTGAATGACCTGGTTGTACTCAATCTAATATGGCCTGCACCTTCCCAGGACCCATCAGCAGATAAAATGAACCCTATGAATGAAAGTCCTTCTGACAGCAATCAATAACAGGATTGTGAAAATGCAGTCATGGAAGTCCCAGTACCACCCCAGCAGGTAAATTATCTAAGACTAAACAGAAAATGGATTCAGAGTGAAGTGTTCCCACTTGAAGCGTGAATTCCATCGTTATTGGTTAACAAAGCACTGAAGTAGAGGTGTTTTGTCAATAACAAAAATTGTAATTTTTTTCCAGACTAACTTTCCCTAATCCTAATTTCAGAACCAGTCAATGAAAGCCAATGCTGGCAACACCTGGTTCTTGAAGGACACAACCATATTAAACTGTACTTTATATTTGCAGAAAAACGGTACCTGGAAGTCTGGGTGACCCCCCTCGACAGTCACTCAGGTTTTGGCGTTTCCTAGGTGGCTTTTCAAATTGACAGTGAGTTCTACAGTCCTTTAAAAAATGTCCTGCAAGACTACAGCATAGATGGAGTCCAAGATCTTGTCTAAATCTTATTCTCCACAACACAAAAACTGGCAACTCCAACCTCCAATGGCTTCACTGTTGGTAACAGGACATGCTCCGGGAGAGTATAATGAGCACCATGCTGTTCACCACATCTCTCATGGATTGTCCACCAACGAACAAGGCGAATAATGAAGAACCAGAGCATCCTTCAGAGTCTCGTAAGATCTAGCAGTAGCAAGTCTAGCTCCTGAGAGCTGTGTCATTCCACGGAATTGCAGTGGGCCATTGGGGGTACTCGGTGCAGTAGTCCTCAATGGTGCGGCACCCAGGGGCGGATTATAAGAGGGTCAATCTGGGCGGTAGCCCAGGGCCCAGTGGTGTGGGGGGGCCCTGGGCTACCGCACACAGATTGCCCGCTGGCCGCCGCCATCATCAGGGCACTCGCAGCAAGTCTCATCATCATATGACAGTGACTCAGCACAGTGCACACAGTGAGTCACTGTCTCACTGACACAGTGCAGTGGCACCCCCGGCCGTGACCCACCCACCCAGCCGCCCGCCTGCTGCCCCTGTCAGAAGACTGGTTTGTTTGTATGTGTTGCCGCCGCCGCCGGCGCGAGTGCCGGGCCCGTGCGGCCGGCCGCCGTGCCCCTGCCGTGCCGTCACTCTCGATCACTGAGGACACTGCCCATGCCGTGCCGGGAGCCCCCCCGGACCCGGTGGGCAGAGAGAGGGGGCCCGCATCGGGCCCCGTCTCATCTGCTCACCGGGCCCCTAGCGGCGCTGCCTGCGTCGGTTAGTTTCCTATTGCCGTGCGGGCGCGCCCGCACGGCAATAGTTAACGTCGGCCGCAGGCGCAGCGCACACGTCGCCGGCGTCTGACGTCATTGTCAGTCGCCGGCGAGTGCGCGCTGCTGGAGGGGAGGGAGCTCACCGCCTGGATCGTTGGTAAGGTGAGGACTGGAGAATTTTTTTTTTTTTAATAATCTGAGTGGAGATATAATAAATATAACGGTGGAGAAGTCGGGAGTGGGGGTGATGGGGGTGTGTGATTGGGGGTGTGTGATTGGGGGGGGGGGTGGCAGGTGCAGAATGCTGGGAGCAGGAGGACACAGTCTGGGACTGGGGCAGTCTGATATCTGGACACACTGGGTCTGGGGGGGCAATGATGCTGGAGGAGGAGGGGACACAGTCGGGACTGGGGGGGCCTCAAATGATTGCTATTTCTGGACACTGGGGCCTGGTGGGGGGCAATGCAGGAGACACTGGGGGGGGGGAATGCTGGAGGACACAGTCTGGGGACTGGCTGAGCTGTGGGCAGATGATTGCTGGACATACTGGTCACGGTGCAATGATGCTGGAGGAGGAGGACACAGTCGGGACTGGGGGGGCCTCAAATGATTGCTATTTCTGGACACTGGGGCCTGGTGGGGGGCAATGCAGGAGACACTGGGGGGGGGGAATGCTGGAGGACACAGTCTGGGGACTGGCTGAGCTGTGGGCAGATGATTGCTGGACATACTGGTCACGGTGCAATGATGCTGGAGGAGGAGGACACAGTCGGGACTGGGGCCTGGGGCCTCAAATGATTGCATTGCTATTGCTGGACACACTGGGGGGGGCAATGCAGGAGACACTGGGGGGGAAATGCTGAAGGACACAGTCTGGGGACTGGCTGGGCAGATGATTGCTGGACATACTGGTGCAATGATGCTGGAGGAGGAGGACACAGTCGGGACTGGGGGCCTCAAATGATTGCATTGCTATTGCTGGACACTGGGGGGGGGGCAATGCAGGAGACACTGGGGGGGAAATGCTGGAGGACACAGTCTGGGGACTGGCTGGGCAGATGATTGCTGGACATACTGGGGCAATGCTGGAGGAGGACACAGTCTGGGGCAGATGATTGCTGGAGACACTGACTGGGGCAATGCTGGAGCCTGAGGACACAGTCTGGCTGGGGCAGATGATTGCTGGACATACTGGGGCATATTGCTGGACAGGACACACTGGGGGCAATGCTGGACATACTGGGGCAGATTGCTGGATACACTGTGTGGAGGTAATATGCTGGACACACTGGGGGTAATATGCTGGCCACACTGGGGCAGATTGTTGAACATACTGTCATGGGACAGGATGGAGACAGATGGGGCAGGATGGGTAAATCATATGGGGCAGGATGGATACTCATGAGTGCAGGATGCGAGAATATATTGCAGGAGCCAGGAATGAGATAAACGGGGCCAGGGTGGGAAATATTATTTCCGTAGGGGCTAATTAAGGGATATTATTACTGCAGTGATGTATTTATTTTATTTTTTGCGTATACTTTTTTTAAATGGGGGGGCGGTCCTGTTACTGTGCAGAGTGACACTATATTGCCTTTTTTTCTTCATGTGGTGTAATGTTGAAATTGTGAAAATTTAAGTAATGTGTTCTGCAAGCGGAGCTCGAGATAACTGTGTTATTTCCTGCAGAAACAACAAACAAGCCCTGGCTGGAATAAATGATGGCAGTCTGTGCTTCATGACAGATGAAGGACTTCACCGCTAGAGACGTCACTGGTGAGTCAGTGTTATCTATACACTGACACTATACACTGTAAACCAGGGGTGTCAAACTGCATTCGTCGAGGGCCTCAGCTCAGACCGTGCGTGTTTTCAAGATTTCCTTTGCGTTACACAAGGCGCTGGGATCATTCTGTGCAGGTGATTAAATTATCACCTGTGCAATACAAGGAAATCCTGAAAACATGACCTGTTTGCGGCCCTCGAGGAATGCAGTTTGACACCCCTGCTGTAAACCATATACAGAGCTCCTGTGTATAATGTCGCCAGTGATCGCTGTATAACCTCTACACAGACACTGCATACCAATTACAGATCTCCTGTGAATACTGGCAGTTATGGTGACAGTATTTTGTTTTTTTATTTATTTATTACTGTCAGGATTGTAGTATTCAGTCACTATGTGGTGGTAATATGTGGTCTGGAAATGGTGTTGTGGTATTTGTCCCTTGTGTGTGCTATTTGGTCACCAAGTGGTGGTAATATGTGCTCTTGACATGGTGTAGCGGTATTTGTTCCTTGTATGTGATATTATTCGGTCACTGGTGGTAATATGTGGTCTGGCATTTGTTCCTTGTGTGTGATATAATTTGATCACTGTGGTGGTAATATGGTGTCTGGTCATGGTGCGGTGCTATTTGTTCCTTGTATGTGATATTATTCGATCACTGGGGTTGTAATTTGTGGTCTGGTCATGGTGCGGTGCTATTTGTTCCTTGTATGTGATATTATTGGTCAAAATATACCTAAATTGTATTGCAGATTTTAACAAATATTTAATAGGTTACAGTAGAGTAGGACCCGGCCATTTTTCTGGAATAATCTGGCTCGGGTATGTCACATGACCCCCGTCACATGACCCCCGGGCCCCGTCACATGACCCCCGTCACATGACCCCCGTCACATGATCCGGGGGGCCCACAGTGTCTGAACAGCCCGGGGCCCTGGCTACCCTTAATCCACCCCTGGGGCACCCCTATTCCTGTCTGGTTCATCATAGATTAAACCTAATGCATCAAAAAAGGTATCAACTGAAGCCCGTTGTGGGGTTTGTGGGCACAAAGAAAATGCCAAGGTTTGAGGGCCCACTCGCATAAGGGACACGATTATTCCCACCCTCTGAAACTCATTCTCTGAGGACCGAGACTGCAGGTTAAAAAATGTGCCTAAAGTGTTGGCACCTTTGAAGTATTTGTCCCAGAAAAATATTACAATTACACATGTTTATTTTTTTTTTCTATTATAACAACACAAAAAGAGCTGAGAAAAAATTTGATAAATCGGCAGGGCAAAATTCTTCGCACCCTCAACTTAATATTTGGTTTCACACCTTTCGAAATAATCAAATGCAATCTGTAACAACTCTGCTGGCATCACGGCATGGCCTCTCACCTCTCACAGTATCTTACCCACTGCTCCAGGTCATGATGCGGTTTCTATTTCTTGCCAGCTCCATATTCTGTGCCTCTGCCCTCTGCATGCTCCCTCGCTGTGTGTATAGTGGGTGGCGCCAGAACTCTCTGGTTCTTATAGGAATCAGGTGCACCTGTCTAATCTGTTCCTAACCAATTACCAAGAGGCCTCCAGTATTTAGTGCAGCTCCACCCAGAGGACTGGGCCTGTGCAATGTGTTAGCTCAGTTTGTGTCTTGCTTCTGAGTTTGCCAGGCCTTGCACTGTGTTACTCCCACTCTAGAGGTTTTTCTCTGTGTTTTTGCCTTGATCTTGTTGTCCGCCCTCCAGGAGGCAGAATATCCTGGTCCCTGTGTCTTTGTCCTTGTGTCTTGTTCCATTGCCTTGTCTGTACTTTGTCCTACCTCTGTCTCCTTGTCTGTGGCTTCCTTCCCTGCTGTGTCTTTCCTTGTGTTCTCAGTCTGCTTACACTCCGCACTCTTGCGGCTCTTCCTGCTCTGTACCTTTGTGGCTTTACCTCTGCTCTGCACTCCTGCGGTTCTGCTCCATTCTACTCTGCTCTGCTCCCATTGCTGCAGTAATCTCTTGCTGCAGCTCCTCTCCACATTCCTTGTGGCTCCGCTCTGCTTAGCTTCTGCAGAAATCTCTTGCTGCAGCTCCTCTCTGCATTCCTTGCGGTTCTGCTCTGCTTAGCTTTTGTTGCTACACTATCTCTTGCTGCTCTTCCGCTCCTATCTGCAGCCTTGCACTTCTCTTCTGTGTGAACAGGTCCTAACCTGTTCCTTCATTCTCCTTTCCTTCTGGCTTGTTTCCGTACCCTCATCTCCTGTGTGAACAGGTCCCAACCTGTTCCTTCATTCTCCTTTCCTTCTGGCTTGTTTCTGTACCTGCATCTCCTGTGTGAACAGGTCCCAATCTGTTCCTTCATACTTCATTTCTTTCTGCTTGTTTTCTTACCTGTACCTCCAGTGTGAACAGGTCCCTACCTGTTTCTTCATACTACATATCCATACCTGCACCTCCTGTGTGAACAGGTCCCTACCTGTTCCTTCATACACCACATTAACCAGTCCTGTGTTCCTGCCATCCCTGCCAGTGCTGTGTTTCTGCCAGCCCTGTGTTCTCTGCCAGCCCTGTGTTCTCTGCCGTGCCTGCCAGCCCTGTGTTCTCTGCTGTGCCTGACAGCCCTGTGTTCTCTGCCGTGCCTGCCAGCCCTGTGTTCTCTGCTGTGTCTCTGCCAGCCCTGTGTCTCAGCCGTGCCAGCCTACTCGTCTGAGTTTCAGCCGTGCTCTTCGGCCTTTCCTGCCTGATGCCCGCACCTGTCCTAGTGTTCCTGTTCTCCAAGTGGGATCAGCAGCGACAGCCGGACACCACCCTGGAGTAGCACCTGGCAGCTGCCTGCTGCACAAGCCTGACCTCACCATCAGAGGCTCCAGTGAAAGCCCAGGCAGCTGTCATAGTCACACCCCTTCCAGGGTAGTCTGGTTTGTGGCACAGAGGGGTCACAAACCCCTGAGCTCACACCCACCAGTCAGGGCATGAGCGTGACAGTTTGCACAGGCCATGGCCAACACTGTATCCCATGTCCTACCGGTCGCAGAGCATGATGAACTTTCTCTCTGCCCGTATGAGCAACCTGAAAAATTTGCTCCACCAAGGGTGGTTCAGATTGAAGAGACTTCTGACCCAATTATAGTCTCTAATGCACTATTCATGCAACTTCAGACCTATGAGGAGGAGCACGACCCAGCTGACCCACCTATGTTCTATGGGAATCCTGAAGAATGCCAGGGGTTCCTGAAATAGTGCTTGCGCTACATCCTGCAGAATGCAGCTTGTTTCCCCTCTGACCGGGTCAAGGTGGGTTACATCATGTCCTACCTGGCCAAAGATGCTCTAATATGAATAACTCGCCTCTGGGAAGCAGGGGATCCTATCGTCATGAACCTAGGGGCCTTCCTGGTGGCCTTCCGTAGAGTCTTTGACATACCACGTCCTGCTGCTCTTGTGAAGTCTTCCCCATCTAGATCTGAGAGGTGCTCCAGATGGGTGAAACCCGTGAAGAAACCTCCACGCCAAGCCATGATCGTCTGTGATCCTCCAGTTCCTCTACTCGTTAAAGCAGCTACCCATGTGAAGCCTAAGGAGGTTGATGAGAGTGGGCTGGCAAAGCAACAGCGTGAAATCAGCCATAAGAAGGGCATACAATGTTGCTGCTGTTTTGAGGAACACCTGGATGGCCTCTGTCCAGGGGATCTAAAGCTCCAAAACCTCGGGCCAGTAGGAGAGACTGCCCTTGGTGAGAATAACTCCCTTCCGCTAAAGTCTGTGTCTGTTCCGGTGCCTTGTGGGAGCTTCGGTCCTGCAGATGTATTCAAGCTGCAATCCAGACGGAGTCTAAGTGTGGTTCCTGTTCCACAGCTCCAGAATCCTGTGAAGGTGTTTGGTGAATGCTGAGTCCCACTTATGAACAGTCCAGTGTCGAAGGGACTACTACAGCTCCAAATCGGAGCATTATATTCAAAGAAATTTGTTTTTCACTTGCTCACCAGTTTGCCCATTGGTCCTTCTGAGCCGGGTACTCTACTGCCCAGTCCGGTCCGAGGACCCAGCATGCTGCTGCATTTTGAACTACCTAGTCTCCTGAGGTCTCTAGTTCCTATAATGCAAGGTAAGTCTACAGTGTTGTCAACTTCACCTTATCTGCTGGTTAAGTCATGGTGTGCTGACGCCACTGAAAAAAAGGAAGCAGTGGCGCCCTCTCTGCACACCTCCAGTGACAATACCAGTGACCAGTTCCCAGGAACATCCCTGTCGCTTAAAATTTTTTCTCTGAACTATGGGCAGAAGATGCTTCCTGTAAAGACGCCTTCAGACTCCATGTGGCAGGTGGATGAAGAAGTTGAAGCAGAAGCTCTTGTATCTCTGTTCTTCACCAATCCAGAGGAAGAGATGGTCCAGTTTTCTCAGAGTAACAGGCTGATGGGGCTTCCTGAATGTATGTCTTCTGCTTCCAAGTGGCTACTTGATACTAAGACAGAGACTTATTCATCCTCTAATCTGAAAGAGGAGGTTCAGCTTTTTCAGGGTACCAGGCTGAAGATGTTTACTGTATGTATGCCTCCAGCTTCCATCTGGCTATTGGGTGAAGATCCCGAGACAGAAGTGTTCTCATCTCTGCTTCCCACCAGTCTAAACGGGGAGGTTCACATTTCTTGTGATTATGGGCTTAAGTTGGATCCAGTGAAGGTGTCTTCAGTTTCCAAAGAATCGGATTATGTTGAGGTCAAATCAGAAGCTTCCAAGTCCCTGCTTTCAGTCAACCAGGTGAAAGAAGTCCTGGCCCTTGTATCTTCAGTGTGGGAAGCTGATCTTGCTGGACTCAAAGAGACTGGGCATCCTGAGACCTCTAATGTCTCATCTACCTCATTCTACCAGAGGAATGTTGTGATGGCTCTGACTATGTGTGCTCCTATCCTTCTTCTATAAGTTATTCTGGTGGGCTTGAAGAAAAGGGGCCGTAAAGGGGGGTACTTTAACAACTCTGCTGGCATCAAGGCATGGCCTCTCATCTGTCAAAGTATCTTACCCACTGCTCCAGGTCATGATGCGGTTTCTATTTCTTGCCAGCTCCATATTCTGTGCCTCTGCCCTCTGCATGCTTCCTGGCTGTGTGTATAGGGGGCGGCGCCTGAACTCTCTGGTTCTTATAGGAATCAGGTGCACCTGTCTAATCTGTTCCTGACCAATTACCAAGAGGCCTCCAGTATTTAGTGCAGCTACACCCATCACCATCAGAGGCTCCAGTGAAAACCCAGGCAGCTGTCATAGTCACGCCCCTTCCAGGGTTGTCTGGTTTGTGGCACAGTGGGGCCACAAACCCCCCGAGCTCATGCCCACCAGTCAGGGCGTGAGCGTGACACAATCAATCACTTACTATAACCATCAACAAGCTTCTTTCACCTTAAAACTGGAATTTTGGACCACTCTTCTTTTGAAACCTGTCTCTCATACTTGAAGGGTGTTGTTACAGGGTTACCGTGCCAGAGAAGAAGACCGCAGAGTCTGATTGCTACTACTGTGCCGAAAAGAAGCATTTCACCTTCTTTTTAAACAGTGTAAATTTCTTTTGGCAGAACAGGGGTTAATCGATCATGTTGAGAACTCTGAGCACGGTTAGCCACTCCTATTCTTTATACAGTATAATCTGGGTCCTGACTAAAACACAAAGTCAGAGTAGCTTATGCTGCATGGCTGGGATAGTTGTTTGGTGGTTATATGAGATGGCATTTGATGGGTTTATCAGTGACTGTTGCTTGGGTTTGTAAGTGTGATAATTCCCTTTCCTTCTCCTACTTTAGTTTTTCCCCATGCTCCACTTCCCGCTGCATTCCTCTGTTACATGTGAGTGAATATTTGTATGCCTGGTATTTTCCGTTGTCCCTGTTCATCTGGTTTGTGTATTATGGTGCACAACTACTGTTCCCTGGGTGGGGGAAGGGTACAGACGGACGGTGGATGCAGGAGATAAGGCAAGGTACGTAAGATCTTCACCTTCAAAATTAACCAGGGGAACAAACTGAGCTAGGGTTCCCCCTAGTGTTAGGGACAGGAAAGGAGCCCTAGTTCCTGGGTCACCCAACATCCGAGCCGTGACAGGTGCCTTCTCCCAGCAGCAATTTTAAGATCTCTCCACAGGTGTTCACAATAACATCACTAAAAAGCTCCGGCAACTGTCCAGGGTTGCAGAGCGGCATTGGAATAAAACACATTCGCAAGACGACTTCCCTGCATTCAAACAGGCAACACTCCCTTTTAAATCTGCCCTCACCTCTGCTAAAGAGGCCTATTTCACAACCCTCGTATCTTCACTATCCTACAACCCCAAACAGTTATTCAAAACCTTTAACTCCCTCCTCCGCCCCCCACTGCCCCCTCCAACCTCCCTCATCTCTGCTGAGGACTTTGCCACACACTTTAAAAATAAGATCGACCAAACGAGGCAAATCGTCATTGTTCAACCATCACAACCCCTTTGTATACCAGACCAATGACTAAACCCCATAACCTCCCTCTCCAAGATCACTGAAGGGGGGCTTAATTGTCTCCTCTCCAAATTGCACCTCACCACCTGTGTGCTTGACCCCATCCCATCCCACCTCCTCCCCAACCTCACCACCACACCTATCCCATTCCTAACCTACCTCTTCAACTTATCACTAACTTCTGGCACCTACCCTTCTGCTTTTAAACATGGCACAATCACGCCTAACCTTAAAAAGCCAACCCTCGACCCAACAGCTATGTCCAGCTATCGCCCAATATCACTGCTCCCATTCGCTTACAAACTCCTGGAGCAGCATGTCCACGCTGAACTTTCCTCCCACCTCTCATCTAACTTGCTCTTTGACAATCTACAATCTGGTTTCCACCCCTATCACTCAACTGAGACCGCCCTGACCAAAATCACTAACGACCTACTTACCGCCAAAGCTAACGGACAATACTCTGTATTCCTCCTTATAGACCTGTCCTCTGCTTTTGACACAGTTGACCACTGCCTCTTACTACAGATCCTCTCCTCCTTTGGCATCAAAGACCTCACCCTATCCTGGATCTCCTCATACCTTTCCAACCGCACATTCAGTGTCTCCCACTCCCACACTACCTCCTCATCCCACCCTCTCTCTGTTGGAGTCCCCCAAGGCTCTGTTCTAGGACCCCTACTCTTCTCAATCTATACACTTGGCCTGGGACAACTCATAAAGTCCCATGGATTCCAGTACTACATTTATTCTGATGACACTCAGATCTAACTTTCCGGCCCAGACGTTACCTCTCTGCCTCTCTGCTGTCCAGAATCCTTCAGTGTCTATCAGCCATATCCTCCTTCTCCTCTCGCTTCCTCAAACTCAAAGTGGACAAATCTGAACTCATCACCTTTTCTCCATCTTATAGATCTTCCATACCTGACCTATCTATCGTAATTAACGACATCACGCTTTCCCCGTACCAGAAGTCCGCTGCCTCGGAATAACCCTTGACTCTGCTCTGTCCTTCAAACCGCATATCCAAGCTCTTTCCACCTCCTGTCTCCTCCAGCTCAAAAATATCTCCAGAATCCATCCTTTCCTCAACCGTCAATCTACTAAAATGCTTGTGCATGCCCTCATCATCTCCCGCCTTGACTATTGCAACATCCTTTTCTGTGGCCTCTCTGCTAACACCCTTGCACCTCTCCAGTCCATCCTTAACTCTGCTGCCCAACTAATTCATCTCTCTCCTCGCTACTCCTCTGCTTCCCCTCTCTGCAAATCTCTTCACTGGCGACCATTCCCTCAGCTTATCCAGTTCAAATTACTAATACTGTCCTACAAAGCCATCCATAACCTGTCTCCTCCATATATCTCTGAACTAATCTCCTGATATCTTCCCTCACGTAATCTCCAGTCCTCCCAAGACCTCCTTCTCTCCTCCACTCTTATCCGCTCCTCACCCAACTGCCTCCAAGACTTCTCCAGAATATCCCCCATCCTCTGGAATTCACACATCCGACTATCAACCACATTCGGATCCTTCAGACGGAACCTGAAAACCCACCTCTTCAGGAAAGCCTACAGCCTGCACTGATCCTGCTGCCTCCTCACCACTACCGAAGCTACCGCCTCACCAACACCGGAGAACCCTCAACCTATTGTCTCCTTCCCCACCAACCTGTAGAATGTAAGCCCGGGCAGGGTCCTCGCCCCTCTGTATCAGTCTGTAATTGTTAGTTTGCTTACTGTAAGTGAAATCTGTAATTTGTATGTAACCCCTTCTCATGTACAGCACCATTGAACCAATGGTGATATATAAATAAATAAATAAATAAATAATAATAATAAAATACTTCATTTTCAGGAACTATTTCAAAGGTGCCAACACTTTCGGCCATAACTGTATGCCAGTTGTAATGTGACACTGACTAACTCTTCACGGACAAGCTGCGAGTCGAGAAAGTCAAGGAGTTCAAGGTTATTAGCCAGGAGGGAACATCATAAACAGAGGGGTGAAACAAAGACATAGTCAGGTATAGTCTTAGATCAGAATTCCAAGGTTTGGGATCAAGACAAAGTGGCTAGGCAAACGAATGGTCAAAGGCAAATCCAAGATCAAAATATAAGAACTTAGAGCATAGAACAAACACACACCACTTAAGCTAAGCTACAACTGGCAATATTCTAATAATTGCCAGACAGCTAAATAGCCAGGTAATCATCTAGAAAGGATGGCACCTGGAGGAAACCCTACAGGGGCAGCCAGAGTGGACAGCTGTCATTCATTGTACTGACAGCTCGGCACTCCACTGCCTCAGATTGGGTGACTGAGATGTCACTCACAATCCTGACCATTCAGCATACACTTGATCCTATAAGGTGGTTGAGTGGTCACTCAGAGCGTCCTTAGGACACTGTGAGTGGTGGAGTTATGCCAATCTCTTGTTTCCTTCACCAGCCAGGAGATGTGGTATGTGCAGACCAAATCCCTACACACTGAGACACAGTCATTACACAGTAATTAGCAGGGGCACATTTATAACATTATGTCAGCACAGGGACATTTTTTTAACACATCCAAATGTGGAACTTATTTTTATCCAAAGATCTATTGATTAACATGTAATTTGTTCATGTGACAATCTCCTTACATTTTCTAAATATTGTATATTGTAAACTACTTTGTAAATTTCCACATGGATTTCCATAATCTGAATGGTAGAGATCATGTATGAAAGGACAATTGTAGTAGACATATGTGTGAAGTAATACAAGTCATTTCCTATTTTAGGTCTTAAGAAGATAGACCTACACGTTCATTACCTTTCGGGACCTCTCTTAGCAGTAGATGCTGACGCTGGTCTGGTCATCAGATATAGGTCCCATGGACTGCCCTTAAAGACCACGAAGACATTAGTTTCTAACCTTCAATATGAATCCGCTCAACTGGCCGGGATCGATGGTGGCCCTAACACTGTTGTAGTGATGACTTTTTGCCCCCATTTTGCATCTTTTCCACTGAGGGTTTACTTAGAAAGATTGGAAAAGGTCCAACAGGCAGTTGCATCTTTGCTTTTTCGGAGCCCTGAAACTACTGTGATAATTAAATCCGCTAATACTGGTTTTGAGAAGTTATGTACCAGTGATTGGTTGTCTCTTCAGCTGGACATTATAATGAGGGCGGTCTTCAAGGGAATGGGTGTGATAATCCTGGATGTCTGGGACATGACATCCTGCCACTATCTTCCCATCAACATCCACCCAGGACCCCCAGTAATCAAGAATGAGGTGGACCTCATGTTGTCTCACATATGTCCAAAATGATGAGATGCCTGATATACAAGGGTTATTGTTTTGCCTTTAATTTGCCTTTAGCCTTTAATTCCTAGAATTTGTTCTTATGATGCAGTAGTCTTGTAGTCTCCGATCCACGGATTTTATACTTCTTATCTTATATATTTTCACTAGTCAGCAAACAACATGTTCTGGGTATATGACAAATAAAGGTTAGCATGACCCGGGGTAACAGGGGGGCTACACGAGTTACATTGAGTTACATTTGTTGTAAATGGTAAAAAATACTGCCTCGTGTTTCATTATATCAAATAAAGTGACTTGCTCACAACCTGTGTGCAGTTTCCTTTTTCTCCAAGTGTGCTTGTCAATGAAGGGCGTAACCTCCTGACTTGGCCTCACTGGTGATCTGGCATATCTGACATTGGGTCAGAATGAAAACAGCTACAACAGTTTTTGGCTCCCGAACACGGGACCGTGGTAACCAGCCTATTTGGAATCCGTATGTGGGAGCTTCCTGGGAGATTGGACATGCAAATCCAGCTGTCACAAGGTGAGAAATTTGATTCTTACGCTTTATTTTGCTCTTGCAATCTCTCTGGATCTCTCCATATCTCTGGGTAAAGGCTGCAAATACGGTTCAAAGAACCTACATCACCAGTGAATTTTGTGGTTTGTCTGTTTATGTCCGTATGAGAGTTGAATAATAGAGTAATAAGACGATCATGGTTATCTATATTATGATATTAACTGGTTGTATAGTGCAGCCCTGGGACAGACTCTGTGCAGTTTTGTTGTTTTGGTCTTTTGGTCATCTTGGATTGTCAGTACTTGTATAGGGTTGAATTTCTGTGGATTATGTTTATGTAGTTGGCTTTGGCGTTTTTGCAGTGTTAGTGAACACTGCTGTAGTTTTCATAAGTTGCGTTAATTCCAAGGTACAGTAGGCAGGCTGTGCAAATCCTTGTACACATGTGTATGAGAACCTCTGAATGACATGAGTGATATGAGTGATGAGTAACTGAGTATAAGGGATAAGTAAATAAATCCCTGATTGATGAGGGGTTCCATTAGGTGTGGTCCTCTGTATATGACAGAGGACATTAGTCAACTCACTTTGAGCTGAATCAGGCGGAGTGATTGAGATAAGGGATTTTGTTCTCTTCTTTTTGTAAAAATCAACTGATTGCAAGAAAAAAAATAATAAAAATCCCTGAATGAGCATGTATGAATGAATCATCACATAAGTATCATTACTTATCCAATGGTTGCTGGGGGTCCAGGATGAATCAGTTGTGGATATTTTTAATCTACATCTGAGATTCAATGAAATCCGTGTTATATATGGTTTGACATTGGATAGTTTCCTGGATGCATTTGGCCAGTCGCAGTCAGGGTTCAGCAGTTACTCAAATTATACAGTTTTTTGCCCTTATAGTGAAGTCCCTTGGGGTCTAGTGGAGGATGAAGGTTTTGTAGAAATTGATTAAGTCTAAGAACTGCTGCATCCTGTTTCTGTGCGAAAAACACTTAATTTCTAAAATTCTGATGGCAGGGGTGAATGAAGCCGCTGCACAATTGCTTGTGAGGTTCTCCTTTCTGTGTGGAGGGATTCAGTAAGTTCTTATCTCTGCTGAGTGCCTGATGGGAGGGGTGGATGAAAAACGCTGTGAAAGTTCTCTATATATTCTGTCCTTGGTGTAGTATGCGCTGGGAGATTTGTGTTTAAAGTAACAGTACTATACTAAAAGAAAGAAAAAGAACTGTGCCTGTTTTAGAAGAAATTTGTGAGAGATTGTTTGGTCATCAGTGTGTGTTGTCACCTTCTTCTAGTTGTGTGATTTATGCCTAGCTAATTGAGGATCAGCAAAAGGAGGTAGCCAACTGCACGGCTGATCTAGTAGGTTAGAGGCTTATCACACCTGGGCCTTTCTACTTTAGTCAGCGAGGTTTTTTTGTGGTCAGAGGCACTGAGCCTTCCCACGATCCATGGAGCTGGTCTAGTAGGTTAGAGGCCTATCACACCTGGACCTTCCTACCTTAGTCAGCTGATCTAATGGGTGATAGGCAAAGAGCCTTCTCATTACATCTTGTAGGTCTACTGGGTGAGAGGAAAGGAGCCTTCCCGCTACACCTTTACAGGCTCATACTGACTTGCTACGTGTGGCCCGTGGACAAGGTCCAGGCACACTGAAAAGGCATTGGCAGAAGGGTGAGCTGTCTGGAGAAAAAGTTGAAGCCATGAGCAACTTGCTCTGTTTGCAGTCAGGGCCCCCAATGGGATCCAAAACAGCTATACAGATTGTAAAGGACAGAGAAGGAAAGGAAGCAGTGAAAATTGTTTGACCAATATTTAAAAAGGCGAACATGCCGGAGTGTGGATGTTTGGATGTACAGAAGTGGCACAGTTTCAGAGAAGATAATAGAGGCTGGATAAAAGACAAGGGAAGAGAGCAACACGTGAATACATGGTGTCGTGTGGCAGAGGAAACACAACAGTATGGAAGTAAAGAAACTACAGTAGGACATAAGGTGTATTATGACTGTTTTGATGCACAAAAATCTGTGACTATGACTGCTGGCGCCCCACCTCTTGTCTTGACTTGTAAACACTGTGGTCAGACAAACCCAGACTGTAGAGATACTTGCATGACCTGTGCTCCAACCCGACCTAACCCAATTACGCTAAATCCTGTCCGGACAAGATCACATGTAGTGACATAAGCTGACACTGTAGTGTGGGTACTGGAGACACTGACTTTTGGGGAGGAAACTGACAGCAATCCAGAGAGGGAGGAAGTTGTAGAACAGTATGTCACCCCCACTGATCATCCGGTCAACTCCACCACCAGACAACCAATCACATCAGGACCAAGAAGGGTGAGTAGGGTAAGACAGAAACAGGAATATTATCCCTGGAGCCCCTCTGACCAGCTACCTATGCTAAAACAGTTGCCTGACCCTGAGAACCAACCTTTCCACAATCTCATTGGTAATCAGGTCTGGCATTATCAAGTCTTCATGTATCACAGTGCCGGCTGCCCCAGTGTCAATCAAAATCAGTCTACTTAGTGTCCTTTTGCGACATCTGTAAAAGTCTTAATTATGCGTCCTAATATGTCACCTGCCTTTGCTCTCTCACCAACCTCTCTAGGTCTGCCCAGTTGCACTTATATGCCCGTTGTCTTTATTTGTCTGTAAAATGAGAAAGCTTGGTTCTCAAGGTCAGGCAACTGTTTTAGGGTAGCTAGCTGGTCAGAGGGTCTCCAGGGATAATACTCCTGTATCTGTCTTACTCTACTCACCCTCCTTGGTTCTGATGTGGTTGGTTGTCTGTTGGTGGAGGTGATCAGATGATCAGTGGGGGTGACATGCTGTTCTACAACTTTGGTGACAATTTACCCCCCACATGACATCCATGCCATACTCGTACAAGTTCAACCAAAACACCTGTCTATGGCCAGACAGCTCAGACTTGAATGTGCTCTAATACTAATTTGTGAATATGTCACTCTCAAAAGATGTAATGTTCTGAATCCAGCCACCCTTTCTGCCTCAGGATTCAGAAAAGGGGTAATTGATGTCAGTATTAGCCTGCATAGAACTGATGAGTCAGGAGACAGTGAGTTTTGCACACGTTCATAAAAAAAAAAGGCTGTTCCTAATGCAGATTTTGAGTTTTTTTTGTAGATGGCTCCAGATACCACCAGGATGGATGATTCTACATTGGATATGCAGTAGTATCCTCACATGAGGTAATCCGAGCTGAGCCACTCGCTCCTCACATGTCAGCGCAGGAGGCAGAGTTGAAGGAACTCACTGAGGCGTGTAGAGCTGCTGCAGGTAAAGTCGCTAATATTTACACAGATTCGAATTATGCATGAGGAATATCCCATGATTATTGCCCTATCTGGAGAAGCAGAGCGTTTCTTTTTGGGAAAGCGTTCTGCACACCCTTTTCCATGATAAGCTTGTACATGAAAAGTTCAGTGCTGATATCTTTTGGCTCCTCGTCTGTGAATAAATTGGCAAATGTTACAAACTGACACAGTTCATCAATAAAAGTAATGTCCAAGTCATCTGAATAAGACCTGACGAGTTGCTCTGCTGTGGCCTTAAGCTTGTCTGAAGACAGTTCTTTCAGATGGCTAAAAAAGCTAAATTTGTATTGTAGAAATTTGGGCTGTCTATATCAAAGACTGCTGCTGGGCTCTATATGTTAGAGGCTGCTGCTGGGCTCTATATGTATGAGAGGCTGCTGCTGGGCTGTATATGTATGAGAGGCTGCTGCTGGGCTGTATATGTATGAGAGGCTGCTGCCGGACTGTATATATTAGAAGCTGCTGCTGGGCTATATATTAGGGGCTGCTGCGGGGCTATATACAGTATATTAGGGGCTGCTGCGGGGCTATATACAGTATATTAGGGGCTGCTGCGGGGCTGTATACAGTATATCAGAGGCTGTTGCAGTGCTGGCTGTGTATAGAATAGAGGCTGAGGGGCTGTATAAAGTGTATACACAGCACTATACTGTAAACAGGTCCACACTATATACAGTGCCTTGCGAAAGTATTAGGCCCCCTTGAACTTTTCAACCTTTTCCCACATATCAGGCTTCAAACAGAAAGATACCAAATGTAAATTTTTGGTGAAGAATCAACAAGTGGAACACAGTTGTGAAGTTGAACGAAATTTATTGGTTATTTTAAATTTTTGTGGAAATTCAAAAACTGAAAAGTGGGACGGCGTGCAATATTATTCGGCCCCTTTACCTTAATACTTTGTTGCGCCACCTTTTGCTGCGATTACAGCTGCAGTCGCTTGGGGTCTGTCTCTATCAGTTTTGTACATGGAGAGACTGAAATTCTTGTCCATTCTTCGATGGCAAACAGCTCCAGCTCAGTGAGGTTTGATGGAGATCGTTTGTGAACAGCAGTTTTCGGCTCTTTCCACAGATTCTCGATTGGATTGAGGTCTGGACTTTGACTTGGCCATTCTAACACCTGAATACGTTTGTTTATGAACCATTCCATTGTAGATTTTGCTTTATGATTGGGATCATTTTCTTGTTGGAAGACAAATCTCCATCCCAGTCTCAGGTCTTTTTCAGACTCCAACAGGTTTTCTTCAAGAATGGTCCTGTATTTGGCTCCATCCATCTTCCCATCAATTTTAACCATCTTCCCTGACCCTGCTGAAGAAAAGCAGGCCCAAACCATGATGTTGCCACCACCATGTTTGACAGTGGGGATGGTGTGTTCAGGGTGATGAGCTGTGTTGCCTTTACGCCAAATGTATTGTTTGGCAGAGCACCTTCTTCCACATGTTTGGTGTCTTCCAGGTGGCTTGTTGCAAACTTTAAACGACACTTTTTATGGACATCTTTGAGAAATGGCTTTCTTCTTGCCACTCTTCCATAAAGGCCAGATTTGTGCAGTGTACGACTGATTGTTGTCCTATGGACAGACTGTCCCTCCTCAGCTGTAGATCTCTGCAGTTCATCCAGAGTGATCATGGGCCTCTTGGCTGCATCTTTGATCAGTCTTCTCCATGTTTGAGATGAAAGTTTAGAGGGACAGCCGGGTCTTGGTAGATTTGCAGTGGTATGATACTCCTTCCATTTCAATATGATCGCTTGCACAGTGCTCCTTGGGATGTTTAAAGTTTTGGAAATCATTTTGTATCCAAATCCGGCTTTAAACTTCTCCACAACGGTATCACAGACCTGCCTGTTGTGTTCCTTGGTCTTCATGATGCTCTCTGTGCTTCAAACAGAACCCTGAGACTATCCCAGAGCTGGTGCATTTATACGGAGACTTGATTATGTCGGGGTCATCACGACAATACCCTTCATCCACCAGTCATTCCAAATCAGATTAAAGCATGTTGGTACCGGATAAGAATGAGTCAGACACAATGCTGGTTCAAACTCATAGCATGCTCGTGTGTCCACACGTAGTGGGAACGTCACAGCAACAACTGAACTTTATTTCCTATACACAACATTATATGGTCCATTGGGGGAAGGTGTGCAGAGGGCAGGGTTAGGCGGGGTTTAAGCAATGTATCTAGTATTCAGTCCTTCTGGTTGGCCTGACGTCATATGATGAATCTTTCTTTGTCCACATCTTGTTAAGTTTCCATTTCTCCAGGGACGATACTTTAGCTTCAGAAACGAAAGTAGATTCTTGGCAAGAACAAAAAGTAGGGCAAAGGTGAATACTGGCAGCCATCTTAAACACAGTTAAATTTGCATTAGCAAGCGAAGGGGAAAAACTTATTGTTTCACAGCATAAGAATATATAAAAGTACAAAAGTGTATAAAGACGTATATTTTTACCTTGACAATCCCCCCTAAACACTAAGTTTTTCCCTAAAAAGAAAGATCCTTCGAGACTGTCCATGTGATGGGGAAAGGGGAGGTGGATTTCTTCATCCAGACACCTCAGAAGCTCTCCCCTTGCGAGAGGCCACCAGGCAGCTGAACCCTTCACTAGCCTCACATGGAGTTCTCCCGTTGTCCCTAGACTAAATCTCTTAGCATCATCTGAGAATAAGGGGTTTTGTCTATCTTCTTGAGGGGGACGTACTTGGGGATCTCCCCTGGATCAGTGCCATCGCACTCTAGTGGGTCTACTTCTTGGTTGAGGAAGGTGCCAGTCGGAGTTGCCTTAGTGATAATCTTTTTATACAGGGGAATAACGCAACAGAGAATTATCGATCCAACTACAAGAAGGGCAATCAGTACTAGACAAGCTTGTTGAAGGAATCCTTTGAGCCCACCCAACCAACCGGAAAAGAAAGATGTGTCTACTCCAGCATTAGTTTTTAATTCTGCTGCTAACCCATTGATCTTTTTAAGGGCTATCAAGGTCTTTCCATTTACCCCAGAGTTCTGAGGGATATAGGTAAAACATTCCTCTCCCACCATCCCACAGACTCCTACTTTCTCAGCTAAGATCATATCAAGGGCGAGTCAGTTTTGGAGGGTCATTCTAGTGTTAGGGCCTAATTCCTCAACTATACCCTGGAAAGCATCACAGGTAAAATTGACAAACCTTTGTTCACTGTAATATATATATAATTGATCCAATCAACATTTTATTAATCTGCACCTGTGGGATTAAAGAAACAAAGCTAGCATAGATCTGGTTCTCGGCTTTAAATTGGTCAGGCACCCCCCTTGGCACTCCAATGCCATCGACATATACCAATGGATCTTCTTCATAACTCATATGGAGCTGATCAAGACTTCTCCTCATTCTGGTATATTCATCAGGTGTCTCTGGATCCCAAGGTAGAATCTTGAACTGCACAGCTAGTTTAACAAGGGTACATTGACCTGTCCAGGCATTAGGCAACCTAGGACGGAGCTTACCATCTCCACATAACCAATAAATATCGTACATATACTGTGTATGATTAGCTAGCAAGTCAGTATCCAGGGAACTGTTCTCTTTGCAGAAACCTGTCTCGAAGACCCCTACTGGTGTACCTGTAGTGTCGTGGCAATTATAGCAGGTATAATTATCAGCTAATACAGTTATCCCTCCTGGGACCTTTAGTTTAGGTGCTTCATGAATTAGTGGGACATAATCTGAGCAATCAGTGGACTTTAGACCCTTCAACAGATTCATAACACAGGCAGTGGCATTGTCATCAGGAAAAAACAATGCATGTATGTATAGATATATATCCGCTGCAGCACAAGCAACACATCCTACAGAGATATTCTGGACTCTTACATTGTATCTTACCCATTCTAACCATAAATTTTTCCTTGGGGCTGTTTGTGTTTCTATGGAGAAAACTTCTTGCCAACTAAGACCTGGAATGGGGATTACTTCGTTAACTATATTTTGCAAACGTTCACCTGGGCCTGTTTTAGGTGTACTGGTAACGGGGGCCTTGGTTGGTCTGAAGCTAATATCCTGGAGCTGTATATGGCCTAAATTCCCATAGTATCCACTATTAAACACATTATGAAAATATCTTCCCAGCACAATTGTTATCTCTGGTAACACATATATAATACTGGATAATTCCCTCTACCACCCGCTGAGTCTCGGGGCACTTGACTACATCGCAGAAATCAAATCACCAGATATTTACCGGGGCCGTTAGGTTTACCCAGAGAATAGTGGCACCGGAATTCTTATTTACAATAGGGGCCGGAAAGGTAGGGTCGAGGATGGCCCCCGGCCTCAGGACCAAAAACAACAACAACATTTTCCTTCGATCACCACTGTGACTAAGCGCTGGTTCGGTCTCTTTTGCAGTGTGAAGCGTGGATCCAGGTGCTCTTTCCTTCAAGTTTTACTGACATAGCTTTTCACGACCATAAAACCACCAGGCTTCAAATTGTGACAAATATCGGTTTCTGCTGAATCTGGAAGGGAAAAAGAAACTAAAACATGGGTGTTAGCAACATTTTTTACTAAGCTGAATAACATATTGAACAGCACGGTCAGTATCTTCTGACAACTACTGAGACTGAAAATTTACAACTGAGAACCTAGCACCAAACAATATCTCCTATGGGGACAGGCCATATTTTGCAATAGGGGTAGTACGAATATGTAAGAGCCCTGGCCATGGAGCCGTAGTCTCCTGCATCATTTTGGTCAATTGTCCCTTCAGTGTGCCATTCAGCCTCTTAACTTTCCCACTAGATTGTGGATGGTACGGAGTGCTACAGTGGATCCAAACATTGTCAGAACCTCCTGATACACATGAGAAGAAAAGTCCGGGTCTTGGTCACTTTCAGCAACTTCTGGAACACAATATCTGCATATAACTTCCATCACCAGTTTCTTTGCTGTGGTCTTTGCAGTCATGTTGGTAACGGGGAATACTTCTGGCCAACTGGAGAACATGTCGACAACCACCAGACAATATTCATACCTTCCAGACTTCGGCAACGTGATGAGGTCCACCTGGAGCCTTTGGAAAGGATAGTCGGGCTTAGCAAGATACTTCGGGGGTACACGTTGAAGTTGACCGGGTTAGCAGGTCTGACAGATACCTCGATGTGTGGGCCCATGCGCCCACATGGCAATAGCAGGGTACATCCGCTTAGGGAAACACACAAGTTGGTCCTTTTTCCAGCGACCATTGTCCATACATGCTCCATCAGCTTCCACTGCTTCACTTCTTCCTTTGGAGACATTCTCTGCATCGTCATTAAGCGGTCTCGCGGGGTCTGGTAGAAAACCTCAGTCTGTCATAGATCATCAGGTTCCTGTAGAGTCAGTGTTTCTTGTAACTGTTTACGCTGAGAGTGTGTGGTCACCATAGCTGGTATGGTCAGTTCAACGGGTAGAAGAGCAGCGGCTTTTGCTTGCATATCCGCAAAGGCGTTACCACCAGTCTGTGGACTGTTCCATGGTACCGTGCTCCTTAACTTTGATAATGGCCACCTAGGTAGGTAATTCGATTGAGTCCATGAGGGCTTTAACAGCTTCAACATTCTTCACTGAGTCCCGGCGGTAGTAACAAATCCTCGATTGGTTCATAGGCTCCGAAATCATGAGCAATACCAAATGCTTACAGTGAGTCTGTGTATTTATTAGCCCGCCTGTCCTTGGCCAAAGTACATGTAGTAGACAGAGCCTGACGTTCTGCTTCTTGTGCTGACAGGGAGGGAGGGAGGGAGTGCAGCTCCGTGCACTACAGTGTCTTCTGTAGTAACAGCGTATCACGTGTGAAATCTGCCAAAATCATCACCATATCTTGAACAGTCTTTCAGGGCCTTGTAGAGAGGTTGCATTATGCGGGATGCGTCCGGTATCCACTGACAACAATAAGTACATAGTCCAAGGAAACGCTGGAGCTCAGTCACATCTTTTGGGAATGGAAGGGAGCTGACGGCTATTTTTTTTTCTTTTTTTCTGTGAGGTGTCTGGCACCCTGAAGGAGACAGTGACCCAAAAATATCACTTGACCAAGGCAGAACCGAAGTTTCAAGGCCGAAGCCCGACAGTTCAGATCTGCCAGATACTTGCGAAAACTAACAGTGGCAACAATGGCTTCCTGCTCTGTCCGTGCACACAACAAAAAACAAAAAAAAATAAATTACCCACATACTGAAGCAACATATCATAGGAATATTTTAACTGACAGGGTTAGAGACACTATCCCCCCTATTTTTATTTTTTTTTTTTATAACACATCTCATTATACTCATCTACATAGGGGTTATATAACGTAAGGACCATCTGACCATCATCTTGGCTCACCAACTCTCTAGGTCTGCTCAGGTGCACTTATACGTCCATCATATTATCTTTGTCTGTAAATTGGGAAAGGTTTGTTCTCAGGGTCAGCCAATTATTTTAGCGTAGCTAGCTAGTCAGAGGGCTTCCAGGGATAATACTCCTGTATCTGTCTTACACTACCTGGTGTGGTTGGTTCTCTGGTGGTGGGGGTGACTAGATGACCGGTTGGGGGTGACATGACATGCTGGTCTACAGCTCCTTCCCAAAAGGATTACTGTCAGCTTACTCCCAAAGTTAATGTCCCCACTACCCACAATCCTGTGTCAGCTTCTTATATCACTACATCACTACATGTGATCTTATCTGGACAGGAATCAGTGTAATTCACTTAGGTCGAGTTGCAGCACAGATTATACAAGCATTTCTCCAGTCTGGGTTTGTCTGACCGCAATAGTTACAAATCCATCTGTCCTATCTTGGTCTGAGAATTAACATGGCGAGGGAGATTTCCAGACACAGGGTTAAAATGAATATTGGAGCGTAAGACTGGATTTGTGTAAGGGAGGGGGAGCTGGAGCTGAAGTCTTCTGCTACTTGGGCCACTGATAAGGAAGCGAGCTGCGAGTTGTGTCCTTGAAGCTGCGAGGGGAGGGAGACTAGAGAGCGAGTGAGGATCGCTGCAGCTGCTGATACAGACTGGGTTAAGTTCTTCTGGAAACTTTGGCCCCCCTTTCTCTGGCCGGCAGCACAAAGAGGAGAAGTCAAAAAAAACAATTCGCGCAGGGGTTCACCCCTCCCATCGGCCACAAACACACAGATAAGAATTTACAGCATTCCTCCACACAAAAGAAGAAAAAAAAAAAAAAAACGCAGCTATTTGACTCCCCCTTCCCATGGGGTGTTTTGGAAAACCACAGTAATGGAATACAGCAATTCTCAGACTCAATTAATTTCTACAAAACCTTTCATACAACTCATTTGCCAGAACACCCTAGAAAAACTAATAATTGAGGTATTTTATAGCCAAACACGGGCTCTGCATCCTCTCATCCTCCCTCTCCATCAACCTCTTTGCTCGTTCTTTAAACCTCGCGCAACTCGCAGATGAGCTTGCACTTGTTCTAACAGTCCTTCATCTTTCAACATTCTTGACTGCCTTCTTGCCCTCCCGTGACTCTACTATTGTCTTGACTTCCACAGCATCCTCATCTAACCTGTGGGGCACGGACTTCTTCTGCCATAAGAGACGCAACATGACTCACAGAATACTACGCCCTTCTGCAGTAGGCCGCTGACAGCGACAGCAACACTTGTGTCCTTAGCACGGAGCCTCACGTTCGACGTGCTATGAATAAAGAGCCTCGCGCTCAATATTTTTCCCTAACCTGAACACCAGTGATTACAGTCTGCCCTGTCACGATATTCTAAACATTGGGAGGCGGTCTCCTAGTGAGACCCCTCCACTGAGATTCTGGTGGTCCCCCCACTTGGGACGTCTTAATTACCAATGTGATTCTGGTGGTCCCCCCACTCGGGACGTCTTAATTACCAATGTGATTCTGGTGGTCCCCCCACTCGGGACGTCTTAATTACCAATGTGATTCTGGTGGTCCCCCCACTCGGGACGTCTTAATTACCAATGTGTGCAAGTAAGTGATTCTGGTGGTCCCCCTCTTGGGACATCTTAATTACCAACGTGATTCTGGTGGTCCCCCCACTTGGGACGTCTTAATTACCAATGTGATTCTGGTGGTCCCCCCCTTGGGACGTCTTAATTACCAATGTGTGCAAGTAAGTGATTCTGGTGGTCCCCCTCTTGGGACGTCTTAATTACCAACGTGTACAATATCACAGAGGCTGCGTCTCCTATCCCTTTCTCTCAGCCGCCCCCAATCCACAACTTCTTCAATCTTTCACTCTATCACTACTAGACAATAGTCACGGGTAGGGTGGTTGAATGGAGTACAATGACCGGTGGAGGAGGTGTGGTGTACACGAGGACGCGCAGAGTGCGACGTCTCTCAGTTGCTGGTTCGAAGCGTGGCACGGGATCGCGCTCGGTCTCACCACTCGACCAATCACTCCCCAGACCCAAGGAGACCACAGACTAACCAATAACGGCTGAAACACTAGCAAGTGTGACACATACATAGTATGCGATCTCCACTTACCATGTTTGGAGGGTGATCAGTCCTCGAGGTCAGCCACTACGGGTGTCGTCCACGGACGTCCAGGCATGGGTCCAGGGGGTCTCGGATCGCGGCCACGCCCCACGTTGGTTGCGCCAAATTGTCGGGGTCGTCACGACAATACCCTTCATCCACCAGTCATTCCAAATCAGATTAAAGCATGTTGGTACCGGATAAGAATGAGTCAGACACAATGCTGGTTCAAACTCATAGCATGCTCGTGTGTCCACACGTAGTGGGAACGTCACAGCAACAACTGAACTTTATTTCCTATACACAACATTATATGGTCCATTGGGTGAAGGTGTGCAGAGGGCAGGGTTAGGCGGGGTTTAAGCAATGTATCTAGTATTCAGTCCTTCTGGTTGGCCTGACGTCATATGATGAATCTTTCTTTGTCCACATCTTGTTAAGTTTCCATTTCTCCAGGGACGATACTTTAGCTTCAGAAACGAAAGTAGATTCTTGGCAAGAACAAAAAGTAGGGCAAAGGTGAATACTGGCAGCCATCTTAAATACAGTTAAATTTGCATTAGCAAGCGAAGGGGAAAAACTTATTGTTTCACAGCATAAGAATATATAAAAGTACAAAAGTGTATAAAGACGTATATTTTTACCTTGACAATTACACACAGGTGGATTATATTTATCATCATTAGGCATTTAGGACAACATTGGATCATTCAGAGATCCACAATGAACTTCTAGAGGGAGTTTGCTGCACTGACAGTAAAGGAGCCAAATAATATTGCACGCCTCACTTTTCAGTTTTTGAATGTCCACAAAAATTTGAAATAACCAATAAATTTCGTTCAACTTCACAATTGTGTTCCACTTGTTGATTCTTCACTAAAAATTTACATTTGGTATCTTTATGGTTGAAGCATGATATGTGGGAAAAGTTGAAAAGTTCCAGGGAGCTGAATACTTTCGGAAGGCACTGTACAACAGTATACACAGGCACACTATAATGCAGGATATAGTGTGGACCTGTATATACAGTATAGTACTGTGTAGGACAGGAGCTGCAAGAAAGATACACAGATAGACAGACACACAAACAGACAGAGATCATACTCACCCACCGCGACACTGTGAAGACTGAACCACTTCACCTCTGGATCTGTAGTGACTGAAGATCCAGAGTGAAGTCCTGCCGCACTCCGCGGTGAAGAATCCTCTTCTCGCGCCGACATCGTGGCTCCATCTCCTTCCTCGAAGGTCGCTAAACAAACTCTCATCTGATCTAATCCGAGGGAGCGATCATATAGCTGAATAGGTAGCACCTAGAAGCTTCTGTTAGGATCGGAGAAGGCTGCCGCATGCCATAAGCTAAGCATTAGGTACAGGGAGGAACTAAGGAAGTCTGGCTAGGCTAGCCAGGTCAGTGGATGCTGGCGCAGGTCAGGTGCCATGACTCTGCCGCTCTGCGCCAGCCACTGAGATGTAGGACCGTAGCCAGCTCCCTACACTTTCAATAGTTTCTCTTTTGTTAAACGTTCCTGATCATTAGAAACAGTTCACAGCAAAGAGACATGTATTTTACATGTTTTGAGATATTTATCCCTATATTGGTGGGAGGCCCTGCTTGGTGGTGGCCCAGGGCCTGGGCCCCTTGGCCCCCCCTAAATCCGGGCCTGTTACCCAGGGTGATCCTCTAGGAAAACAGCGAGATAAAGCATCTGCCTCAATGTTCGTATTCCCAACCTATACATCACAAAAAAGTTAAATCTGGTGAAGAAGAATGACCATCTAGCTTCTCTAGGTATGAGATGTTTATGATCGGTGATTACTATGACCAGATGTACTGCCCCTTCAAAAAAAGGTCACCACTCTTCAAAAGCCAACTTTATTGCCAAGAGTTCCCTACTAGCAATATCGTAGTTTTTCTCACCTGACAACAGGTTGTTGTTTTTTTTAAAGTATGCACACGGATGCCATTTACTTGGAGATGTGCCCTGCTGTAATACACTTCAGACGTGTCAACCTCTACAATGAATGACTGAGTGATGTCAGGTTATATAAGAATCGGCACAGAAGCAAAACATTTCTTTAAGATATCAAATGCCTCACTTACCGAACTGGACGATTTAGAAAAGTCCCTTTCCTAGACATATCGGTCAGAGGTTTGACCACTATCAAAAAGTTTTTGATGAACTTACGGTAGTAGTTGGCGAAACCTAAAAACCTTTGTAAAGCACTTAAGTCCTCAGGACGATGCAAATCCATTACCGCCCTGATTTTAGGTAGAGCCATGCGAAACCAGTGGACGATAAGTAATAACCCAGAAAAGGGATCTCCTGAAATGAGAACATACATTTCTCTGGCTTGACACCTAATTTATTGTCTCTGAGTATCTGTAAGACCTGACTGACATGTACCTGATCTGACTCGAGGTCAGACGAATAAATCAACATGTCATCAAGATAGATTACAACAAATCTACCTACCAGGTGACTAAAGTGCTGAAACATGGCAGGAGCATTAGTCAACCCAAATGGCATCACAAAATTTTCATAATGACCCTCAGGTGTATTACAGGCTGTCTTCTACTCATCCCCTCCTAAATTTGAATGAGATTATATGCCCTCCAGAGATCCAGTTGAGAAAAACATTTTTCCCCAAGGATCTGGTCAAAGAGATCCGAAATGAGAATGAGAAGATATGGATCCTGGACCGTGATTCAATTAAGCTCGCGGAAGTTTATCCGGTGACGTAACCACCCATCTTGTTTCCTAGCAAAGAAAAAAAAATGCTGCAACCGGAGATGAGGTATGTCTGATCTGGCCCTTTGCCAGAATTTTGGCACTATAGTTCTTCATGGCCTGCCTCTCCTAACCAAAAATATTATGTAACCTGCTCTCGGGCAGCTTGGCCCAAACAATTAGATTAACAACACAATCGTAAGGACAATGAGGAGGGAGTTTTTGACACCTCTGTTCTGAAAACATATCCCTCGAAGTGAGACAGGTATTCCGGGAGAGACTGCGAATCCACCCTGGCTAACTGGGTGCCCAAGCAGTGTCCTTGACAACACTCACTCCGCTCCACCTTACCACCTCAAGAGTCTGCCAGTCCACTATGGGATTGTGCAGCGTAAGCCAAGGTAGTCCAAGAACCACAGGATAGGGCAAGCCCTCAAGCACATATCAATCAATTAATTCCAAGAGCATGGCCCCTACCTGCAGAGGTATAACTCGAGTGACCTGAGTAAAATACCCCTAGTTCAAGGGTGCAGAACCAATGGCGATTATGGCTCTGGCCTAGACAGTTTATGTGTCTTGGGACCCTGGTCCTGGATGAACCTAGCATCAATCAGATTAAACCCTGCCCTACTGTCCAGAAAGGCTGAAATTACCACCTTACTTTTGCCAAGCTGAATCTCGAATGGTAAAAAAATGAGACCTACCCACAGAGGAAATATGTACACCCGAGTGATTAATCTCCCCACAACCCGGGCTCTTTAGTTTTCTGGCAGCTGTTTGCGATTATGTATGGAAGGACAGGTACCCACAAAATGACCCTTCCCACACAGAAAAAAACACACTTCCCCTTTACTCCAAACTGCAGGAGGATTCATAAATGAGCCGTCCCCCTCAACTGTATGCGTTCCTTGGTTGACCAGCCCTGCTTTCCCTTGACCCCGGGACCCAAACCGAAAACTGTTTCCTTATGTCTCTGCCGAAGACGGTGGTCTACGCGGATAGGCAGAGTCATGGCTGCCTCCAGGGAAACTGTGGTCTCATACAGGGCAAAGGCATCCTTTACCCTCATAGAAAGCCCCTTACAGAACTGGCTAAGAAGCACGGGGTCATTCTACTTAGTATACGAAGACCACCTAGGGAACTCGGAGCAATACTCCTCCGCAGACAGATGTCCCTGCTGAAGCTGCCATAGTGTAGATTCAGCCAGAAAGATGCTGTCAGAGTCGTCGTGTATATAACCCAGAGGCAGAAAAAATTCCTCAATTGTCCGAGGTGCCTGAGAGTCACATGTGAGAGAAAATGCCCAGGCTTGGGGTTACCCTGGAGGAGAGAAATTACGATCCCCACCTGTTGCTCCTTGGTACCTGAGGAGGAGGTAATTTAAAATACAGTTTACAGGTCTCCCTGAAAACAACAAACTTACCTGACCCCCAGAAAAGCTATTCGGTAGAGCGATCATGGACTCCACAAGAGGCTGCCGGAGAACCGCGGGCACTAAACCTGAGGTGTTTGTGTGCTGCAAAATGGTGTGTAAGTCTGCCACCTCCTGAGTTGCTGCAGTTGCCCTGCCATAGCAGCCACTGGATCCATAATGGATCAAAAAGGTATGGGCCAGTGTTAATGTCACAGGTGTAAGGACTTTGGTCGATAACCAGGTCCCTAGAACCAGGGGCATCTGTCACGATCCATTTTTGGATCGTGGCAGCTCTGGTTCCACTCTGCTTTAAACGTTGCTTTTTCCTTTCAGGACCATCGGGGGTTAATGTCAGTTTTTGCCCCCCTCCACTGGCAATCTGGTGTAACTGCAGTCCTGTTGGGTCAGCTGATGTGGTGGTGACCACTTCCACCTTCCTTTAAATGGTCACCAGATGCATCAGCTGACTGTTCGTGATAGTTTCTCTGGAGACCAGCCAATGTGTAAGGAGCTCTCTGGTGCCACCGTGTATCAGCTGTTTGAGGTCCTGGTGTCCTATCCTATGCTGAGTGGAGTTTGGAGTCTGGCTTGACTGTCATCTGCGGTGTGGAGCTTGGCAGCTGAGTCTGGAAGCTAAGCGTGGTGTTTTTTCCTCATCCTTTGTGTTTGTCACGATCCCCTGTGTGGTACCATCTGCAGTGCTCCTTGCCAGCCAATGAACTAGCCAGGGCAGTGTGAGGTGACAACTAGGGACGAGGTGCCTGACGGTGGCGGGGGGGGGGGGGGGGGGAGGGGGTTCCACTTAGGGCGTTAGGGGAGTGCAGGGAAAGGCTCAGGTTTGAGCAGGAGGTGACCATTCCTTCATTTCCCTATTGATAGGGCCTTCCTCCCCCTTTTTCCATCTCATTGTGAGTTTGTTGTGCCGGCCGCTTACCAACCCCTGTTGGGTCGCAATGCATATCATTACAGCACCATGGTCTATCCATGTCCCCCGGATTATTCCAGAAAGTGGAGATGCCGGGCTCTCGTGCCTTGCTATGCTCGTATGTCAATTCTCATCTGTTTCCTCCTCCACCTAAGGAGGTGGGAAGCCGAAGTGTATAGGATAACACTAATCAGACAAACAAGGGAAGACGGACAGGTAAAAATGAAAATACCAACTGTCACGACTCAGTTGTCGTGTGTCCCAGGGCCAGGGGCTCCTTGCCTGTCCCCAATGCTTAGGGGTGCCCTAGCTCTCCCTGTTCCCCGGATTACTTCTGATTGTGACGATGCCACGACCACGTACCTTGTCTTAGTTCCTGAATCCGCCCTCAATCTGTACCCTCCCCCCACCCAGGGAAGAGGGGAGTAGTAGATTACCGTAATACACCAACCAGACTAACAAGATAATACGCGCAAGGATAAAGGAAAATACCAATCATACTAATATATTCACAAAAACAACATAGGTAAATGCCGGTGAGTGGGGATGGGGTTACATCAAAGTAGGAGAAAAAAAAGGGAATTATCACACATTCAAAACCATCAACAACCTTCAGCCATGCAGCATAAGCTACACTGACAATGAGTGCTAGCCAGGACTCAGTTTACATAGGAGATGGGAGTGGTGAACAGTGCACAGCTGAGAGCATTAAGGCAAGTAAGCTTCCAGAAGTTCTCAACTGAGCAGATTAACCCCTGCACTACTAAAAGAAATTTACACCATTTGATATGAAGATGAAGTGTTTCTAATCAGTACATGAGTAGGAGAAATCAGACACTGCAGTCTTCTGGTTCCTTTCTGTCGTGGCAAACCTGTGACACCAACCATACAAAATACTGACACCAAACAGCTATGCTCTTATATGAACCCCTATCTGTCCCCTCCCACACCCATGGTAGTAGAAAGTGGAGATGTATAGGAACACACTAACCAGACAAATAAGGGGAGACGGACAGGGATAAATGAAAATACCAACCACACAAAATGCACTCACCAAACAGAGTGGGACACAGGGGAGTTAAAGGAAGGAGAAACCAAATAGGAGAGGTCGAGGACGTGCACCCAGACAAAACTCCAAGCAACAATCTCCTGAACAATCTCCAAACACTAATTCCAACCACAAACTACACCTCCAACACCAGAACCAGACAGAAAGAACTAACACTGGCAATCCCTAAGTGCCAGAGGTAAGCATATATAAGCATAAGAGCATATAATAGCAGAGAGGAGTGGCCAATGCTGAACAACTGAGACAATCCAGGTAGGAAATCTCCAGGAGCTTCAACTAAATAGATTAACCCTGCACGGCTAGCAAGAAAAAAACCTGCACTGTGTAATACGAAGGTGAAGTACTTCTAACAAGTACAGGAGTGCATAAAACAAGACACCACGGACTTCTCTGTCATGATATCCTCATGACACAGAGGAGCAACTACAGACAGGCACACAGACTGAGGAGTGCTGACAAGGGCACAGACTGAGACAAGTGCCTACAGACCGTCGCACATACAAAGTAGCCCCTACAGACAGGCATACAAACTAAAAAGAATAGCGCCTACAGACAGGTGCACAGACTGAGAGGAGCGCCTACACCTGTATTTGGTCTCACTGTGGATCTGAATCCTGGTACCTAATGGCAGTCAGGGTACCTCTGGTGAGCACATGGAGTGCTGTGCGGCCCTCCAAAGAAATGCCACCAACACCATTACTGACCCACTGCCAAATCAGTCAAGCCGGAGAATGTTTCATGCAGAACGTTCTCCACGGCGTCTCCAGACTCTGTCACATTTATCATATGAGCTCAGTGTGAACCTGCTCTCATCCATGAAGAGCCAATCTTGGTGTTCTCTGGCAAATGCCAATCACCCTGCACTGTCTTGGACTGAAAGCCAACACATACTTGTGGACGACGGGCCTCATACCACCCTAATGGAGTCTGTTTCTCGCAGGTTGAGCAGACACATGGATATTAGTGGTCATTATGCAGGGCTCTGGCACTGCTTCTCCTTGCACAAAGCAGGAGGTAGCGGTCCTGCTGCTGGGTTGTTGCCCTCCTACGGCCCCCTCCTTGTCTCTTGGTGTACTGGCCTGTCTTATAGCATGTGCTCCATGGACACAGCTTTCCTTCTTGCCACAGCTCGCATTGATGTGCCATTGATGAGCTGCACTACCTGAGCCCCTTCTGTGGGTTGTAGACAATGCTCCATGCGACTGTACAATACCACTAGGGGCGAGAGCAATGACAAAATGCCAAAGTGAACAAAACAACAGCCAAAAAGGGATAAGAACAGAGAAATGGTCTGTGGTCACCCCTCAGAACCGCTCCTTTGTAGGGGTTGTTTTGCTAATTGCCGATCATTTCTACCTGGTGTTTGTCCCATTTGCACAACAACAGGAGAAACTGAATTACGATTAGTGTGGCTTCATAACTGGACAGGTTAATTTCACAGATTGACTTGGAGTTACATTGTGTTGTTTAAGTGTTCCCTTTATTTTTTCAGCAGTGTATATGATCCATAACAATACTGCCACTAAGAGGCAGATTTATGTAAAAATGTGTAAAATTCATCCAACACCCACTTACAAAAAATTAAGGACCAGTGGAAGTGTCTGAATCATAGCTAGCAAGCAAGTAGGGGTGAGCATCACTCCTCATCTCAGAACGAAGTAGGAAGCTCCAGCCTGTGTAGCCAACATTGTAGAAGGAGACTGTTACGGGCTCACCGGGTGAGGTGGATTCTCCAAGCCATATGTCAGGGTGAGCAACTCTGAACAAAGGTGAAGGCACAGTGGGTAAGATTTGCCGAACAGCACGTTGATTAGCGAAGACCAGGACAGCGGGCAAACAAGAGGAGCAGGAACACCAGAAGACAAAGAGCCATGACTGTGGATAAGCACAAGGACTGTAGATGTATGGTTGTCCAGGACTTGCAGCAATCAAATTATTAATTGCAGCGTTGCATGTCATCAGCAGATGGTCTATGGCCGAAGTATACGCACTCAGCAAACGAATGGCTAACTGCAGGCAGTACTGATGAACAGGCAAACTGTAAGTAAAGTAAAGTAGCAGCAGCTTAAAAATGTGAACAACACCATTATTAGCACAGAAGGGCTTACTATGCTTACAGCAGAGGAATGGTTGACAGCAGGTCTGAGGTAAATGCTGACAGATGATAAACAAGCAGGCGTTCACTGAAGAGATGTGGATCGCGGAATATATACCATAGCACCCTATTCCCACCTCCGTACTGACGCTATTCCAGCAGTGTCGGTGCCAGGTCTCCCCCGAGCTCGGGTGACATTGTTTTGCCATGCGAGACCTCCGAGAGCGCAGCCGCTCACTGGCTGCAGGGCTTATGTGGCATAATAATGGCACGTGAGCCTCGGCACCATCATTGCTGGAAGCGTATCTACCTGGCCCCTGCACCAAGCCGTGGATAAGTAATCAGGAGTGTTTGGACCTTAATGCACCGATATGAACCACAAAGCCAATATTGAAGTAAGGATTTATAGGATTGGCTACTAAAAAAAATGAATCACAGTTAAAGGGGTTGTCAAGAACTTTTAAAGGGAACCTGTCACCCCGTTTTTTGAGATTGAGCTATAAATACTGTTAAATAGGGCCTGCGCTGTGTGTTCCTATAGTGTATGTAGTGTACCCCGATTCCCCACCTATGCTGAGAAATAACTTACCAAAGTCGCCGTTTTCGCCTGTCAATCAGGCTGGTCAGATCGGGAGGGCGTGGTGACATCGCTGGTTCTTCCTCAGCTTTACGTTGGTGGCGTAGTGGTGAAGACACAGCGCGCGATCTGCGCTGTCATCCCTTTCGTCGGTGGGGGCGGCCATCTTCCTGGGGCCGCGCATGCGCAGATCGAGTGCTCTGCTGCACGGGGCTTCAGGAAAATGGCCGCGGGATGCCGCGCGTGCGCATTAGAGATCGCGGCGGCCATTTTCCCAAAGCCGAGATGCAAACTTGGCTTTGGGAAAATGGCCGCCGCCGCGATCTCTAATGCGCACGCGCGGCATCCCGCGGCCATTTTCCTGAAGCCCCGTGCAGCAGAGCACTCGATCTGCGCACGCGCGGCCCCAGGAAGATGGCCGCCCCCACCGACGAAAGGGATGACAGCGCAGATCGCGCGCTGTGTCTTCACCACTACGCCACTACGCCACCAACGTAAAGCTGAGGAAGAACCAGCGATGTCACCACGCCCTCCCGACCTGACCAGCCTGATTGACAGGCGAAAACGGCGACTTTGGTAAGCTATTTCTCAGCATACATGGGGAATCGGGGTACACTACATACACTATAGGAACACACAGCGCAGGCCCTATTTAACAGTATTTATAGCTCAATCTCAAAAAACGGGGTGACAGGTTCCCTTTAACACAGATATAGGTCAGCAATGTGAGGCCGGTGGGGTCCATGGGCAGCGCCGCTCATGGTGCAGTGGTCATTTTCAGTACTACAACACAGCGCTTATAAATGCATGTGATCTGAGCTGCAGTACCGAGCTGCAGTACCGAGAGGGGCCACAAGGTGGAGCCGGTCCGGTGCCGTTACACATTACTTCTGGCTCATATAGTGTAACTATGTGTACGACAGCGCCCCTACAGGCAGAATTTAGGACACATAAAAAGCGCACGCAGGCGCAGTATGCTTTCATCACACGCATGCGCAAACAGCCGTTCTCTTCCATCACAATCGCGGTGAGGGACGCAGCCAGCAGGGTGCAGCAAGATGTCGTCGGCTGCGGCTGCGAACGGCAACGGAATGGAGGTGGACGGAGCTGGTGAGTAATCCACCGGTCAGGAGAGCGGGGATACCACAAAAGAGGTCGGTTAGATGAGGAAGAAGATCGGTGCTGGTGAATGAATGGTCGGTAGGAAACTGAGCGTGACGGAGCCTCCTGCTGTGCGCCGGAGGTGGTAGGCGGGAGCACAACGGGGAAGTGTGATTGGTTCATTGACCTGTCAGTCAGGCGTGGAGAGGATGTGACGTCACTGTTATTATCTTTGTGCCTATAAAGCGCTTGTAATATGGCTGCTACATTATTAGTGCTGAGGAGCCGAGTCATGTGCCCCGTGTATACCGCTGGTGTGCCCCCCGTATACTGCTGGAGTCACTGTGAACATACATTACATTACTGATCCTGAGTTACCTCCTGTATTATACCCCAGAGCTGCACTCACTATTCTGCTGGTGCAGTCACTTGTGTACATACATTACATTACTGATCCTGAGTTACATCCTGTATTATACTCCAGAGCTGCACTCACTATTCTGCTGGTGCAGTCACTTGTGTACATACATTACATTACTGATCCTGAGTTACATCCTGTATTATACTCCAGAGCTGCACTCACTATTCTGCTGGTGCAGTCACTGTGTACATACATTACATTACTGATCCTGAGTTACATCCTGTATTATACCCCAGAGCTGCATTCACTATTCTGCTGGTGCAGTCACTGTGTACATACATTACATTACTGATCCTGAGTTACATCCTGTATTATACCCCAGAGCTGCACTCACTATTCTGCTGGGGCAGTCACTGTGTATATACATTACATTACTGATCCTGAGTTACATCCTGTATTATACTCCAGAGCTGCACTCACTATTCTGCTGGTGCAGTCACTGTGTACATACATTACTGATCCTGAGTTACATCCTGTATTATACCCCAGAGCTGCACTCACTATTCTGCTGGTGCAGTCACTGTGTACATACATTACTGATCCTGAGTTACATCCTGTATTATACCCCAGAGCTGCACTCACTATTCTGCTGGTGCAGTCACTGTGTACATACATTACATTACTGATCCTGAGTTACATCCTGTATTATACTCCAGAGCTGCACTCACTATTCTGCTGGTGCAGTCACTGTGTACATACATTACATTACTGATCCTGAGTTACATCCTGTGTTATACCCCAGAGCTGCACTCACTATTCTGCTGGTGCAGTCACTGTGTACATACATTACTGATCCTGAGTTACATCCTGTATTATACTCCAGAGCTGCACTCACTATTCTGCTGGTGCAGTCACTGTGTACATACATTACATTACTGATCCTGAGTTACATCCTGTATTATACCCCAGAGCTGCACTCACTATTCTGCTGGTGCAGTCACTGTGTACATACATTACATTACTGATCCTGAGTTACATCCTGTATTATACTCCAGAGCTGCACTCCCTATTCTGCTGGTGCAGTCACTGTGTACATACATTACATTACTGATCCTGAGTTACATCCTGTATTATACCCCAGAGCTGCACTCACTATTCTGCTGGTGCAGTCACTGTGTACATACATTACATTACTGATCCTGAGTTACATCCTGTATTATACCCCAGAGCTGCACTCACTATTCTGCTGGTGCAGTCACTGTGTACATACATTACTGATCCTGAGTACATCCTGTATTATACCCCAGAGCTGCACTCACTATTCTGCTAGTGCAGTCACTGTGTACATACATTACATTACTGATCCTGAGTTACATCCTGTATCATACTCCAGAGCTGCACTCACTATTCTGCTAGTGCAGTCACTGTGTACATACATTACTGATCCTGAGTTACCTCCTGTATTATACCCCAGAGCTGCACTCACTATTCTGCTAGTGCAGTCACTGTGTACATACATTACTGATCCTGAGTTACTTCCTGTATTATACCCCAGAGCTGCACTCACTATTCTGCGGGTGCAGTCACTGTGTACATTACATTACTGATCCTGAATTACCTCCTGTATTATACCCCAGAGCTGCACTCACTATTCTGTGGGTGCAGTCACTGTGTACATACATTACATTACTGATCCTGAGTTACATCCTGTATTATACCCCAGAGCTGCGCTCACTATTCTGCTGGTGCAGTGACTGTGTACATACATTACATTACTGATCCTGAGTTACCTCCTGTATTATACCCCAGAGCTGCACTCACTATTCTGCTGGTGCAGTGACTGTGTACATACATTACATTACTGATCCTGAGTTACATCCTGTATTATACCCCAGAGCTGCGCTCACTATTCTGCTGGTGCAGTCACTGTGTACATACATGACATTACTGATCCTGAGTTACCTCCTGTATTATACCCCAGAGCTGCGCTCACTATTCTGCTGGTGCAGTCACTGTGTACACACATTACTGATCCTGAATTACCTCCTGTATTATACCCCAGAGCTGCGCTCACTATTCTGCTGGTGCGGTCCCTGTGATGTCGCTGACACTTGCTGTGCTTCTCTCCTGTCCCCCTGTAGTTGCCCCCGCGGTGATGGCTCAGGGGGTCACCGGCAGTGTGGCTGTGGCTCTTCACCCCTTGGTGATCCTGAATATCTCTGACCACTGGATCCGGATGAGGTCCCAGGAGGGCCGCCCCGTGCAGGGTAAGTGTCCGCGCCCCCCGCCCTGGTGCCGCCCCGATGTCCCTGCGCTGCCCCCGCTCAGCTGTCGCTCCTCTCCCTGCAGTGATTGGAGCGCTCATTGGGAAGCAGGAAGGACGGAACATCGAGGTGATGAATTCGTTCGAGCTTCTGTCCCAGATCAACGATGAGAAGATCACCATCAACAAGGAGTACTACTACACCAAGGAGGAGCAGTGTGAGCAGTAGGGGCCCGCAGGGAGCAGTGTAACCCCCTGTTACAGACTGTAGGGGGTGCCAGGTTCCACATTCTGGTGCATTGCTGGAGTAACCTTTAACCCTTTTATACTGTGTTTTTTATTTCTGCAGTTAAACAGGTGTTTAAGGAAATGGAGTTCCTGGGCTGGTACACGACGGGAGGTCCCCCTGACCCCTCCGATATTCACGTACACAAACAGGTACCCGGAAACTTCTATAGCTCCAGAGCTGCACTCTCTGTTCTACTGTTACATCGTGTATTATATGTCCGGTACATCCACAGCTGCATTCATACTTCTGCTCTCACATCACGTTTTATACTTCATCCACTGGTCCAGCATTATTGTCACATCCCATTGTTCCATCTGGAGCTGTATTTACACTTCTGCTTTACATCCCATCTTAAACTCATACTTTGGTGACTGCGCTGGCCGCTCCATTACAGATAGAATACCAGCGGCTGCTTCTTCCCTAAATAGTTCCTGCATAATTTGGAGGTGTGCTTTGGGTCACTGTCCTGTTGTAGGATGAAATTGGCTCCAACAAGCGCTGTCCACAGGGTATGCCATGGCGTTGTAAAATGGAGTGATAGCCTTCATTATTCAATATCCACTTTCCCAGCACCAAAGCAACCCCAGACCATCACATGACCTCCACCATGCTTGACAAATGGCGTCACACTCTTCCAGCATCTTTTCAGTTGTTCTGCATCTCACAAACGTTCTTCTGCGTGATCCAAGCACCTCAAACTTGGATTCGTCTGTCCATAACACTTTTTTATTCAGTCGCCATGACAGCACAACGAGAGAGGGGATCCGCCCTTCAGGGACAGGAAACCTACAGACATAAAAAGGGCAGTACCTCTCTCCCACGTCAGTTGGTTTCCTGTCCCTGACAGTGGAACCTCTTCAGACAAGCCCTGAGAAGAGGGTCGAAGCTATGAAGATATCCCCACTCCTGGCAGGCCGATGCAGGTAGCGGGGGTCCCCTACCTCGGCCTGATCAGGAGGCAGGAAGCACCACACGGCAGGGGGACTGTTAGTGTAGGTGGCGGCAGGAGGAAGCAGCCTCGAGCATATAGGCTGGCTTCTATGGTGTCCTGGATAAGGTACCTGGGGTGTGTGCTGGGTTCCCGGGAGCCAGTCGGTGCCTTACGGGGGTGCGGCATCGGTCCAGTGAGTGCCCGCTGCCGTCCTGGTCCACGTGTCGGCTGTGCGCCGCTGCCGCGTCCGGAAGGGGCGTGTCCGGATGACGCGGCGAGCGGCGCGGCCGGATGACGCGGACGGGCATGCGCAGTGGCGCCGTTCGCTGGCTAATGGCGGCGCCCAACTGCGGGGACGATCAGGGCTTCGGGGGAGGGCGGCGCAGTACGCATAATGGCCCCATCAATCGAATGACACCTGGGACTCCCTGCCTACCCCCATCCGGGGCGGTACCTTGGGGGCATTATTTAAGGCTGCAAGCTGGGATGGCTCATGTTCCTTGCCCATTTCATTATGGAGTCGCCAGAAGGAACTATCGACAGCCAGCAGCAGTCAGAAAAGCCTCGAAGAAGCTCCCAGCGTCGGTCTAGTGGCAGTAGCCGCACTGGTGGAGCTAAGGAGGCTCGAGTTTCTATACCGAAGTCCTCAAGCCGTAAAGAATTGCCGGCTACGAAGGACCCCCCCATCTACGGTACCACTCATTACTGGCGGGGTAAGTGATCTTCGTGAAAGTTCACTTAGTGATGGTTGTGTTCCCCTTGTTCTTTTCCTCTCTCCTTACTAGGGGAGAAAAAGTTCGTCTAAAGCTAAACATAGACAGTGTGCTGAATGTGCAGAGCCGCTTCCGGATGGGCATTTGAAAAAGTTATGCAAATCATGTATTCAACGCCTGCTGGAGGAGGAGGCTCCTGATCTAACCTCTACAATAAGAGAGATGGTTGGGCAGGAAATCAAAAATTCTGTGAGATCCAGGCCTCGGGAAACGAAGGTTAAAAAATCTTCCCCGTTATCTGACGTGGATTCAGACTCGGGTGAGCTGAGCTCAGGGTCCCTCCCGTCTACTTCTTCCTCTGAAGATCAACAGTCCAGTCAAGCCTGCTTGTCCCTGGATAGGGTTAACCATCTAGTTAAAGCGGTTAACAGCACAATGGGGATAGAGCAGAGGTCCCCAACTCCAGTCCTCAAGGCCCACCAACAGGTCATGTTTTCAGGATTTCCTTTGCATTGCACAGGTGATGCAATTATTACCTGGGTAAGACTAAGGAAATCCTGAAAACATGACATGTTGGTGGGCCTTGAGGACTGGAGTTGGGGACCCCTGGGATAGAGGATACCCAGTCGGAACATTCCATTCAGGATGTTATGTTCAAAGGTATTGAGCGGAAGTCACGAAGAGCCTTTCCAGTGGTTGATAAAATCAAATTACTAATCTCAAAGGAATGGAAGAAACCAGAGAGGAAGGGTTCGCTTCCGCCAGCTTTTAAAAGAAGATATCCTTTTGAAGAGGAGGCTTCATCCTCATGGGATAAAGTTCCGAAACTGGATGCGGCAGTCGCCAAGGCATGCAAAAAAACACCTCTCCCCTTTGACGACTTGGGGAACTTGAAGGATCCATTAGATAGGAAAGCTGATACCTTCCTTAAAGGGGCTTGGGAGACTTCAGCGGGGTCCTTGAGACCAGCTATAGCAGCCACCTGTACAGCCCGGTCCCTGATGGTATGGTTAGGTCACCTTGAAGACCAGCTCAAGGATAAAGTCCCTAGGGCAGAAATACTATCCTCTATGCCTATAATCCAGGATGCAGCAGCTTTCCTTTCGGATGCATCGGCAGACTCGGTCAGGTTGGCCGCCAGGTCCTCGGCGTTATCTAACGCAGCCCGAAGAGCGCTATGGATAAAGTGTTGGCCAGGGGACTTACAGGCCAGAACAAAGTTATGTGGCATTCCCTGTGAAGGAGCTCACTTATTCGGACCGGTCGTAGATGAGCTGTTGGAAAAAGCAGGAGATAATAAAAAACGCTTTCCCTTCCTAGGAAGACCCTTCTACAGACGAGATTATAATAGAGGATGGTCCAACCGCAGAAGGCCATATAGAGAATCTAACAGAGAATCTACCAGATATGACAGCAGCAGAAGGAGGGGTAAAGGATTTATGTTTAATCCCTCACGAGATGTTAAAAAACCACAATGACTAGCGGACCAGGTGGGGGGTAGGCTTTCGGGCCTTCTACCCAGCCTGGGTACGGATTACAAACAATCCATGGATTCTAAGCATTGTGGGGAAAGGCCTAACCTTTGACTTCCACCATACTCCTCGGGACAAATTTATGTTGACACCTGTTCGTTCCTCCTCTACAGAACAGTTGGCGCTGGAGTCTGAGGTCCGGGAACTCCAACAGAAGAAAGTTCTAGTCAAAGTCCCTACGGGCGAGGAAGGTAGGGGGTTTTATTCCCCTCTGTTCCTGATCAAAAAAACCTGATGGTTCATATCGCACCATTATCAATTTGAAAGGCCTGAACAATTTTTTGTTGATACCCTCCTTCAAAATGGAGTCGGTCAAGACAGCAATAAAATTACTCTTTAACCATTGTTTTATGGTTGTCTTAGATCTCAAAGACGCCTATTACCATGTTCCAATACATGTAGATCATCAGAGGTTTCTTAGGGTGGCGGTTTCACTAGCTGGCATGGTCGAACATTTTCAATATCAGGCACTTCCTTTCGGAGTCGCAATTGCACCTCGGGTGTTCACAAAAATCATGGTGGAGGTTATGGCGCACTTGCATGAACAGGATATATTAGTAGTCCCATACCTGGATGACTTACTAATATTGGGTCATTCAGAGTCACATTGCAAAGACCAACTACAGAAGGTCATGAGTGCGTTACACGAGTTGGGCTGGATAATCAATGTCAAAAAATCGCGTCTTCAGCCCCTAAAAGTACAGGAGTTCCTGGGATATGTTATAGACTCTAGTCAGCAGGAATGTCGCCTGCCGGACGCAAAGGTTGCTAAGGTTAAGCAGTTGGTCACCAGAGCAATAAATAATCCCTTAGTATCGGTCAGAAGTGCGATGTCGATCTTGGGTTCTCTTACATCCTGTGTCCCGGCGGTTCTCAGGGCACAGTTCCACACAAGGACTCTACAATGGGACGTATTACACAATTCTCGTCGTCTAAGAGCTCACCTCGACAGTAAATTTACACTTTCTGCGGAGTCTATACATTCTCTTGGTTGGTGGACTCACACTTCGAATCTACGCAGGGGGGGTCCCTTGGGTAAATCATGTGTCTAGGGTATTGACTACGGACGCTAGCCCCAAGGGGTGGGGGGCTCACTTAGGAGAGGATTGGGTTCAGGGGCTATGGCCTCAGTCTGAACAGGACTCTTCCTCCAACTTGAAAGAGCTGTTGGCGGTAAAACATGCATTAAATAAATTCCTTGTACCCCTACAGGGTCGACACGTCAGGCTGTTATCAGACAATCGGGTAACTGTGGCCTACATTAATCGTCAAGGTGGCACGCGATCCAATTCATTGATGGAGGTCGCAAATCATATCTTTCAGGTGGCCGAGGTACACCTTCTCTCCCTGACGGCGCTTCATATAAAAGGAAGTATCAATACCTAAGCCGCAACGTACTCAGACAGGGAGAGTGGTCGCTAAATCCAGCCGTCTTCAATCAAATCATTCAGTTATGGGGTTGTCCAGAGATAGACCTTTTTGCCAGCAGGGGAAACAAAAAATTACACCAATTTTGCTCCCTAAATCCAAAAGACAACCCATACGCTGTGGACGCTCTGCTGATATCTTGGCGCTTCAGGCTCGCATATGCTTTTCCCCCTCTAAATCTAATTCCTCTAGTTCTAAGGAAGATTCGGGAGGACAGGGTCCAGGTAATCTTGATAGCTCCATTTTGGCCCAAGAGGGCTTGGTTTCCTTGGCTGAGGAAGATGTCTGTCTGCCAACCATGGATCCTGCCAGAGCTACCAGATCTGCTCTCCCAAGGGCCAATCCTCCATCCTCAAGTAGCCAACTTACACCTAGCGGCATGGAACTTGAGAGGTCCTTACTGAGGGGGAAAGGATTCTCTCAGAATCTGGTAAATACACTCCTTAAAAGTAGGAAACCCTCTACAACGAGCATTTATGTTAGAGTGTGGAGAAAATTTCTATCATATTCAGGGGCTCAAATTGACCAAAAACCATGTATAAACCAGATTCTCGAATTTTTACAAAAAGGCCTAGAGATGGGCTTGGCCACAAGTACTCTTAGAGTTCAGGTGTCAGCGCTGGGGGCATTATATAACCTTAACTTAGCCAGTAATCACTGGATTTCTAGGTTTTTTAAAGCAGTCACTAGATCTAGACCGATTATTAGACAAAGGTTAGTCCCATGGGACCTAAATCTGGTACTCTCTGCCCTAACGCTAGCCCCATTTGAACCCATTGATTCCATCCCTGTAAAAATCCTTTCAGTTAAAACAGCCCTGTTGGTTGCACTCACATCGGCTAGAAGGGTTAGTGATCTGCAGGCACTTTCCAGACATCCACCATACATGCAGGTTAGGGAGGATAGGGTAATATTGAAACCCGATCCCCTATATCTTCCTAAAGTTGCGTCAAAATTCCACAGAGTACAGGAGGTAGTCTTACCCTCATTTTGCTCTAATCCTGCTAACGATAAAGAACGTAGTTTTCATTCCTTAGATGTAAGAAGATGCCTCCTTAAATATATTGCAGTAACAGATGCCTGGAAAAAGGATAACTCCCTGTTTGTAGCCTATCAAGGGGTGAGGAAGGGTCTTAGAGTATCTAAAAACACTCTAGCCAGATGGATTAGGGAGGCGATCTCTCTCGCTTATACCGCAGGTGGCAACGAAGTTCCAGATGGTATAAAGGCACACTCCACGCGAGCCGTAGCATCTTCCTGGGCAGAGAGGTCAGAAGTGTCGATCGAAGACATATGTAAGGCGGCCACATGGTCTTCTCCTTCTACCTTTCTTAAACACTACAGATTAGATCTGGGTAGTTCCTCAGACCTTACGTTTGGGAGAAGAGTGCTAGAGGCTATTATCCCCCCCTAAAATCTTTCGTCTCTGAAAGTCTCTCGTTGTGCTGTCATGGCGACTGAATAAATACGTACGCTACTCACCTGGTAGCAGTGTTTTTTCAGGAGCCATGACAGCACCCTTAGATTCCCTACCCTATGTTTTGGATGATTCAACACCCTGTTAGTTTTGGGTTAAAATTTATGTTCACTTGCATAATAAAATATATTTATGTATATACTGCATCTGTGTTATTAACCAAGGTGGTCCTCTCATGCTCTGAAAACAACTGACGTGGGAGAGAGGTACCGCCCTTTTTATGTCTGTAGGTTTCCTGTCCCTGAAGGGCGGATCCCCTCTCTCGTTGTGCTGTCATGGCTCCTGAAAAAACACTGCTACCAGGTGAGTAGCGTACGTATTTCCGATCCTCCTCTGTCCAATGTCTGTGTTCTTTTGCCCATATTAATCTTTTCCTTTTATTAGCCAGTCTCAGATATGGCTTTTTCTTTGCCACTCTGCCCTGAAGACCAGCATCCCGGAGTCGCCTCTTCACTGTAGACGTTGACACTGGCGTTTTGCGTGTACTATTTAATGAAGCTGCCAGTTGAGGACCTGTGAGGCGTCGATTTCCCAAACTACAGACTCTAATGTACTTGTCTTGTTGCTCAGTTGTGCAGTGGGGCCTCACACTTCTTTCTACTCTGGTTAGAGCCTGTTTGTGCTCTCCTCTGAAGGGAGTAGGACACACCCTTGTAAGGAAATCTTCAGTTTCTTGGCAATTTCTCGCATGGAATAGCCTTCATTTCTAAGAAAAAGAATAGACTGTCGAGTTTCACATGAAAGTTCTTTTCTTCTGGTCATTTTGAGAGTTTAATGGAACCAACAAATGTAATGCTCCAGATTCTCAACTAGCACAAAGGAAGGTCAGGTTTATAGGTTCTCTAATCAGCCAAACTGTTTTCAGCTGTGCTAACATACTTGTACAAGGGTTTTCAAGAGTATTCTAACCATCCATTAGCCTTCTTACACAGTTAGCGAACACAAAGTACCATAAGAACACTGGAGTGATGGTTGCTGGAAATGGGCCTCTATACACCTATGAAGATATTGCATTACAAACCAGACGTCTGCAGCTAAAATAGTCATTTACCACATTAACAATGTATAGAGGGTATTTCTGAATCATTTCATGTTAGCTTCATTGGAAAAAACCTGTGCTTTTCTTTCAAAAATAAGGAAATTTCTAAGTGACCCTAAACTTTGGAACGGTAGTGTAAACATAATTGGATTGTTGCGGGTGTGTTTCATCCAGAGCTGCATTCACAGTTCTGCTGTCGCATCATGTCTCCTAATCCAGTCCCATCCGGAGCTGTAAATAATTTTATAATCCAATTACATCCACAGATGCAGTTAGAATTCTGTTATTACATTGTATCTTAAAATCCAGTCACATCCAGAGCTGCATTTGTACTTCTCCCGTTACATCATGTATTCTGGCTACATTTGAAGCCACATTTACCATTCTGCTGTTGCTTTATATCGTGTAATGGGCGGCCATGCTTACAGCTTTATTTCTCATTTCATTATTACACCAGGTCACATCCAGATTTACATTCACACTTCTGTTACCCCAGGCACATGCAGAGCTGCATTCGTAGTTCTGCTTTTGCATCACGTTTTATATTCCAGCCACATCCAGAGCTGTATGCACAATCCTGCTGTTACATAATGTCTGTCAGCTGCTATCTCACCTCCCTCATTAATATTCGTAGCTTCTAAGCCCCTCCCTTATGACTCTTCCTCCAGGTGTGTGAGATCATCGAGTCTCCGCTTTTCCTGAAGCTCAACCCTATGACGAAGCATACAGACGTGAGTATGGCCTCCCCTCCCCCTGCCCGTGGTCCTGTCCTGTCCGCTGACGCTCTCGTGTCCTCCGCAGCTCCCGGTCAGCGTGTACGAGTCGGTGATTGACATCGTGAATGGAGAGGTGAGCAGACGCCGATCGGGCCGGTCCTCGTGATGTCGCCGTTTGGCAACCCTTCACCTGTTACCTCTGTCCTCCCCCAGGCCACCATGTTGTTGGCGGAGCTCCCGTACACCCTCGCCACCGAAGAAGCGGAAAGAATTGGCGTGGATCACGTCGCACGTATGACGGCCACCGGCAGCGGAGAAAACTCCACAGGTACACACAGCGGTTGCAGAGCTGGATTTGCCATGTAGTCATTATTACAAACCTGGCTCTGCTACATCCCTTCTCCATCTGTCGTTGCAGTGGCAGAACATCTCATCGCCCAGCATAGCGCCATCAAGATGCTGCACAGCAGAGTGCGGCTCATCCTGGAGTACGTGAAGGCGGCGGAGTCAGGTAAATACTCCGATCCAGTGCCGCGCGCCCTCCCCATCCCGATATATCCACCCCCTGATCTCTGCGCTCGTCTTATTCTGTAGGGGAGGTCCCCTTTAACCATGAGATCCTGCGGGAAGCCTCCGCGCTCTGCCATTGCCTCCCCGTCCTCAGCACCGACAAGTTCAAGACAGATTTCTATGATGTAAGTACGGCAGCCACTCGTGCGCCCCCTACTGGTGAACCGCTGAGGTCACGTGACCTGGTGCTACAACATTTTCCATCCTGCCCCTGATCCATCTAGAAAACGTGTACAGACGCAGATGTACACTCGCCTCTCACAGCTGAGGTTCTGTTACAGTTGTATCCAAATCCATCAGCGCCATTATCCTCTTCTCCGGTCCTGATCGTTTGGTGCACTGTACCAGTCTGGACTTCGTCAGCACTGGATGCTACTGTAATGGCACTTCAGCTGTGAGAAGTATCCAGGGCCAAGGTATCCTATAGGATAGGCCATGGGTGTCAGATGCAGAGCCGTGTGACACCCGCTTCTGCTACTATCCGCTGTTATCAGCCCCTGTGGTGGATGGATCAGCGCCATGCACTGTATAGTGGCCATTACCAGGTACTGCAGCTACCATTCACTGTAATGGGACACGCATTCATCTGATAGTGATAGCAGAAGACTTGGACTTGCCTTGGTTCAGACTCAGTCATTGACAGCCATCTTGAAAAAAATGTTTTTCCACCGGTTTGCCTCTGCGGCGTGTTCTCACCCGTTGTTATTTCCCCCCCCCCCGACAGCAATGTAACGACGTGGGCTTGATGTCTTACCTGGGCACCATCACCAAGACCTGCAACACCATGAACCAGTTCGTCAATAAATTCAACATCCTGTACGACCGGCAGGGGATTGGCCGGAGGATGAGGGGCCTCTTCTTCTGACACGGTGGTGATGAGGACTGTGAGCGGAGCTTGTTGTGTTACGTCATTGGAAATAAAGATTCTCTAACGGTCATGTGACCTGCGCCCGCTGTTCCGCGTTATACCCCTAGTAATGGCGGGACCCTCCCCCGACATACAGAAGAATCGAGAAGAACCCCCTCAATATTGGCGCCAGTTATCCTATGGATTGGGGGTAATGTCCTGATCGCTGGGACGGAGCAGGGGCGATGTCGAAAAAAAGATGGTGGGGAAGGATAGGGATGCAACTGCAGTTGTCTATGAGGCTGCACACTGAGAGAGGGGAGATGTAGTTGTCTGAGACTGCACGCTGAGAGAGGGGAGATGCAGTTGTCTATGAGACTGCATGCTGAGAGGGGAGATGCAGTTGTCTGAGACTGCATGCCGAGAGAGGGGAGAGATGCAGTTGTCTATGAGACAGCATGCAGTGAGAGAGGAGATGTAGTTGCCTACGAGACTGCACGCTGAGAGAGGGGAGATGCAGTTGTCTGAGACTGCACGCTGAGGGGGAGAGATGTAGGTGTCTATGAGACTGCACGCTGAGAGAGGGGAGATGTAGTTGTCTGAGACTGCACGCTGAGAGGGGAGAGATGTAGGTGTCTGTGAGACTGCACGCTGAGAGAGGGGAGATGTAGTTGTCTATGAGACCACACGCTGAGAGAGGGGAGATGCAGTTGTCTATGAGACTGCACGCAGTGAGAGGGGAGATGCAGTTGTCTATGAGATTGCACGCTGAGAGAGGGGAGATGTAGTTGTCTGTGAGACTGCACGCTGAGAGAGGGGAGATGTAGTTGTCTATGAGACCGCACGCTGAGAGAGGGGAGATGCAGTTGTCTATGAGACCGCACGCTGAGAGAGGGGAGATGCAGTTGTCTCTGAGACTGCACGCTGAGAGGGGACATGCAGTTGTCTATGAGATTGCACGCAGTGAGAGGAGATGCAGTTGTCTCTGAGACTGCACGCAGTGAGAGGGGAGATGCAGTTGTCTATGAGATTGCACGCAGTGAGAGGGGAGATGTAGTTGTCTGTGAGACTGCACGCTGAGGGAGGGGAGATGTAGTTGTCTATGAGACTGCACGCTGAGAGAGGGGAGATGCAGTTGTCTATGAGACTGCACGCTGAGAAAGGAGAGATGCAGTTGTCTATGAGACTGCACGCTGAGAGAGGGGAGATGCAGTTGTCTATGAGACTGCACGCTGAGAGAGGGGAGATGCAGTTGTCTATGAGACTGCACGCTGAGAGGGGAGATGCAGTTGTCTATGAGACTGCACGCTGAGAGGGGAGATGCAGTTGTCTATGAGACTGCACGCTGAGAGGGGAGATGCAGTTGTCTATGAGACTGCACGCTGAGAGGGGAGATGCAGTTGTCTATGAGATTGCACGCAGTGAGAGGAGATGCAGTTGTCTATGAGACCACGCTGAGAGAGGGGAGATGCAGTTGTCTATGAGATTGCACGCAGTGAGGGGAGATGTAGTCTGAGACTGCATGCTGAGAGGGGAGATGCAGTTGTCTGAGACTTCATGCCGAGACAGGGGAGAGATGCAGTTGTCTATGAGACTGCATGCAGTGAGAGGGGAGATGTAGTTGCCTACGACACTGCACGCTGTGAGAGGGGAGATGCAGTTGCCTACGAGACTGCATGCTGTGAGAGGGGAGATGCAGTAGTCTACGAGACTGCACGCTGAGAGAGGGGAGATGTAGTTGTCTACGAGACTGCACGCTGAGAGAGGGGAGATGTAGTCTACGAGACTGCACGCTGAGAGAGGGGAGATGTAGTTGTCTACGAGACTGCACGCTGAGAGAGGGGAGATGCAGTTGTCTGTGAGACTGCACGCAGTGAGAGGGGAGATGCAGTTGTCTGTGAGACTGCACGCAGTGAGAGGGGAGATGCAGTTGTCTATGAGATTGCACGCTGAGAGAGGGAAGATGTAGTTGTCTATGAGATTGCACGCTGAGAGCGGGGACATGCAGGGGCAGACAGCTGCTTGGTATGGAGTACAGCGGTAGCACCTCACCATGCAATGTCTGCACTGACCTCACTGTATGGACATGTAAGGAGTGTACGTGTGGTGCTGGACTATTGCATCGCAATCCTCGGACTGGCCGGAGGCTGTCATGCTCAGATTAGGAGAGCTGATGGCCAGTCTGAGCCGTGCAATTGGATCCAAGCTTGAGTTGCTGTTTCAAGAGTCTCATTATCACCAGAGACTGGATTACACGGACTGGTAACACGTGACAGGCAAAAAAGGGATCCACCAATCATATTCATATTAGATGTCACAGCTGACCTGCTCCCTCTCCCTTCACAGTCACCTTTGCACATGCTCATTAGGTATTTCCATACAAAAGATAGGGATGGGGTATTAGTTGTTTACTGAAAAAAAGGAAGTTAAGAGAGGAAAAAAAGTCCGTGGAAAATGTGAAATTTGCAAGATTTTTTTTTTCTGAATACAGATCCTGCTATAGGAAAACAAATTGTTTATCGGGTTTGTGTGAAGTATTGTCGAGGGCAGTAATTCCTTGATTCCCTTGAAGTGACGCAGTAAATCCTTCACCAGCCTTGTAGTAAATGCATGGGCCTTGATTTTTTTTTCTATATTAATCATGGTTGTAATGGATCATGCAAGTTTTTTTTATTTGCTCAAAAGTGAAAAGCTTAAAGAAGAAAAAAAAGAGAGCAGATGATGATTCGGGGCCACTGATGGAGCAGTGCGAGGTTTTTGCACGACTAGGTGTTGTACCTCCCCAAAAAAATGTTTCCAAGTTTTAGGTCTGGTTTCTGAAAAACGGATAGGTTATATTATGGAGCAGCCATTGCTAATGGATAAGTGGTGCATACGGGGGACGGGTGCTGATGTTCTCCAGGGGGTAAGTGACCGAACGTGAGAACGAGGAGGTAGAAATCGTTCTCTGTAAGTGAAGGCGTTAGAAGCTGAAGAATGTGGTGGAAACAGGAATGTGGCCTCAGAATCAGTTCCCACACCTTGCACTGATGAGGGGCAATACCCCAAAACACTGTCTACAAAGTGAGAGCTGGTATGTCACTCTAATGTTGCCCCTTAGACCCCAGTCCAGAGCCTCTCACCTAGCCAAATCAGATCTCATACTTTGCACCGACGAGGGGCAATACCATGAAACACCATGTCAGCAAATTGAGATTCTGATTTGGCTGTTATCCTAAATCATATGGCAAAGCTCGTTAAAGGGTCGTTAGCGACTTGTAGGATCGCTGCTTCCAACTGGTGGCGCTATATAGTCCTCTCACTCTCTGAGGAGGCAATTTGCATGATATTTATGGACACTTGAGCGTGTAACGTGGTAACATCTTGGCTTGCTTCCACACACCCGTAATGGTCGTGGGCCTCATCACACGTCTGGGTTTCCTGTAGGTGTGGTGTTCACACATAGACCCATTATACAGTGTGTGCAGAATTATTAGGCAAGTTGTATTTTAGAGGATTATTTTTATTATTGATCAACAACTATGTTCTCAATCAACCCAAAAGACTCAAATATCAGAGCTTAATATTTTTGGAAGTTTGAGTAGGGTTTTTTTTTTTTTGGTTTGTCTATCTTAGGAGGATATCTGTTTGTGCAGGTAACTATTACTGTGCAGAATTATTAGGCAACTTAATAAAAACCAAATATATTCCCATCTCACTTGTTTATTTTCACCAGGTAAACCAATATAACTGCACAAAATATAGAAATAAACATTTCTGACCTGCAAAAACAAAGCCCCAAAAATTAGTGACCAATATAGCCGCCTTTCTTTATGATGATACTCAACAGCCTCCATCCATAGATTCTGTCAGTTGCTTGATGTTTACGTCCAACATTGCGTTCAGCAGCCACCACAGCCTCCAGACACTGTTCCGAGAGGTGGACTGTTCTCCCTCCCTGTAGATCTCACATTTTATGAGGGACCACAGGTTCTCTATGGGGTTCACATCAGGTGAACAAGGGGGCCATGTCATTATTTTTTCTTCTTTGACACCTTTACTGGCCAGCCACGCTGTGGAGTAGTTGGAGGCATCTGATGGAGCATTGTCCTGCATGAAAATCATGTTTTTCTTGAACGATACCGACTTCTTCCTGTACCACTCCTTGAAGAAGTTGTCTTCCAGAAACTGGCAGTAGGTCTGGGAGTTGAGCTTCACTCCATCCTCAACCCGAAAAGGTCCCACAAGTTCATCTTTGATGATACCAGCCCATACCAGTACCCCACCTCCACCTTGTTGGCGTCTGAGTCGGAGTGGAGCTCTCTGCCCTTTACTGATCCAGCCTCTGACCCATCCATCTGGCCCATCAAGAGTCACTCTCATTTCATCAGTCCATAAAACCATTGAAAAGTCAGTCTTAAGATATTTCTTGGCCCAGTCTTGACGTTTTTTTCTTATGTTTCTTGTTCAGAGGTGGTCGTTTTTCAGCCTTCCTTACCTTGGCCATGTCCCTGAGTATCGCACACCTTTTGCTTTTTGTTACATTGCAGCTCTGAAATATGGCAAAACTGGTGGCAAATGGCATCTTGGCAGCTTCACGCTTGATTTTCCTCAATTCATGGACAGTTATTTTGCGCCTTTTTTGCCCAACACACTTCTTGCGACCCTGTTGGCTATTTGCCATGAAACGCTTGATTGTTCGGTGATCGCGCTTCAAACGTTTCGCAATTTCAAGACTGCTGCCTCCCTCTGCAAGACATCTCACAAATTTGGACTTTTCAGAGCGCGTCAAATCTCTCTTCTGACCCATTTTGCCAAAGGAAAGGAAGTTGCCTAATAATTACGCACACCTTATATAGGGTGTTTGTCATTAGACAATACCCCTCGTCATTACAGAGATGCTCATCAACTGATTTACCTAATTGGTAGTTTGCTCTCAAGCCTGAACAGCTTGGAGTAGGACAACATGTATAAAAAGCATCGTGATCAAAATACAACTTGCCTAATAATTCTGCACACAGTGTAGTCTATAGGGCCATGTTTTCACAGGGACAGTGTGTCTCACATGTAGACGTCTTCCTTTTTTCTGGCCGCACGGATGACCACACGTACCTCACATCTGCACATGGATGACAATGAGTGACATTGATGTGCCACGTACCAGAATAGAAATGACAGATGTTTAGGTTAAAAATGTACAAAGATAGATACCCATGAGATATATAGTTATACTGTGCATATGTAGCTTACTGTAAATGTATTAACCTAATAAATGGGGGGGAAAAAAAAACTGGGGGGGGGGGGGGGCATTTCTGATAACCAGCAAAGGTAAGCAGACACCTGAGAGATGATATCAGGCTGGGAAGATCCATGGATATTGGCCCACTTCCAGGTCTAAAAATATCAGCCAGCAGCCGTCCCAGAATTGGCGCATCACATGAAATGCACCAATTCTGGCACTTCGCCTTCGCCCTTCCTGGTGCGGTGGCAATCAGGGTACTGGTATTGGGGTTAATGTCAGCTGTGAATTGTCAAAAAAGAAAGTTGGCAGCAAGCCCTGATGTTGGTAAAGGAGAGGGGTCTATCAGACATCCCCATTACTAACACGGTATTAAAAAAACAAAACTATTTCTTTGAATAAACAAGAGAAAGAAAAACAAGGCACTATCCTTCGTTCACTGATTAGAAAAAAAAAAAAAGGTTCCGACGTAGTCTAGCGTTTCCCACAACATTCCCTGAATCCGGCTTATGCACTCAGTGATGATACTGACATCACCGCTCCTCACAGTCGCCAGGTATCTTACTTGCACAACTTCTGGGGCGGCCGTTGGTTGGTAGTTTTAGGCTGGAAAGGACCCAATCACCAGGGACCATCCCAGCAGGGACCATCCCAGCCTGATAATATTAGCTGTCTGCTTTACGTTTGGGGGTTATCAAAAATGGGGGGGGACCTCATGTTCTTATTTTAATTTGTTAGGTCTACCGTTGTGTGTAAAAGCCTTCACCCCCTTCCTGATTTCCTTTTCTTTTGCATGTTTGTCTCAGTTAAATATTTCCAATCATCAAACAGATTTGAATATTAGACAAAGATAACGGAAGTAATAACAAAATGCAGCTTATAAAATGAATGTATTTATTATTAAGGAAAAAAGAAATTCAAACCCAAAGGGTCCTGTGTGAAAAACTGTGAAAGTGTATTACATTTTCAGGAAAGCTAAAATTCCCTAGCCACACGCAGGCCTGATTACTGCCACACCTGTTCTCAATCAAGAAATCACTTAAATAGGACCTGTCTGACAAAGTGATGTAGACCAAAGGATTCTAAAAAGCTAAAGCTAGACGTCATGCTGCAATCCAAAGTAACTCTGGAAAAAATGAGAAACAAAGTAACTGAGATCTCTCAGTCTGGAAAAGGTTATAAAGCTATTTCTAAGGCTATGGGACTGCAGCGAACCACAGTGAGAGCTATCAGCCAAAAATTGAGAAAACACAGAACAGTGGTGAACCTTCCCAGGAGTGATCGGCCAACCAAAATTATCTCAAGAGCGCAGGAATGACTTATCCAAGAGGTCACAAAAGACTCCACAACAATGTGCAAAGAACTGCAGGCCTCACTTGCCTCAGTTAAAGGGACACTGTCACCTGAATTTGGAGGGAACAATCTTTAGCCATGGAGGCGGGGTTTTGGGGTGTTTGATTAACCCTTTCCTTACCCGCTGGCTGCATGCTGGCTACAATATTGGATTGAAGTTCATTCTCTGTCCTTCATAGTACACGCCTGTGCAAGGCAAGATTGCATCTTGTGCAGGCATGTACTACGGGGGACAGAGAATGAACTTCAATCCAATATTGCAGCCAGCATGCAGCCAGCGGGTAAGGAAAGGGTGAATCAAACACCCCAAAACCCCGCCTCCATGGCTAAAGATTGTTCCCTCCAAATTCAGGTGACAGTGTCCCTTTAAGGTCAGTGTCCCTTTAAGGTCAGTGTTCATGACTTCTCCATAAGAAATGTATACATTAAACTTGGCACTCAAATCGGTTGTAAGGTGAAGTTAATAGACTTTATTGCACGTCCCAAATACAGTTTCAACAGTTAAACGTTTTTGGTCCCACTGGACCTTCTTCAGAACAATTTCCAATTTATCTGGTTAAGCTGGCTACAACATGTGGAAGGAAAAATCACCTTCTAACGAGAAACTGTGGAGCAATGCAATAGATGAGAAAACGAAGGGGTTCTAGGCGAACTAAGCCGGTAATGGAGTCTGTGGCCCATAATCAGGATGAGGAGCTCAGATCTGCGTGGCGCTGGATCTCCAGAGAGGGACGCACTGAATGTCTGGGTATTACTTCTGGGTTTAAGTGCAGTCTGACGCGTCACATGGTGCCGCGCGTCATTGCAGAAAAAATGAGACGCTCTAGCGTTGTAGTTTGCTCTAAAAATGTGACGTAGGATATCGCGATGCTATCACCTGGGAAGACACGACCCGGAGATAACCACAGACTCTCAGGAATGGGAGGCAAGCAAGACGTCCCTTCGTTTTCTCATTTATTGCATTGCTCCACAGTTTCTCGTTAGAAGGTGATTTTTCCTTCCACATGTTGTAACCAGCTTAACCAGATAAATTGGAAATTGTTCTGAAGAAGGTCCAGTGGGACCGAAAACGTTTAACGGTTGAAACTGTATCTGGGACGTGCAAAGGTCAATTAACTTCACCTTACAACCGATTTGAGTGCCAAGTTTATTGTATACATTGATTGACGGGTTGGAGACCCTACTTGAGCACCATATCTCACCATCCAGCAGAGTGCCGTGTTTTGTACATTATTTGAATCCACCATAGGAGGCTGGGAAAAAAATGGCCTGTGTGGCAGAGTACCAAGACGAAAACCACTGTTGAGCAATAAAAATATAAAGGTTCATCTCAGTTTTGCCAGAAAACATTCCCAAGACATGTGGAAGAATACTATGTGGACAGACTAGACAAATGTTGAACTTTTTGAAAGGTGTACCATTGCATCTGGTGTAGAAGTAACATCATTTCAGAAAAGAACCCTCATGCCAACAGTAAAATGTGGTGGCAGTGTGATGTCTGGGGATGTTTTTCTGCTTCAGGACCTGGAAAACTTGCTGTGGTAAATGGAACCATGAATTCTGTCTACCAAAAAATCCTGAAGGAGGTTGTCCGGCCATCTGTTCGTGACCTCAAGCGGAAGCGTACTTGGGTTATGCAGCAGGAACATGATCCAAGCCACACCAGCAAGTCCACCTCTGAATGGCGAAAAAACGCAAAAAAATCCTGAACGTGTGCACACAGCCTTAAGGTGCGTCACCAAGTTGTAATGAGGGTTATCTGGTTAGGGGTCCAGCTACACCTCTGGCACAAGTGATCAGACAATCACAGATTCAAGTCCCCTAAATACAGTGAATAGTTAAAAGGGGTATTACTAGTAACCTATCCCAATATATCGTAGGTGTAATACTAATATAAGCAAATACCTCCAATTAGAAATGTAGTGTAGTTCTTCTGATTGGCTTTATCGCTTACCTCCATGTGCAGGGCATTGTTAAGACCACTCATATAGTAGCAGTTAGCTATTTGTTAGTGGTCATAACCATGAATACCTAAGAGCCTGCAATACCCTGCACATGGGATAGCTTATCAGAAGAACTACACTACATTTCTAATTGGAGGTATTTGATATTATTACACCTACTACATATTGGGATGGGATCTTGGGGATGGGAATACCTTTTTAAGTTTTAAAAATTATGAAAAAAAAAATAAAAGTAACTCTAATTTGTTACGACTACGGCTCTTGCAAAAAAAAAAAACACGTTAACTAGTTACCGACTACCCTGATGCGATTTTATTTTTTTTTATTTTAAGTGATTTTCAAAAACAAGGATATTTTTATCCCAAGGATCCAGCATTACTTCCCTTTTTTTTTTTCAGGGACAAAATTGTTGAGAAGTACCACTCAGGGTTGGGTTATTAAAAAAAATATATATATATATCCCCTTCTCTGATGATCGTCGGAGCACGATCAAATCGATTCATGGAAAGAACATGGTACCACAACAAACAACCTGCCAACAGAGGGCGGCCCACCAAAACGGTCAGCCTGGGCAAGAAGGGCATTAACCCCCATCTGACCTCGGACGGGATAGTACGTCCGAGGTCAGATCCCCTGCTTTGATGCAGGGCTCCGCGGTGAGCCCGCATCAAAGCCGGGACATGTCAGCTGTTTTGAACAGCTGACATGTGCCCGCAATAGGCGCGAGCAGAATCGCGATCTGCCCGCACCTATTAACTAGTTAAATGCCGCTGTCAATCGCAGACAGCGGCATTTAACTACCGCTTCCGGCCGGGCGGTCGGAAATGACGTCATCGCCGACCCCCGTCACATGATCGGAGGTCGGCGATGCGTCAGGATGGTGACCATAGAGGTCCTAGAGACCTCTATGGTTACTGATGACGGGTGGCTGTGAGCGCCACCCTGTGGTCGGCGCTCACAGCACACCTCCATTTCTGCTACATAGCAGCGATCAGCAGATCGGTGCTATGTAGCAGAGGCGATCGCGTTGTGCCAGCTTCTAACCTCCCATGGAGGCTATTGAAGCATGGCAAAAGTTAAAAAAAATGAAAAAAATTAATATAAAAGTTTAAATCACCCCCCTTTCCCCCCAATCAAAATAAATCAAAAAAAAAAAAAATCAAATCTACACATATTTGATATCGCTGCGCTCAGAATCGCCCGATCTATCAACTAAAAAAAAAAGCATTAACCTGATCGCTAAACGGCGTAGCGAGAAAATTCGAAACGGCAGAATTACGTTTTTTAGGTCGCCGCGACATTGCATTAAAATACAATAACGGGCGATCAAAAGAACATATCTGCACCAAAATGGTATAATTAAAAACGTCATCTCGGCACGCAAAAAATAAGCCCTCAAGCGCCCCCAGATCACGAAAAATGGAGATGCTACGAGTATCGGAAAATGGCGCAATTTTTTTAGCAAAGTTTGGAATTTTTTTTCACCACTTAGATAAAAAATAACCTAGACATGTTAGGTGTATATGAACTCGTACTGACCTGGAGAATCATAATGGCAGGTCAGTTTTAGCATTTAGTGAACCTAGCAAAAAAGCCAAACAAAAAACAAGTGTGGGATTGCACTTTTTTTGCAATTTCACCGCACTTGGAATTTTTTTCCCGTTTTCTAGTACACGACATGCTAAAACCAATGATGTCGTTCAAAAGTACAACTCGTCCCGCAAAAAATAAGCCCCCACATGGCCAAATTGACGGAAAAATAAAAAAGTTATGGCTCTGGGAAGGAGGGGAGTGAAAAATGAACACGGAAAAACGAAAAATCCCAAGGTCATGAAGAGGTTAATCAGAAAGGCAGACCAGGGGCCAAAGGTAACAATGGAGGAGCTGCAGAGTTCCTAAGCAGAGACTGGAGTATCTGTCCATACGACCACAATAAGCCGTGCACTCCATAGAGGTGGCCTTCATGCAAGAGTGGGCAGAAAAAACAACCCCTTGAATTACACACAAATTGTAAGGCTCATTTCGAGTTTTCCAAAAGACGTGGGAGACTCCCCAAATGTATGGAAGGAGGTGCTGTGGTCAGATGAGAGCAATACTGAACTTTTTGACCTTCAAGCTAAACACTTTGTCTTGACGCCAAACCAATACAGCTCATCACCCCAAGAATACCATCCCCACAGTGAAACATAGTGGTGGCAGCATTGTGCTGTGGGGATGTTTTTTGGCAGCAAGGACAGGGAAAATGGTCCGAGTCGAGGGGAACATGAATAGTGTGAAATACAGGGATATTCTTGAGCAAAACCTGTTTCAGTCCGTCAGTAATTTGAGACAGAGGTTCACCTTCTAACAAGACAATGACCCAAAGCATCCTGCTAAAGTATCACTCGAGTGGTTGTGCCTCTTAATGACCGTTGAGAAGCATTAAAATAGCGAGAGCCTGGAGAACACGATCCATTCCCGAATCATATGATTGCTGTTATTCGATGAATACAGGCGATCACGTTATGAAAAAGTGCCCGCTATTAAAAATATTTCTCTCTGCTGACAGGATATACATGTCAGGTCAGAGGAGAGAGAAATAATGTCCCCAAGCCCCCGCACTTCCCCACCCCGGTACCTTCACCATCTCGATTACTCCAGACTTGTCCCTAGCCATCCACATCTTCCTGAAAAAAAAAAAGACAAAAAAAAACCAGCAGGCGCATGCGCAGTGCACCCATTGAAATCTGCTGGCCGGCCCCTGGCAACAGCAGGGATTTCCCCCTACTGGTTCCTTTTGATCACTGTGATGGACCCCATCATAGTGATTAAAATCCAATAATTAGTAAGTCACCCCTCACCGCCATATCATCCCCTTGGTTGGATTACATTTTTTTAGAATTTTTATTTCTTTCATTCTTTGCCAATAGGGTTGGGCTTTTTCAAAAGTAAAAAAAATATGATGACTAGTGCTCACGAAACAAGTTTGCATCAGGGTCACTAGCACCCGCAATAGTCAATGTATGCCCAAGCATCCCAATGCAAACTGGAGTAGCGAGCACCTGCGCTCAACACTAATGACGACATATTCAATGTGACAATGTAATTTTATCAAATTCTATATCATACCTTTGGGTTAAATCCTCACTATACCCCCAGATAAAATCCTTGAAGGGTGTAGTTTCCTAAATGGAGTCACTTGTGGGAGAGTTTCCACTGTGTAGGCACATCAGGGACGTGACATGGCATCCGCTAGTGATTCCAGCCATTTTTGCGTTAAAGTAAAATGGTGCTGCTTCCCTTCCTTGCACCTAAATAGTAGTTTTCCCCCCACATATGGGGTATTGGCGTGCTCAGGAGAAATTGAACAACATATTTTAGAGTCCATTTTCTCTTGTTACCCTTGTGAAAGTGAAACAAAAAAAAAAAAAAACCTATGGGGCTAATATAATTTGTTAAAACAGTAAAATGTACTTTGACTTTCCATTAACCTCTTAGTGACCAGGCCAAATTTTACAATTATGACCAGTGTCAATTTATGTGGTTATAATTCTGGCACGGTTCAACGGACCCCATTGCTTGAGACTCTTTTTCCTTGACATTGTGCTTCATGATAGTGGTAAAATTTCTTCGATATTACCGTACTTGCGTTTTATGAAAAAAAAAAAAAAAAAAAAACTGAAACCCAAAATGTGGAAAATTTTGCCATTTTCAAACGTTTTTTTTATACCCATAAATCAAAGTGTTCTATCACACACAATTGTTCATAAACAACATTTCCTACATTAAAAAAAAGGAACATTTAACTTTTTTTTTCCACAAAAAAATTATTTGAGATACTGACACTTTTAGCTTAACAAGGGTAACAGGAGAAAACGGTCCATATAATTTGTTGTGCAATTTCTCCTGAGCATGGCAATACCCCATATGTGGGGGAAATCTACTGTTTAGGCGCACGGCAGGGCTCAGAAGGGAAGGAGCAGTTTGACTTTTTGAAAGCAAAATTGGCTGGAATCGGGAGCTGACGCCATGTCGAGTTTGGAGAGCCCCTGATGTGCCTAACAGCGGGTGCTAGACCCCGCAACGATTTTATCCAGGGGAACAGTGAGCATTTTGAACCCACAGATACTACAGAATTTTAGAACATTACATTGTCAGTGATGAGCACCAATGCTCACTACTCCAGTTTGCATCTGGTGCTCGGGTATGTATTCAATATCATGGGTGCTGGATTGACATGCTTGAGTCCCTGCCCGTTTCACAGCTGTTACACACAAAAAAAACAAAACAACCACGCAAGGATCCGCGATACTCCATACATACCTGAGCACCCGATGCAAACTCAGAGCAAGCACTTACGCTCAACACTAGCAGGCATACTTTTCTTTTTTTAACTCCAACCCTAATTGCAAAAGAATGGACATTTTTATTTTAGAATTTTTATCTAAGGGGGTGACTAAGGGAGATTTGATACTTTTTTTTTTAAATCACTGTAAGATGGTATATCACAGTGATCAAAAGGAACCAATAGGAAAAATTCCTGATTATTGCTGGGTACCAGATCTCAGTGGGCACACTGCCAATGCGTGGCGTTATTTGGTGAATAATGGCGATGACGTGGCAGGGGACTGTTAAAACCAGCCCTGATATGTTCCGCAGAGTCTCTGCTAACCCCAGTAGCTGAGATCTCAGATTTTCCCACACTGGCGGCACTATACCCTCATTTCTCACCATCGGTAAAAAGCGGCACTGAAGAATAAGTACCTTTAACTGCCACTGTTAAAAGACGTATTGGAGGTCATTAAGGGGTCAATTCCTGTGAAGCTCCTAAAGGGTTAAAAAAACAACTTGAATGTGGGTTTTTAGCAACTTGAGGTGTGCAGTTTTTAGACTGGTGGCATTTTTGGGTATTTTCTGTCATATAGATCCCCTCAAATTCACTTCAAACATGAAGGACCCAGAGGATTCCCAGAATCATTCCTAGAATCTGCTGCCAGAGCTGGGCCGATCTTGGAACTTTTCTGTTCATTACACTCAAAAGGAGGAAAGGATGTTGAATTTTTGTTTGAGAGAAAAGCGGCATCTTTCCCTTGATGAATTCACAATTTATAAATCGTCCAAGTAGAGAAGAAAATATGTCACGTCAGCTGCAATTTTGGAACCCATAAAGTGTTAGCGCCTGGATCAAAGAATGAGAGAGACCTGGAACAGAGAATGAGAGCGAGCTGGTTCTTTACAAAGATGGCACCCTCATATCCGATAATCTGGACGTATAGGTTGGTACACATAGTAGGCATCCTTTCAATTAACATTTCTTTCCGCCCAAGTCGGACGAGTTCATTTTGTACGTGGCAAGCACATAATAGCCATGATTAGGCTTAGCGCCGCAGATCTCAATGGAGACCTTCTCCTGGACATGACCCGCCATGTGGACCACCGGTTTCCTGTGTCAGTCTCAAAGTGCTTGCGTCCTTTTGACACACAAGTCTGCTCCATGTGAGGTATACAGACGCTCATCCACTACAAAAGCGAAGGAGACGCCACTTTACCACTAAAAAAAGTCTTTATTGTACTTCCTCTGGAGACCGCGATTCCCATCGGATACAGCCTCCGTGGTACAGAACAGAAATGGCGGCTATAGAAGTAAGCTCACTCAGTCCTGGAATTGTGAGGGTTAAAACATACACTAGATAATATATCAGTCATGTCACCGACAATTATATAGGGGAAAGGGGATTAGCAGTCTGTTGTAGAGTCCGATCACACAAAGGTAATCTTGGTCCTGGCCTGGTTGACCAGCCAGACGTTCAGCTCCTCGTACTCCTCTAGTGCCGCCTCGATCTGTGCGGGGGTGAAGCCTTTAGATACACAGCGCTGCTCGGCCTCAGAGTACTTGACACTACGCGGCCCCTTCTCAGGAACCATCTCACGAATGGTGGCAAAGATGACATCAGCGGGTCTCTGGGTCCTGGAGAAAATACAGAGAAGCGATTACTGACCGTAGCCATAATCAGGTCTCCGGAGTCTCGTTGGTACGGAGATCGCAGCCTCTTACCTTGCAGTCTGCCCCTTGTCTCCCAGCAAGGAGTCTTTAGACATCTCCATTAACCTCATGGCTTCATTCACATCCTCCTTCTCGACAACATCCTCCAGACGTAGGCGAGCCTAGGGGGAAGGCGGTGTAGGAGGAAGGTCACGACCAGGAAGCCAAGATGAATACATATGCCATAAACCAAGGCGACATGGAAATCGTAGTGATAACCTACAAGACTCCTGGCGCCGGGCGACTTTACATAACGGAGTGTTTCGCCAACACTGTCAGACCGAGACAAGTGCAATGCTCCCAGGATTCACCAGCAGTTGCTCCTGTCTCTGCCTGTCAACATCGGCCTGTCTGGGGAGGGCAGAACAGCGGTGTAGAGCCGTGTCACAGCGAGCGGCGGAAGTGCTGTCCCTACAGTAGATCAGTACGCAGCTACCTGCACGAACAGCACTTTGGAGCTCAGTGGACAGATGAACAAACTAGAAAAATAAAAAAAATAAAAAATCTAAAACCGCAAAATTCCCCAAATAGACCCCCTTACCAGAGCAGTGGAGAGACGCAGGACGGAGAGCAGGGTCCGGGCGGAGGTGAATGTTGTGTCCTTGTTGGTTCGCGCCTCTTTCCTCATCTCGACGTAAGCTGCAGTCAGGTAATCAGCAAGGGATTCTGGGATTGCAGGCTGTTTGCGTTTGCACATTGTAATATAACGTCTACAGGGGGAGAAAAAAAAAAAAAGTAAGACGACGAGGATCCCGACTGGCGAGATACGAAGACTTAGGTGCGGGACTAGCCTCATCAGCTTCATATCCAGGGCCTGGAACTGCGAGGGCGGCTGCTTGCTGTGCTGATGGACATACGTGATGTGCTGGGCGAGCCTGGTGGGAGAGGACAAAGGTGAGGGCACAGCGGGGGCATCGGGAGGCACAAGGATAATAATGGCAACTGTGGTACCTGAGATCATTGTCTCGGTCAGGCTTGTCCTGAATGAGCCAGAGCAGATCAAATCTGGACAGGAGGGCGGCCGGCAGCTGGATGTTCTGCTCCACTGTCTTCTTGGGGTTGTATCTTCCGTACGCCGGGTTGGCAGCAGCGAGGATTGAGCAGCGGGCGTTCAGGGTGGTCATTATACCCGCCTAGTCAGTAAACACAGTATGATTAACCCTTTCCTGCCACATCCTAACACATAAATGGGTTAATATCTGACCATCAATTCCAGCACAAATCAGGATTAGCTCATGCGTTTCTTACTTTGGCGATGGAGATAGTTTGCTGCTCCATGACCTCGTGAATGGCGGTGCGGTCAGTATCCATCATCTTGTCGAACTCGTCAATACAGCAGACTCCCTGATCTGCCAGCACCAGGGCGCCCCCTTCCAGGGTCATCTCTCCGGTCACCGAATCCTTCATGACAGCGGCCGTGAGACCGACCCCTGACGAGCCTCTTCCTGTGGTGTACTGACCTAGGAGACGACAGAAGGATCGGTCACAGGATGTCCCACCGATTGGGAGAACGGACCCGCAACAACCCAGCCGGGGCAGTACTCACTGCGAGGGGCCAGGCGGTCAATGTAGGACAAGAGCTGAGACTTGGCCACTCCAGGATCTCCCATCAGGCAGATGTTAATATTCCCTGCAGAAGGAGAAAGTCAATGACATACAAGATAATAAATCAGGACCACCACGACGACACTAGGCAAGCACCGACCTCTGATCTTCATGCCACGAGGTGAGTGGTCCACGCCGCCAACCAGGAGCAGCAGTAGGGCCTTCTTCACATCCTCATGTCCATAGATCTCGGGGGCAATGGAGGCAGCAAGTTTCTCATAGAAATCATCCTCTAGAAATAGGTAGATGCTGGGTCAGCAGAAGGTTCATATGTTCTGCCCCTGTAGTAGCCACAAACACTTAACCTCCCACCTCACCCGTTATCTGCCGCAGCTCTTCCTCGCTCAGCTCCTCCGTTCCCAGCTCGTCGTCCTCGGTCTTGTTCATCTTCACCATCCGATGAGCCTCCAGGTAAGTCTCTGACAGCAGACCCTGCGGGGAGAGGCATTAGAGGTGGTGTCCCCAGAACACGCACGATGCAGAGTGATGAGCTACCATCATCCTTACCTGGACTACTTGCCGGAAACCAGTTCTAAGCATGGGCAGAAATACTCCGGTGATACCGACATGGTCGCCGGGTTGCACCAACCGCGTGTTCTCCCCTCGGACGTAGACTGTCATACAGCGAGGGATGTTACCGACGGGGACTTGGTCACTCTAAAATAAAAGAATTCCGTATCATGGTGCGAGTCCTGAACCAGACATCTGGAACGTCAAAGCATGGATGCCCTCCGCACTCACATGCTCCTGGATCTTCAGCTCCTGGAACTTGATGAACTTGGACCCTCTGGTCTGCAGGTAGAGCCGCCCGCCGGAGCGGTTGGTCTGGCATTCCTTACTCGGGCACATTATCAGCGGCATGAAGGTCGGCGACTGGATCTGTAACGGGAGGATAAGACTGTTCCATGATGTAGAAGGAAGGAAGGATGGATGGGGACATCGCCACAAAGGTCGCCACTTACAGGCTGGTAGGTCTCTGCCCCACACTGGTCACAGGTGTATGTGGCCACCACCATCATGGGCTTCACCTCCGTCACTCTGGTGACAATTCCTCGCACAGTCACCAATTTTCCTATGGAGTCGGCCTTCACATCACGGACGACTTGGGCTTTGGAAGTGGAGGGAGCTTTGAAGTACAACTCACTGGAAGAGAAGAAGTCAGAGTAAAGCCATTGGTACCATCAAGACATCAGTACCATCAAGACATTGCCCACATGAATTGTTCAGTAGAGATCAATGCTGCTTTCCGCACTAAGTGCTTGTGGCTGGAATTCATGAGCTTCACCGCACAGTTCCTACGATAGGGCAAAGTAGGAGGGACTCCTAGATGTCCAACATCCGGGGACCCCCAAAAAGTTTTTATTCCGTATGTTACAGGACTTACAATCTGCGCATGAGATCAGCGGGATACTGGTTGTGGGCGTCCCGGATCTCTGCGGGGTCTCGGCCCCTCTGCTCCATCATCAGACGGTGCTCGATGTAGACATCCAGAGAGTCCTTGTTGACCACCTGGAGAAGACAGACCAGGATGAGAGAGTGGTCCCGTCCACAGACGCCGCCTGCTACTAGTTAGGAGCAGCGCTCACCTCCTTCTCCTTGTACTGGGGCAGCAGCTCCTGCACTGCGTCCGCAAACAGGTTGGTGTATCTGCGGGTGTTCTCACAGACTGCATCCACCAGCTCGGGGTCTTCTTCTGCCAGGTCATCGAGGTCAATGTACAGACCCACCTGTTCTCTGTGGGCAATGTTAGTCTGAGGAAGGAAATACAGTGTCATCCATGACAGCAGGCAAGAGCGACAGGAGAGCTGTATACAGAGCCGCACACGGGTATGTAACGCTCACCAGCTGGGTGCCGTACTTAAAGTGCTTCTTTCCCAACTCATCGTCCTTGTAGAATTCCTGCAGGAAAGTCTTGAATTTTTCTGAAAACAATCAGGACACGATAAGCAGTTTACACAGTGACTGCACCAGCAGAATAGTGAGTGCAACTCTGGGGTATAATACAGGATGTAACTCAGGATCAGTAATGTATGTACACAGTGACTGCCCCAGCAGAATAGTGAGTGCAGCTCTGGGGTATAATACAGGAGGTAACTAAGGATCAGTAATGTAATGTATGTACACAGTGACTGCACCAGCAGAATAGTGAGTGCAACTCTGGGGTATAATACAGGAGGTAACTCAGGATCAGTAATGTAATGTATGTACACAGTGACTGCACCAGCAGAATAGTGAGTGCAGCTCTGGAGTATAATACAGGATATAACTCAGGATCAGTAATGTAATGTATGTACACAGTGACTGCACCAGCAGAATAGTGAGTGCAGCTTTGGAGTATAATAATAATATAATAATAATCTTTATTTTTATATAGCGCTAACATATTCCGCAGCGCTTTACATTTTGCACATATCATCACTGTCCCCGATGGGGCTCACAATCTAAATTCCCTATCAGTATGTCTTTGGAATGTGGGAGGAAACCGGAGTGCCCGGAGGAAACCCACGCAAACACGGAGAGAACATACAAACTCTTTGCAGATGTTGTCCTTGGTGGGGTTTGAACCCAGGACCCCAGCGCTGCAAGGCTGCTGTGCTAACCGCTAATACAGGATGTAACTCAGGATCAGTAATGTAATGTATGTACACAGTGACTGCACCAGCAGAATAGTGAGTGCAGCTCTGGGGTATAATACAGGATGTAACTCAGGATCAGTAATGTATTGTATGTACACAGTGACTGCACCAGCAGAATAGTGAGTGCAGCTCTGGGGTATAATACAGGGTGTAACTCAGGATCAGTAATGTAATGTATGTACACAGTGACTGCACCAGCAGAATAGTGAGTGCAGCTCTGGGGTATAATACAGGATGTAACTCAGGATCAGTAATGTATGTACACAGTGACTGCACCAGCAGAATAGTGAGTGCAGCTCTGGGGTATAATACAGGATGTAACTCAGGATCAGTAATGTATATACACAGTGACTGCACCAGCAGAATAGTGAGTGCAGCTCTGGGGTATAATACAGGATGTAACTCAGGATCAGTAATGTATGTACACAGTGACTGCACCAGCAGAATAGTGAGTGCAGCTCTGGGGTATAATACAGGATGTAACTCAGGATCAGTAATGTAATGTATGTGCACAGTGACTGCACTAGCAGAATAGTGAGTGCAACTCTGGGGTATAATACAGGATGTAACTCAGGATCAGTAATGTATATACACAGTGACTGCACCAGCAGAATAGTGAGTGCAGCTCTGGGGTATAATACAGGATGTAACTCAGGATCAGTAATGTATGTACACAGTGACTGCACCAGCAGAATAGTGAGTGCAGCTCTGGAGTATAATACAGGATGTAACTCAGGATCAGTAATGTAATGTATGTGCACAGTGACTGCACCAGCAGCATAGTGAGTGCAGCTCTGGGGTATAATACAGGAGGTAACTCAGGATCAGTAATATAATGTATGTACACAGTGACTGCACCAGCAGAATAGTGAGTGCAGCTCTGGGGTATAATACAGGAGGTAACTCAGGATCAGTAATGTAATGTATGTACACAGTGACTGCACCAGCAGAATAGTGAGTGCAGCTCTGGGGTATAATACAGGAGGTAACTCAGGATCAGTAATATAATGTATGTACACAGTGACTGCACCAGCAGAATAGTGAGTGCTGCTCTGGAGTATAATACAGGAGGTAACTCAGGATCAGTAATGTAATGTATGTACACAGTGACTGCACCAGCAGAATAGTGAGTGCAGCTCTGGGGTATAATACAGGATGCACTCAGGATCAGTAATGTATGTACACAGTGACTGCACCAGCAGAATAGTGAGTGCAGCTCTGGAGTATAATACAGGATGTAACTCAGGATCAGTAATGTAATGTATGTACACAGTGACTGCACCAGCAGAATAGTGAGTGCAGCTCTGGGGTATAATACAGGATGTAACTCAGGATCAGTAATGTATGTACACAGTGACTGCACCAGCAGAATAGTGAGTGCAGCTCTGGGGTATAATACAGGATGTAACTCAGGATCAGTAATGTATATACACAGTGACTGCACCAGCAGAATAGTGAGTGCAGCTCTGGGGTATAATACAGGATGTAACTCAGGACTAGTAATGTAATGTATGTACACAGTGACTGCACCAGCAGAATAGTGAGTGCAGCTCTGGGGTATAATACAGGATGTAACTCAGGACTAGTAATGTAATGTATGTACACAGTGACTGCACCAGCAGAATAGTGAGTACAGCTCTGGGGTATAATACAGGATGTAACTCAGGATCAGTAATGTAATGTATGTACACAGTGACTGCACCAGCAGAATAGTGAGCGCAGCTCTGGGGTATAATACAGGATGTAACTCAGGATCAGTAATGTAATGTATGTACACAGTCACTGCACCAGCAGAATAGTGAGTGCAGCTCTGGGGTATAATACAGGATGTAACTCAGGATCAGTAATGTAATGTATGTACACAGTGACTGCACCAGCAGAATAGTGAGTGCAGCTCTGGAGTATAATACAGGATGTAACTCAGGATCAGTAATGTAATGTATGTACACAGTGACTGCACCAGCAGAATAGTGAGTGCAGCTCTGGGGTATAATACAGGATGTAACTCGGGATCAGTAATGTATGTACACAGTGACTGCACCAGCAGAATAGTGAGTGCAGCTCTGGGGTATAATACAGGATGTAACTCAGGATCAGTAATGTATATACACAGTGACTGCACCAGCAGAATAGTGAGTGCAGCTCTGGGGTATAATACAGGATGTAACTCAGGACTAGTAATGTAATGTATGTACACAGTGACTGCACCAGCAGAATAGTGAGTGCAGCTCTGGGGTATAATACAGGATGTAACTCAGGATCAGTAATGTAATGTATGTACACAGTGACTGCACCAGCAGAATAGTGAGTGCAGCTATGGGGTATAATACAGGATGTAACTCAGGATCAGTAATGTAATGTATGTACACAGTGACTGCACCAGCAGAATAGCGAGTGCAGCTCTGGGGTATAATACAGGATGTCACTCAGGATCAGTAATGTAATGTATGTACACAGTGACTGCACCAGCAGAATAGTGAGTGCAGCTATGGGGTATAATACAGGATGTAACTCAGGATCAGTAATGTAATGTATGTACACAGTGACTGCACCAGCAGAATAGTGAGTGCAGCTCTGGAGTATAATACAGGATGTAACTCAGGATAAGTAATGTAATGTATGTACACAGTGACTGCACCAGCAGAATAGTGAGTGCAGCTCTGGGGTATAATACAGGATGTAACTCAGGATCAGTAATGTAATGTATGTGCACAGTGACTGCACTAGCAGAATAGTGAGTGCAACTCTGGGGTATAATACAGGATGTAACTCAGGATCAGTAATGTAATGTATGTGCACAGTGACTGCACCAGCAGCATAGTGAGTGCAGCTCTGGGGTATAATACAGGAGGTAACTCAGGATCAGTAATATAATGTATGTACACAGTGACTGCACCAGCAGAATAGTGAGTGCAGCTCTGGGGTATAATACAGGATGCACTCAGGATCAGTAATGTATATACACAGTGACTGCACCAGCAGAATAGTGAGTGCAGCTCTGGGGTATAATACAGGATGTAACTCAGGATCAGTAATGTATGTACACAGTGACTGCACCAGCAGAATAGTGAGTGCAGCTCTGGGGTATAATACAGGATGTAACTCAGGATCAGTAATGTAATGTATGTGCACAGTGACTGCACTAGCAGAATAGTGAGTGCAACTCTGGGGTATAATACAGGATGTAACTCAGGATCAGTAATGTAATGTATGTGCACAGTGACTGCACCAGCAGCATAGTGAGTGCAGCTCTGGGGTATAATACAGGAGGTAACTCAGGATCAGTAATATAATGTATGTACACAGTGACTGCACCAGCAGAATAGTGAGTGCAGCTCTGGGGTATAATACAGGAGGTAACTCAGGATCAGTAATGTAATGTATGTACACAGTGACTGCACCAGCAGAATAGTGAGTGCAGCTCTGGGGTATAATACAGGAGGTAACTCAGGATCAGTAATATAATGTATGTACACAGTGACTGCACCAGCAGAATAGTGAGTGCTGCTCTGGAGTATAATACAGGAGGTAACTCAGGATCAGTAATGTAATGTATGTACACAGTGACTGCACCAGCAGAATAGTGAGTGCAGCTCTGGGGTATAATACAGGATGCACTCAGGATCAGTAATGTATGTACACAGTGACTGCACCAGCAGAATAGTGAGTGCAGCTCTGGAGTATAATACAGGATGTAACTCAGGATCAGTAATGTAATGTATGTACACAGTGACTGCACCAGCAGAATAGTGAGTGCAGCTCTGGGGTATAATACAGGATGTAACTCAGGATCAGTAATGTATGTACACAGTGACTGCACCAGCAGAATAGTGAGTGCAGCTCTGGGGTATAATACAGGATGTAACTCAGGATCAGTAATGTATATACACAGTGACTGCACCAGCAGAATAGTGAGTGCAGCTCTGGGGTATAATACAGGATGTAACTCAGGACTAGTAATGTAATGTATGTACACAGTGACTGCACCAGCAGAATAGTGAGTGCAGCTCTGGGGTATAATACAGGATGTAACTCAGGACTAGTAATGTAATGTATGTACACAGTGACTGCACCAGCAGAATAGTGAGTACAGCTCTGGGGTATAATACAGGATGTAACTCAGGATCAGTAATGTAATGTATGTACACAGTGACTGCACCAGCAGAATAGTGAGCGCAGCTCTGGGGTATAATACAGGATGTAACTCAGGATCAGTAATGTAATGTATGTACACAGTCACTGCACCAGCAGAATAGTGAGTGCAGCTCTGGGGTATAATACAGGATGTAACTCAGGATCAGTAATGTAATGTATGTACACAGTGACTGCACCAGCAGAATAGTGAGTGCAGCTCTGGAGTATAATACAGGATGTAACTCAGGATCAGTAATGTAATGTATGTACACAGTGACTGCACCAGCAGAATAGTGAGTGCAGCTCTGGGGTATAATACAGGATGTAACTCGGGATCAGTAATGTATGTACACAGTGACTGCACCAGCAGAATAGTGAGTGCAGCTCTGGGGTATAATACAGGATGTAACTCAGGATCAGTAATGTATATACACAGTGACTGCACCAGCAGAATAGTGAGTGCAGCTCTGGGGTATAATACAGGATGTAACTCAGGACTAGTAATGTAATGTATGTACACAGTGACTGCACCAGCAGAATAGTGAGTGCAGCTCTGGGGTATAATACAGGATGTAACTCAGGATCAGTAATGTAATGTATGTACACAGTGACTGCACCAGCAGAATAGTGAGTGCAGCTATGGGGTATAATACAGGATGTAACTCAGGATCAGTAATGTAATGTATGTACACAGTGACTGCACCAGCAGAATAGTGAGTGCAGCTCTGGGGTATAATACAGGATGTCACTCAGGATCAGTAATGTAATGTATGTACACAGTGACTGCACCAGCAGAATAGTGAGTGCAGCTATGGGGTATAATACAGGATGTAACTCAGGATCAGTAATGTAATGTATGTACACAGTGACTGCACCAGCAGAATAGTGAGTGCAGCTCTGGAGTATAATACAGGATGTAACTCAGGATAAGTAATGTAATGTATGTACACAGTGACTGCACCAGCAGAATAGTGAGTGCAGCTCTGGGGTATAATACAGGATGCACTCAGGATCAGTAATGTATGTACACAGTGACTGCACCAGCAGAATAGTGAGTGCAGCTCTGGGGTATAATACAGGATGTAACTCAGGACTAGTAATGTAATGTATGTACACAGTGACTGCACCAGCAGAATAGTGAGTGCAGCTCTGGGGTATAATACAGGATGTAACTCAGGACTAGTAATGTAATGTATGTACACAGTGACTGCACCAGCAGAATAGTGAGTGCAGCTCTGGGGTATAATACAGGATGTAACTCAGGACTAGTAATGTAATGTATATACACAGTGACTGCACCAGCAGAATAGTGAGTGCAGCTCTGGGGTATAATACAGGATGTAACTCAGGACTAGTAATGTAATGTATGTACACAGTGACTGCACCAGCAGAATAGTGAGTGCAGCTCTGGGGTATAATACAGGATGTAACTCAGGACTAGTAATGTAATGTATGTACACAGTGACTGCACCAGCAGAATAGTGAGTGCAGCTATGGGGTATAATACAGGATGTAACTCAGGATCAGTAATGTAATGTATGTACACAGTGACTGCACCAGCAGAATAGTGAGTGCAGCTCTGGGGTATAATACAGGATGTAACTCAGGATCAGTAATGTAATGTATGTACATAGTGAATGTACCAGCAGAATAGTGAGTGCAGCTCTGGGGTATAATACAGGAGGTAACTCAGGATCAGTAATGTAATGTATGTACACAGTGACTGCACCAGCAGAATAGTGAGTGCAGCTCCGGGGTATAATACAGGATGTAACTCAGGATCAGTAATGTAATGTATGTACACAGTGACTGCACCAGCAGAATAGTGAGTGCAGCTCTGGGGTATAATACAGGATGTCACTCAGGATCAGTAATGTAATGTATGTACACAGTGACTGCACCAGCAGAATAGTGAGTGCAGCTCTGGAGTATAACACAGGATGTAACTCAGGATCAGTAATGTAATGTATGTACACAGTGACTGCACCAGCAGAATAGTGAGTGCAGCTCTGGAGTATAATACAGGAGGTAACTCAGGATCAGTAATGTAATGTATGTACACAGTGACTGCACCAGCAGAATAGTGAGTGCAGCTCTGGGGTATAATACAGGATGTACAGTACTGAACAAAAGATGCTACAAGAAGTTGAATGGTTGAAGAAGTGTTAGTGATAATAGTTTATTTCCATCATTAACACAGAAAGTGAACAAAAGAAAAATGTCGGTCTCTGGTGAGGGCCCAGCACCACCTTTAATTGTTCTTGAAACGAGTATTTTTCGTTTTGGGAGGAGGGGGGCGATGTGCACTTGTGATATTAGTAACCTCTAACTAGGTATTGTCCTTATACCTATCAGGGCAGCAGCACGAGTCACCATCGCCCATGAACCGCACAGGATGTAAGTGCAGCCACAGGGCCATCAGCAGCCCCCGACCGTCAGCACAGCGCTCCCCGCGATCGTGTCTCAGGAGGCCAATGGGCTCCCACACACCATCGCTCCCTGCATTTAAATGGTTACCAGCTGCAGACACCCTTTGCAGGAAGGGGTTAATGGACACGCTATAACAGTAACGCCACACCGGCCTCAGCCGAGGATGCAGCGAGTGCGGCTCTGTGTGATCACATGTGACGGCCGCCATGTCTCCTCCTCTCCCGTCACATGACCGGCCTGACCCGGACACGGAAGCCCCGCGCACCGCCGCCCGATCTTAATGCCCCGCCGGCCGCCGTTAGGACGAGGCTCCCCGGCCCGGTGAGTAGCAGGAGCCGCCGCCGCACGCCCGGGATCAGGGGAGGCAGCAGGGCGCCGCCCGCAGAGCGGCCGGGGATACAGGCACGCCCTCTGGTGGTGGAGGACTGGAACAGCAGGCGCCTGTATCAGAGCGGTCGGGAGTTTTTCCCGGTGCACAGCGCCAGTCACTCATCCTGATCCCGGCTGCTCCCCGGCTCCCGTCCGCCGGCTCACACTTGTCCGTTTCTCCCGGGCTCCCTCCTCACCTTTGTCGGCCTGGTAATCCCGCGGCATGGTGTCGCTGCTGCTGCGCTCTCCGCTGTGCTGCTGTGACTGATTCGCTCTTTTTTTTTCGCGGGTTTTCTTTTCGCGGGCTTTCTCCCCAAGCTGCGTTCTGATTGGCTGTAAGATTTCGCGCCGCCCGCTTAGCTACAAAAGCCGCTTGTCACGTGGCGTAGCGCGAAGCCAATGAACGGGCTGAGCTGTAAGCCTTGACAGGAAAGACCTGGCCCCGCCTGCGTCAGATGAGTGACAGCGGGCTCAGCCAATAACGTGGCGAGCTGCTCTATATAAGGAGGAAAGCGGAGCTGGTTTCCCGCGCTTTTGTGTCTTTTTGTCTGTCATGAGGTGACTGGAGGGAGTCGCAGCTCTCTGTCGCCCAATATCTCGATTATATCGACTGCCTGGCAATAATAACACGATATATTACTCTAAATATAACCATTCACTCAGTCACAACGTTTGTAAAAAAAAAAAAAATACCTCATACAAAATCACATCCCAGCCATTGATTATTTTTTCCGGACAACGATCATTTTGAGGTGAAATAAATCTGTTTTTACTCAGTTTACCGTACGGTTAAATAAAGTTGTGTTTTCATAGTTTGGCCTACAACAAATATTTAATTTTATATGATACATATATATTTTAATTTTATATATATTTTTCTCTATAATACAGGTCACAGTCAGTATCCTAGTGAATCTGTTTCTTCCTTGCGCAGTAATATATGTCATTTACATTAAATCTTGTTCCACTATTGACAGCTATAAGTATATTCGTCCCCAGTAAGTCTACTTCCCCCTCTGGCAGATGTCAAGGTATACTCCCCAGTCAGTGTCCTAGTCAGTTCCAAAGAATTCTACAGTATTTCTCTCTCGTAGAGAAATTAACATGGTTCTCTGTAAGTCTCTTTCCTCTTCTGGCTGCAATAAATATAATACCCAGTGAATTCCCAGTCAGTCTACTTCCCCCTCTGGCAGATTTTCCCAGGAAGTGTTTATTTCTCTCTCATGCAGAAATAATAAGATATATTTTTCAAATGTTCCTATTTTTTTCCCCCATATAGTTAGAAACACTTTTTATTTTACCACCTGCGATGATTTGATTACTATATGGAACCAACGACAATTTTCTGGGCTTCGCGGTGGGGTAGGGATTTGAGGGGGGATATATACAGTTGGCAGCAACCCGCCGGCATCTCACGATCTTGAGTGACAGGCATTTCAAGGATTAAACAGCAGTGATCGGAGCTAGCTCTGGTAACTGTTGTTAAGAAGTAGGTTCTGGCTGTATGATACAGCCACCACCTGCCCGGTATGCCTGAGAGCGCATTCTTACCCAAGGTTATATTGTATGAAAAAAAAAATTCTATGGGGTTAAAAATAAAATTCTAAAATCCAAACTTGGCCTGGGCACGAAGAGGATAAAATAATAATAATAATTACCCCCGAGCTCCAGTATGGATGCGATGTAATACCCCTGCTTTCCTGCGGGAGTGCTGTAACACGCACTTAACACTTATTGGCAACATTTTTATGAAGATGTTTTCCTTGAAAAAGCATGCGGTGTCCATTGAGCTTCTCCTGTAATTCTTGTTTTCTTTTTTTTTTTGTGTGTTTTTTTTAGGGTTGAGGTGGAATCATGATCTCACAGCTTTTCATTCTTTCTTCCAAAGGCGACCTCCTCATCTACAAGGATTGTATCCTCTGTTCCTCGCAAGTTAAAGGGGTTGTCTTTTTAACTTCAGATCCACCAATCTGTACATAGGGAGAGACCTGACAGTCAGAAGGATTGTGGTGGGGAGAAGCCTGCCAGGAACCTGCCATGGACTAGTCAGTCAAGACATATAGTCCCCGAACGGCCCTTTAAAGCATGTTTTCTCTTAACATAACTGGCAGCAATCGTGTAGCCAGTGTCATATTCATGCTGCCTGTGGTTCAGGCAGCGCAAATCTGATGACTGGGTCCCTTTAAGTTCTTTGTCATTTCTACTTCCCCTCTGGAAGCTGTAAATATTTAGAAAGTCAGTCTTCAGCCCCTTCTGGCTATAATAAATATACTCCCCCGTAAATTTCCAGTTAGACAATAAGTATTGTGATTAGTAAAACTCAAATCAATGTCCTTCCCCCTCTAGCAGCAAGAAATGTAAATGTAATCTCTACTACTCAGTCAATCTATTTTCCCCACTGGTAGCTGTAAGTGTAGTGTCCAGATCCATTGTCAGTGCCCTTCCCAGTCTGGCAGCTATAAATAATCACGAATAAGTTCCCAGTCAGTCTACTTTCCTGTCCGGCAGTTGTAAATATCGTTCCCAGGCAGTATCCTAGTAAATCCATATCTCCCTCACACATCAATGTATATAGTTTACAGTAAATCTCCTTACTATTCTGACAGCTATAAATATAGTCCCCAATAAGTCTACTTCCCCCTCTGGCAGATGTAAAAGTATAGTTCCCAGGCAGTGTCCTAGCAAGTACCAAATAATTCTATTTCTCCATCATTTGTTCTTGGATGGTAGCCCTGATTCAAAAAGGTCTTTCTCAGGCTACCATGCGGAGCTACACAGAGACTACAACCTTTACTACAAAAAGATGCCCGATTACAAGCTATATTTCCAGACCCCCTACTACTGTGTTTTAGGCAGCCCCCAAATCTAAGAAGCATCATTGTCAGAAGCTCCCTGTCCTCTCCAACAGCTACAGGAAACTCTATCTGCAACCGCAAAAAATGTCAAACCTGTCCTTTTATAATGACCACAGACAAGATAAAGATCCCCAATTCACATCAGGACTACAAGATCCCAGGTACTTTCAGCTGCGTCACTTCTAAAGTGGTGTACCTAATTATTTGTACTAAATGTCCAACTGGGGGTCTGTATGTGGGGTAGACAGGGCAGAAACTGAGAACAAGGATGAACTCTCATCGCCACACAATAAAAGAAAATAGAATGGATCTACCTGTGGCCAAACAGTTTTGTCTCCCTGATCATAGCACCATGGACATGAAATTACTTGTATTAAAAGCTCATTTCAAATCTCAGAGACAGAAACATTTTGGAGTATAAACTTATGACAACCTTTGACACTCTCAGTGCAGGAATGAATGTGTGGCATGGATTTATGTCTTTCTATATCAACTAAGGAATGTGCTCCCCTTTTCAGTTAGTCCTCAACCACTGAGGACTCTCAAATGTTAATATATTTCTCCTTCATACAGAAATAAATATGCTTACCAGTAAGTATCATTCCTCTACTGTCAGCAATAAATATAATCCCCAGTAAATTCCCAGTCCGTCTACTTCCCACTCTGGCAGGTGTAAGTATAGTTCTCAGACTTTGTCCTGGCAAATCTATTTCTCTGTCACTCAGCATTGAACCATGTATGATTTCCAGTAAATCTGCTTTCTATTCTGGCAGCTATAATAACTATAGTCCACAGTTAATCTACTTCCCCCTCTGGCAAATTTAAATATAGTTCCCAGGCAGTATCCTAGTAAATCTATTACTCCTTCGTGCATCAATATATATAATTTCCAGATAATCTCCTTTCCTATATATATATATTAGTCCCTAGTAAGTCTACCCCCCTGTGGTAGATGTAAGTGTATGGTTCCCAGTCAATGTCCTAGTAAGTTACAAATAATTCTATTTCTCCCTCATACAGAAAGAAATATGCTTCCCAGTAAGTCTCCTCCTTCTTCTGTCAGCAATAAATATTATCCCAGTAAATTCCCAGTCAGTCTACTTTCCCCTCTGACAAAAGTAAATATACCGTAGTTCCCTGGCAGTGTCCTAGGAAATCTATTCCTCCCTCACACCGCAATATACTGTATATAATTTCCAGAAAGTCTCCTTCCCGCTCTGGCAGCTATAATTATAGTCCCCAGTCAGTCTACTTCACCTTCTTGTAGCTCTCAGTATAGTTCCAAGTAATTCTTGTCTCTCATACAGAAATATAGTTCTCAGTAAGGTAAATTGAACTCATATAGTAAGATAAGACAATCTCTTTTAAACTAAAATGTCAGTCTCCTCCCCCCTCTGGCAGTTGCAAGTTTAGTCCCCAGTCTCCTTACCTCTATAGCAGTTGTCAGCATAATCCTTAGTATGTTTTTAGTCTTTTTGCCAGGTCATGAAAGGTAATATGTGATAATTAGGGATGAGCTAATAGATTCGGACGTCCCTGGCCCAGAAGCCACCTCATTAGTCCGTGGCTCAGCAGTGCAGACGACTCCATTTTTCTTGTTACTTTCCTTACAGTCGTCTCAGATCACGGCCTCTCCACTAACTCTGCTGCCGCTGACGGCCTGTACCTGAAGCTGTCCTCTCTTCCATCAGACCAAGCCCCTGTGGTGATGGTGAGAAGCCTCATCCTCCTTCATCTCATCGGGGAATGATGGGCGACATTACTAGAGTTACTGTCCCCGTCACTCACCACAGTGTGGCTCTGTCTTCTAGGAACACGAGGGCGGTCACTTCTTGCACACCCGGCATCGGGGTCTGTATTTTGTCATCAGCATTCGCCCGGATGATTCTCCGTTCATGTATCTGGATCTTCTGAACCGGTGAGTGTAAGTCCAGGATCACACGGTGGTTCCTTGTATGAAAAAAAATCCTCAGATAATGGAAAATTCTGCAACTTTTTGTTACGTGAATGAACCTCGGCTCGGCTTTAGTAATTCTAAGCAAAAAAAAAATTACAGCCCCACGGCCGAAAACCCATCCAGCTGAGGCAAGAGAAGGCAGGGTGGTTCAGCCACAGTCAGAGACAACTATAGATGGGCGGACTGATTTGTGGGACTCCAGTCCATTAGTCATATCAGTAGTCTCTGGACGGGAGTCTCACAAATCTCTCAACTTCCAGGATCCACTAACGCCTTTTGTTTAGCCGGGGCTGGCGCGAGGTCCTCATTGCGGCATGGCGTGAGGTCATCATTGCGGCATGAGCTCAAGGACTTCAATGTGGTATGGCGCGAGGTCATCATTGCGGCGTGCGCACGAGGTCATCTTTGCTGTGTAGTGCGAGTTGATTGTGTCGAGTGTCATTGCGGTGTGTGCGTGAGGTCATCATTGTGGCGTGGTGCGTGGTCATCATTGTGTTGTGTGTGTGAGGTCATCATTGCATCGTGTGCGCGAGGTCATTGCGTCGTGTGCACGAGGTCATTGTGGCGTGTGCGCGAGGTCATCATTGTGGCGTGTGCGCGAGGTCATTGTGTGCGCACAAAGCCATCATTGTGTTGTGCGTGTGAGGTCATCATTGTGGCGTGTGCGCGAGGTCATCATTGAGGCGCGTGCGCGAGGTCATTGTGTGCGCACAAGGTCATCATTGCAGGATGGTGGGAGGTCATCATTGTGTTGTGTGTGTGAGGTCATCATTGTGGCGTGTGCGCGAGGTAATCATTAAGGCATGGCACAAGGTCATCATTGTGTTGTGTGCTCGAAGTCATCAGTGTTGTGTGCGCGAGGTCATCATTGTGGGGTGGCACGAGGTCTTCATTGTGTTGTGTGCGTGAGTTCATCATTGTGGTGTGCGCACGAGGTCATTGCAGGATGGTGTGAGGTCATCATTGTGTTGTGTGCGTGAGTTCATCATTGTGGCGTGGCGCGATGTCATCATTGTGTTGTGTGCTTGAGGTCATCATTGTGTTGTGTGCGTGAGGTAATCATTAAGGCATGGCACAAGGTCATCATTGTGTTGTGTGCTCGAAGTCATCATTGTGTAGGGTGCGCGAGGTCATTGTGGGGTGGTGCGAGGTCTTGATAGTGTTGTGTGCGTGAAGTCATCATTGCAGCATGGCTCGAGGTCATCATTGTGGCGTGGCACGAGGTAATCATTAAGGCATGGCACAAGGTCATCATTGTGTCGTGTGCGCGAGGTCATCCTTGTGGCGTGGTGAGAGGTCTTCATTGCGGCATGGCGCGAGGTCAACATTATGGTGTGGCGCGAGGTCAACATTGCGGCGTGGCACAAGGTCATCATTGCAGCATGGTTCTCCCTTTTTTTCACTGTCCTCATAAACACATTTGTGTCCTAGACTGGCGGCCCTGATCCGTGACTACTGTGGAGACCTCAGCGAGGACGTTGTACGACTCAACTTTGCTTTGATCTATGAGCTGTTGGACGAAGTCCTGGTAGGTGGTGGCCGGAGGACTAGCTAGCGTTATAGTAACTATACCACTTTGTCTTCAAAGCAGCATCACGTCTTCTCGTTACTTGTACTTGCGCACAGTTTTTGAAGGATCTCGACAGGAGGTTGTTCCAAACATCTTAGAGAACTGACCCCAGGTCTTGTATGGCTGTTGCTTGTGCATATCCTAACACATACACATGTGTGTGTGTATATATATACAGTTAGGGCCAGAAATATTTGGACAGTGACACAATTTTCGTGAGTTGGGCTCTGCATGCCACCACATTGGATTTGAAATGAAACCTCTACAACAGAATTCAAGTGCAGATTGTAACGTTTAATTTGAAGGGTTGAACAAAAATATCTGATAGAAAATGTAGGAATTGTACACATTTCTTTACAAACACTCCACATTTTAGGAGGTCAAAAGTAATTGGACAAATAAACATAACCCAAATAAAATATTTTTATTTTCAATATTTTGTTGCAAATCCTTTGGAGGCAATCACTGCCTTAAGTCTGGAACCCATGGACATCACCAAACGCTGGGTTTCCTCCTTCTTAATGCTCTGCCAGGCCTTTACAGCCGCAGCCTTCAGGTCTTGCTTGTTTGTGGGTCTTTCCGTCTTAAGTCTGGATTTGAGCAAGTGAAATGCATGCTCAATTGGGTTTAGATCTGGAGATTGACTTGGCCATTGCAGAATGTTCCACTTTTTGGCACTCATGAACTCCTGGGTAGCTTTGGCTGTATGCTTGGGGTCATTGTCCATCTGTACTATGAAGCGCCGTCCAATCAACTTTGCAGCATTTGGCTGAATCTGGGCTGAAAGTATATCCCGGTACACTTCAGAATTCATCCGGCTACTCTTGTCTGCTCTTATGTCATCAATAAACACAAGTGACCCAGTGCCATTGAAAGCCATGCATGCCCATGCCATCACGTTGCCTCCACCATGTTTTACAGAGGATGTGGTGTGCCTTGGATCATGTGCCGTTCCCTTTGTTCTCCAAACTTTTTTATTCCCATCATTCTGGTACAGGTTGATCTTTGTCTCATCTGTCCATAGAATACTTTTCCAGAACTGAGCTGGCTTCTTGAGGTGTTTTTCTGCAAATTTAACTCTGGCCTGTCTATTTTTGGTATTGATGAATGGTTTGCATCTAGATGTGAACCCTTTGTATTTACTGTCATGGAGTCTTCTCTTTACTGTTGACTTAGAGACAGATACACCTACTTCACTGAGAGTGTTCTGGACTTCAGTTGATGTTGTGAACGGGTTCTTCTTCACCAAATTAAGTATGCGGCGATCATCCACCACTGTTGTCATCCGTGGACGCCCAGGCCTTTTTGAGTTCCCAAGCTCACCAGTCAATTCCTTTTTTCTCAGAATGTACCCAACTGTTGATTTTGCTACTCCAAGCATGTCTGCTATCTCTCTGATGGATTTTTTCTTTTTTTTCAGCCTCAGGATGTTCTGCTTCACCTCAATTGAGAGTTCCTTTGACCGCATGTTATCTGCTCACAGCAACAGCTTCCAAATGCAAAACCACACACCTGGAATCCACCCCTGACCTTTTAACTTCATTGATTACAGGTTAACGAGGGAGACGCCTTCAGAGTTAATTGCAGCCCTTAGAGTCCATTGTCCAATTACTTTTGGTCCCTTGAAAAAGAGGACGCTATGCATTACAGAGCTATGATTCCTAAACCCTTTCTCCGATTTGGATGTGGAAACTATCATATTGCAGCTGGGAGTGTGCACTTTCAGCCCATATTATATATATAATTGTATTTCTGAACATGTTTTTGTAAACAGCTAAAATAACAAAACTTGTGTCACTGTCCAAATATTTCTGGCCCTAACTGTATATGTATGTATATATATATATATATATATATATATATATATATAAATAGTGGAATAGCACAGTAGAGATGAATTCAGGGAGCAAAGCCCTCTAAACAAATATCCATTTGTATAAATAATCTAGCAGAAAAAAGGAGGCAGCACTCCCAATTTGTTAAGAGTGCTGCCTCCTTTTTTTTTCTCTCTCTCTATATAGTGTGTGTATATATATATATATATATATATATATATATATATATATATATATATATATATGTGTATATATATATATATATATATATACTATATTTCTATATATATGCAATAAATACCCTGCTCCTTCACAGGACTATGGATTCATCCAGACGACTTCCACAGACGTGCTGAAGAACTTCATCCAATCAGATCCAGTTGTCACAAAGCCATTTAGTCTCCTGGACCTGAGCAGTGTGGGGCTGGTGAGAGCCTTATATATGTGATATATGCCCCCACCTCCTGTATGTATATACATATCACCTCCAGCTATATACCACCACCCCTCACTAACTTGTCTCCTCCGCTCTGGTGCTTTTTTTTTAAAATCTTCAGTTTGGAGCGGAGACTCAACAGAGCAAGGTCGCACCAAGTTCTGCCGCCAGTCGGCCGGTGCTGTCCGCGCGTCATCCACAAGTGAGCACCGTTTTTCGACTTAATTTATCTGAGCAGAGAAGGGGGGCACATATTAATTTGTCTCCCTTCTAGGGTGATCAGAACGAGATCTTCCTGGATGTCATCGAGCGCATGACTGTGGCCGTCGGGGCTAATGTGAGTGACCATATAATGCCTGATTGTAGGAGAGATGGGTGGTAGCCATGACGGCAGCTCCCAGTGAGACTGGTAGATGGCTGATATGCGCTGCTAGCAGGATAATGCTCTTCACGACATAGGTGGCATTCATACATTGCAGTCTTGGCAAAAAACTAAGCAGTTTTATGGCAATCAGAAAACTAAAGTGTGTGGACAGCACCTATGTAACATCCAATTATTAACACAGGCTTCTCCTCATCTCTGTTGTCTGCCCAAGCATAAGCACCTGCAGTCGAGCAGGTCCGGTCCCCGGATACCAGACACAACCGGGGACCCTTGAGAGAAGACCGGAGACTTTTGACTCCTGGCACAGCGGGGAGCAGCTGTTTTCCCCTGTAACTTGGGTTCCTATAAATGCCAAAGTGGAGGAAAAAAATGAATAATAAAAGAAAAAAACAATGTTCTCCAAAAATGTTTATGATCTCTTGAGGAACAAATTAAGTTAAAAATATGTATAAAACATCTGCCAAAATTTTTTTTAACAACTGTCCACAATATATAAAATTTCCTTCTCACCCCCAATGGGGGTGGTCTTTGTTGTCCTTTCTCATTCACAGGTCCTCTGCCAGAGACCTGGGAGTTTGAGGGTTCTGTGCAGGATCTTAGCTGTTCCCAGCATTGCGCATGTTATGAAAGGTAATTCAGTACCACAATGGACATAGAGGTCAGCACACATACAGTGACCTGGCAATAACCCAAAAAACAAGAACGAGCTCTGAGACGTGGGAACTCTGTTGACCGCAATCCCTAATCCTCTCCAACCACACTAAAGGCAGCCGTGGATTGCGCCTAACACTCCCTATGCAACTCGGCACGGCCTGAGAAACTAGCTAGCCTGAAGATAGAAAATAAGCCTACCTTGCCTCAGAGAAATACCACAAAGGAAAAGGCAGCCCCCACATATAATGACTGTGAGTTAAGATGAAAAGACAAACGTAGAGATGAAATAGATTTAGCAAAGAGAGGCCCAACTTTCTGAACAGAGCGAGGATAGGAAAGGTAACTTTGCGGTCAACACAAAACCCTACAAAAACCACGCAAAGGGGGCAAAAAGACCCTCCGTACCGAACTAACGGCACGGAGGTACACCCTCTGCGTCCCAGAGCTTCCAGCAAGCAGAAAAAAAACAAATTGACAAGCTGGACAGAAAAAAACAGCAAACAAATAGCAAAGAGGAACTTAGCTATGCAGAGCAGCAGGCCACAGGAACGATCCAGGAGGAAACAGGTCCAATACTAGAACATTGACTGGAGGCCAGGATCAAAGCACTAGGTGGAGTTAAATAGAGAAGCACCTAACGACTTCACCACATCACCTGAGGAAGGAAACTCAGAAGCCGCAGTACCACTTTCCTCCACCAACGGAAGCTCACAGAGAGAACCAGCCGAAGTACCACTTGTGACCACAGGAGGGAGCTCTGCCACAGAATTCACAACAGTACCCCCCCCCTTGAGGAGGGGTCACCGAACCCTCACCAGAGCTCCCAGGACGACCAGGATGAGCCATATGAAAGGCACGAACAAGATCGGGAGCATGGACATCAGAGGCAAAGACCCAGGAATTATCTTCCTGAGCATAACCCTTCCACTTAACCAGATACTGGAGTTTCCGCCTTGAAACACGAGAATCCAAAATCTTCTCCACAATATACTCCAACTCCCCCTCCACCAAAACCGGGGCAGGAGGATCAACAGATGGAACCATAGGTGCCACATATCTCCGCAACAATGACCTATGGAATACGTTATGTATGGAAAATGAATCTGGAAGGGTCAGACGAAAAGACACAGGATTAAGAACCTCAGAAATCCTATACGGACCAATAAAACGAGGTTTAAACTTAGGAGAGGAAACCTTCATAGGAATATAACGAGAAGATAACCAAACCAAGTCCCCAACCCGAAGTCGGGGACCCACACAGCGTCTGCGATTAGCGAAACGTTGAGCCTTCTCCTGGGACAAAGTCAAATTGTCCACTACATGAGTCCAAATCTGCTGCAACCTGTCCACCACAGTATCCACACCAGGACAGTCCGAAGACTCAACCTGCCCTGAAGAGAAACGAGGATGAAACCCAGAGTTGCAGAAAAACGGTGAAACCAAGGTAGCCGAGCTGGCCCGATTATTAAGGGCGAACTCAGCCAAAGGCAAAAAGGACACCCAGTCATCCTGATCAGCAGAAACAAAGCATCTCAGATATGTTTCCAAGGTCTGATTGGTTCGTTCGGTCTGGCCATTAGTCTGAGGATGGAAAGCCGAGGAAAAAGACAAGTCAATGCCCATCCTACCACAAAAGGCTCGCCAAAACCTCGAAACAAACTGGGAACCTCTGTCAGAAACGATATTCTCTGGAATGCCATGTAAACGAACCACATGCTGGAAAAACAATGGCACCAAATCAGAGGAGGAAGGCAATTTAGACAAGGGTACCAAATGGACCATCTTAGAGAAGCGATCACAGACCACCCAAATGACTGACATCTTTTGAGAGACGGGAAGATCTGAAATAAAATCCATAGAGATATGTGTCCAAGGCCTCTTCGGGACCGGCAAGGGCAAAAGCAACCCACTGGCACGAGAACAGCAGGGCTTAGCCCGAGCACAAATCCCACAGGACTGCACAAAAGTACGCACATCCCGCGACAGAGATGGCCACCAAAAGGATCTAGCCACTAACTCTCTGGTACCAAAGATTCCAGGATGACCAGCCAACACCGAACAATGAACCTCAGAGATAACTCTATTCGTCCACCTATCAGGGACAAACAGTTTCTCCGCTGGGCAACGATCAGGTTTATTAGCCTGAAATTTTTGCAGCACCCGCCGCAAATCAGGGGAGATGGCAGACACAATTACTCCCTCTTTGAGGATACCCGCCGGCTCAGATACACCCGGAGAGTCGGGCACAAAACTCCTAGACAGAGCATCCGCCTTCACATTTTTAGAGCCCGGAAGGTATGAAATCACAAAGTCAAAACGGGCAAAAAACAACGACCAACGAGCTTGTCTAGGATTCAACCGCTTGGCGGACTCGAGATAAGTCAAGTTCTTATGATCAGTCAAGACTACCACGCGATGCTTAGCTCCTTCAAGCCAATGACGCCACTCCTCGAATGTCCACTTCATGGCCAGCAACTCTCGATTGCCCACATCATAATTACGCTCAGCAGGCGAAAACTTCCTGGAAAAGAAGGCGCATGGTTTCATCACCGAGCAATCAGAACTTCTCTGCGACAAAACAGCCCCTGCTCCAATCTCAGAAGCATCAACCTCGACCTGGAACGGAAGCGAAACATCTGGTTGACACAACACAGGGGCAGAAGAAAAACGACGCTTCAACTCTTGAAAAGCTTCCACCGCAGCAGAAGACCAATTGACCAAATCAGCACCTTTCTTGGTCAAATCGGTCAATGGTTTAGCAATACTAGAAAAATTGCAGATGAAGCGACGATAAAAATTAGCAAAGCCCAGGAACTTTTGCAGACTTTTCAGAGATGTCGGCTGAGTCCAATTATGGATGGCTTGGACCGTAACAGGATCCATCTCGATAGTAGAAGGGGAAAAGATGAACCCCAAAAATGAAACCTTCTGAACACCAAAGAGACACTTTGATCCCTTCACAAACAAAGAATTAGCACGCAGGACCTGAAACACCGTTCTGACCTGCTTCACATGAGACTCCCAATCATCCGAGAAGATCAAAATGTCATCTAAGTACACAATCAGGAATTTATCCAGGTACTCTCGGAAGATGTCATGCATAAAGGACTGAAACACTGATGGAGCATTGGCAAGTCCGAATGGCATTACTAGATACTCAAAATGGCCCTCGGGCGTATTAAATGCAGTTTTCCACTCATCGCCTCGCTTAATACGCACAAGATTATACGCACCACGAAGATCTATCTTGGTGAACCAACTAGCCCCCTTAATCCGAGCAAACAAATCAGATAACAATGGCAAGGGGTACTGAAATTTAACCGTGATCTTATTTAGAAGGCGGTAATCTATACAAGGTCTCAGTGAACCATCCTTCTTGGCTACAAAAAAGAACCCTGCTCCCAATGGCGACGATGACGGGCGAATATGCCCCTTCTCCAAAGACTCCTTCACATAACTCCGCATAGCGGCGTGCTCAGGCACAGCTAAATTAAACAGTCGACCTTTTGGGAATTTACTACCAGGAATCAAATCGATAGCACAATCACAATCCCTATGCGGAGGTAGGGTATCGGACTTGGGCTCATCAAATAAATCCCGGTAATCAGACAAGAACTCAGGAACCTCAGAAGGGGTGGATGACGAAATAGTCAGAAATGGGACATCACCATGTACCCCCTGACAACCCCAGCTGGACACAGACATGGATTTCCAATCTAAAACTGGATTATGGACTTGTAGCCATGGCAACCCCAACACCAGCACATCATGCAGATTATGCAACACCAGAAAGCGAATAACCTCCTGATGTGCAGGAGCCATGCACATGGTCAGCTGGGTCCAGTACTGAGGCTTATTCTTGGCCAAAGGCGTAGCATCAATTCCTCTCAATGGAATAGGACACTGCAAGGGCTCCAAGAAAAACCCACAATGCCTAGCATACTCCAAGTCCATCAAATTCAGAGCAGCGCCTGAGTCCACAAATGCCATGACAGAATATGATGACAAAGAGCAGATCAAGGTAACAGACAGAAGAAATTTTGACTGTACCATGCCAATGGTGGCAGACCTAGCGAACCGCTTAGTGCGCTTAGGACAATCAGAGATAGCATGAGTGGAATCACCACAGTAGAAACACAGCCCATTCAGACGTCTGTGTTCTTGCCGTTCAACTCTGGTCAAAGTCCTATCGCACTGCATAGGCTCAGGTTTAAGCTCAGGTAATACCGCCAAATGGTGCACAGATTTACGCTCGCGCAAGCGTCGACCGATCTGAATGGCCAAAGACATAGACTCATTCAGACCAGCAGGCATAGGAAATCCCACCATGACATCCTTAAGGGCTTCAGAGAGACCTTTTCTGAAAATAGCTGCGAGCGCACCTTCATTCCACTGAGTGAGTACGGACCACTTTCTAAATTTCTGACAATATACCTCTATTTCATCCTGACCCTGACACAGAGCCAGCAAATTCTTCTCTGCCTGATCCACAGAATTAGGCTCATCGTACAGCAATCCGAGCGCCAGGAAAAATGCATCGATATTACTTAATGCAGGATCCCCTGGCGCAAGGGAAAATGCCCAGTCCTGAGGATCGCCACGCAAAAAAGAAATAACTATCCTAACTTGTTGAACTGGGTCACCAGAGGAGCGAGGTTTCAAAGCCAGAAATAGTTTACAATTATTTTTGAAACTCAGAAATTTAGTTCTATCTCCAAAAAACAAATCAGGAATAGGGATTCTCGGTTCTAACATAGAATTCTGAACCACAAAGTCTTGAATACTTTGTACTCTTGCCGTGAGCTGATCCACACATGAAGACAGACCTTTAATGTCCATTGCTACACCTGTGTCCTGAACCACCCAAATGTCTAGGGGAAAAAAAAGGCAAAACACAGTGCAAAGAAAAAAAAATGGTCTCAGAACTTCTTTTTTCCTTCTATTGAGAATCATTAGTACTTTGGGCCTCCAGTACTGTTATGAAAGGTAATTCAGTACCACAATGGACATAGAGGTCAGCGCACATACAGTGACCTGGCAATAACCCAAAAAACAAGAACGAGCTCTGAGACGTGGCAACTCTGTTGACCGCAATCCCTAATCCTCTCCAACCACACTAAAGGCAGCCGTGGATTGCGCCTAACGCTGCCTATGCAACTCGGCACGGCCTGAGAAACTAGCTAGCCTGAAGATAGAAAATAAGCCTACCTTGCCTCAGAGAAATACCACAAAGGAAAAGGCAGCCCCCACATATAATGACTGTGAGTTAAGATGAAAAGACAAACGTAGAGATGAAATAGATTTAGCAAAGTGAGGCCCAACTTTCTGAACAGAGCGAGGATAGGAAAGGTAACTTTGCGGTCAACACAAAACCCTACAAAAACCACGCAAAGGGGGCAAAAAGACCCTCCGTACCGAACTAACGGCACGGAGGTACACCCTCTGCGTCCCAGAGCTTCCAGCAAGCAGAAAAAAAACAAATTGACAAGCTGGACAGAAAAAAACAGCAAACAAATAGCAAAGAGGAACTTAGCTATGCAGAGCAGCAGGCCACAGGAACGATCCAGGAGGAAACAGGTCCAATACTAGAACATTGACTGGAGGCCAGGATCAAAGCACTAGGTGGAGTTAAATAGAGAAGCACCTAACGACTTCACCACATCACCTGAGGAAGGAAACTCAGAAGCCGCAGTACCACTTTCCTCCACCAACGGAAGCTCACAGAGAGAACCAGCCGAAGTACCACTTGTGACCACAGGAGGGAGCTGTGCCACAGAATTCACAACATGCGCTTTTCTGGACAGAGAGGTCAGATGTTGCTCCTGGGATCTGTTGTAGCCATTCTTCCAACTTAGGGGTCTCTGCTCCAATTGATCCTCTCACCACTGGAATCACTGTTGCCTTCACCTGCCACATCTTCTCCAGTTCTCCTTTGAGGCCCTGGTATTTCTCCAGCTTCTCATATTCCTTCTTTCTGATGTTGCTGTCACTTGGCACTGCCGCATCTATTATCATTGCTGTCTTCTGATCTTTGTCCACTATCACAATGTCTGGTTGGTTAGCCAACACCTGCTTATCCATCTGGATCTTGAAGTCCCACAGGATTTTAGCCCTTTCATTCTCCACCACTTTTTCTGGGGTGTCCCACCTGGACTTAGGGGGACTTATCCCATATGCTGTGCAGATGTTCCTGTATACAATCCCCGCTACTTGGTTGTGGCGTTCGGTATACGCTGTTCTTGCATTTTGCATCCTGTTGGACGGTTTCTGAGGTTTCTTTGCATAGTCTGCACCTTGGATCTTGTCTTGTGTGGTAGATTCCTGCTTCTATGGATCTGTTACTTAGTGCTTGCTCTTGTGCGGCTATGATTAGGGCCTCTGTGCTGTCTCTGAGTCCTGCTTTCTCCAGCCGTTGGTAGGATTTCTCCATGTCAGCCACCTCCATTATCTGTCGATGGTACATCCCATGCAGTGGCTTCTCTTGCCATGGCGCTTCATGTTCCTGTCCTTCCTTCCAGATCTGTTGTTGATGCTTTAGGCTTTCTCTCAGCAACTCATCTTTAGGTGCCATTTTCCTGGATACTCCTTGTTTCATCCATGATGGTGGCTTGGATGCTTATCAAGCCTCGACCACCCTCCTTTCTGGTGGTATACAATCTTTGGGTGTTAGACTTAGGGTGGAGACCTCCATGCATTGTGAGGAGCTTTCATGTCTTCACATCTGCAGCTTCCATTTCTTCTTTGGGCCAGCACACTATGCCAGCAGGGTATGTGACAACTGGCAGGGCATATGTATTGATGGCACGGATTTTATTCTTCCCGTTGAGCTTGCTCTTTAGGACCTGTCTTAGCCTTTGATGGTATTTGGATGTTGCTGCTTTCCTTGCCTCCTCATCATGGTTACCGTATCCCTGTATCAAAAGCCAATAATTGTAGTTGTTGTTTAATCTTTATTTGTAGTTTTCAGTTAGGCCACATTCAGTATTTTACATCAGTATCTGTAAGCCAAAACCAGGAGTGGTTGATAAATGCAGAAGTGGAGCATATGTTTCTACTGTACATTTCCTCTGATTGTTCCACTCCTAGTTTTGGCTTACAAATACTGAGGTAAAATACTCACCAAATACCGAATGTGTGACCATGGCCTTAATGATATTCTTATGCTCCCGGGCGGCCAGTGGGCTACTGTGATGCAATAGCATTTATCGGAAAGCGATAGATTCTACTGTGCATGCGTCGCCGCCGGTGTCATTTTGCTGGAGAAAAATAGTCGGCCGGGAAATGGAAGCAGAGGGCAGAGACACCGGTGCGGCAGTCATCGAATTCTGTGTAGTATCTTTGGGTTCAAAATGCTCATTATACCCCTGTATAAAATTCTTGAGGGGTGTAGTTTCCAAAATGGGGTCACTTGTGGGGTGTTTCTGCAGTTTGGGCGCCTTAGGGACCCTGCAAGTGTGACGTCGCCCGTAATCTAGTCCAGCCAATTTGTGTTCCAAAATCCAAATATTGCCCCTTTCTCTCCGAGCTCTGCCGCTTTGTCCAAACAGAACTTTCTGACTATATGTGGGATATCGCCGTGTTTGAACGAAAGTGGGTAACAAAATGTGGGGTCCATTTTTTGGCGTTACCTTTTGCAAAAGTGAGGAAAAAGCAATATTTTAGAGGTAAAATTTCAATTATTTTTCTTTCATTCCACTTTGCATTAACCTCTCCACCACCTTGGGTTTTTTCTGCTCCCCTCCTTACCAGAGCCATAACTTTTTTATTTTCTAGTCAATATGGCCATGTACTTTTGAAAGACATGACTGGTTTTAACATATAGTGTACTGAAAAGGTAAAAAAAATTCAGTGTGGTGAAATTGCAAAAAAAGTGCAAAACCACAATTGTTTTTTTTTTTTAATCATTTACTTAAGGTGACCTGCCATTATGATTCTCCAGGTTATTACGAGTTCATAGACAATAAACAGGTCTAGGTTCTTTTTTATTTACGTGCTGAAAAAAATACAAAGTTTCTAAAGAAAAAAAAGACAGTCGCCATTTTCTGAGACTCGCATTGTCTCCATTTTTTCGAGACCTCGAGTTTGGTGAGGGCTTATTTTTTGCGCTGCAAGCTAACGTTTTTATTGATACCATTTTAGTGTGGATACAATGTTTTGATCGCCTGTTATTGCATTTCAATGCAATGTTGTGGCGACCAAAAAAAGTGGCGTTATTTTTTTTTTCTTGATTGACAACAGCATTTAACAGCCGTGGGTGGATCGTGATTCCACCCATGGCTGATAGGGGCACATGACAGCTGATGAAATCCGCAGGTGTCTCTGGACGCATAGTGTGTGCATGATGTAGATGTAAAATAGACATATAAGAAATGTCATTTAGAGGTTGACGGCTGAAGATTATACACCATATGGAGCCATGACGACCCACCTATGAGAGTCGCTCTGAGCCCACAGTCGCCTATTAGCGGTATATAACCCGACCATCTCACCATAACTTTCTCTTTATTTCTCAGGGGTCTTTGTTAAAAGCCGATGTTCAGGGGGAATTGCGACTAAAAAGCTTCTACCAAAACTGTCCAGGTTAGTAAGCGAAGGCCATCAGGAGAAGCTCGAGTGGGATGGACTTTACCTCGGTGTCGTCTTTTCTTTTCAGAGCTGAGAATAGGACTTAGTGAAGAGTTCTGTGTTGGGAGCTCAGAGCTGAGAGGTCAGTAATGGGACTTCTCCCCAACACTCACCTCAATTACCTTCTCGCCTCCATTGACTCCTATCGGTCAGAACACAAAGTTATCACCTGTTACAGACTAGTGGAAAACCCCCTTTAAGTGCATATTTGATTGCCCCCTACAGGTTACGGCTCTGCAGTGCGGGTGGACAGCTGTCAGTTCCATGAGTCGGTAAAACTGGATGAATTTGAGATCAGTCGGATCTTAAAAGTGCTCCCTCCTCAGGGCGAGGTAAGAACTCACAGCTGGGGGCTGCAACTCTCAGCTGTCAGCAAGGCTGGTTATCAAGAATAGAGGGGTCCACACGCTGTTTTTTAACCCCTTTCTGACATTAGACGTACTATCCCGTCGAGGTGGGGTGGGCCCCTATGACCACCGACGGGATAGTACGTCATATGCGATCGGCAGCGCTCACGGGGGGAGTGTGGCCGATCGCGGCCGGGTGTCAGCTGACTATCGCAGCTGACATCCGGCACTATGTGCCAGGAGCGGTCACGGACCACCCCCGGCACACTAACCCCCGACACACCGCGATCAAAGATGATCGCGATGTGCCGGCGGTACAGGGAAGCATCGCGCAGGGAGGGGGCTCCCTGCGGGCTTCCCTGAGCCCCCCGCAGCAACGCGATGTGATCGCGTTGCTGCGAGGGTCTCTTACCTTCCTCCCTGCCTGCTCCAGGCCCGGATCCAAGATGGCCGCGGATCTGGGTCCTGCAGGGAGGGAGGTGGCTTCACAGAGCCTGCTCAGAGCAGGCACTGTGAAGCCTGCAGTGCTGCATGTCAGATCGGTGATCTGACAGTGCTGTGCAAAATGTCAGATCACCGATCTGTGATGTCCCCCCCTGGGACAAAATAAAAAAGTAAAAAAATTTTTTTCCAAATGTGTAAAAAAAAAATAAAAAAAATATTCCTAAATAATGAAAAAAAATATTATTCCCATAAATACATTTCTTTATCTAAATAAAAAAAACAAAAAACAATAAAAGTACACATATTTAGTATCGCCGCGTCCGTAACGACCCGACCTATAAAACTGGCGCACTACTTAACCCCTTCAGTAAACACCGTAAGAAAAAAAGAAAAAAAAATGAGGCAAAAAACAACGCTTTATTATCATACTGCCGAACAAAAAGTGGAATAACACGAGATCAAAAAGACAAATATAAATAACCATGGTACCGCTGAAAACGTCATCTTGTTCCGCAAAAAACGAGCCGCCATACAGCATCATCAGCAAAAAAATATAAAAGTTATAGTTCTGAGAATAAAGCGATGCAAAAATAATTATTTTTTCTATAAAATAGTTTTTATCATATAAAAGCGCCAAAACATAACAAAATGATATAAATGAGGTGTCGCTGTAATCGTACTGACCCGAAGAATAAAACTGCTTTATCAATTTTACCAAACGCGGAACGGTATAAACGCCTCCCCCAAAAGAAATTCATGAATAGCTGGTTTTTGGTCATTCTGCCTCACAAAAATCGGAATAAAAAGCGATCAAAAATGTCACGTGCCCGAAAACATTACCAATAAAAACGTCAACTCGTCCCGCAAAAAACAAGACCTCACATGACTCTGTGGACCAAAATATGGAAAAATTATAGCTCTCAAAATGTGGTAACGCAAAAAATATTTTTTACAATAAAAAGCGTCTTTCAGTGTGTGACGGCTGCTAATCATAAAAATCCGCTAAAAACTCGCTATAAAAGTAAATCAAACCCCCCTTCATCACCCCCTTAGTTAGGAAAAAATTAAAAAAATGTATTTATTTCCATTTTCCCATTAGGGCTAGGGTTAGGGCTAGGGTTAAGGCTAGGGTTAGGGCGAGGGGTAGGGCTAGTGTTAGGGTTAGGGCTAGGGTTAGGGCTGGGGCTAGGGTTGGGGCTAAAGTTAGGGTTGGGGCTAAAGTTAGGGTTAGGGTTTAGATTACATTTACAGTTGGGAATAGGGTTGTGATTAGGGTTAGGGGTGTGTCAGGGTTAGAGGTGTGGTTAGGGTTACCGTTGGAATTAGGGTTAGGGGTGTGTTTGGATTAGGGTTTCAGTTATAATTGGGGGGTTTCCACTGTTTAGGCACATCAGGGGCTCTCCAAACACGACATGGCGTCCGATCTCAATTCCAGCCAATTCTGCGTTGAAAATGTAAAACAATGCTCTTTCCCTTCCGAGCTCTCCCGTGTGCCCAAACAGGAGTTTACCCCAACATATGGGGTATCAGCGTACTCAGGACAAATAGGACAACAACTTTTGGGGTCCAATTTCTCCTGTTACCCTTGGGAAAATACAAAACTGGGGGCTAAAAAATAATTTTTGTGGGAAAAAAAAATATTTTTTATTTTCACGGCTCTGCATTATAAACTTCTGTGAAGCCCTTGGTGGGTCAAAGCGCTCACCACACATCTAGATAAGTTCCTTAGGGGGTTTACTTTCCAAAATGGTGTCACTTGTGGGGGGGTTTCTACTGTTTAGGTACATTAGGGGCTCTGCAAACGCAATGTGACACCTGCAGACCATTCCATCTAGGTCTGCATTCCAAATGGGGCTCCTTCCCTTCCGAGCCCTCCCATGCGCCCAAACAGTGGTTCTCCCCACATATTGTGTATAATCGCACTCAGGACAAATTGGGCAACAAATTTTGGGCTCCAATTTCTCCTGTTACCCTCGGGAAAATACAAAACTGGGGGCTAAAAAAATACTTTTTGGGGGAAAAAATTTTTGTTTTATTTTTTTCAAGGCTCTGCATTATAAACTTCTGTGAAGCCCTTGGTGGGCCAAAGCGCTCAAAACACATCTAGATAAGTTCCTTAGGGGGTCTACTTTCCAAAATGATGTCACTTGTGGGGGGTTTCAATGTTTAGGCACATCAGGGGCTCTCCAAACACAACATGGTGTGCCATCTCGATTCCAGTCAATTTTGCATTGAAAAGTCAAATGGCGCTCCTTCGCTTCCGAGCTCTGTCATGCGCCCAAACAGTGGTTTACCCCCACATATGGGGTATCGGTGTACTCAGGACAAATTGTACAACAACTTTTGGGGTCCATTTTCTCCTGTTACCCTTGGTAAAATAAAACAAATTGGAGCTGAATTAAATTTTTTGTGAAAAAAAGTTAAATGTTCATTTTTATTTAAACATTCCAAAAATTCCTGTGTGCCGCCCGTGTGCCCACTGGGTACCACACGCACCGTGCTGGGTACTACACGCACCGTGGCGGAGACAGCGCTAAAGTTTAGCGCTGTCCCCTGCATCTGGTGCTGAAGCCCCATTCATATCTTCCCTGCTGCAGCGTTTGCTGTAGAGAAGATATGAATAATTGTGTGTAAAATCAAGATCCAAGTCCCCACCCCCTGTGTGGCCCCCCCGCTGTGATTAAAATACTTACCCAGCTCCCTCGCTAGCTGGCGCTGCTTCCTGTCCTGGCCGCACCTTGTACTGTATGAGCGGTCACGTGGATCCGCCGATTACAATCATGAATATGCGGCTCCACCTCCCATAGGGGTGGAGCCGCATATTCATTACTGTAAATGAGCGGCCCCACGTGACCGCTCATACAGTAGAAGGTGCGGCCAGGACAGGAAGCAGCGAGGGAGCCGGGAGCCGGGTGAGTATTTTCATCACAGCGGGTGGGGTGGGGGGATGGGGGCGCACAGGGGGTGGGAGGGGGGTGGGGACCTGGATCTTGATTTTACACACAATTATTCATATCCTCTCTACAGCAACCGCTGCTGTAGAGAAGATATGAATGGGGCTTCAGCACCAGTGGGGGGGGACAGCGCTTAATGTAGCGCTGTCTCCTGCACGGCACACGGACTGCACACAGACAACGTCCGTGTGCGGTACGTGTTTTACACGGACCCATTGACTTTAATGGGTCCGTGTAATCCGTGCGCTCCCACGAACACTGACATGTCTCCATGTTTGGCACACGGAGACACGGTCCGCAAAAAATCAATGACATCTGCACAGATGCATTGATTTTAATGTGTCTACGTGTGTCAGTGGCTCCGGTACGTGAGGAAACTGACACCTCACGTATCGGAGCTACTGACGTGTGAAACCGGCCTAAAACTGTTAAAAACAGGCAACAATTTTGCAGCAACTTTGTAAAACATGGCATTGGGTACATTCACACATTTTATTACATTTTTTTACATAAATTTTAAAGTGGATTCTGCTCCAAAATCCACATGAAAAACTGCTCTGTATACTCTTTGACTAAGCTTCCGGTTGATTTTGACGGGAAATCACATCCATAACTCTGTTTTGTCACACATGGAAAAAGAAGTAACATATTAGTTATTGAAGTGTTTCTGCTGGAAAGACAAACACTTCAAACCTGAGAACTGAATCATCTAAAGCCGAAAAAAGCCTCAGGAACATAAACGGTATCAAAATAATTTTTTTTTTAGGGTGGATGGGGTGAAAAATATCCCTAAAACACTGTGTGGTGAAACCTTAATTAACAATTGTAAATCAGTCCAATTACCTCCTGGCTTCCAGAAACTGTTTTTCATCATGGAAAGGCCAGTTTCACACGTCAGTGGCTCCGGTACGTGAGGTGACAGTTTCCTCACGTACCGGAGACACTGACTCACGTAGACACATTAAAATCAATGTGTCTCTGCACATGTCAGCATGTTTTCACGGACCGTGTGTCCGTTTGAAAAACACGGAGACATGTCAGTGTTTGTGGGAACGCACGGATCACATGGACCCATTAAAGTCAACGGGTCCGTGTAAAACACGTACCGCACACGGATGCTGTCCGTGTGCAGTCTGTGTGCCATGCAGGAGACAGCGCTACTGTAAGCGCTGTCCCCCCCGCGTGTGGTGCTGAAGCCGGAATTCATCCCTTCTTCCCAGCAGCGTTCGCTGGAAAGAAGGAATGAATAATCTTTTTTTTTTTCTTTCCCCTTAAAAATAAAGTTTGTGCGTCCCCTCCCACCTCCAATCCCGTGTGCGCCCCCCCCCGCTTGCCAGGAAATACTCACCGACACCCAGCTCCAGCGATGTCTCATCTCAGCGGCTGCAGCCTGTGCTGTGTGAGCGGTCATGTGGTCCCGCTCATTACAGTGAGGAATATGCGCATATTCCTCACTGTAATGAGCGGGACCACGTGACGGCTCACACAGGGCCTGCTGCCGGCGCTGAGAGGAGACATCGCTGGAGCTGGGTGTCTGTGAGTATTTCCTGGCAAGCGGGGGGGGGGGGAGGGGGAGGGGGTGACCGTAGTTCAGCTCGTGTGACCGTAGCTCGGCTCCAGTGTGACCGTAGTTCGGCTCCAGTGTGACGTAGCTCGGTTCCAGTGTGACAGTAGTTCAACTCCAGTGTGACCGTAGCTCGGCTCCACTGTGACCGTAGCTCGGCTCCAGTGTGACCGTGGCTCGGCTCCAGTGTGAACAAGGCTCGGCTCCAGTGTGAACGTGGCTCGGCTCCAGTGTGAACGTGGCTCGGCTCCAGTGTGAACGTGGCTCGGCTCCAGTGTGAACGTGGCTCGGCTCCAGTGTGAACGTGGCTCGGCTCCAGTGTGAACGTGGCTCGGCTCCAGTGTGAACGTAGCTCAGGGGAACGTAGCTAGACTCCAGTGTGAATGTAGCTCGGCCGAACATAGCTCGACCCCATTGTGAATGTAGCATGGCTCTGCTGTGAATGTAGCTCAGCTGTGGTGTGAATGTAGCTAGTACAAAAACACATGCAATAGTCAGCTCACCTGTATGTCGGCTGTTCCTCATCTGTTCCTGCACGGAAAAGTTGAGCATACGTTCCACAGAAAAAATACGATAGATCCAGCAGGAATGAGATTAAAACCAGTTTCTGTTTATTTCTTCATTTTAAAACGTAGCTCGGCTCCAGTGTGAACGTGGCTCGGCTCCAGTGTGAACGTGGCTCGGCTCCAGTGTGAACGTAGCTCGGCTCCAGTGTTAACGTGGCTCGGCTCCAGTGTGAACGCGTCTCGGCTCCAGTGTGAACGTAGCTCGGCTCCAGTGTGAACGTGGCTCGGCTCCAGTGTGAACGTGGCTCGGCTCCAGTGTGAACGTGGCTCGGCTCCAGTGTGAACGTGGCTCGGCTCCAGTGTGAACGTGGCTCGGCTCCAGTGTGAACGTAGCTCGGCTCCAGTGTGAACGTAGCTCAGGGGAACGTAGCTAGACTCTAGTGTGAATGTAGCTCGGCCGAACATAGCTCGACTCCATTGTGAATGTAGCATGGCTCTGCTGTGAATGTAGCTCAGCTGTCGTGTGAATGTAGCTAGTACAAAAACACATGCAATAGTCAGCTCACCTGTATGTCGGCTGTTCCTCATCTGTTCCTGCACGGAAAAGTTGAGCATACGTTCCACAGAAAAAATACGATAGATCCAGCAGGAATGAGATTAAAATAGGTTTCTGTTTATTTCTTCATTTTAAAAAAATGACAGCTGAGGTAAACCACTCAAAAATATGAAATATATTTGTATCTCACAGCACAGAATGTAGCTAGGGCCTACATGGCTCGGCTCTAGCATGAACGTAGCTCGGCTCCGGCACGAATGTGGCTATGAATCTAGCCAACCTCTAGTACCACTCATTCTGTGGACAGGAGTTGTACCCTTTTTGTTTTTCCTAATGCTGAACATCCCCCAAGTATTAACAGCCCCATGGTGTTTTCCGTTCAGCTGACAGTGATGCAGTACCAGATATCTGACAGTCTGTGCACCAGCCTGCCCTTCCACCTGTTCCCCAGCATGGAGAGAGACCCTGGCAGCAGGTAAGGAAAGTATGCCTCCATGACCAGTATTCATTTTTTTTTTACCTCCTTTAACTATTTTCCATTGATATCACCGTACAAGAGCTTGAATTTTGCGACATGAGTTGTACTTTTGAATGACACCATTCACTGTACCATATTACATATTGAAAAAAAAATTGGCTACATGATTCTCCAGGTCAGTAGTTAAAATGTTCAGAACATTGTAAACAACAACAAAAAATAGGTTCATGTCACCATTTTGTTGGACTTTTTTTGTAAAGAAGTGAGGGTTTGGATTGTTTGTGTAGTGAATTGCAGATTTTAATAATATTAATTTGGGGTACATACAATGTTTTGATCACTTTTTATTGCACTTTTTGTGAGAGCAAAATACGGTAACTCTGGAGTTTAGATCTTTAGTATTTGTTCATGGTATTGTTGAGGGAGGATCTAAAGTGATCCTTCACGGTTAACTCAGTGATTTCCAAATTAATCTACAGGGCGTTTCCGGCAACTGAAAATGACCAGACGGAGACGAATGTCTCTGTTTGGGGGGGGATCAAGCAGATCTCTGGGCCCCCGTTTATTGTCTATGACTTTTCATACTCATAGGAATTATACTTCAACCAATCAGCATAAGAACACGTTCACAGTTCTTAACCTATAAGAATGCAGGAACAGTCTGTACGTCAAAGTCTCGTAGAACAATGCACCCTCAGTCTCATGTCCTGGCAGATTGCAACAATCAAGGTCTTATAACAGCTGTAAACTTTAGCCTACTAACAAAATTTATATCAAAACAACAAAATGGAGTCAAAAAGCACAAAATGGAGAATCTTTCTTAATATGTTCCTTCACATTCCCCCCTAGATAAATTTTGTTAATTAATGTCCAGCATCAGAGGTACTATCCCAAGCTATAAGCTTGAGGGGTACTGGTCTTCACATGACTGGTGCCATGTTACCATCCATGGCTGTTGCGGCGTGCCCGTCCCCCCTGTATATTAGAATTTACGAATAACAATTATTGATAACAGTGGTGGGGATCTTTTGAAGATAGCCATGCGCTTGGCTTCAACATCTTCATCAGGTAACTTTGTGAAATCGGTGTAGAGAAGAGCAGGGGTGGCAACGCTTTTGGTTTCATCATTAGTTGTCCTAGTGCAGAATTTCCTAATACATACAGAAATACACCAAAGAACAAGTTTTAGTGTTACATACATGACAAGGATAAAGGCAGCAATATGTAACAAACTTTGCAAGATTCCAGCTATCCAGCCCCCAAGTCCCTCAAACCAATTGGCTAGATTAAAAAGGAGAAGGTGTCTGCCCACCAACTGTCCTTATTATGGTAATTATCATTATCATATTGATCTCTGAGTCTTTTAATGTCCTCTAACTTTAACTTTAGAGTACTATTGGGTTCTATATAATAACAGCATGTGGGTCCAATAATCTGACACATACCGCCCTGTTGTGAATTCTGCTTTTGAGCTCCCTCTGGTGGTAGTAGATGGTAATGCCGTTGTTCCTGGGCTGCAATCTTGGACAGGTGTATCTGCTAATTGCAGTTCTGACTGGGGTATTTAGGATTGCAGGACTCATTAGTCCTTGCCAGTTGTCAATGTTTTTTGGGATATTATGGATCTCTGTCTGGTTTCTCCTGCTTGGTTGCCATTTCAGCAAAGATAAGTGTCTGTTTATTCAGTCGCCATGACAGCACAACGAGAGAGGGGATCCGCCCTTCAGGGACAGGAAACCTACAGACATAAAAAGGGCGGTACCTCTCTCCCACGTCAGTTTGGTTTCCTGTCCCTGACAGCGGAACCTCTTTCAGACAGGCCTTGAGAAGAGGGTCGAAGTTAAGAAGACTCCCCACTCCTGGCGGCCCGGTACAGGTAGTGGGGGTCCCCTACCTCGGCCCGTCCAGGAGGCAGGAAGCACCACACGGCAGGGGCACTGCGCGGTGTAGGTGGCAGCAGGAGGAAGCAGCCTCTGACATAGGCTAGCTTCTCGGGCGCCCGCAGCGCAGAGGTACCTATGAAGAGGTGCTTGGCTACTTGGGGTCCCGGGAGTCACGCTGTTCCGGGCAGGGACGCGGCATTGGTCCGGAGGGGGTCTGCTGGCGTCCTGGTCCGCGTGTCGGCTTGGCGCCGCCGCCGCGTCCTGAAGGGGGCGTGTCCGGATGACGCGGCGAGCGGCGCGGCCGGATGACGCGGCTGGGCATGCGCAGTAGCGTCATCTCCGGCTAATGGCGGCGCCCAGCTGCGGGAACGGTCGGGGCTTCGGGGAGGGGTAGCGCAGCGCAGCGGCGGACGATTAATGACCACCTGGGATTCCCTGCTGGCCCCCATCTGGGGGCGGTACCTTGGGGGTATTTAAGGCGGCAAGCTGGGATGATCAGAGTGCCTCACCCATTCCATAATGGAGTCGCCAGAAGGAACTATCAGCCAGCAGCAGCAGCAGGAGCCGCAGCAGCAGTCAGATAAGCCTCGTAGAAGCTCCCAGCGCCGGTCTAGTGGCAGTAGCCGCGCTGGTGGAGCTAAGGAGGCACGGATCTCTATACCAAAGTCCTCAAGCCGTAAGGATTTGCCGGCTACGAAGGACCCCCCATCTACGGTACCACTCATTACTGGACGGGGTAAGTGAGCTTTGTGAAAGTCCACTTAGTGATGATTGTGTTCCCCTTGTCGTTTTTCCTCTATCAGGGGAGGAAAAGTTTGTCCAAAGCCAAACATAGGCAGTGTGCCGAATGTGCAGAGCCGCTTCCAGATGGGCATTCGAAAAAATTATGTAAAATATGTATTCAACGTCTACTGGAGGAGGAGGGGCCTGATCTGACCTCTACAATAAGAGAGATGGTGAGACAGGAAATTAAAGGTGCCGAGAGATCCAAGTCTCGGGGAGCAGAAGCTAAAAGATCATCCCCTTTATCTGAGGTAGATTCGGATTCGGGTGAGCTGAGCTCAGGGTCTCTTCCGTCTACTTCCTCCTCTGAGGATCAGGAGTCTACTCGAGCCTGTTTGTCCCTAGATAGGGTTAACCATCTGGTCAAAGCAGTTAACAGCACAATGGGGATAGAAGATACCCAGTCGGAATGTTCCATTCAGGATGTTATGTTCAGGGGTATTGAGCGAAAATCCCGAAGAGCCTTTCCAGTGATTGACAAAATCAAGTCGTTAATCTCAAAAGAATGGAAGAAACCAGAAAGGAAGGGGTCGCTTCCGCCAGCCTTTAAAAGAAGGTATCCCTTTGAGGAAGCGGCTTCGTCCTCATGGGATAAAGTCCCGAAGCTGGATGCAGCAGTCGCTAAGGCATGCAAAAAAACGTCTCTCCCCTTCGACGACTTGGGGAATTTGAAAGACCCGTTAGATAGGAAAGCCGACATCTTCCTTAAAGGAGCTTGGGAGACTTCAGCGGGGTCCTTGAGGCCAGCTATAGCAGCCACTTGTACCGCTCGATCCTTGATGGTATGGTTGGGTCACCTCGAAGATCAGCTCAAAGATAAAGTCCCTAGGTCGGAAATATTGTCCTCCATGCCCATAATCCAGGATGCCGCAGCCTTCCTTTCAGATGCTTCAGCAGATTCGGTCAGGTTGGCCGCCAGGTCCTCGGCATTATCCAATGCAGCCAGGAGAGCGCTATGGATAAAATGCTGGCCAGGGGACTTACAAGCTAGAACAAAATTATGTAGCATTCCTTGTGAAGGAGCTCACTTGTTCGGACCGGTCCTAGACGAGCTATTGGAAAAAGCAGGGGATAATAAAAAACGCTTTCCCTTCCTAGGAAGACCCTTCTACAGACGGGACTATAATAGAGGATGGTCCAACCGCAGAAGACCATATAGAGACTCCAACAGAGAATCTACTAGATATGACAACAGCAGAAGGAGGGGTAGAGGATTTATGTTTAATCCTTCACGAGAGGTTAAGAAACCACAATGACTAGCGGACCAGGTGGGGGGTAGGCTTTCGGCCTTCTACCCAGCCTGGGTGCGGATTACAAACAATCCATGGATTCTAGGCATTGTAGAGAAAGGCCTAACCTTTGACTTCCACCATACTCCTCGGGACAAATTTATGTTAACACCTGTTCGTTCCTCCTCTACAGAGCAGTTGGCGCTGGAGTCTGAGGTCCGGGAGCTCCAACAGAAGAATGTTCTAGTCAAAGTCCCTGCAGGCGAGGAAGGTAGGGGGTTTTATTCCCCTCTGTTCCTGGTCAAAAAACCTGATGGTTCATATCGCACCATTATTAATTTAAAAGGCCTGAATAATTTTCTGTTGATACCCTCCTTCAAAATGGAGTCGGTCAAGACAGCAATAAAATTACTCTTTCACCACTGTTTTATGGTTGTCTTAGATCTCAAAGATGCCTATTACCATGTACCAATTCATATTGATCATCAGAAATTTCTTAGGGTGGCGGTTTCACTAGCTGGCACAGTAGAACACTTTCAATATCAGGCACTTCCATTCGGAGTCGCAGTTGCACACAGGGTGTTCACAAAAATCATGGTGGAGGTTATGGCGCACTTGCATGAACAGGATATATTAATAGTCCCTTACCTGGATGATTTGCTAATTGTGGGTCATTCTGAGTCGCATTGCACAGACCAACTACAGAAAGTCATGGATGCGTTACACAAATTGGGCTGGATGGTCAATATAAAAAAATCGCGCCTTCAGCCCCGAAAAGTACAAGAATTCCTGGGATATGTTATAGACTCTAGTCAGCAGGAATGTCGCCTGCCGGACACAAAAGTTGCTAAGATTAAGCAGTTGGTCACCAGGGCAATAAATAATCCCTTAGTATCGGTCAGGAGTGCGATGTCAATCTTGGGTTCTCTTACGTCCTGCATCCCGGCAGTTCTCTGGGCACAGTTCCACACGAGGGCTTTACAGTGGGACGTGTTACACAATTCCCGTCGTCTAAGAGCTCACCTCGACAGTAAATTCACACTTTCTGCGGAGACTGTACATTCGCTTGGTTTGTGGACTCACACTTTGAATCTACACAGGGGGGTCCCTTGGATAAATCACATATCTAGAGTGTTGACTACGGACGCTAGCCCCAAGGGGTGGGGGGCTCACTTAGGGGAGGATTGGGTTCAGGGACTATGGTCTCAGTCTGAACAGGACTCTTCCTCCAACTTGAAAGAACTGTTGGCAGTAAAACATGCCTTAAATAGATTCCTTGTACCCCTACAGGGTCGACACGTCAGGCTTTTGTCAGACAATCGGGTAACTGTGGCCTACATTAATCGTCAAGGTGGCACGCGATCCAGTACATTGATGGAGGTCGCAAATCATATCTTTCAGGTGGCCGAAGTACATCTTCTCTCCCTGACGGCGCTTCATATAAAAGGAAGTATCAACACCAAAGCCGACTATCTAAGCCGCAACATGCTCAGACATGGAGAGTGGTCGTTAAATCCAGCCATTTTCAGTCAGATCATTCAGTTATGGGGTTGTCCGGAGATAGACCTTTTTGCCAACAGAGAGAACAAAAAATTACACCAATTCTGCTCCCTAAATCCAAAAGACAACCCATACGCTGTGGACGCTCTGCTGATATCTTGGCACTTCAGGCTCGCGTATGCTTTTCCCCCTCTAAATCTGATTCCCCTAGTTCTGAGGAAGATTCGGGAGGACAAGGCCCGGGTAATCTTGATAGCTCCATTTTGGCCCAAGAGGGCTTGGTTTCCTTGGCTGAGGAAGATGTCTGTCTGCCAACCATGGATTTTTCCAGAGCTACCAGATCTGCTCTCCCAGGGACCAATCCTCCATCCTCAAGTAGCCAACTTACACCTAGCGGCATGGAACTTGAGAGGTCCTTACTGAGGGGGAAAGGGTTCTCTCAGAATCTGGTAAATACTCTCCTTAAAAGTAGGAAACCCTCTACAACGGGCATTTATGTGAGGGTATGGAGAAAATTTTTATCATTTTCAGGGGCTCAAATTGACCAAGAACCATGTATTAACCAGATTCTTGAATTTTTACAAAAAGGCCTGGAAATGGGCTTGGCCACAAGTACTCTTAGAGTTCAGGTGTCAGCGCTAGGAGCGTTATATAATCTTAATTTAGCCAGTAATCACTGGATTTCTAGATTCTTTAAAGCAGTCACCAGGTCTAGACCAATTATTAAACAAAGGTTAGTCCCATGGGACCTAAATTTAGTACTCTCAGCCCTAACGCTAGCCCCATTCGAGCCCATTGATACTATTCCTGTGAACATCCTGTCAATCAAAACAGCCCTGTTGGTTGCTCTCACATCTGCTAGAAGGGTTAGTGATCTGCAGGCACTCTCCAGACATCCACCATACATGCAGGTTAGGGAGGATAGGGTCATATTGAAACCCGATCCCCTATATCTGCCTAAAGTTGCGTCTAAATTTCACAGGGTTCAGGAGGTAGTCCTACCCTCCTTTTGCTCCAACCCTGCTAACGATAAAGAGCGTAAATTCCATTGCTTAGATGTGAGGAGATGCCTCCTTAGATATATTGCAGTTTCAGATTCCTGGAAAAAAGATAACTCTTTATTTGTAGCCTATCAAGGGGTAAGGAAGGGTCTTAGAGTATCTAAAAACACTCTAGCCAGATGGATTAGGGAGGCGATCTCTCTCGCTTATACCACAGGTGGCAACGAAGTTCCAGATGGTATAAAGGCACACTCCACGCGGGCCATGGCATCTTCCTGGGCGGAGAGGTCAGAAGTGTCAATCGAAGACATATGTAATGCGGCCACATGGTCTTCCCCTTCTACCTTTCTTAGACACTACAGATTAGATCTGGGTAGTTCCTCAGACCTTACGTTTGGGAGAAGAGTGCTAGAAGCTATTATCCCCCCCTAAATCTTTCGTCTCTGAAAGTCTCTCGTTGTGCTGTCATGGCGACTGAATAAATACGTACGCTACTCACCTGGTAGCAGTGTTTTTTCAGGAGCCATGACAGCACCCTTAAATTCCCTACCCTATAATTTTGGATGTTTCAACACCCTGTTGGTTTTTGCGTTATATTCCATGTTCACTGGCATAATAAAATGTGTTTATATACATGCTGCATCTGTGTTACTAACCAAGGTGGTCCTCTCATGCTCTGGAAACAACTGACGTGGGAGAGAGGTACCGCCCTTTTTATGTCTGTAGGTTTCCTGTCCCTGAAGGGCGGATCCCCTCTCTCGTTGTGCTGTCATGGCTCCTGAAAAAACACTGCTACCAGGTGAGTAGCGTACGTATTTCTTTTTCTGTGGCACACAGGCTGTGTGCTTGTTTTTGATTGTATTCCTGCTCTGATTGTAGGATTCGCTGGAGTTGCAGATATACGCTCCTACGTCTTTAGTTAGATGGAGGAAGTTTTTGTATATTCTGCTGTGGATATTTTTGAAGGGTTTTAATACTGACCGCACAGAACTCTGTCCTATTTAGCTAGAGTGGCCTCTTGTGCTAATCCTGTTTTTCTGCCTGTGTATGTTTTTTCCTCTCCGACTCACCGCCAATATTTGTGGGGGGCTGTCTATCCTTTGGGGTTCTGCTCTGAGGCAAGATAGTATTCCTATTTCCATCTTTAGGGGTATTTAGTCCTCCGGCTGTGACGAGGTGTCTAGGATTGTTAGATACACTCCACGGCTACTTCTAGTTGTGGTGTTAAGATCAGGATTTGCGGTCAGTATAGTGACCACCTACTCCAGTGAAAGTTTTCATGCTGCTCCAAGGTCACCAGATCATAACACCACCCTGTGCTCCTGTTAAAGGGAACCTGTCACCCCGTTTTTTCAAGAAGAGCTAAAAATAGCGTTAAATAGGGGCAGAGCTGTGCTTTACATTAGTGTATTTTGGAGCCTTTATTCCCCACCTATGCTGCCAAAAAACCTTTGTAAAGTCGCCGTTTTGGGCTGTCACTCACGCTGGTCAGGTCATATGGGCGTGGTGACAGGGCTGTTTCTCCCCCAGATCTCCGTTGGTGGCGTAGTGGTGTGCGCATGTCCAACTGGCGAATCCACTGCGCAGCTTGAAGGAAAATAGCGCGATCTGCGCTATTCAGCCGTTTATCGTGCGCAGATGGTTCTTCTCAGCTTCCCGGGGCTTCAGGAAAATGGCCACGGGATGCCGCGCGTGCGCAGATGGTGATCTCGGCGGCCATTTTCCTGAAGCAGAGTTTGCATCTCAAGTTGGTCTTTTTTCCAGAGACCATGTCCATACATGCTCCATCTGCCTTCCACTGCTTCACTTCCTTTGGGGACATTCTCTGCATAGTCATTAAACAGAAAACTTCAGTCTGTCGTGGATCATCAGGTTCCTGTAGAGTCAGTGTTTCTTGTAACTGTTTACGCTGAGAGCGTGTGGTCACCATAGTTGGTATGGTCTGTTCAACGGGTAGGAGAGCAGCAGCTTTTGCTTGCATATCCGCAAAGGTGTTACCAACAGTCTGTGGACTGTTCCTAGGACCGTGCTCCTTAACTTTGATAATGGCCACCTGGGTAGGTAATTTGATTGAGTCCATGAGGGTTTTAACAGTTTCAGCATTCTTCACTGGAGTCCCGGCGGTAGTAATAAACCCTCCATAGGGCTCCGAAATCATGAGCAATACCAAATGCATACTGTGAGTCCGTGTACAGTGGGGCAAAAAAGTATTTAGTCAGTCAGCAATAGTGCAAGTTCCGCCACTTAAAAAGATGAGAGGCGTCTGTAATTGACATCATAGGTAGACCTCAACTATGGGAGACAAACTGAGAAAAAAAAATCCAGAAAATCACATTGTCTGTTTTTTTATCATTTTTTTTGCATATTATGGTGGAAAATAAGTATTTGGTCAGAAACAAACAATCAAGATTTCTGGCTCTCACAGACCTGTAACTTCTTTTTTAAGAGTCTCCTCTTTCCTCCACTCATTACCTGTAGTAATGGCACCTGTTTAAACTTGTTATCAGTATAAAAAGACACCTGTGCACACCCTCAAACAGTCTGACTCCAAACTCCACTATGGTGAAGACCAAAGAGCTGTCAAAGGACACCAGAAACAAAATTGTAGCCCTGCACCAGGCTGGGAAGACTGAATCTGCAATAGCCAACCAGCTTGGAGTGAAGAAATCAACAGTGGGAGCAATAATTAGAAAATGGAAGACATACAAGACCACTGATAATCTCCCTCGATCTGGGGCTCCACGCAAAATCCCACCCCGTGGGGTCAGAATGATCACAAGAACGGTGAGCAAAAATCCCAGAACCACGCGGGGGGACCTAGTGAATGAACTGCAGAGAGCTGGGACCAATGTAACAAGGCCTACCATAAGTAACACACTACGCCACCATGGACTCAGATCCTGCAGTGCCAGACGTGTCCTACTGCTTAAGCCAGTACATGTCCGGGCCCGTCTGAAGTTTGCTAGAGAGCATTTGGATGATCCAGAGGAGTTTGGGGAGAATGTCCTATGGTCTGATGAAACCAAACTGGAACTGTTTGGTAGAAACACAACTTGTCGTGTTTGGAGGAAAAAGAATACTGAGTTGCATCCATCAAACACCATACCTACTGTAAAGCATGGTGGTGGAAACATCATGCTTTGGGGCTGTTTCTCTGCAAAGGGGCCAGGACGACTGATCCGGGTACATGAAAGAATGAATGGGGCCATGTATCGTGAGATTTTGAATGCAAACCTCCTTCCATCAGCAAGGACATTGAAGATTAAACGTGGCTGGTTCTTTCAACATGACAATGATCCAAAGCACACCGCCAGGGCAACGAAGGAGTGGCTTCGTAAGAAGCATTTCAAGGTCCTGGAGTGGCCTAGCCAGTCTTCAGATCTCAACCCTATAGAAAACCTTTGGAGGGAGTTGAAAGTCCGTGTTGCCAAGCGAAAAGCCAAAAACATCACTGCTCTAGAGGAGATCTGCATGGAGGAATGGGCCAACATACCAACAACAGTGTGTGGCAACCTTGTGAAGACTTACAGAAAACGTTTGACCTCTGTCATTGCCAACAAAGGATATATTACAAAGTATTGAGATGAAATTTTGTTTCTGACCAAATACTTATTTTCCACCATAATATGAAAATAAAATGATAAAAAAACAGACAATGTGATTTTCTGGATTTTTTCTTCTCAGTTTGTCTCCCATAGTTGAGGTCTACCTATGATGTAAATTACAGACGCCTCATCTTTTTAAGTGGTGGAACTTGCACTATTGCTGACTGACTAAATACTTTTTTGCCCCACTGTATATATTAGCCCACCTGTCTTTGGCCAGAACACATGCAGTAGACAGAGCCTGAAGTTCTGCTTCTTGTGCTGACAGTGAGGGAGGGAGTGCAGCTGCGTGCACTACAGTGTCTTCTGTAGTAACAGCGTATCCGGTGTTGAATCTGCCAAAATCATCACCATATCTTGAACCGTCTTTCAGGGCATTGTAGAGAGGTTGCATTATGCGGGATGCGTACGGTATCCACTGACGACAATAAGTACATAGTCCAAGAAAACGCTGGAGTGCAGTCTCATCTTTTTAGAAAGGAAGGGAGCTGACTGCTATTTTTTTTTTCTTCTGTGAGGTGTTTGACACCCTGAAGGAGACAGTGACCCAAAAATATCACTTGACCAAGGCAGAACTGAAGTTTCGAGGCCGAAACCCGACAGTTCAGATCTGCCAGATACTTGAGAAGGCTAACAGTGGCAACAATGGCTTCCTGCTCTGTCCGTGCACACAACAAAAGATCAGCCACATACTGAAGCAGCGTGACATAGGGGTGATTTAACTGCCAGGGTAAAAGACACTCGCCCATATTTTTTGCAAACTGATTGGGACTGTTTTGGGCCCCTTATGATATAACTGTCCACGTCAATTGTCGTCCCTGATAAATGAATGCAAACAGAAACTGGCAATCTGGGTGTAATGGAATGCTGAAGAAGGCATTGGCGAGGTCGATAACTGAACCAAGCAGCATCCTGAGGTATCTGGGACAAAAGAGTATGTGGATTAGGCACCACCAGAGTTTCTAGAACAGTAGCTGCATTAACTGCCCGTAGATCTTGTACCAGCCGGTATACAGGGGGTTGGCCGGGTGGGGTCTTTTTCTTAACGGGAAACGCGTGTGTTACATGGGGAAACACGGGGTACCAGGGCTCCATTATCGAGTAACGTTTGTATTTGCCCCTTGAGGCCCCGCTCCTGATCATGTTTCAAAGGGTACTGATGGACTTTGGGAAAAGGGGCACCAGGTTTGAGAAACACTTTTACTGGTTCTACAGGCATTATTGGGGGTGAATCTGGGCCTATCAGGGCCATCATAACCGTGGGAAGGGCATGTAAGATACACATCTCATTATGTTCATCTGCATAGGGGTTATATAACGTAAGTACCATCTGACCATCATCTTGGAATTATATTCTGGAGCGGAACTGTGATAATAAATCTGCCCCCAGTAAATTTACCGGACATGAGGGAGGGATTACGAACTGAGCAGTAACTTCAAGGAAAGGACCCACAGGGATGGGTTTTGTGAGAGTATATTTACTGGGTCTGCCATCTACTCCAATTAAAACAAACTCTTGATCTGAGAATTGACATGGCAGGGCTTGGGAGGGAGATTCCCAGACATAGGGTTAAAAAGGGATATTGGAATATGGGACTGGATTTGTATAAGGCAGGAGGGCTGGAGCTGGAGTCTGGGCCACTGATAAGGAACCAGCTGCGTCCTTGGAACTGTGGGGGGAGGGGTGGGTCTGAGATTGGAGCAGAAATCGCTGCGGCTACTGATTTAACTCTTGATTTCACTGTTGATGCAGAGCGGGTTAAGTTCTGAATCTGAAAACCTTTTTTTTTTTTTTTCTCCTACTTTTAATGCATCATCCGGAGTGGAAGTCTCAATATCGGGTCTGACTGACATTATTGCCTCTTTCAATTCAGATTTAAGGCTTTATTTTACAATGAGAATCCCAGATCTTTAAATACTATTATAAGACGCTCATAGAACTTCTCGGCAGTCCAGGATATATTGGTGCCTTGGGGTTAAGGGGCATAGGGCTTACAGTCGGGAGTAGAGGCTTAATTTCCTGGGGAGGGACCATATTATCTAGCAGGGAGCCCCCCATCCCAAATTTTTAATTGTTTGCTTCCCCAACACATTAATCTCAGTCACTTTCTCAGTTCCTTCTTGCACCACAAACATCCAGTTTTTTGTCATAGTAATAGACAACTTTCCTTTTTCAACGTAACAAAAACAAAATCAGAATTCACTTCCTCTGTTAATCCTTAATTTGCTATATATCAACCACTCAACTTGAAGCAGGTGAATCTTTTACCAATCTTTCAATCACACTGATAACCAAACTATCACTTACAAGTTTCCTTCTAAAACAAGGCGCAATATTTTACTTTAAACTTCCACAATATTGTTGTTTTTAAACAAAACACAGATCTCCTAGCGCGTTCTACACCAAGGACATAAAATTCAGAGAGGACACAGCTATGTGCCCCCTCCATACCAGAGACACAGAACAGGTAAGAACATCACAGGATTCCTCAGCACAGAAGGAAAAAAACAATAGTGCAGCTGTTTGACTTACCCCTCCCATCGGGTATCTTAGAAATTTACACACAGCAACGGAATACAGCAGTTCTCAGACTTAATTAATTTCTACAAAACCTTCATCATACAATTCAGATGAAAAACCAGACCACCTTAGAAAAACCAATGATTGAGAATATTTTCCCCATCTTTGGGGTAACAATATCAGATTCACCACACAAATTCAAAGTCTTCTTTTACTTCACGGAAACTGATTCTCCTTTAGAGCTAAATATCCTTACTTTGTCGTGTACAATACCAGAGCGGCCGTATTAGTTTGTTCCACTGGGTTTACCTGTCCCCCTTTGGGACAACCCAAAAACGCGGTACTCAGCGAAAGGAGGAGGGCATCTCAAACTAACCCTCCGGATACCCCTGGAAATATACATATATATATATATCTATATATCCCTGTTTTACGCATCCTACCCATCTTCGATCACCTCACCGCGCCTGATTGTAACAGTGATCAGGAATTCAGGAAATTTTGACTATAAAGAGAATTACATCACTGGTCAATCCGGGGTGTCCGTCCCTTATGAGGTACGGTTCGAGCACTGGGCTCCCAACGGAATTACACCTCTATATGATTCCACCCAAGAATCACCCCACCATCGGGGACAAACCTCAGATCCTCTTTGCAGCAACAAACACTGGAAAACCACACCAAACGGTCAGTCTGGACAGTATAACTGCCAACTTACCGTGGTTGTTGTGGGGGATGATCAGTCTCAATTTTCCAGTGCCTGTGTCCGCTCCGAGGGTCCTTTGTCTTGTCCTCCGGGGGGCAGAGGCGTTCCTGTTTGGGGCCCCACGTTGGGCGCCAACTGTTGAGGGAGGATCTAAAGTGATCCTTCACTGTTAACTCAGTGATTTCCAAATTAATCTACAGGGCGTTTCTGGCAACTGAAAATGACCAGACGGAGATGAATGTCTCTGTTTGGGGGGGATCAAGCAGATCTCTGGGCCCCCGTTTATTGTCTATGACTTTTCATAGTCATAGGAATTATACTTCAACCAATCAGCATAAGAACACGTTCCTGCATTCTTATAGGTTAAGAACTGTGAACAGTCTGTACGTCAAAGTCTCGTAGAACAATGCACCCTCAGTCTCATGTCCTGGCAGATTGCAACAATCAAGGTCTCATCAAGGTCTCATAACAGCTGTAAACTTTAGCCTACTAACAAAATTTATATCAAAACAACAAAATGGAGTCGAAAAGCACAAAATGGAGAATGTTTCTTAATATGTTCCTTCACAGTATGAATTAATTCTATAGGTTGATGTGATGACACAGCATAGATTCTTAATTATTCCAGACATATTTACAGTAGGTCAGGAGACATAGACCATTATGTGAGCCTGAACGTTGATGTTTAGCCTTGGGAGTCAGGGACGCAGGGTAACTAAACAATTGATGTTTGCGAAAATGTTGATTACCCATTTTATCAGTCCAGGCAGCTTGTTGGCATGCAAACACTGACAGACTATGCAGATTAATTGAATACTCAAACAATGAGAGTTGACCTCATCCCACCTTCCCCCTGACCCGTGAATGATGTCGTGAAGGACAGATCTGGGAATAAAAAGGACATCTAGCCTGCTGCAGAGAGCCTCTAAGGAACAGCAGCCAGGGAACCATGGCTCCAAGCAGAGAAATACAGATTTGAGACACCCTACAGGATGCCAGCTTAAGGGACCACAGCCCTACCTGGAGGAATACAGATCGGATCCATTGACCATCAATGAACTCATGGGGACATACCCACTGAGCCTCCAGTCTTCAGAGTTGATAGAGCGCACTATATATATATATATATATATATATATATATATATATATATATATATAATCATTGTTGTCAACCACTTACATGCTGCTGTCAGCTACTTACATGTTGTTGTCAATACTTGCTGTAATCCCTCTCCTAATCCCTAGGGTACTTGTAAAAATATACTGCATTACACAGTGAAAATCACGGTCTCCTTTGACGCCCGATCGCATTTTGCTCTTTATGGCAGCAACGGGGACCTTCAGCAGGTTCCTGGCTACCATAACAAACCATTGGAACACCAAGAAAAAGTTGCATTGGTCGAAAGAAAGGGCCCGTCCAGACACCCCAAGATTGCGCTACTTAACTGCCATTTTCTTAGATGACAGCATGTAAGTGGTTGACAGCAACATGTATTTAAGCGGTTGACAGCAGTGATAATGTATAACTATGTATGTAACACAGCCAACACCTGCTTTGTATGGGTCCGACGTCAGTACATCACATGTTGGAAAGTCTGGAATTGGGGAAAATCTGCTATAAAATGAAATCGCGCAGATACATGACCTGTAAACATCCTGCGTGCAGTTTGTGCCATGTAGTGTTGTGTAGTCCACTGCCGGTCATCCACATACTAATACACTAAAGCTGCAATAAAAGTGTAACCCCACGCTCTCCGTAGCTTTCCTTTTGTATGGCTATTGTCTGCAGTGACCTCTCGCTTTCTTTTACAGCCGCCTGCGGATCTATGTAAAACTGCGCTGTGACTTAAGCCCAAAAAGGTGAGAGGATAAACAAACCGCAGGTACACAGTACCAGGCGTGGATAATATGGAGAAGGCAGGGTGACAAAACTACTCTTGCAGTGGATGTAACGTCGGCCATACTGCTCGTCTCTCTAGTTTCCATGATGATACTGCATAAAATCTATATATTTGATGTGGGAAACTAATGATCTCCCTGTATATTTGCCGCCTCCTCGCAGCCAGGCCATCAATGTTTGTGTCCAGATTCCTGTTCCAAAGGGAACCAGCAGGTGGGTTTATCACATAGCTGATCGTGTTGGGTATTACCAGACACCCGTGTAACTCTTTTAAACTGTTGTTTGCCAGCGTCTCTCAGGATCTGGGCAGCCCGGATCAGAGTGCAGCTCTGACGCTGAACACTCAGTCACTGTCCTGGAAAATACCCCGGATCCGTGGAGGAAGCCAACTGTCTGCACTCTTCAAGGTAAAGCGCTGACCAGATCTAAATAACTGAACACAGTAGGTCGCCAATAAACAGAAAAGTCCTTTTAGGATGGTCTCTAGCCATCCCAGGATTTCTCACTCTCGTCCTTCCACAGGTGGACGTCTCTGGATGCACCTCCCTTCCCTCCGTCTTGGATCTTCCACCTCTTAACCTTTCCTTCGAGGTGCCATCCCTCACATGCTCCGGGCTGCAGATCAGATTTCTCCGATTACGTAGTGAACGTCCGGCACCGATCCACACGTGGGTTCGATATCTCACCCAGAGCGACTCTTACAGTGTCCGGCTTGGCTAGCTGCGGTCAGCGGACGTTTATTTATATATATTATGTACAGACGGTGCGATCCCAGGGGACGGGGAACATCAGAGGTCAGAAAGTGGGAGCAGGCGCTCGCAGTGACTGTCACATCACTGCTCAGATTTCATCTTATGCACTACTAGATTGGATTTTGTTTTGAACTGTTACTTCCCCAAAGTTGTTGCACTGCTCCACTACCACGTACATGCACCATGAGGAGCGTCGGTAGCCTTGGTCTGGATGAGGTATCCAAGATTTGTATGGAATAAATATCTACAAAAAAGATCAAGTTACATCCTGTATACTCTGGAGCTGCACTCCCTATTCTGCTGGTGCAGTCACTGTGTGCATACATTACATTATTATTTATTTATATAGCACCATTGATTCCATGGTGCTGTACATGAGAAGGGGTTACATACAAATTACAGACATCACTTACAGAAAGCAAACTAACAATGACAGACTGATACAGAGGGGCGAGGGCGCTGCCCTTGCGGGCTTAGGCTGTGTGCACACAATGCGGAATTAGTGCGGATCCGCAGCGGATTTTTCGGTGCAGAAATGCTGCAGTTCCGCAAAGTGATTTACAGTATAATGTAAATCAATAGAAAAAAAAAAAAAGCTGTGCTAATGGTGCGGAAAAATCCGCATAAAAACCGCTGTGGATCAAAATAAGTAGCATGCTACTTCTTTTGTGCGGAACTGCAGCGTTTCTGACCCCTTCCATTATAGAAATCCACAGGGGTAAAAAACGCCGAAAATCCACACAAAATCCGCATCAATTCCGTAATAAAACCGTACAAAATCCGCGGCAAATCTGCACCTGCGTATTCTGCCAGGAGATGCAGATTTTGTGTGGAAAATTCTGCACCCCAATCGGCAACGTGTGCACATAGCCTTACATTCTACAGGATGGTGGGGAAGGAGACAATAGGTTGAAGATTGCGGGAGCTCCAGTGTTGGCGAGGCGGCAGCAGGGTCAGCGCAGGCTGTAGGCTTTCCTGAAGACATGGGTTTTCAGGTTCCGTCTTAAGTATCCGAATGTGGTTGATAGTCGGACGTGTTGGGACAAAGCATTCCAGAGGATGGGGGATATTCGGGAGAAGTCTTGGAGGCAGTTGGGTGAGGAGCGGATAAGTGTGGAGAAGAGAAGGAGGTCTTGGGAGGACCGGAGATTACTTGAGGGAAGATATCGGGAGATTAGTTCAGAGATATATGGAGGAGACAGGTTATGGATGGTTTTGTAGGTCAGCATTAGTAATTTGAACTGGATATGCTGAGGGAATGGGAGCCAGTGAAGAGATTTGCAGAGGGGAAAAGCGGAGCAGTAGCGAGGAGAGAGATGAATTAGTCGGGCAGCAGAGTTAAGGATGGACTGGAGAGGTGCGAGAGTGTTAGCAGGGAGGCCACAGAGGAGGATGTTGCTGTAGTCAAGGCGGGAGATGATGAGGGCATGCAAAAGAATTTTAGTAGATTAACGGTTGAGGAAGGGACGGATTCTGGAGATATTTTTGAGCTGGAAGCGACAGGAGGTGGCGAGAGCTTGGAAGTGCAGTTTGAAGGACAGGGCAGAGTCCAGGGTTACTCTGAGGCAGCGGACTTCCGGTACGGGGGAAAGCATAATGTAATTTATTGTGATAGATAGGTCAGGTAAGGAAGATCTGTGAGATGAAATTAAGATGATGAGTTCAGGTTTTTCCACATTGAGTTTGAGGAAACGAGAGGAAAAGGATGATAAGGCTGATAGACACTCCGGGATGTGTCGTCAGCATAAAGGTGGTACTGGAATCCATGGGAACTTATGAGTTGTCCCAAGCCAAGTATACAGATTGAGAAGAGTAGGGGTCTTAGAACAGAGCCTTGGGGGACTCCAACAGAAAGAGGGTGGGATGAGGAGGTAGTGTGAAAATGGGAGACGCTGAATGTGTGATTGGAAAGGTATGAGGAGATCCAGGATAGGGCAAGGTCTTTGAAGCCAAAGGAAGAGAGGATCTGTAGTAGGAGGCAGTGGTCAACTGTTTCAAAATCAGAGGACAGGTCTAGAAGGAAGAGTACAGAGTATTGTCCGTTAGCTTTGGCTGTAAGTAGGTCGTTAGTGATTTTGGTCAGGGCTGTCTCAGTGGAATGATGGGGACGAAAACCAGATTGAAGATTGTCAAAGAGCAAGATAGATGAGAGGTGGGAGGAAAGTTCAGCGTGGACATGCGGCTCCAGTAGTTTGAAGGCGAATGGAAGCAGCGACATTGGGCGATACTTGGACATAGCAGTTGGGTCGAGGGTCGGCTTTTTAAGGATAGGTGTGATTGTGGCATGTTTGAAAGGAGAAGTGAAAGTACCAGAAGTTAGTGATAGGTTGAAGAGGTGGGTTAGGGATGGGATAAGAGTGGTGGTGAGATTGGGGAGTAGGTGGGATGGGGTTGAGCGCACAGGTGGTGAGGTGTGATTTGGAGAGGAGACAATTAAGCTCCTCTTCAGTGATGTTGATAGGGAGGTTATGGGGTTTGAGCATTGGTCTGCTATACAAAGGGGTTGTGGTGGTTGAACAATGAAGATTTGCCTTGTTGGTCGATCTTATTTTTAAAGTGTGTGACAAAGTCCTCGGCAGAGATGAGGGAGGTTGGAGGGGGCAGTGGTGGGCGGAGGAGAGAGTTAAGTTTTGAACAACTGTTTGGGGCTGTGGGATAAAGAAGATAGGAGGGTTGTGAAGTAGGGCTGTTTAGCAGAGGTGAGAGTTTATTTGAAAGCGAGTGTTGCTTGTTTGAGTGCAGTGAAATCATCTTGTGAATTTGTTTTCTTCCAATGCTGCTCTGCAATCCTGGAAACTTGCCGAAACTTTTTAGTGATGTGATTATGCCAGGGTTGTCTATTGATACGTCACACTCTGCCATGAACGAGAGGGGCGACCGTCTCAATAGCGGATGCGAGAGTGGCATTATAGAAAGCAGTGGCAGTGTCTGTGTCATGGAGTGAGGATATAGATGCCAGTGGTAGGATAGAGTCAGAGAGTGTGTGGGTGCCTAGGTGTGAGAGGTTTCTGCGGGGGTGCGCATGTTGCTAGACATGGGTGACTGGTGAGGAGGGCAGGGATGACAAAGTGAGTAGATGGTGGTCAGAGCAGGGGGTGGGCGTCAAGGGCACGGGTTTTACGTTGGAAAGATTGCGGTAGTTCGTATTAGATAGGGAGTGGTAGGAGGGGGTAGAAATGGGAGGCATGAGCTGTGGGGATTGGGAGTAGTTGGAAGATATGTCGCCAGCAGTGAGAAGCAAAGAGAGGGAGAGCAGGTGGAATAAAGAGTGGGCGGCTTGTTTTATTAGGAGAGATTTGAGATTGAGGAACAGGTCAGCAGTGGAGGTCAGTTGGGGCGGAAAGAGGAAAGTGGAGATGATTATTTGGTTAGAGGGTGCTGGGGTTTGTGGATAGCGAAGGAGAGTGAGGATTAGTGGAGCAAACACTGTAAGGGCATATGTATACATGGTGAAGGAGTAAATTTATAGGACTGAGCAGAGGATCAGGTGAGAGAGATTGTGGGAGCTGTTGTGAATTCTGTGGCTGAATTCACTCCTGTGGTCACAAGTGGTATTGCAGCCTCTGGGCTTCCTCCCTCAGGTGTTTTGGTGAGCTCGTTGGCTGCCTTGCTATTTAACTCCACCTGAGTCTGTCTTCCTTGCTCCTTGTCAATGTTCCAGTGTTGGATCTGAGCTACTGCATCTTTCCTGTGGCCTGCTGCTCTGCTAGATAAGTGTTACTTTGTTTTTGTTTCCGTTTTTTCTGTCCAGCTGTGCTATTCTCTTTTGCTGGAAGCTCTGAGACGCAAAGGGTGCACCGCCGTGCCGTTAGTTCGGCACGGTGGGTCTTTTTGCCCCCCTTTGCGTGGTTCTGCTTTAGGGTTTTTTGTAGACTGCATAGTTCTCTTTGCTATCCTCGCTCTGTCTAGAATATCGGGCCTCACTTTGCTGAATCTATTTCATTCCTACGTTTTGTCTTTTCATCTTGCTAACAGTCATTATATGTGGGGGGCTGCCTATTCCTTTGGGGTATTTCTCTGAGGCAAGTCAGGCTTGTATTTCTATCTTCAGGCTAGTCAGCTCCTTAGGCAGTGCCGAGTTGCATAGGTAGTGTTAGGCGCAATCCACTGCTGCTTTTAGTTGTGTTTAGGATAGGATCAGGTATTGCAGTCTACAGAGTTTCCACGTCTCAGAGCTTGTTCTATTGTTTTTGGGTTATTGCCATATCACTGTATGTGCGCTGATTACTGCACACTGTGTTGCCTGATAGCACAGCATAACAGTACAAGGAGCCAAACCAATGATTCTCAATAGAGGGAAAAAAGAAGTCCTGACATCATTTTTTTTTTTCCTCAGCTCTGTCTTCAGTTTTTTTTTTTTTTCCCCTAGACATTAGAGTGCTTCAGGACATAGCTGTGGACATGGATATTCAGGCTCTGTGCTCCTCAATGGATAATCTCGTTATAAATGTACAAAAGATTCAAGATACAATTGATCAGAAATCTATGCTAGAACCAAGAATTCCTATTCCTGATTTGTTTTTTGGTGACAGAACTAAGTTCCTGAGCTTCAAAAATAATTGTAAGCTATTTCTGGCCTTGAAACCTCATTCTTCTGGTAATCCTAGTCAACAGGTTTTGATTATTATTTCTTTTTTGCGCGGCGACCCACAGGACTGGGCGTTTTCTCTTGCGCCAGGAGACCCTGCATTGAGTAATGTTGATGCGTTTTTCCAGGCGCTTGGATTGCTTTACGATGAGCCTAATTCAGTGGATCAGGCTGAGAAAAATTTGCTGGCTTTATGCCAGGGTCAGGATGATGTAGAAGTATATTGTCAGAAATTTAGGAAGTGGTCAGTACTCACTCTGTGGAATGAATCTGCACTGGCGGCTTGGTTCAGAAAGGGTCTCTCTGAAGCTCTTAAGGATGTCATGGTGGGATTTCCTATGCCTGCTGGTTTGAATGAGTCTATGTCCTTGGCCATTCAGATCGGTCGTCGCTTGTGCGAGCATAAATATGTGCACCATCTGGCGGTATTGTCTGAGAGTAAACCTGAGCCTATGCAGTGCGACAGGACTATGAATAAAGTTGAACGGCAAGAACACAGACGTCTGAATGGGCTGTGTTTCTACTGTGGTGATTCCACTCATGCTATTTCTAATTGTCCTAAGCGCACTAGGCGGTTCGATAGCTCTGCCGTCATTGGTACTGTACAGTCCAAATTCCTTCTGTCCATTACCTTGATATGCTCTTTGTCATCGTATTCTGTCATGGCGTTTGTGGATTCAGGCGCTGCCCTGAATCTGATGGATTTGGATTATGCTAAACGTTGTGGATTTTTCTTGGAGCCTTTGCGGTGTCCTATTCCGTTGAGAGGAATTGATGCTACACCTTTGGCCAAGAATAAGCCTCAGTACTGGGCCCAGCTGACCATGTGCATGGCTCCTGCACATCAGGAAGTTATTCGCTTTCTGGTACTGCATAATCTGCATGATGTGGTCGTGTTGGGGTTGCCATGGCTACAAACCCATAATCCAGTATTAGATTGGAACTCTATGTCGGTAACCAGCTGGGGTTGTCAGGGAGTACATGGTGATGTTCCATTTTTGTCTATTTCGTCATCCACCCCTTCTGAGGTCCCAGAGTTCTTGTCTGATTATCAGGATGTATTTGAAGAGCCCAAGTCTGATGCCCTACCTCCGCATAGGAATTGTGATTGTGCTATCAATTTGATTCCTGGTAGTAAATTCCCTAAGGGTCGTTTATTTAATTTGTCCGTGCCTGAACACACCGCTATGCGCAGTTATGTGAAAGAATCCCTGGAGAAGGGACATATTCACCCATCGTCATCACCATTGGGAGCAGGGTTCTTTTTTGTAGCAAAAAAGGATGGTTCGCTAAGACCGTGTATTGATTACCGCCTTCTTAATAAGATCACTGTTAAGTTTCAGTATCCCTTGCCATTGATATCTGACTTGTTTGCTCGGATTAAGGGGGCTAGTTGGTTTACTAAGATTGATCTTCGTGGTGCGTATAATCTGGTGAGAATCAGGCAGGGAGATGAATGGAAAACGGCATTTAATACGCCCGAGGGTCATTTTGAGTATCTGGTGATGCCGTTCGGACTTGCCAATGCTCCATCTGTTTTTCAGTCTTTTATGCATGACATTTTCCGTGAGTATCTGGATAAATTCCTGATTGTTTACTTGGATGACATTTTGATCTTCTCTGATGATTGGGAGTCTCATGTGAAGCAAGTCAGAATGGTTTTCCAGGTACTGCGTGCTAATTCCTTGTTCGTGAAGGGATCAAAGTGTCTCTTCGGTGTGCAGAAAGTTTCATTTTTGGGGTTCATCTTTTCCCCTTCTACTATCGAGATGGATCCGGTTAAGGTCCAGGCCATCCAGGATTGGACTCAGCCTACATCTCTGAAAAGTCTGAAGAAATTCCTGGGCTTTGCTAATTTTTATCGTCGCTTCATCTGTAATTTTTCTAGCATTGCCAGACCATTGACCGATTTGACCAAGAAGGGTGCTGATTTGGTTAATTGGTCTTCTGCTGCCGTGGAAGCTTTTCAGGAGTTGAAGCGTCGTTTTTGCTGTGCCCCTGTGTTGTGTCAACCAGATGTTTCTCTTCCGTTCCAGGTCGAGGTTGATGCTTCTGAGATTGGAGCAGGGGCGGTTTTGTCACAGAGAGGTTCTGGTTGCTCAGTGTTGAAACCATGTGCTTTCTTTTCCAGGAAATTTTCTGCTGCTGAGCGTAATTATGATGTGGGCAACTGAGAGTTGCTGGCCATGAAGTGGGCATTCGAGGAGTGGCGTCATTGGCTTGAGGGAGCTAAGCATCGCGTGGTGGTATTGACTGATCATAAGAATCTTACTTATCTCGAGTCTGCCAAGCGCTTGAATCCTAGACAGGCCCGTTGGTCGTTATTTTTTGCTCGTTTTGATTTTGTGATTTCGTACCTTCCGGGCTCTAAAAATGTGAAGGCGGATGCTCTGTCTAGGAGTTTTGTGCCCGACTCTCCGGGGTTATCTGAGCCGGCGAGTATCCTCAAGGAAGGAGTCATTGTGTCTGCCATCTCTCCTGATTTGCGGAGAGTGTTGCAGAAATTTCAGGCGAATAAACCTGATCGTTGTCCGGCCGAGAAACTGTTCGTCCCTGATAGGTGGACTAGTAAAGTTATCTCTGAACTTCATTGTTCGGTGCTGGCTGGTCATCCAGGAATCTTTGGTACCAGAGAGTTAGTGGCTAGATCCTTCTGGTGGCCATCTCTGTCACGGGATGTGCGTGCTTTTGTGCAGTCCTGTGGGATTTGTGCTAGGGCTAAGCCCTGCTGTTCACGTGCCAGTGGGTTGCTTTTGCCCTTGCCGGTCCCGAAGAGGCCTTGGACACATATTTCGATGGATTTCATTTCTGACCTTCCCGTTTCTCAAAAGATGTCGGTCATTTGGGTGGTCTGTGATCGCTTTTCTAAAATGGTCCATCTGGTGCCCTTGGTTAAATTGCCTTCCTCCTCTGATTTGGTGCCTTTGTTCTTCCAGCATGTGGTTCGTTTGCATGGCATTCCTGAGAATATTGTTTCTGACAGAGGTTCCCAGTTTGTCTCGAGGTTCTGGCGAGCCTTTTGTGGTAGGATGGGCATTGACCTATCTTTTTCCTCGGCCTTCCATCCTCAGACTAATGGCCAGACCGAACGAACCAATCAGACCTTGGAAACATATCTGAGATGTTTTGTTTCTGCTGACCAGGATGATTGGGTGTCATTTTTGCCGTTGGCTGAGTTCGCCCTTAATAATCGGGCCAGCTCGGCTACCTTGGTCTCTCCATTTTTCTGCAATTCTGGGTTCCATCCTCGTTTCTCTTCAGGACAGGTTGAGTCTTCGGACTGTCCTGGTGTGGATTCTGTGGTGGAGAGGTTGCAGCAGATCTGGACTCAGGTAGTGGACAATTTGACCTTGTCCCAGGAGAAGGCTCAGCTTTTCGCTAATCGTAGACGCCGTGTGGGTCCCCGACTTCGTGTTGGGGATCTGGTTTGGTTATCTTCTCGTCATATTCCTATGAAGGTTTCCTCTCCTAAATTTAAACCTCGTTTTATTGGTCCGTATAGGATTTCTGAGATTCTCAATCCGGTGTCTTTTCGTCTGACCCTCCCAGACTCCTTTTCCATACATAATGTATTCCATAGGTCGTTGTTGAGAAGATACGTGGCACCTATGGTTCCATCTGTGGAGCCTCCTGCCCCTGTTTTGGTGGAGGGGGAATTGGAGTATATTGTGGAGAAAATTTTGGATTCTCGTGTCTCTAGACGGAAACTCCAGTATCTGGTCAAATGGAAGGGTTATGCTCAGGAGGATAATTCCTGGGTTTTTGCCTCTGATGTCCATGCCCCAGATCTTGTTCGTGCCTTTCATGTGGCTCATCCTGGTCGGCCTGGGGGTTCTGGTGAGGGTTCAGTGACCCCTCCTCAAGGGGGGGGTACTGTTGTGAATTCTGTGGCTGAATTCACTCCTGTGGTCACAAGTGGTATTGCAGCCTCTGGGCTTCCTCCCTCAGGTGTTTTGGTGAGCTCGTTGGCTGCCTTGCTATTTAACTCCACCTGAGTCTGTCTTCCTTGCTCCTTGTCAATGTTCCAGTGTTGGATCTGAGCTACTGCATCTTTCCTGTGGCCTGCTGCTCTGCTAGATAAGTGTTACTTTGTTTTTGTTTCCGTTTTTTCTGTCCAGCTGTGCTATTCTCTTTTGCTGGAAGCTCTGAGACGCAAAGGGTGCACCGCCGTGCCGTTAGTTCGGCACGGTGGGTCTTTTTGCCCCCCTTTGCGTGGTTCTGCTTTAGGGTTTTTTTGTAGACTGCATAGTTCTCTTTGCTATCCTCGCTCTGTCTAGAATATCGGGCCTCACTTTGCTGAATCTATTTCATTCCTACGTTTTGTCTTTTCATCTTGCTAACAGTCATTATATGTGGGGGGCTGCCTATTCCTTTGGGGTATTTCTCTGAGGCAAGTCAGGCTTGTATTTCTATCTTCAGGCTAGTCAGCTCCTTAGGCAGTGCCGAGTTGCATAGGTAGTGTTAGGCGCAATCCACTGCTGCTTTTAGTTGTGTTTAGGATAGGATCAGGTATTGCAGTCTACAGAGTTTCCACGTCTCAGAGCTTGTTCTATTGTTTTTGGGTTATTGCCATATCACTGTATGTGCGCTGATTACTGCACACTGTGTTGCCTGATAGCACAGCATAACAGGGAGCTGGTTTGGGATAAATTAGCAGCTTGCCAGGACACCAGGGGTGGATAGATGATCAAAGACACTGGGCCTGACAACATCTATATGCTATAACACCTTTCACCAGATAACATCTATAGTGACCCCAACCATGGATAAACAACAGTGAGTATTGAGTACAATTGAACAACTGAAGTATAGCAAAGATTCATCATGCACTGTTATATACCATTAAAAAATGTTGCAGGATGATAAGCAGCAGATGATAGACAGCAAGCAGTGTTATACCTTTAAAAAAATTTTTGCAGTATTCATCCTGTACTGATCCCGAGTTACATCCTGTATTATACCCCAGAGCTGCACTCACTATTCTGCTGGCGCAGTCACTGTGTACATACATTACTGATCCTGAGTTACATCCTGTATTATACCCCAGAGCTGCACTCACTATTCTGCTGGTGCAGTCACTGTGTGCATACATTACTGATCCTGAGTTACCTCCTGTATTATACCCCAGAGCTGCACTCACTATTCTGCTGGTATACAGTGTGTACATAGAGTTACGTGCTGTTACTATGGAGCTATTCCTGCGGCCCTTTACTTCCTCTGTCGCTGTGGTAGGCGCCTGTGATGCTTTACTTTCTCTTAGGCTACTTTCACACTAGCGTCGTGCACTGCACGTCGCAATGCGTCGTTCAGGAGAAAAAACGCATCCTGCAAAATTGCTTGCAGGATGCGTTTTTTCTCCATTGACTAACATTAGCGACGCATTGCAACGCTTTGCCACACGTCGCAACCGTCGTGCGACGGTTGCGTCGTGTTGTGGCGGACCGTCGGCAGCAAAAAACGTTACATGTAACGTTTTTTGCTGCGTTGTGTCCGCCATTTCCGACCGCGCATGCGCGGACGGAACTCCGCCCCCACCTCCCCGCAACTCACAATGGGGCAGCGGATGCACTGGAAAAATGCATCCGCTGCCCCCGTTGTGCGGCGCTTGCACAGTATGCGTCGGTACGTCAGGCAGACACAGCGCGACGGCCCCGTACCGACGCTAGTGTGAAAATAGCCTTAGGTGGATGGGGAAGAGGTCAGAGGAGATTGCAGAATTAGGAGCCTCAGGCTGAATGTTTCCTCCCCAGCACTTGGTATATTATGACCCCTATTACGCATCATGTAGTTACCCCCATGTGAGAGCTGTGGTCGGACCCATGTTAGGGGGCATCACAATGGTTTTTTTATTTAGGTCTGAAGAAGTGTGTATGGGTAGTCAGGACCCCACTGCAATATTATGAGTATTTGGCAGCATGTCCTCTCCCAGTGACGACAAGTCGCACCTTTCTGCACATGTGTAACTTTAATTAAAGTGCCAGAAATACAATAAACACATAAAACTCGCACCCCAGCCGAAACAACAAACCATGTGGGAAAACAAAACTTGTGAATATAGGGTATATATATAACTGTGCAACATCTGAAGGAATCCCCTAATGAGGACAGCGTCCAGCGGAGGGAGCTCACTCTTCACTGTCCAGAATGGCAGAATCCAGGAGATCCAGCCCCTGCGGGGAAGAGAGCGGATATAGACATTAAGGGTGTGTTCATATTGGGGCAGAAAGCTTTGCAAGTGGAACAGCACAACAATCTATATTCAGGTAGGTATATACAGTAAATACAGATTAACTCACCCGACCTCATATATGCAGAGAGCTCCACCTAATGGTGCACATCTCTATGCAGAGAGAGCGCCCCCTACTGGTGCCCAACTCTATGCAGAGAGCTCCCCCTAATGGTGCACATCTCTATGCAGAGAGAGCTCCCCCTACTGGTGCACAACTATGCAGAGAGCTCCCCCTAATGGTGCACATCTATATGCAGAGAGCTCCCCCTAGTGGTGCACATCTCTATGTAGAGAGCTCCCCTTAGTGGTACACATCTATATGTAGAGAGCTCCCCTAGTGGTGCACATCTATATACAGAGAGCTCCCCCTAGTGGTGCACATCTATAGGCAGAGAGCTCCCCCTAGTGGTGCACATCTATATATAGAGAGCTCCCCCTAGTGGTGCACATCTATAGGCAGAGAGCTCCCCCTGGTGGTGCACATCTATATGCAGAGAGCTCCCCCTAGTGGTGCACATCTATAGGCAGAGAGCTCCCCCTAGTGGTGCACATCTATATACAGAGAGCTCCCCCTAGTGGTGCACATCTATAGGCAGAGAGCTCCCCCTAGTGGTGCACATCTATATACAGAGAGCTCCCCCTAGTGGTGCACATCTATTTGCAGAGAGCTCCCCCTAGTGGTGCACATCTATATACAGAGAGCTCCCCCTAGTGGTGCACATCTATAGGCAGAGAGCTCCCCCTAGTGGTGCACATCTATATACAGAGAGCTCCCCCTAGTGGTGCACATCTATATACAGAGAGCTCCCCCTAGTGGTGCACATCTATATACAGAGAGCTCCCCCTAGTGGTGCACATCTATAGGCAGAGAGCTCCCCCTAGTGGTGCACATCTATATACAGAGAGCTCCCCCTAGTGGTGCACATCTATTTGCAGAGAGCTCCCCCTAGTGGTGCACATCTATATACAGAGAGCTCCCCCTAGTGGTGCACATCTATATACAGAGAGCTCCCCCTAATGGTGCACATCTATAGGCAGAGAGCTCCCCCTAGTGGTGCACATCTATATACAGAGAGCTCCCCCTAGTGGTGCACATCTATAGGCAGAGAGCTCCCCCTAGTGGTGCACATCTATATATAGAGAGCTCCCCCTAGTGGTGCACATCTATAGGCAGAGAGCTCCCCCTGGTGGTGCACATCTATAGGCAGAGAGCTCCCCCTAGTGGTGCACATCTATAGGCAGAGAGCTCCCCCTAGTGGTGCACATCTATATACAGAGAGCTCCCCCTAGTGGTGCACATCTATAGGCAGAGAGCTCCCCCTAGTGGTGCACATCTATATACAGAGAGCTCCCCCTAGTGGTGCACATCTATATACAGAGAGCTCCCCCTAGTGGTGCACATCTATAGGCAGAGAGCTCCCCCTAGTGGTGCACATCTATATACAGAGAGCTCCCCCTAGTGGTGCACATCTATTTGCAGAGAGCTCCCCCTAGTGGTGCACATCTATATACAGAGAGCTCCCCCTAGTGGTGCACATCTATATACAGAGAGCTCCCCCTAGTGGTGCACATCTATAGGCAGAGAGCTCCCCCTAGTGGTGCACATCTATATACAGAGAGCTCCCCCTAGTGGTGCACATCTATTTGCAGAGAGCTCCCCCTAGTGGTGCACATCTATATACAGAGAGCTCCCCCTAATGGTGCACATCTATAGGCAGAGAGCTCCCCCTAGTGGTGCACATCTATATACAGAGAGCTCCCCCTAGTGGTGCACATCTATAGGCAGAGAGCTCCCCCTAGTGGTGCACATCTATATATAGAGAGCTCCCCCTAGTGGTGCACATCTATAGGCAGAGAGCTCCCCCTAGTGGTGCACATCTATTTGCAGAGAGCTCCCCCTAGTGGTGCACATAATCAGAAAGTCACAAAATCTAAAGATGGACATCCACACGATCTCTCACCTCCTCTTCTGTGGATGTTGCGCTGCTCTCCCTGTCATCGATCACCATTTCTTCATCATCATCATCATCTTCTTCCTCCTCCTCCATTAAGCTCAATCTGTAACATGAGCATCCATTGATGAGAACCGAAGGGGAATAAATCCAGATATTATACAACAGCCTGGTACCGCCGGGCAGCTACTCTCTTCAGTGAGAAGAGCTGAGGAGGCAGCCATGACACCTGGAGAACTCTAGCCTCACATAAGGCTATGGGAGCGTTCAGACGAAGCAGACATTTCCCCCGATCTGCGGCTAAATCTGCATTTTGCACAGGATAACCGCTGCTGCTTTTCTGCAGAGCCCTTTTTGAAAGCAAAAATCCGGAACAATACCACCGCATGTGAGCAAGTCCTAATGGAAAAAACACACGCCACATACAGCGGTACGTCAAGAAACCAAAAGAAGATGATCTCACCTATGAAGAGTGCTGGGCAAGGCAGATGGAGTTCCCCTTCGAGTCCTCGGCGGTAATGTCAAGGGGCGGCGAACAGTGAAGGGCTGGCTATAACAAAACATACATGCGTGACAGCAGACATTGCATTTTACACTCTTTTTAGTCTTTATGCTAAATTACAATTTCTAGAATTTTAATTATCAGATTATTGTACTTGAGTTTCTAACCTGATATCAAAATCAGAATCAGACCCTCCTCTGTCATCCATGGTGCTTTCTGTAGCCTTCGCCCCACTTCGCAGCATGGTAGAGGACATTAATGGCATCAGACTGTTTTCATCAGCCAGGGAGCTGCTGGAGTCATCTGAAATAAAATTCAGGGATGAATCCAAGATGGGAAAGCAGCTCAGGAAAAGAACAGCCTGCCTGCAGGAAACACAGGAACACGTATAATGTACTCACGCGTCCATATGTATGGCGCACCTTTCACATTCACCGTCCAAGTATGGACTGCAATGTCCAGAGCGACGTTCTTCAACAGCCTCCCATGTTGTGTCATTGTTGAGTTCCCGTCTGTACATTGCAATCCATACTTGGAACATGAATGTTGGCTGTTTTTGTGAAACTGGCCTCAGCAGCAACCGGAGTCGGCAACGCAAGGAGTGGCCTCAGAAGAGACTGGAGCCAGCAACATAAGGAGTGGCCTCAGAAGAGACTGGAGCCAGCAACATAAGGAGTGGCCTCAGCAGCGATTGGAGCCATGTAAGGGGTGGCCTCAGCAGCGATCGGAGTTAGCAACAAATGCAGAGGCCTCAACAGCAATCAGAGCCAGCAACCTATGCAGTGGCCTCAGCAGCAATCAGACCCAGCAATGTAGGGATTGGCCTTAGCAGCAATTGGAGCCAGCAACGTAGGGAGTGGCCTCAGCAGCGATCGGAGTCGGCAACGTAATGAGTGGCTTCACTAATGATCGGAGTCAGCAATGTATGTAGTGGCCTCAGCAGATATTGGAGCCAGCAACGTAATGAGTGGCTTCACTAATGATCGGAGTCAGCAATGTATGTAGTGGCCTCAGCAGATATTGGAGCCAGCAACGTAATGAGTGGCTTCACTAATGATCGGAGTCAGCAATGTATGTAGTGGCCTCAGCAGATATTGGAGCCAGCAACATAAGGAGTGGACTCAGCAGCGATCGGATCCAGCAATGTATGTAGTGGCCTCAGCAGATATCGGAGCCAGCAACGTAGGGAGTGGCCTCAGCAGCGATCGGAGCCAGCAACGTAGGGAGTGGCCTCAGTAGCGATCGGAGCCAGCATCGTAGGGAATGCCCTCTGCAGTGATCGGAGTTAGCAACAAATGCAGTGGCCTCAACAGCAATCAGAGCCAGCAACCTATGCAGTGGCCTCAGCAGCAATCAGACCCAGCAATGTAGGGATTGGCCTTAGCAGCAATTGGAGCCAGCAACGTAGGGAGTGGCCTCAGCAGCGATCGGAGCCAACAACATAGAGATTGGCCTCAGCTGCAATTAAAGCTAGCAACGTAGGGAATGGCCTCTGCAGTGATCGGAGTTAGCAACAAATGCAGTGGCCTCAACAGCGATCAGAGCCAGCAACCTATGCAGTGGCCTCAGCAACAATCAGACCCAGCAATGTAGGGAGTGGCCTCGGCAGCAATTAGAGCTAGCAACAAAGGGAGTGGCCTCAGCAGTAAGCGGAGCTAGCAATGTAGGGAGTGGCCTCAGCAGTGAGCGGAGCTAGCAATGTAGGGAGTGGCTTCAGCAGTGAGCAGAGCTAGCAATGTAGGGAATGGCCTCAGCAGTGAGCAGAGCTAGCAATGTAGGGAGTGGCCTCAGCAGTGAGCAGAGCTAGCAATGTAGGGAGTGGCCTCAGCAGTGAGCAGAGCTAGCCATGTAGGGAGTGGCCTCAGCAGTGAGCAGAGCTAGCAATGTAGGGAATGTCCTCAGCAGTGAGCAGAGCTAGCCATGTAGGGAGTGGCCTCAGCAGTGAGCAGAGCTAGCAATGTAGGGAGTGGCCTCAGCAGTGAGCAGAGCTAGCAATGTAGGGAGTGGCCTCAGCCCCAAAGTCAGAGCTATACACATGCACATGAAATGCAATTATCAATACCATCTATGTCTGAGGGAGGGCACTCAACAAATGAGGAAGTTGCTGCATTTGTTTTTCTCCAGCCAAGGAACTGAAAAGCAAAAAAGCCATAAGGGGCCAAGCATCTCCATCTTGTACCTCATAGGGGGTCTCAGACAAAAAGTGAATCTTGCACTCACCCTTTTCAAATCTCCTTTTCTTGCTCAGTGGTGAGTGTGCCTGTCTCCGCTCCTTTGCCCTGCGTGTGCTCGGTGTGGCAGGTCTGGACTCCGGATCTGTACCCAGTGACCTCTTATACGCACTCAGCAGTGCCCAGATGTCGTCACCTTCCCTAGGTGCACCAGGCGCCATCACTGAGGGAACGCACTGCTGACACATCTCCTCCAAGTAATGTAAGCTGGAAAAGATTGGGGGAGATGGTAAAGTAATACTGCATGGTGGAGACCTCCGATCATACAGGTGCGCACAGTGGAGACCTCCGATCAGAGGGGTGCACACAGTGGGGACCTCCTATCAGAGGGGTGCGCACAGTGGAGACCTCCGATCATACGGGTGCACACAGTGGGGACCTCCTATCAGAGGGGTGCGCATAGAGGGGACCTATGATCAGAGGGGTGAGCACAGTGGAGACCTCCTATCAAAGGGGTGCGCACAGTGGGGACCTCCTATCAGATGGGTGCGCACAATGGGGACCTCCTATCAGAGGGGTCCTCCTATCAGAGGGGTGAGCACAGTGGAGACCTCCTATCAGAGGAGTGCATAGTGGGGCGCTGAACGGAGGCGCCGCACCGTGTAATTTCCATGCAAACCTCTTGTGATGAAATGCTGATGGCGGTGTACTCACAGCACAGCTTTGTCCTGTGTGAGGAGTTTAGGAGAGAATTCACTTAACACGTCCAGAAAGAGGAGATTCTGTGGAGACCACCGAGCACCAGGGGCAGCCTGCAGACAAAACTGTATCCCTTCTCTGCAAGAAAAACGCACGTATAAGTGGTGGGAGAAGCAATGGCTTCCGGTCAGCGACTGTGAGGGGCCTTCGGGATATGAGCTAGGGGAATCGGGGTTTTACACTTTTTCTATTGGCTTCTACTGATGTGCATAAAACCGTATCAGTCCTGGACTACATACCGCTACGCTGCTGTGTCCTGGACTACGTACCGCTACGCTGCTGTGTCCTGGACTACGTACCGCTACGCTGCTGTGTCCTGGACTACGTACCGCTACGCTGCTGTGTCCTAGACTACGTACCGCTATGCTGCTGTGTCCTGGACTACGTACCGCTACGCTGGTGTGTCCTGGACTACGGACCGCTACACTGCTATGTCCTGGACTACATACCGCTACGCTGATGTCCTGGACTACGTACCGCTACACTGCTGTGTCCTGGACTACATACCGCTACACTGCTGTGTCCTAGACCACGTACCGCTACACTGCTGTGTCCTGGACTACGTACCGCTACACTGCTGTGTCCTAGACTACGTACCGCTACACTGCTGTGTCCTGGACTACGTACCGCTACACTGCTGTGTCCTGGACTACGTACCGCTACACTGCTGTGTCCTGGACTACATACCGCTACACTGCTGTGTCCTGGACTACGTACCGCTACACTGCTGTGTCCTAGACTACGTACCGCTACACTGCTGTGTCCTGGACTACGTACCGCTACACTGCTGTGTCCTAGACTACGTACCGCTACACTGCTGTCCTGGACTACATACCGCTACACTGCTGTGTCCTGGACTACGTACCGCTACACTGCTGTGTCCTGGACTACATACCGCTACACTGCTGTGTCCTGGACTACGTACCGCTACACTGCTGTGTCCTGGACTACATACCGCTACACTGCTGTGTCCTGGACTACGTACCGCTACACTGCTGTGTCCTGGACTACATACCGCTACGCTGCTGTGTCCTGGACTACGTACCGTTACGCTGCTGTGTCCTGGACTACGTACCGTTACGCTGCTGTGTCCTGGACTACGTACCGCTACGCTGGTGTGTCCTGGACTACGGACCGCTACGCTGCTGTGTCCTGGACTACATACCGCTAGGCTGCTGTGTCCTGGACTACGTACCGCTACACTGCTGTGTCCTGGACTACGTACCGCTACGCTGCCGTGTCCTGGACTACGTACCGCTACGCTGCTGTGTCCTGGACTACGTACCGCTACGCTGCTGTGTCTCGTGCCCTCTGGGTATGATCCCTGATAATAACGGGGGAGCGGGACACTCACTTGTGCAGGAGGACGATGTCCTGGCGGTTTCTAATTTGGTCCGGCCCCAGGAGAAGTGCGAAGCGCCTTGCCAGATCCCGGATTTCCATGAAGGCGGGCGAGAACCGCCGGTCAGTAGATTCGTCCTCCAGGCTGAAGGCGGTGTACACCTGCGGAGAGGACGGCGCCATCATTCAGCACATATCGCGTGGCTCCGCCGCCCGCAGCACTGTATGTTTGTGTCCTGGTTTGGTGGGGCAGGCTGCAGTGCAGACAATCCTCTGTGAGCTTCACTGGTCAGTCTGTACAGCTCACAGAGCATTGTTCACACTGACACTACAGCGCTCTCATCCACTGAGGAAGGTGGATAAGGACAGTAGCACTGCACAAGCCTCTACACTTATTACTGCATTTCAGCCCAACATTTTATTAATGATCAAAGCAAATTCCTGAATATTTTCTCAATCACTTTTTTTTTTATTTTAGCACCGATGGCCAAATCTTATCGTGTATTTGTGGTTCTCATTTTTATTTAATAAATGAATAATACACAAAAAATAAACTATTTTATAATTATAAATCAGAAATCTGCCTCTGTCTCCTCCTGGACTGATCATTCACTGCGAAGTCACAGGTAAACTGCATTCAGTCATAGGGGAGGAGCTAGGGGAAGGCAGAAGCATAGGGGGAGGAGCTAAGGGCAGGTACAATCATAGAGGGAGGAGCTAGAGGCAAACATATGGGGAGGAGCTAGGGCAGACACATAGGGGGAGGAGCTAGAGGCAAACATATGGGGAGGAGCTAGGGCAGACAGGGGGAGGAGCTAAGGGCAGGCACAAACATGGAGGATCTAGAGGCAGACACATAGGGGGAGAAGCTAGGGGCAGGCACAAACTTAGGGGTAGGAGCTAAGGGCAGGCACAATCAAAGTGGGAGGAGCTAGAGGCAGACATGGAGGGAGGAGCTAGGGGCAGGCACAAACATAGGGGAGGAGCTAGAGGCAGACATAGGCATAGAGGAGCTAGGGGCAGGCACAGGGGGGAGCTGGAGGCAGACACAAGCATAGGCTAGAGGCAGATGCAGACAGAAGGCAGGAGCTAGAGGTAGACAGACAGAGGGGCAGGAACTAGAAACAGTGATTAAGGAGCTAGAGGCAGATACAGACAGGAGGGAGGTGCTATAATCAGACACGGGAGGAGCTAGCAGACGGGGAGGAGCTAGAGCCAGATGCAGACAGAAGGGAAGAGCTAGAGGTAGACAGAGGGGCAGGAGCTAGAAACAGATTGAGGAGCTAGAGGCAGATACAGACAGGAGAAGCTAGAGGCAGATACAGACAGGAGAAGCTAGAGGCAGATACAGACAGGAGGAGCTAGAGGCAGATACAGACAGGAGAAGCTAGAGGCAGATACAGACAGGAGAAGCTAGAGGCAGATACAGACAGGAGGAGCTAGAGGCAGATACAGACAGGAGAAGCTAGAGGCAGACAGGGGGGAGACATAGGAGGAGCTAGAAACACACAGACGGGGAGAAGCTAGAGGCAGATAGAGGGGAGGAGGGGAGGAGCTAGAGGCAGACAAAAACATTCTGCTGCAAGTTCTGATGAAACGTCAGTTTAAATATTGTAAGAGACAAGGGGGCGTGGTTGTCCTCATGAACTCGAGCCTGGGAGCTTTCTGGGAAAGTTCCCATGCTCCAGGAACAACCAGCAGAGGGCGCCTCACCGCAAATGAAGGTAAATATAGGTCATTGACCTACTTTACCTTCATTCCCTGGGGTTTTGCAGCCAGGAGCACCGCTGCATTAACAGAGCTCCTGGCTGCAAAATATTTTAACCCCTTCAGATGGATTTACATCGTGGGACCTTACAGATCTTCGGAAGGTATGTATATTGTTGGTTTATTTTTTTTTCTTTGTTACAGAGCGAGGGTCTTCAGATGGATTGAGCGTAGAATTATAACAACCTTTGTTTTTATTTCATTAAAATAATTTTTAATAATGTGTTTGTGTTTTTTTTAACCCTTTACTAGTATTGGATTAATAATGGATAGGTGTCATAATTGACACCTCTCCATTATTAATCTGGCTTAATGTCACCTTACAATAGCAAGGTGGCATTAACCCTTCATTACCCCATATCCCACCGCTACACGGGAATGGGAAGAGAGTGGTTAAGTGCCAGAATAGGTGCATCTTCCAGATGTGCCTTTTCTGGGGTGGCCAATAACCGTGGACCCTCTCCAGGCTATTAATATCTGCCCTCAGTCACTGGCTTTACTACTCTGGCGGAGAAAATTGCGCGGGAGCCCACGTTAATTTTTTCCACCATTTAACCCTTTAATTTAATAGCTAGAACGGCCAAATTTTGCATATACACACTACTAACATTAGTAGTGTGGAATATGCAAAAAAAATGGTGATATGACATGGTTTACTGTATGTAAACCATGTCACATCATGTCGGGTTTAGGAAGAAGATAGCAAAAGCCGGCAGTTGAATTACCGGCTTTAAAGCCATCTAGCGCTGTATGAAATAATAATATAAAATATATATACAGTGGGGCAAAAAAGTATTTAGTCAGTCAGCAATAGTGCAAGTTCCACCACTTAAAAAGATGAGAGGCGTCTGTAATTTACATCATAGGTAGACCTCAACTATGGGAGACAAACTGAGAAATAAAAGTCCAGAAAATCACATTGTCTGTTTTTTTAACTATTTATTTGCATATTATGGTGGAAAATAAGTATTTGGTCAGAAACAAACAATCAAGATTTCTGTCTCTCACAGACCTGTAACTTCTTCTTTAAGCGTCTCCTCTTTCCTCCACTCATTACCTGTAGTAATGGCACCTGTTTAAACTTGTTATCAGTATAAAAAGACACCTGTGCACACCCTCAAACAGTCTGACTCCAAACTCCACTATGGTGAAGACCAAAGAGCTGTCAAAGGACACCAGAAACAAAATTGTAGCCCTGCACCAGGCTGGGAAGACTGAATCTGCAATAGCCAACCAGCTTGGAGTGAAGAAATCAACAGTGGGAGCAATAATTAGAAAATGGAAGACATACAAGACCACTGATAATCTCCCTTGATCTGGGGCTCCACGCAAAATCCCACCCCGTGGGGTCAGAATGATCACAAGAACGGTGAGCAAAAATCCCAGAACTACGCTGGGGGACCTAGTGAATGAACTGCAGAGAGCTGGGACCAATGTAACAAGGCCTACCATAAGTAACACACTACGCCACCATGGACTCAGATCCTGCAGTGCCAGACGTGTCCCAATGCTTAAGCCAGTACATGTCCGGGCCCGTCTGAAGTTTGCTAGAGAGCATTTGGATGATCCAGAGGAGTTTTGGGAGAATGTCCTATGGTCTGATGAAACCAAACTGGAACTGTTTGGTAGAAACACAACTTGTCGTGTTTGGAGGAAAAAGAATACTGAGTTGCATCCATCAAACACCATACCTACTGTAAAGCATGGTGGTGGAAACATCATGCTTTGGGGCTGTTTCTCTGCAAAGGGGCCAGGACGACTGATCCGGGTACATGAAAGAATGAATGGGGCCATGTATCGTGAGATTTTGAGTGTAAACCTCCTTCCATCAGCAAGGGCATTGAAGATGAAACGTGGCTGGGTCTTTCAACATGACAATGATCCAAAGCACACCGCCAGGGCAACGAAGGAGTGGCTTCGTAAGAAGCATTTCAAGGTCCTGGAGTGGCCTAGCCAGTCTCCAGATCTCAACCCTATAGAAAACCTTTGGAGGGAGTTGAAAGTCCATGTTGCCAAGCGAAAAGCCAAAAACATCACTGCTCTAGAGGAGATCTGCATGGAGGAATGGGCCAACATACCAACAACAGTGTGTGGCAACCTTGTGAAGACTTACAGAAAACGTTTGACCTCTGTCATTGCCAACAAAGGATATATTACAAAGTATTGAGATGAAATTTTGTTTCTGACCAAATACTTATTTTCCACCATAATATGCTAATAAAATGTTAAAAAAACAGACAATGTGATTTTCTGGATTTTTGTATGTATACAGTGGGGCAAAAAAGTATTTAGTCAGTCAGCAATAGTGCAAGTTCCACCACTTAAAAAGATGAGAGGCGTCTGTAATTTACATCATAGGTAGACCTCAACTATGGGAGACAAACTGAGAAAAAAAAATCCAGAAAATCACATTGTCTGTTTTTTTAACATTTTATTAGCATATTATGGTGGAAAATAAGTATTTGGTCAGAAACAAAATTTCATCTCAATACTTTGTAATATATCCTTTGTTGGCAATGACAGAGGTCAAACGTTTTCTGTAAGTCTTCACAAGGTTGCCACACACTGTTGTTGGTATGTTGGCCCATTCCTCCATGCAGATCTCCTCTAGAGCAGTGATGTTTTTGGCTTTTCGCTTGGCAACACGGACTTTCAACTCCCTCCAAAGGTTTTCTATAGGGTTGAGATCTGGAGACTGGCTAGGCCACTCCAGGACCTTGAAATGCTTCTTACGAAGCCACTCCTTCGTTGCCCTGGCGGTGTGCTTTGGATCATTGTCATGTTGAAAGACCCAGCCACGTTTCATCTTCAATGCCCTTGCTGATGGAAGGAGGTTTACACTCAAAATATCACGATACATGGCCCCATTCATTCTTTCATGTACCTGGATCAGTCATCCTGGCCCCTCTGCAGAGAAACAGCCCCAAAGCATGATGTTTCCACCACCATACTTTACAGTAGGTATGATGTTTGATGGATGCAACTCAGTATTCTTTTTCCTCCAAACACGACAAGTTGTGTTTCTACCAAACAGTTCCAGTTTGGTTTCATCAGACCATAGGACATTCTCCCAAAACTCCTCTGGATCATCCAAATGCTCTCTAGCAAACTTCAGACGGGCCCCGACATGTACTGGCTTAAGCAGTGGGACACGTCTGGCACTGCAGGATCTGAGTCCATGGTGGCGTAGTGTGTTACTTATGGTAGGCCTTGTTACATTGGTCCCAGCTCTCTGCAGTTCATTCACTAGGTCCCCCCGCGTGGTTCTGGGATTTTTGCTCACCGTTCTTGTGATCATTCTGACCCCACGGGGTGGGATTTTGCGTGGAGCCCCAGATCGAGGGAGATTATCAGTGGTCTTGTATGTCTTCCATTTTCTAATTATTGCTCCCACTGTTGATTTCTTCACTCCAAGCTGGTTGGCTATTGCAGATTCAGTCTTCCCAGCCTGGTGCAGGGCTACAATTTTGTTTCTGGTGTCCTTTGACAGCTCTTTGGTCTTCACCATAGTGGAGTTTGGAGTCAGACTGTTTGAGGGTGTGCACAGGTGTCTTTTTATACTGATAACAAGTTTAAACAGGTGCCATTACTACAGGTAAAGAGTGGAGGAAAGAGGAGACTCTTAAAGAAGAAGTTACAGGTCTGTGAGAGCCAGAAATCTTGATTGTTTGTTTCTGACCAAATACTTATTTTCCACCGTAATATGCAAAAAAAATGATTAAAAAAAACAGACAATGTGATTTTCTGGATTTTTTTTTCTCAGTTTGTCTCCCATAGTTGAGGTCTACCTATGATGTAAATTACAGACGCCTCTCATCTTTTTAAGTGGTGGAACTTGCACTATTGCTGACTGACTAAATACTTTTTTGCCCCACTGTATATATATTTTATATTATTATTTCATACACATATATACATACACATACATATACACACACACACCTATTCTATGTGTACACATTTATTCTACCTATTCTATTGTAAGCTGTCAGTGTGATTTTACTGTACACCGCACTGAACTGTACACCGCTTTTCTCTCGAACACCGCTGCGTATTTCTCGCAAGTCACACTGCTGGTCCGTGTGTAATCCGTATTTTTCTGGCTTCCATAGACTTTCATTGGCGTATTTCTTGCGCAGTACGGTGACAAACGCAGCATGCTGCGATTTTCTACGGCCGTAGAAAGCCGTATAATACTGATCAGTAAAATACGGCAGATAGGAGCAGGGGCATAGAGAATTGGGACGTTTGTTAGGCGTGTTTTACGGACGTATTTTATGCGCTCATACGTCCGTAAAACTCGCTAGTGTGACGCCGGCCTAATGCTGGGTGGACTTGACTTTTTAAATTAGTTTTCAGCTAATGATATGCTCGTGCTCTGGAGCACCCTGTGGGAGGGGCTGTGGATGACCTGTGGGCGGGGCTTGGGTGACCTGTGGGCAGGGCTGTGGCGACCTGTGGATGACATGTATGCTGGGCTGCGGGTGACCTGTGGTGCTCCACAATGACCTGTCATAAGACATTCAGATGAATATGTAAGCAGAGTACAAAATACAGCCCCGCCCAAAGGCCGCCCCGAAGCACGAGCATATCATTAACTGAAAGCTACAAATAAACATTACACAAGAACCACAAGACTGATTTCATCACCAGGTATCAGTGTAATCAGTATAACGGCGATGACCTGACACTGTAGTTACTGAGCACAATCCTGCTGACAGGGGCACTTTACACCTGTTTCAAACATCTTGATATTTTCCGGTACCGGAGATGTCAGTGTGTGTAATGTGTGGGATATTTTGCCGCATCAGTATCACATGCATGGGCGCCGTGGAAGCAGCGATACAGTTAGTGCTGTTCCCTGGCACCGGGTGCTGAACACGGCTCTCACCATTCTCCCCTGTTCTGCCGGCGATCAGCACAAGCTGGAGAGAATGATGGGAGTTATAGTCAACTGATAACAGCGACAGCAGCTAAAGGGACTATTAATCCCATCAGCCTACACCTGCTGCCGCTAATAACAGTGAGTGCAGGCGGCGGATGGGAGTATTCTCAAAAAACTAGAATATCAAAAGTTCATTTATTTCAGTTCTTCCATACAAAAAGTGAAATTCGTATACGGTCATTACTCACAGAGTTATCTGTTCCACGTGTTTATTTCTGTTCGGATTGATGATTATGGCTTACAGCCAATGAAAACCCAAAAGTCATTATCTCAGTAAATTTGAAAAATTAACAATAAACACCTGTAATGGCTTCCTAAGCATTTATAAAGGTCCCTTGGTCTGTTTCAGTAGCTCCACAATCAGGGGAAGACTGCTGACCTGACAGATGTCCAGAAGGCGTCACTGACACACTCCACAAGGAGGGGAAACCACAAAAGGTCATTGATAAAGCCGGCTGTTCACAGATTGCTGTATCCAAGCGTATTAATGGAAAGTGGAGTGGTAGAAAAAGGTGCACACGCAACCGGGATAACCGCAGCCTTGAAAAGATTCTTAAGAAAAGACCATTCAAAAATTTGTGGGAGATTCACAAGGAGTGGACTGCTGCTGGAGTCATTGCTTCAAGAGCCACCACACACAGACGTCTCCAGGACATGGGCTACAAGTGTCACATTCCTTGTGTCGGCCACTCATGACCAATAGACAACGCCAGAAGCGTCTTACCTGGGCCAAGGAGGAAAAGAACTGGACTGTTGTCAGTGGTCCAAGGTGTTGTGTTCAGATGAAAGTAAATTTTGCATTTCATTTGGAAATCAAGGTCCCAGAGTCTGGAGAAAGAGTGGAGAGGCCACAATCCAAGCTGCTGCAGGTCTAGTGTGAAGTCTCCACAATCAGTGATGGTTTGGGGAGCCATGTCATCTGCTGGTGTAGGTCCACTGTGCTTTATCAAGATCAAAGTCAGCGCAGCCATCTACCAGAGCACTTCATGCTTCTCTCTGCCGACAAGCTTTTTGGAGATGGAAATGTCATTCTGCAGCAGGACTTGGCCCCTGTCCACACTGCCAAAAGTACCAATACCTGGTTTACAAACAGTATCACTGTGCTTCATTGGCAGCAAACTTGCCTGACCTTAACCCCATAGAGAATCTATAGGATATTGTCGGGAGGAAGATGAGACACCAGACCCAACAATGCAGACGAGCTGAAGGCTGCTATTGTGAGGGTGATCAAAGCAACCTGCAAATTGCCTCTTCTGAAAGAGGACTTAAACTCTATAGCGCCACCTGTTGGAAGTAGCGATCCTACAATCAACTCTTTAACGAGTCATGCAATATGTCTTAATGTTCCTTCACACTGAGCAACTTTCCAACGAGAACGACAACGATCCGTGACGTTGCAGCGTCTTGGATAGCGATCTCGTTGTGTTTGACATGCAGCAGCGATTAGGATCCCGCTGTGCTATCGCTGGTCGTCGCTAGAAGTCCAGATCTTTATTTGGTCGTCAGGTCGGCGTGATTCGTCATGTTTGACAGCAAAAGCAACGATGCCTGCAATGTTTTTACATGGAGCTAACAACCAGCGAGAACGATAAGTGAGTCGCCGTTACGTCACTGGATCGCTCCTGCATCGTTCTGGTGTTGCCGTGTTTGACGTCTCCTAGCGACCTAAACAGCGACGCTGCAGCGATCGGATCATTGTCTATATCGCTGCAGCGTCACTTAATGTGACGGTACCTTTACGATAAAAGCCAAATCAATATCTCAATTCGCAGACACGGTGTTTCGGGCTGTTGGCCCTCGTCAGTGCGAAGCATGAGAACTGATTTGGCTAGTTGAGAGGCTCTGGACTGTGGTCTAAGGGGTATCGTTTCTCTTTATGGAGAGTGACATACCATCTCTGGCTTGTCAAGGTAAGGAGGCTTATTCGCCGTGCAATGCTCCTCTGGGAAATATAATATGCAAATTGCCTCTTCTGAGAGAAAGAGCTTCCATAACCCCTCAGCAGTGCCACAGGCTGATTGCCTCCATGCCACTCCGCATTGATGCAAGTGCATTTACTGAACATACATTTCAGCAGGCCAACATTTCAGATTTTAAAATAATTTTTAAAGCTGGTGTTATAAAGTATTCTAATTTACCGAGATAATGACCTTTGTGTTTTCATTGGCTGTAAAAGCCATAATCATCAACATTAACAGAAATAAACACGTGAAATAGATCGCTCTGTGTAATGACTCTGTATAATATAGGAGTTTCACTTTTTGTATTGAAGAACTGAAATAAATTAACTTTTTGATGATATTCTAATTTTGTGAGAAGCACCTATAAATAAAAAAAAAAAAAAAAGGAATGGGTTTCTCTGTATTTTTGATAACCAGCCAGGCAAAACTGACACCTGGGGACTGCAACTCAGCTGTCAACTTTAGCAATGCTGGTTATCAATAGTCCCTAAGCAGCTTTTTGAAATCATTTAAATAAATCATTTAAAAAAAAAAAAATAAAGTGTGGGGTCCCCCCCATTTTTGACAACCAGCCGTGCTAATGCTGCCAGCTGGGGGATGGTATTCTCAGCCTGGTAAGGAGCCATGGATATTGACCACCCCCAGCCTAAAAATAGCAGCCCGCAGCTGCCCAGAAAAGGAGCATCTCTTAGATGCACCAATTCTGGCCCTTTGCCCGGCTCTTCCCATTTGCCCTGTAGCGATGGCAAGTGGGGTTCATCATATTTGTGGGGTTGATGTCACCTTTGTATTGTCTGGTGACATCAAGCCCACGGCTCAGTAATTGAGAGGCGTCTATCAGACATCTATCCATTACTAATCTTATAGATATATGGTAAATAAAAACACAGACAGAAAGTCCTTTATTTGAAATAAAACAAAACACTTTTCCATTTTTAGTTAAAAATAACAAGCACAGGTATACTCACCTAAGACTTAAATTCCACTGAAGCCCTCGTCTCCCGTAATAAAACGAAAACAAACAATATCCCTCACCTGTCCGTCGTTCTGTCCCACGACGTAATCCATGTCTGGGGGGTAAATAGCTACAGTGCACAGTCCTATCTCTTCGTAACAAGTCAGTGAGCCCCATGATGCATCTGTCTGTGGAAAACTGGGCTTGTAGGCACTTTTAATACCTGACGATGCTCCAGCACAACAGACCGTCTGGGTATTGTAGCCTCTGATTTCATGGCACGGTTAGTAGCAGAATAATGTGCTGATCTGACTGCGGTGGATTGGAGGATGGTGATGGTAGGGTGCAATGTCCGTCATGAACAGCGCGCTCGCTCTGCCAGCACTGATCATTCTCGGCTCATCGGCTCTGACTTTGGTTGAGCAGATGGCTTGCGGAGGTCGTACTCCTCTCAATACGTAAAAGAAGGACAAGCAGTGTCTGTAGAGATCAGGTAAGTATAAGTGAGATGGATAAATATTCAGGAAATCTACAGCGCCCTCATTCCCTCTGTACACAAACATGGCTCGGATGTCCTCATCACACACCGGCTTTTGGTGAACATACCGGTCTAATGTGTCCTGGAACTATCACAATTCTCAGGTTGTATTTAAACGAGCGGTTCCCCTTCATCAGCATTCTGCCAGCTCTTTAGGTACTGGAACGCTCTCTTCTCACTTCCCAGTATGCATTGCTCCTGTCGTTGCCAGGTGCACTAAAAGCCACCTCTGTGTTATGCCTGTACAGAGTTTCAAAGACGGAGGAAGACCAGCTCCCAATTACTGTTTCTATCATTCATATATCTATTGGTTTTTTATTGCATTTTTGGGGGAACTGCAGTGATAGAAAAACTTCAAATTTGGCGTCTTCATTCATTTAATTTTCGCTGTATGTTTTAAATCGTTTTATATTTTGATTGGCTGTAATTCTATGGATGCGGCAACACTAAATCTGTTATCTTTTTATTTTTAAAACTGGGAAAAGGGGAAATGTAAACTTTTATATATATTTTTTATTTCATTTTAATATTTAAAAAAAAAAAAACATTTTAATTTTATTTCTGAATCCAGACTTCATATTTGAGCGTTTATAAGATGTGCTGAAATGGCACAGTATTGCGGTATACGATATAAATTGCGGTTTCCTTGGAAGCTCAGCCAATCACTGATCTTCGGAGAGTGACGGGGGCCTTCATCAAGCCCCCAACTACTAAAGTACCCCATCGATACCACGCGTTTGCAGTGCGGGGCGGTGTTGAGCATGTACACCGGGCAATCGCCGCTGTCAGTGATTGACAATGCCATTTAATTAAACAGTAGCGATCAGGGCTAGCTCAGCAGCGATCAGGGCTAGCTCAGCAGCGATCAGGGCTAGCTCAGCAGCGATCAGGGCTAACTCAGCAGCGATCAGGGCTAGCTCAGCAGCGATCAGGGCTAGCTCAGCAGCGATCAGGGCTAGCTCAGCAGCGATCAGGGCTAGCTCAGCAGCGATCAGGGCTAGAACAGCAGCGATCAGGGCTAGAACAGCAGCGATCATGGCTAACTTAGTAGCGTTCAGGGCTAACTCAGCAGCGATCAGGGCTAACTCAGCAGCAATCAGGGTTAGATGAGCAGCGATCAGGGCTAACTCAGCAGCGATCAGGGCTAGCTCAGCAGCGATCAGGGCTAGCTCAGCAGCGATCAGGGCTAGCTCAGCAGCGATCAGGGCTAACTCAGCAGCGATCAGGGCTAACTCAGCAGCGATCAGGGCTAGCTCTGATCGCTGCTGGTGCCATCTATTGCAGCGGGTAGAGGAAAGCTGCTGGTCCTCCTCACCGGCCTTACCTGGGTCAGAGACAGCAGTATGGTTCTGGTGCTTTCTTCCTTGCTTATTCTTCGGATTCTGTGCAGGGTTTCTTTTATGATATCTCCATACTCTGTATAATACTGGGAAAAAAACATAAGAAACATCATTTAAAACAGGGAACATCATAAGGGTTCGGAGAATGAGAAACGTCGTAGTACCAAGATGGCGACTTGAACCTGACTGTACGTGTCACCATACTGGCCATGACGAGGGTGCTGGCATTTGCTGATATCTAGGATAAAGGTCCTGTGCGCCAGAGCATTTGTGCTTGGATGTGTGATATCTAGAGATGAGGGAGCATGAAAATACTCAGGTGCTTGGTGCTCGAACTGAGCAATTTCTAATACCCACATGTTCGTTTCGAGTAACAAGTATAATTTTTTCGTGACACATTATACTTTATGTTCATGATAAATTTAGGTTGATTTGTTTTGTGTTAATAAAAATATCAGAAATTTGACCAAAAAAAAACAAAAAACTATTTTCAAACTTTGACTGATTAGTGATGAGCGAATATACTCGTTACTCGAGATTTCTCGAGCATGCTCGGGGGTCCCCAGAGTATTTTTTAGTGCTTGGAGATTTAGTTTTCCTCACCTCAGCTGAATGATTTACATCTGTTAGCCAGCCTAAGTACATGTGGGGATTCCCTAGCAACCCCCACATGTACTTATGCTGGCTAACAGATGTAAATCATTCAGATGCGGCGATGAAAACTAAATCTCCGAGCACTAAAAAATACTCGGAGGACCCCGAGCGGGCTCGAGAAATCTCGAGTAACGAGTATATTCGCTCATCACTACTGATTATCCCTTTAATCCAGATAGTCCTACCACAGAAAAACATTAATAAATGGCATTTCCCTCATCTCTGCTTTACATCGGCATCGTTTGTAAAATGTTGTTTTATTGTGTTAACATTTTAAAGGGTTTAACAATGTAGAAGCAATTTTTTTTTTTTTCAATGAAATATAGAAAACTTATTTCTTTTTAGGGGCCAATTTAGTTTTGAAAAGTGACTTTGGGGGTCCTATATACTGGAATCCTCCAAAAGTGATACCATTTTAAGAACAGCACCCTTCAGCATATCCAAAATTGCTTTCAGGTAGTTTATTAACCCTTCTGGTGCTTTTCAGGAATTCATGCAAAGTGACATACCAAGGAAATGTCCTTCAGACTTACGGAATATTCTATGGGGGAGCAATATAACACCGATAAGGAGATGTGCACAAGTGGAGTAACATTTCTGCATCTCTTGGGAGAAAAAACGCAGCTGCAAAAAACACGTTTTTGTTTGATTTGAGTTAAGTGAATGGTGAGAATGGCAGGGCAAAAACACACCAGGAATTGACATGCAGCAGATTATTTTCTGCACCAACTCTGCAAGTTGAAAATACTTAATGTGTGCAAGACACGTCAGGTTTCTCATTCACTTTACTGGCATCAGGATTTATGACAAATCCGCACTGAAAAAAATGAGACAACACCGCACCAAATCTGCAATCTGTGCCCACACAGCCTAAATTTTGAACAAGTATTTCCAGGCTTATATAGCAACGAAATCTACCCAAGAAGATGTAATATCCTATGGATGAGCAATATAATACCTATAAATTTTGAACAAGTTTCTTGAGGGTTATATACCACTGAAATGTACCCAAGAACACATAATACTGTATGGCTGAGAGATGTACCCAGCAACATTTTTAAACTTTTTTTTAACATTTTTTGTGTTATATATCACAAAACTCCAGAAAACGGAATCGTGTATGGGTAAGAAATGTGAACAAACAAGCAAAATGTTCAAACACTTTATTTTACTGTTATATACCACAAAAATGTGATAGAAGACACATAATACTCCATGGATGATTAATCTAATCCTGAAATATTTTTCTACACTTCTTCTCAATTTTACATACCACCATATTGCAAGAACAACCGTGTTAAACTGTATGGATGACTAACTGAATCCATAAAAAAAAGCAATCAAAATATTTTGAAAGTGTAGTTGATGTACTTATACAGTCATAAAGGCTTTGCAGAAAGTGAAATCGGACAGAAATTATGAGGAGGGTCCATCCATAGACCCCTGAAAGGCAACAACTGGTGGGCCTCATTAAAATAGTGAATGTTAAAAACACTATGTGCTTCTGTCACCTGGTGGTGTGGAAAAGTGCTGACTAATTCAAGCTTTGTTCATCTTTATGAGTGAGCCCGTCTTTATTCTCTCTACAGGCGAAAGCACCTGTTATCACCCTCTCCAACAGCACTAAAAACCAGCTCAGACAAGACGCTAGCAGCAGGGCAGCACAACACCTCCAAGGCAAAGAGGGACAGCTCACGTCAAATGTTCAGCTTTGAGATCCAATATGAAAGCCACAGACGAATTAGGGAGTATGCTGGTTTGGTCGCCAGGTATTGCTTGACCATCTTTAAAATGTTTCTCTCCTTGTCAAAAATACCCGATCATCAGGCTGTGGGCTGGAGACATGAAATTATCCCATGCCTTCAATGGTGTGCCCCTTCCTCTGCTTGTGTCTCCCTAGCCTCTCTTCCTTGGTTGGGCAAGGAAGCTTGCCTCCTACCGCTAGCGTTGTCTGATGGGAACTTTCTCAACATATTTTCTACAATGGCCTTCTGGTATAGCACCATTTTAGAAGACCTTTCCACCTCAGGAAGAAGAGATGCAAAGTTCTCCTTGTAGTGTGGGTCTGGCAAGGTGAACAACCAGTACTTTTTGCCCAGATGAATGCAATGCGAAGGTCACAGGAAAGGCAGCGGTATATCAAGTCGGCCATATGTGCCAAGGTACCTACAGCCAACACTTCCTTGTCTCCACCATGATGACTACTCTCCATCTCCTGCTCATTCCCATCCTCAGCTCATCTACGTAGCAGAGACGGGACGAAGATTGTGTGGCTACTACTCTATGGCGCTAGCCACCAGCTCCTGTTCCTCTTCCTCAGCGTCAACCTCCTCATGGTTGAACAGATGAGATGAGGATGAGCTGGCTACAATCTCTCTGTCATGTCTTTCTCCATCTACACCTGGTCCACATGCAAAGCTTCATGTTTAATTGAGAGCAGTGACTGTTTAAGCAGGCACAGAAGCGGGATTGTTGTGCTGACTATGGAGTCGTCACCGCTCTCCATCTTTGTGAAGTCCTCAAAGCCTTGGAGAACTGCAAAAGTATCAGACATCAATGCCCATAGGTCACCTGCAATCAAAGCGGTTTTTGTAATAAATAAATAAATAAATCTTTATTTTTATATAGCGCTAACATATTCCGCAGCGCTTTACAGTTTTGCACACATCATCATCACTGTCCCCGATGGGGCTCACAATCTAAATTCCCTATCAGTATGTCTTTGGAATGTGGGAGGAAACCGGAGTGCCCGGAGGAAACCCACGCAAACACGGAGAGAACATACAAACTCTTTGCAGATGTTGTCCAGGGTGGGATTAGAACCCAGGACTCCAGCGCTGCAAGGCTGCAGTGCTAACCACTGAGCCACCGTGCTGCCCAAGGTTTTTGTGAGTTTACTCCACCGTAATGTAATAGAAAGAAGGCAAAACTGTATGGATGACAATCAAATTCAATCCAGAAAATTGTTTCAATGCTTTTTCTCAGTTTTACAGATCACAGAAATGTTCACAGACCACGTAAGACTGTATGGCAGAGAAATGGAGATCCACAACATTTTTAAAAGCTTCTTCTTTATACTGTTTATACCAAGGAAGGTGACGGGCACAAGGGGGCATTCTTTGCGTCTGGAGGAGAGAAGGTTTTTCCACCAACATAGAAGAGGATTCTTTACTGTTAGGGCAGTGAGAATCTGGAATTATTTGCCTGAGGAGGTGGGGATGGCGAACTCAGTCGAGGGGTTCAAGAGAGGCCTGGATGTCTTCCTGGAGCAGAACAATATTGTATCATACAATTAGGTTCTGCAGAAGGACGTAGATCTGGGGATTTATTATGATGGAATATAGGCTGAACTGGATGGACAAATGTCTTTTTTCGGCCTTACTAACTATGTTACTATGTTACTATGTTCTCAGTTTTAGAGATCACAGAAATGTACTCCACACTACAGAATAGTGTATGGCTGAGAAATGTAGCCCAGTAAAATGTTTCCATGATTTTTCGGTGTGTCATATAACATTAAAAAGGATGTCAAACCACGTTATACTTGATGGATCAAAATATATAGGTGAAACCAGAAGTTTCCATCCACTATATATAAAGACGAACACCCTGATTGACAAGTTCTGCAGGAAAGGTTATGACAAAGAAACGCTCATAAGGGTTAAAGAACAAGTAGAAAGAAAGCCTAGACTAAAATTACTTGAACAAAAAAAGAAGGAAAAAAGTAACATTACAGGAAATGAAGTGATACCTATCATTACGACATACAATTCTAATAGTCATCTTTTGAGAAAAATTGTTAATAAATATTGGAATCTATTAAAAGAGGATAAAATAATTGGCAACACACTAACAGAGTACCCACGATTTGTCTATAGGAGGGCCAGTAATTTGGGTAATATAGTAGCCCCATCAGTGCGTAAACCTATCATTTCTAAAACATTATTTAGGTCACAAAATATGTATGGCTTTTTTCCATGCAAAAAGTGCCTTCCGTGCAGAAAATTGAAGACGGAAAAACAACGGAGTCTTATTTATAAAGATAATGAGGTAGAGATCAAGGACTTTATTACTTGTTCTACTCGAGGAGTGATCTATGGCATTAAATGCCCATGTGGAAAATTATATATAGGGCGTACCATACGTCCCATGAGTACACGTATAGCGGAACATTTACGTAATATTAATAAAAAGTTTTTGGGTCATCCATTATCCAAACACTTTGAAGAATACCACCAGGGTTCTATAAAAGACACGACAATTATTGGAATTAAAGTTGTGAAAAAGAACTGGCGGAAAGGCAACTTTATCCACCAGATGTCACGTGAAGAAAGCAAATGGATCTTTGAATTGAATACATTAATCCCGAATGGTCTTAATAGCGAAATAGAACTTTTTGCTTTCAATAATTAGTATTCAACTCCTCCACCCCTTATAGGTGTACATTAGTTCATTTATCTATCTCTTGGGACCAATCAAATTCAGCGCTTCCACTCGCCATAAACTATAAAAAGCTCCATTGATAGACACCAATCCATCCCTGAGGAAGGAGTCCGCAGACTCCGAAACGCGTAGGACAGGATTAGGAGCTCTTTTGGACAGTTCGCATTCCGTAGCCGCTCACGTGAGCATCACGTGTGAGTGACGTCACGCGAGGTTCTGCAGACTTCTTGCACCTCGCCGGCAACAAGCGCGTGGAAGCGCTGCATAGCGCCGAAGTTAGTGAGACTACATCTGTGAGGTAGGGGGTGTCTGTCACCGGCCGGGGCAGGCTTTTTTCACCCTCCCCTCACATACTCATTTTTTAGCTGCACAAGATTCCCTCACCGTCGGGCACGCATCTGAGGACCCCAACCAGGAGCAAACTGTTTGTCACCCTTCGGTAATTACCTCTTATTTTCTATTGGTAATCCAGCCATCGTTTATTTAAGTCAGGACCTTAAATCATGTTGAGAGGAACATATATATATTCTCTTGTGGTATTTCCAGCGCGGATATAGTAACATATACATTATATATAAAGACACAGCTGCAGGTTTTTCTCAACATCTGACATGAAATCAGAATGAACCTTTCCCGTTTTAGGTCAGTAAGGATTACCATCATTATCAGTATTTGCCAAATTCCAGAATAATGAGAAGAGAGAGAATGTTTTAATGCATTTTTATTACTTACTACAAAGTCAAAAGTTTTCATCCATGTCATTAGTATTTGTTACCATTGCCCTTAAACTGAATGACTTGGGTCAGACGTTTGGGATCTCCTTCCACAAGCTTCTCACAATAGTTGGTCGTAATCTGGTCCCATTCCTCCTGACAAAACTGGTGTAATTGATCCAGGATTGTAGGTCATCTTGTTTGCCCCAGACTTTTCAGCTTTACCCATAAATTTTCACTAGGACTGAGATCAGGGCTTTGTGATGGCGGCTCCAAAACATTGACTTTGTTATCCTTAAGCCACTTTGTTACCATTTTGGCAGTATGCTTCAGGTCATTGTCTACTTGGAAGACCCATTTCCGCCCAAGCTTTAACTTCCTGGCTGATGTCTTGAGATGTGGCTTCAGTATTGCCACATAATCTTCTTTTCTCATGATGCCATCTATTTTGTGAAGTGCACCAGTCCCTCCTACGGCAAAACAATCCCACAACATGATCCTGCCATCCCCATGTTTCACAGTGGGGATGGTGTTCTTAGGCTTCCAAGCTTCTCCCTTTTTCCTCCAAAAGTAACGATGGTCATTATGTCCAAAAAGTTCAATTTTAGTTTCCTCAGACCACATGACATGTCTCCAAAACTTAAGGCCTTTGTTCCTGTGTGCATCTACAAACATTAATCTGGTTTTTTTATGTTTCTTTTGGAGTAATGGCTTCTTCTTGGCAGAGTGGCCTTTCAGCCCATGCTGATACAGTACTCGTTTCACTGTGGATATTGACACAATCTTACCAGCTTCCGCCATCATCTTCCCAAGGTCTTTTGCTTTTGTCCTTGGATTGATCTGCACATATCGGCCCAAAGCACATTCATCTCTGGGACACAGAACCCATCTCCTTCCTGAGCGGTATGATGGCTGGACATTCCCATCTTGTTTGTACAGATGAACAAGGCTTAAATTGTACCCAAGGATGAGCCAGACTTGTGCCAGTCCAGAATTCTCTTCCTGATATCTTGGCTGATTTCTTTAGACTTTCCCATGATGCTACACAAAGAAGCAGTGTGTTTCAGGTGTGCATTAAAATACATCCACAGATGTGTCTCTAATTAACTCAGATGCCATGATCATATAGGCAGTGCAGAAATGTTTAAAGGCACAGTAATCTTAGTGTTTGTAAACTTTTGACTTTGCAGTAAGTGATAAAAATGCCTTAAAACATTCTCTCTCTTCTCATTATTCTGGCATCTGGCAAATATTAATAATTATGGTAATCCTAAGTGACCTAAAACGGGAAAGGTTTATTCTGATTTCATGTCAGATATTGAGAAAAATATAAACATGTGTCTTTATATATAGTGGATGGAAACTTCTGGTTTCAACTGTACTCAATTTTTTCATCCCCACACTTGCCAACAGACTGCACAGCCCTAATCCCTGCCTACAGACTGGATTCTGTCACTCTCCCTGCTCCTGCCACTCGCTCTCCCTTCTTAGACTAAATGCAGACTGTATGTGATACAAGCGATTAGCCCTTAGATGGGCTGTTAGTACGATGGCTCGGCCTCAGTATCTACACTACAGGCCTCTGACTCGTTATAATGTGCACACACAGGCCTAGACAAGCACTCTGTCCACCCCAATATGAAGTGTCATAGAGCTGTGCAATGGCGTCAGTGTGCCGAGCTGGCGGTGCTTGTCCTTTTATATTCCCTGACGATGTCACACGGCCAGCCAATCACAGTAATGCCACAACCAAGATGGCTACGGCATAACAGTGACTCACAGGCAATCCCTGTATGCTTTTTGGCTGCGTAACATGCGCCAAAGATGCAGGGCGGGGAGTCCAGTTTTACATTGAGCACCGTCCGTTACTCGCCAAGTAATGAGCACCGTGATCCTCGAGTGATAACCGAGCACGTTCGCTCATCCCTAGTAATATCACAATCCAAGCGCACCCCACAATGGCAGCCCACCTCAGGTGCCCCGCTGAAGAAGCTGCGAGGGGTTTCTAGGCCGCTCTGTCACTCTAGTTCACCAACCGTCGTACCATAAGATTTTAGTAGATGAGTCCCATGGCCGTGCCCGGTTATTTTACCCCTCTACAACCCTGGCGACTCCAACCTTTAAATAGTACTTGAAGATTTCGCTGGCAAAGCGCAGCTCCAGGGCGTTGTGCAGGACCATCTTGCAGTATCCGGCCAGGAGCACACGTCTGTTATGGAGCCGATGGATTTTACTCCCTTCGTCCTCTAAGGGGAAAGACAATAAATACCGGTATTTTTCAATGACTTTGTTCTGTGCGATGGCGGCACTGTTCACATTTCCTATGTTCGGCAGAGTTTCCACAACGCCGAGGGGCACCGGTGCCAGCTGTGCTATACAGCCAGCACTCAAGAGTGACGATCGTGATCGGGGCAATCTCGGATCGCCAACAGACAAAGCTGCGGTCAATCATGACAGCGGCATCTCAGGGGTTAGAATTAGTCTCGTGACGGAAGCCCCTCGTGTCCGCCATATTTCTACATCTATAAAACCGAGAGATCAGTTAATTATGCAATGGACTGCGATACTACAGGTTTACGTTCCATATCGGGGACTAATAAAAGCTGTAAAAACATGAAAAAATAAATTGTAAAAAGTAAAAGTTGAAATCCCCTTAGTAAAAAATGTAATTACAGAAGTAAAACTAACAACAAAATATCAACATATATATATATATATTTTTTTTTAAAAAGCGGAATAGCTGGATTTTAGTTGCTTCCTAAAAAAATGGTGAAAAAAAAAAAAAAAAAAAGATCAGAAAGTAGTGAGCGCACCATTAAAATCTACGGATCTACACAAAAAAAAACAAGCTGTGAAACCATCTATTTTTTTTTTTAAACAGTTTTTGTTTTATAGCAACACATAAGTTACACGTGAATTTCCAGCTTGTTTTTATGGCAACAGTGAACGTCCTAAAAACAGAACCCAAGAAGCAATGGCAAAGATTCAGTTTTTTTTTCCCCCAAATCCACCCCGTTTTTCACTACATGATATGGTCAAGTGAATGGCGTCATTCCAAACAACGACTCGTCCCGCAAAAAAAAAAAATAATAATTAAATTATGGATTTAAAAATAATTAAAAAACAATGGCTGCGTTTAAGGGGTGAGAGGGATCATTTGGCGTTGATCAATCACCACCACTAGAGGGATCACACGAGCTTACTGCAATAATAAGTGCCCAGGGAGCTGCATGGCTCCCCCTAGTGGAGAGTGGGTGTTATACAGTGGATTTGGAGAATGGCAGAGTACGGAGATATCTGAGAACCATCCATATCTTATTGCTCCCGCAGAACACGCACCGCCGTCCTCATCTTCAGAGTTGGTGAACACGTGATCGACGAGGAAGCCGGCCAGCTCCGCCTGGAGAGGAACCTCTGCAGAATAGGAGAGTGTCTGCAGGTAGGATCGCTCGCCGTGGCCGACGTGATTGTTGAAAACCACCAGGAGATCACTGAGCAGTATAAAAGTCTGCAAAGGAAAACAGCAAAAAAGGATCATGATGAAAGTAGGAATCTATCACTGAACGGTTCCTAATACATCGCTCTTGGGTATGAAACTTGATCCCTTGGCATAAATCTCAGGAGATATCTGCAGCCACCACTAGGGGGAGCTCAGTACACAGTGTTATTGTTTTCAATGCGCAGTATGCAGTGAGCTCCCCCTAGTGGGGGTTGAAGGTAACCACATTTTCTATTTTAGCGTTAAAATACTTTAGTAAGATTGGTTTTAAAAAAAATAATACAGAAGATTTATTTCCTCCTGCAGTAAAAATGCTTTACAGTAATAGGATACACACGCTATGATTTCACAGTGAGTCAAGTTATGTATATCAGGCTCTGCAGTCCAGAAACAGACAGGACACATGGAGGATGAGCTACTCTTATATACAAGCAATTCTGTAATTTACTACTTATTAAAATTTTCAGCCGTTCGTGAGATATTACCACTTTTCTTTTGTTTACACTTCGTTGCCTTAGAGACCGACCACTGCTGCAAGACAGCAGAACAAGCTCCTATCTATTAAAATAATTCCCAGGTCAGTACGGATGACAACTATCGACTTGTTTTTTTTCAAGCTGAACAGATTATTTTATTGATATATATTTTAATAGCTTAGATTTTTTCAGACACGATACCAAATATATTAACTTTATTATAATGGAAGAAAAGTGGGTCAGTGTAATTATATATATATATATATATATATATATATATATATATATATATATATATATATATATATATATATATATATATATATATATATATATATATATATATATTATACACACACACATTTAAAAAACTTTAATTTTTTTTTAGTCCCTTATACAATATACTGAAATACCAGGTAATGACAACGACGTCACTTAAATGCCGCTGTTAAGAGACGGACATCAGCAATTCAAAGGTTAATGTGCAGCGATCGGAGCTGGCGCAGATCACTGCAGACCTAGGCAGATGGCGGCCATGGAGCACAGCTGACATCGGTCAGGTACGGGGCAGGATCGGCTCTGCAGCCGCTTCACACCATCCTTCACAAGCTACTGACAAAATGAAAACATAAATATAAAAGCGCAATGATGGTGGTCCGATAGTGGTGGTCCATTACCTGCTCTCTCACGCTGCAGTGAACATCAGACAGGAGGCTCTGACACAGGGTCACAAACAGGACAAGATTCTTCTGTAAAGCGTCCAGCGAATCCTGATCAGTGAGAGAGCAAATAACAGAGAATGTCCTGCTGCACAACCGCACCGCAGGGAACCAGGGACATGCAGGGGAAGAAGGTGGACGCGAGACGGGGCTATACAGGGGACTGCACATTATTAACCCTGGAACTGTGCACCGACATACCCTGTATGTACACGGCAGGAGGAGCGTGCACCAACACACCTTGTATGTCCACGGCAGGAGGAGCGTGCGCCGGCATACCGTGTATGTACACGGCAGGAGGAGCGTGCACCAACACACCTTGTATGTACACGGCAGGAGGAGCGTGCACCAACACACCTTGTATGTACACGGCAGGAGGAGCGTGCGCCGGCATACCCTGTATGTACACGGCAGGAGGAACGTGCACCGACATACCCTGTATGTACACGGCAGGAGGAACGTGCACCGACATACCCTGTATGTACACGGCAGGAGGAACGTGCACCGACACACCTTGTATGTACATGGCAGGAGGAGCGTGCACCAACACACCTTGTATGTACACGGCAGGAGTGTGGACCGACATACCCTCTATGTACACGGCAGGAGGAGCGTGCACCGACATACCCTGTATGTACACCGCAGGAGGAACGTGCACCGACATACCCTGTATGTACACGGCAGGAGGAACGTGCACCGACACACCTTGTATGTACATGGCAGGAGGAGCGTGCACCAACACACCTTGTATGTACACGGCAGGAGTGTGGACTGACATACCCTCTATGTACACGGCAGGAGGAGCGTGCGCCGACATGCCCTGTAAGTAAGTACACGGCAGGAGGAGCGTGCACCGACATACCCTGTATGTACACGGCAGGAGGAGCGTGTGCCGGCATACCCTATATGTACACAGGAGGAGCATGCGCCGGCAAACCCTGTATGTACACAGGAGGAGCGTGCGCCGACATACCCTGTATGTACACGGCAGGAGGAACGTGCACCGACATACCCTGTATGTACACGGCAGGAGGAACGTGCACCGACACACCTTGTATGTACATGGCAGGAGGAGCGTGCACCAACACACCTTGTATGTACACGGCAGGAGTGTGGACTGACATACCCTCTATGTACACGGCAGGAGGAGCGTGCGCCGACATGCCCTGTAAGTAAGTACACGGCAGGAGGAGCGTGCACCGACATACCCTGTATGTAAACGGCAGGAGCGTGCGCCAGCATACCCTGTATGCACACAGGAGGAGCGTGCACCGACATACCCTGTAAGTACAAGGCAGGAGGAGCGTGCACCAACATACCCTGTATGTACACGGCAGGAGGAGCGCGCGCCGGCATACCCTATATGTACACAGGAGGATCGTGCGCCGGCATACCCTATATGTACACAGGAGGAGCGTGCGCCGGCAAACCCTGTATGTACACAGGAGGAGCGTGCACCGACATACTCTGTATGTACACGGCAGGAGGAACGTGCACCGACATACTCTGTATGTACACGGCAGGAGTGTGCACCGACATACCCTGTATGTAAACGGCAGGAGCGTGCGCCGGCATACCCTGTATGTACACAGGAGGAGCGTGCACCGACATACCCTGTAAGTACAAGGCAGGAGGAGCGTGCACCAACATACCCTGTATGTACACGGCCGGAGGAGCGCGCACCGGCATACCCTGTATGTACACGGCAGGAGGAACGTGCACCGACATACTCTGTATGTATACGGCAGGAGTGTGCACCGACATACCCTGTATGTACACGGCAGGAGCGTGCGCCGACATACCCTGTATGTACACGGCAGGAGGAGCGTGCACCAACATACCCTGTATGTACACGGCAGGAGGAGCGTGTGCCGGCATACCCTATATGTACACGGCAGGATGAGCGTGCGCCGGCATACCCTGTATGTACACGGCAGGAGGAGCGTGCGCCAAAATGCTCTGGATCTCTGGATACCTTACCTCTGAGGGCTGGACCATGGAGTAATGAGACAGCTCCCATAACAGGGAGAAGTGACCACAGACGAGTGCCGGCACCACAATCTGTAGGAGAGAAGATGCTCAGTGCCTGGTAATAATGTCCTGTAGATACGCCTCGGACACCGGACTCATCACCTGCTCGGGAACCTCCGACGTGTCTATCGCCTTCTCCAGAATATGACAGCAGGGATCAAACAACTCCCATCGGGTGAGATCATGAGCGCTGTAGTGAAGGAGGGAGGAAATTGGCTTACTTACCTGTAACAGCCGTCTCTCGTCCGTACATTGGGGGACACCAGCCCTTGGGTTATAGCTGCTGCTAGGATTGCACTTCTCACCACCCTGTCCTCGGCAGGAATTGAAGGTGTGACGGGACAACCCTGTGGCCGCTGTGCACAGTGCACACCTGTAGGGCAGGGACTTTGTGAGGAATAACCCATGACGCCCTCACCACCAGGTTTGACTGGGTCAATAAGAATGGAACATTGAGTGGCCGACATCGTCTATCACAAATCGGGTCCAACCGGCCATGGGGACGCTGGATGCCAGCACATCGCACCCAGTACCTTCTGGAAGAATGAACAGGGAATCAGCCGGCCGGCAAGAGGTGGCTGGAGAGAAGTACATACGCAAGGCTCAGGCTATTCCGAGGGTGTAAAGAGATTTTTTTCATAGGATAGGAAGGAGAGGGACAAAATGAGGACCATGCTATATCCACGCTAAGGTGGAGGACTACCTTTGCAAAATCTTGAAAGAGGAATAAGAAAACAATTGTAATGTAAGTGCTGGCCACCGAAAAGGAACATAGGGGAGAAGGGTCCATGGAGGGGCTGAAATGGAAGAAACTGCAACACCTTAAAGACCAAACTGAGATCTCATGGACTTGTCGGTAAGAAGGAACAGCGTGGAACTCTACCAACAAGATAAAGTCTGCAGCTGTCGAGATAGTGGACACATCTGCCCCCTGAGAAGGCTCAGACTGAATCCAGAGTCCAGGATATTCTGAGAATAGAGGTAGCCAGAAAAGGGAGATCAGAAAAACACAACGTCTTCCAGGTGCTCAATGAATGATTTCCAAGCTTTGAGCGCGGTTCAGAAGTCACGTTCCAATAACCTCCAGCAAGTAAAACCGAGGCTACAACAAACACAATGTAATGAGCCTCAGCGGGAGGCGAGTGGAAGAAAGGGCCCTAACAAACTAGTCAGAGGAAGAAGCCAGAAGGACGGCTATGAGGCTGGAGGCTCAGCACAGGGGCCCTAACCACTAACGAACTAGTCAGAGGAAGAAGCCAGAAGGAGGATGGCTATGAGGCTGGAGGCTCAGCACAGGGGCCCTAACCACTAACGAACTAGTCAGAGGAAGAAGCCAGAAGGAGGACGGCTATGAGGCTCAGCACAAGAGCCCTAACACAGACGAACTAGTCAGAGGAAGATGCCAGGAGGACGGCTATGAGGCTGGAGGCTCAGCACAGGGGCCCTAACACAGATGAACTAGTCAGAGGAAGATACCAGAAGAAGGATGGCTATGAGGCTGGATGCTCGGCACAGGGGCCCTAACCCCTAACGAACTAGTCAGAGGAAGAAGCCAGAAGGAGGACGGCTATGAGGCTGGAGGCTCGGCACAGGGGCCCTAACACAGACAAACTAGTTAGAGGAAGATGCCAGAAGGAAGACGGCTATGAGGCTGGAGGCTCGACACAGGGGCCCTAACAGACGAACTAGTCAGAGAGGAGGATACCACTGTCAAGGTGAAAAGATATATCTTCATACACTTTTTGTACTTTATATTCTTATGCTGTGAAACAATAAGTTTTCCCCTTTGCTTGCTGATGCAAATGTAACTGTATTTAAGATGGCTGCCAGTATTCACCTTTGCCCTAGTTTCGTTTCTGAAAAGTATCACTTCTGCTGAAATGGAAACCTGAGTGACGTGGAGAGAGGAGGATCCACCAGATGACGTCAGGACCAACCAGAAAGACCGGATACTAGACACATATTGCTTAACTCCGCCTAACCCCGCCTATTGCACGCCTTCCCCTCATAGAGCATATAATGCTGTGTATCAGGAAATAAAGTTCAGTTGCTGTGACGTTGCCAAACTTGTAGAAGCACGAGCATGAGATTGAACCAGCACTTTGTCTGACTCATTCTTACCCGGTACCAATGCTCATAGTCTAATTTGGAATGACTGGTGAATGAAGGGTATTGTCGTGACGACCCCGACAATTTGGCGCAAAAAACGTGGGGCGTGGCCGGCGATCAGAAACCCCCTGGACCCATCCCTGGACGTCCGTGGACAACACCCGTAGTGGCTGACCTCGAGGACTGGTCACCCTCCAAACACGGTAAGTGGAGATCACATACTCTTTATGTGTCACACTTGCTAGTGTTTCAGCCGTTATTGGTTTGTCTGTGGTCTCCTTGGGTCCGAGGGGTGACCGGTTGAGTGGTGAGACCGAGCGCGATCCCGTGCCACGCTTCAAAGCAGCAACTGAGAGACGTGGCATTCTGCGCGTCCTCGTGTACACCATACCTCCTTCACCGGTCATCGTACTCCATTCAACCACCCTACCCGTGACTATTGTCTAGTAGCGAAATAGAGTGAAAGATTGAGAAAGTTGTAGATTGGGGGGCGGCTTAGAGAAAGGGATAGGAGACGCAGCCTCTGATATTGTATAGATAGGCAATTAAGACGTCCCGAAAGGGGACCACCTACATTTCTGTGGAAGGCTCTTACTGGGAGACCGCCTCCCAACGGTTTAGAATATCGTGACAGGACAGACTGTAATCACTGATGTTCAGGTTAGGGACAAGAAATATCGAGCGCGAGGCTCTTTATTCATAGTACGTTGAACGAGAGGTTCCGTGCTTTAGGACACAGTGTTGTTGTCGTTGTCAGCGGCCTGAGCTACAGCAGGGCGTAGTATTCTGTGAGTCATGTTGCGTCTCTTAAAGCAGAAGAAGTCCATGCCCCACAAGTTAGATGAGGATGCTGTGGAAGTTAAGACAATAGTAGAGACACGGGAGGGCGAGAAGGCAGTCAAGAATGTTGAGAAGTTGTACAAGCATGTAGGATTGCCCTCGTCAGGGAGATTGCAGCTGTCTACATGGCACAATCTCATAGAGAACAAAAGGGACATGTTGAAAGATAAAGGATTGTTAGAACAAGCGCAAGCTCATTTACGAGTTGCGCGAGGCTTAAAGAATGAGGGATGGAAAGAGGTTGATGGAGAGGGAGGATCAGAGGATGCAGAGCCCGTGTTTGGTTATAAAATGCCTCAATCATTGGTTCTTCTAAGGTGTTCTGGCATATGAATTGTGTGAAGGTTTTGTAGAAATTAATTAAGTCTGAGAACTGCTGTATTCCGTTACTGTGTGTAGATTTTTAAGATACCCGATGGGAGGGGGGAGTCAAACAGCTGGGTTATTGTTTTTTCCTTCCTGTGCTGAGGAATGCTGTGATGTTCTCATCTGTTCTGTGTCTCTGGTATGGAGGGGGCAAGTCGCTGCGTTCTCTTGGAATTTTCTATCCTTGTGTAGTATGTGCTGGGAGATCTGTGTTTTGTTTAAAGCAATAGTACAATATTGTATTGAATTAGAAAGAATTATTGTAAGTTTAAAGTAAAATATGGTGTCTTGTTTTAGAAGGAAACTTGTAAGTGATAGTTTGGTTATCAGTGTGATTGAAAGATTGGTAAAAGATTCACCTGCTTCAAGTTGAGTGGTTGATATATAGCAAATTAAGGAATAACAGAGGACGTGAATTTGGATTTGTTACTTTGAAAAAGGAAAGTTGTCTATTACTATGACAAAAAACTGGATGTTTGTGGTGCAAGAAGGAACTGAGAAAGTGATTGAGGGTAATGTGTTAGAAAGACAAATAATTAAAAATAATAATCTAAAACAGGGGGGCTCCCTGTTAGGTAATATGGTCCCTCCACAGGAAATTAAGCCTCTTCTCCAGACTGTAAGCTCTGTGCACCTTAACCCCAAAGCTCCAATATATCCTGGGTTGCCAAAACTCAGTGCGCCCCCACCCTATGATCCTGCTGGGTGGATTTGTGATGTATGCAGAGTTACTAATTCTCAGTGGAGAGAGGTCTGTTACAATTGTGAAGCAAGAAGACCCGGAGTTGTTGCCCCCACCTTTCCCTTGCTAAACGCTGAGGGCACTTATTATCAGCCACAGCCAGCACCAGTCCCTGCGATGCCTAGCATTGCTAGTGGTTATGAGTATCCACCCCCTCCTACTTTAGTTACCCGATTCAGAAACATCCCCCATGTCCTTCTATAGACAAATAGCAGCGAATCGAGAGATTTATTCCACTCCCCGGAGAGATCTGTTACACTTACTACATGTGAAGGCTGGAGAGGAGTATTTTCCAATTATTGAGGGTGGCATAATGTATAATGTGAACAGGGGAACCTATGAGAGTGGTGTTGATTTCTGTAATGCTTTAACCCCTTCATGACCCAGCCTATTTTGACCTTAAAGACCTAGCCGTTTTTTGCAATTCTGACCAGTGTCCCTTTATGAGGTAATAAATCAGGAACGCTTCAATGGATCCTAGCGGTTCTGAGACTGTTTTTTCGTGACATATTGGGCTTCGTGTTAGTGGTAAATTTAGGTCAATAAATTCTGTGTTTATTTGTGATAAAAACGGAAATTTGGTGAAAATTTTGAAAATTTCGCAATTTTCACATTTTGAATTTTTATTCTGTTAAACCAGAGCATTTTGTGACACAAAATAGTTAATAAATAACATTTCCCACATGTATACTTTACATCAGCACAATTTTGGAAACAAAATTTTTTTTTGCTAGGAAGTTATAAGGGTTAAAATTTGACCAGCGATTTCTCATTTTTACAACGAAATTTACAAAACCATTTTTTTGAGGGACCACCTCACATTTGAAGTCAGTTTGAGGGGTCTATATGGCTGAAAATACCCAAAAGTGACACCATTCTAAAAACTGCACCCCTCAAGGTGCACAAAACCACATTCAAGAAGTTTATTAACCCTTCAGGTGCTTCACAGCAGCAGAAGCAACATGGAAGGAAAAAATGAACATTTAACTTTTTAGTCACAAAAATGATTTTTCAGCAACAATTTTTTTATTTTCCCAATGGTAAAAGGAGAAACTGAACAATGAAAGTTGTTGCCCAATTTGTCCTGAGTACGCTGATACCGCATATGTGGGGGTAAACCACTGTTTGGGCGCACGGCAGGGCTTGGAAGGGAAGGAGCGCCATTTGACTTTTTGAATCAAAAATTGGCTCCACTCTTTAGCGGACACCATGTCACGTTTGGAGAGCACCCGTGTGCCTAAAAATTGGAGCTCCCCCACAAGTGACCCCATTTTGGAAACTAGACCCCCCAAGGAACTTATCTAGATGCATAGTGAGCCCTTTAAACCCCCAGTTGCTTCACAAATTGATCCGTAAAAATGAAAAAGTACTTTTTTTTCACAAAAAATTTCTTTTCGCCTCAATTTTTTCATTTTCACATGGGCAATAGGATAAAATGGATCCTAAAATTTGTTGAGCAATTTCTCCCGAGTACGCCAATACCTCATATGTGGGGGTAAACCACTGTTTGGGCACACGGCAGGGCTCGGAAGGGAAGGCGCGCCTTTTGACTTTTTGAATGGAAAATTAGCTCCAATTGTTAGCGGACACCATGTCGCGTTTGGAGAGCCCCTGTGTGCCTAAACATTGGAGCTCCCCCACAAGTGACCCCATTTTGGAAACTAGACCCCCCAAGGAACTTATCTAGATGCATACTGAGCACTTTAAACCCCCAGGTGCTTCACAGAAGTTTATAATACAGAGCCATGAAAATCAAAAATAATTTTTCTTTTCTCAAAAATGATTTTTTAGCCTGGAATTTCCTATTTTGCCAATGGTAATAGGAGAAATTGGACCACAAATGTTGTTGTCCAGTTTGTCCTGAGTACGCAGATACCCCATATGTGGGGGTAAACCACTGTTTGGGCACACGGCAGGGCTCAGAAGGGAAGGCATGCCATTTGGCTTTTTAAATGGAAAATTAGCTCCAATCATTAGCGGACACCATGTCGCGTTTGGAGAGCCCCTGTGTGCCTAAACATTGGAGATCCCCCACAAATGACCCCATTTTGGAAACTAGACCCCCAAAGGAACTAATCTAGATTTGTGGTGAGCACTTTGAACCCTCAAGTGCTTCACAGAAGTTTATAACGCAGAGCCATGAAAAAAAAAAAAAAAATTCTTTTCTCAAAAATGATTTTTTAGCCCGCAATTTTTTATTTTCCCAAGGGTAACAGGACAAATTTGACCCCAAAAGTTGTTGTCCAGTTTCTCCTGAGTACGCCGATACCCCATATGTGGGGGTAAACCACTGTTTAGGCACATGCTGGGGCTCGGAAGTGAAGTAGTGACGTTTTGAAATGCAGACTTTGATGGAATGCTCTGCGGGCGTCACGTTGCGTTTGCAGAGCCCCTGATGTGGCTAAACAGTAGAAACCCCCCACAAGTGACCCCATTTTGGAAACTAGACCCCCCAAGGAACTTATCTAGATGTGAGGTGAGCACTTTGAACCCCCAAGTGCTTCACAGAAGTTTATAACGCAGAGCCGTGAAAATAATAAATGTTTTCTTTCCTCAAAAATAATATTTTAGCCCAGAATTTTTTATTTTCCCAAGGGTTACAGGAGAAATTGGACCCCAAATGATGTTGTCCAGTTTCTCCTGAGTACGCTGATACCCCATGTGTGGGGGTAAACCACTGTTTGGGCACACGTCGTGGCTCAGAATGGAAGTAGTGACTTTTGAAATGCAGACTTTGATGGAATGGTCTGCGGGCGTCACGTTGCGTTTGCAGAGCCCCTGGTGTGCCTAAACAGTAGAAACCCCCCACAAGTGACCCCATTTTGGAAACTAGACCCCCAAAGGAACTTATCTAGATATGTGGTGAGCACTTTCAACCCCCAAGTGCTTTACAGAAGTTTATAACGCAGAGCCGTGAAAATAATAAATACGTTTTCTTTCCTCAAAAATAATTTTTTAGCCCAGAATTTTTTATTTTCCCAAGGGCTACAGGAGAAATTGGACCCCAAAAGTTGTTGTCCAGTTTCTCCTGAGTACGCTGATACCCCATGTGTGGGGGTAAACCACTGTTTGGGCACACGTCGGGGCTCAGAAAGGAAGTAGTGACTTTTGAAATGCAGACTTTGATGGAATGGTCTGCGGACATCTTGTTGCGTTTGCAGAGCCCCTGCTGTGCCTAAACAGTAGAAAGCCCCCACAAGTGACCCCATTTTGGAAACTAGACCCCCCAAGGAACTTATCTAGATATGTGGTGAGCACTTTGAACCTCCAAGTGCTTCACAGACGTTTACAACGCAGAGCCGTGAAAATAAAAAATCATTTTTCTTTCCTCAAAAATGATGTTTTAGCAAGCAATTTTTTATTTTCTCAAGGGTAACAGGAGAAATTGGACCCCAATAATTGTTGCGCAGTTTGTCCTGAGTATGCTGGTACCCCATATGTGGGGGTAAACCACTGTTTGGGCGCACGTCGGGGCTCGGAAGTGAGGGAGCACCATTTGACCTTTTGAATACAAGATTGGCTGGAATCAATGGTGGCGCCATGTTGCGTTTGGAGACCCCCTGATGTGCCTAAACAGTGGAAACCCCTCAATTCTAACTCCAACACACCCCTAACCCTTATCCCAACTGTAGCCGTAACCCTAATCACAACCCTAACCCCAACACACCCCTAACCACAACCCTAACCCCAACACACCCCTAACCCTAACCACAACCCTAATTCCAACCCTAACCCTAAGGCTATGTGCCCACGTTGCGGATTCATGTGAGATTTTTCAGCATCATTTCTGAAAAATCCGCGGGTAAAAGGCACTGCGTTTTACCTGCGGATTTACCGCGGATTGCCAGTGTTTTTTGTGCGGATTTCACCTGCGGATTCCTATTGAGGAACAGGTGTAAAACGCTGCGGAATCCGCACAAAGAATTGACATGCTGCGGAAAATACAACGCAGCGTTTCCGCGCGGTATTTTCCGCACCATGGGCACAGCGGATTTGGTTTCCATATGTTTACATGGTACTGTAAACCTGATGGAACACTGCTGCGGATCCGCAGCCAAATCCGCACCGTGTGCACATAGCCTAATTCTAAGGTATGTGCACACGCTACAGAAAACGCTGCGGATCCGCAGCAGTTTCCCATGAGTTTACAGTTCAGTGTAAACCTATGGGAAACAAAAATCGCTGTACACATGCTGCGGAAAAACTGCACGGAAACGCAGCGGTTTACATTCCGCAGCATGTCACTTCTTTCTGCGGATTCCGCAGCGGTTTTACAACTGCTCCAATAGAAAATCGCAGTTGTAAAACTGCAGTGAAATGTGCAGAAAAACCGTGGTAAATCTGCGATAAATCCACAGCGGTTTAGCACTGCGGATTTATCAAATCATCTGCGGAAAAAATCCGCAGAGGACCAGAATACGTGTGCACATTCCTAACCCTAACCCTAGTTCTTACCCCAACATTAGTGGAACAAAAAAAAAAAAATTCTTTATTTTTTTTTATTGTCCCTACCTATGGGGGTGACAAAGGGGGGGCCCGCCATTTTGGAAGATGGCGGCGCCCAGCAAAGAAGACGGACGGACCCCGGGAGGCTAGGTAAGTATAAGGGGGGGAGATCAGGGCACGGGGGGGTGGATTGGAGCACGAGGGGGTGGATCGGAACACGGGGTGGGGAATTGGAGCACGGGGTGGGGGATCGCTGTGCGGGGGGGTGGATCGGAGCACGGGGGGGGGGATCGCTGTGCGGGGGGGTTTGATTGGAGCACGGGGGGTGTGATTGGAGCACGGGGGGAGCGGACAGGAGGACGGAGAGCGGAGCACAGGACGGAGGGGAGCGGACCACAGATCGGGGGGCTGGGGGGGGCGATCGGTGGGGTGGGGGCACATAAGTGTTTCCAGCCATGGCCGATGATATTGCAGCATCGGCCTTGGCTGGATTGTAATATTTCACCAGTTTTTTAGGTGAAATATTACAAATCGCTCTGATTGGCAGTTTCACTTTCAACAGCTAATCAGAGCGATCGTAGCCACGGGGGGGGGGGGGGAGGGGGGGGGGGGGTGTGAATCCACCCCCCCTGGGCTAAACTACCACTCCCCCTGTCCCTGCAGGCCGGGTGAAATGGGAGTTAACCCTTTCACCCGATCTGCAGGGACGCGATCTTTCTGTGACACAGCATATGCGTCACAGGTCGGATTGGCACCGACTTTTATGACGCATACGTTGTGTCACAGGTCGGGAAGGGGTTAAAGGTTTGGGCACAAGATAGACTAGCGGACCAAGCTACCTCCCTCACAGATGTCACAGGACAAGGGGGAGACTGCCGAGAAGTTCTATGGGCGTCTTATGGTAGTATTTAAAGATTTGGGGTTTTCACTGTATAATAAAGCCCATTCACACCTTTTTGCAGTAGCTTTGATGTCCGAGCCTTAAATCTGAATTGAAAGAGGCAATAATGTCAGTCAGATTCGATATTGAGACTTCCATTCTGGACGATGCATTGAAAAAAAAAATAGTACAAAGTTTTCAGAAGAACTTAACCCATTCTGCATCAGCAGTGAAATTAGAGGTTAAATCAGCAGCTGCAGCGAATTTTGCTCACTCTCTAGCCCCCACCGCAGCTTCAAGGACGCAGCTCCATTCCTTATCAGTGGCCCACCAGACTCCAGCTCCTGCCCTCCTCCCACCTTACACAAATCCAGTCCCATACTCCAATATCCCTTTTTAACCCTATGTCTGGAAATCTCCCTCCCAAGCCCTGCCATGTTAATTCTCAGATCAACAGCTTGTTTTAATTAGAGTAGATGGCAGACCCAATAAATTTACTCTCACAAAACCCATCCCTGTGGGTCCTTTCCCTGAAGTTACTGCTCAGTTCGTAATCTCTCCCTCATGTCCGGTAAATTTACTGAGGGCAGATTTATTATCACAGTTCCGCTCCAGAATATAATTCCAAGATGATGGTCAGATGGTCCTTACATTATATAACCCCTATGCAGATGAACATAATGAGATGTGTATCTTACACGCCCTTTCCCAGTTTGCAAAAAATATGGGCGAGTGTTTTTAACCCTGGCAGTTAGAATATCCTTATGTCACGCTGCTTCAGTATGTGGGTAATCTTTTGTTGTGTGCACAGACAGAGCAGGAAGCCATTGTTGCCACTGTTAGCCTTCTCAAGTATCTGGCAGATCTGAACTGTCGGGTTTCGGCCTCGAAACTTCAGTTCTGCCTTGGTCAAGTGATATTTTTGGGTCACTGTCTCCTTCAGGGTGCCAGACACCTCACAGAAAAAAAAAAAAAATAGCCGTCAGCTACAAAAGATGAGACTGCACTCCAGCGTTTTCTTGGACCATGTACTTATTGTTGTCAGTGGATACCTGACGCATCCCGCATAATGCAACCTCTCTACAAGGCCCTGAAAGACGGTTCAAGATATGCTGATGATTTTGGCAGATTCCACACGGGATACACTGTTACTACAGAAGACACTGTATTGCCCGGAGCTGCACTCCCTCCCTCCCTGTCAGCACAGAACTTCAGGCTCTGTCTACTGCATGTGTTCTGGCCAAAGACAGGCGGGCTAATATATACACGGACTCACAGTATGCATTTGGTATTGCTCATGATTTCGGAGCCCTATGGGCCAATCGAGAGTTTGTTACTACTGCTGGGACTCCAGTGGAGAATGCTGAAGCTGTTAAAACCCTCATGGACTCAATCAAATTACCTACTCAGGTGGCCATTATCAAAGCTAAGAGAGCACGGTCCTAGGAACAGTCCACAGTCCTTTGCGGATATGCAAGCAAAAGCTGCTGCTCTCCTACCCATTGAACCACCCATACCAACTATGGTGAACACACGCTCTCAGCGTAAACAGTTACAAGAAACACTGACTCTACAGGAACCTGATGATCCACGACAGACTGAGGTTTTCTACCGGACCCCGCGAGACCGCTTAATGACGATGCAGAGAATGTCTCCAAAGGAAGAAGTGAAACAGTGGAAGGCTGATGGAGCACGCATGGACATGGTCTCTGGAAAAAGGACCAACTTGTGTGTCTCCCTAAGCGGATGTACCCTGCTATTGCCACGTGGGCACATGGGCCCACACATTGAGGAAAAAAAACAGGCCCTAGCCCTGGTACAAAAATTCTACTGGGCTCCAGGTATTTCTACAGTCCTGACAGCACTCAACCGTGCATGTAATATCTGTCAGACCTGCAATCCCGGTCAACTTCAACGTGTACCCCGAAACACCTTGCTAAGCCCGACTATCCTTTCCAAAGGCTCCAGGTGGACCACATCATGTTGCCCAAGTCTGGAAGTTATGAATATTGTCTGGTGGTTGTTGACATGTTCTCCAGTTGGCCAGAAGCATTCCCCGTTACCAACATGACTGCAAAAACCACAGCAAAGAAACTGGTGATGGAAGTTATATGCAGATATGGTGTTCCAGAAGTTGATGAAAGTGACCAAGGCCCGGCTTTTTCTTCTCATGTGTATCAGAAGGTTCTGACAATGCTTGGATCCACTGTAGCCCTCCATACTCTGTACCATCCACAATCTAGTGGGAAAGTTAAGAGGCTGAACGGCACACTGAAGGGACAATTGACCAAAATGATGCAGGAGACTACGGCTCCATGGCCAGGGCTCTTACACATTCGTACTACCCCTATTGCAAAACATGGCCTGTCCCCATATGAGATATTGTTTGGTGCTAGGTTCTCAGTTGCAAATTTTCAGTCTCAGTAGTTGTCAGAAGAAACTGACCGTGCTGTTCAATATGTTATTCAACTTAGTAAAAATGTTGCCAACACCCATGTTTTAGTTTCTTCTTCCCTTCCAGATTAAGCAGAAACCGATATTTGTCACAACTTGAAGTCTGGTGATTTTGTGGTTGTGAAAAGGCATGTCAGAAAACACGGACTAGAACCCTTGTATGACGGTCCCTACCAAGTCCTCCTCATTACTATGTCAGTAAAGCTGGAAGGAAGGCCGACGTGGATCCACGTATCGCACTGCAAGCTGGTCAAACAGACTAGTAGCAAATAAGGGGACATAATGTTTTAGTTTTTCGCATTTCCATTTAATAATATTGGTAACCGCATGGGACAGCCTAAATTCTCCAACATCCTTGAATAATAAGTTTGTACAATATCATGAAATATTAGTAGTACAGATGGGTATAGCCAATAAAATTGTCAGCTACACAAATGTGGGATAAATTGGTTAGGGCCACAGATTATCCAGATGATCAAATTTGGGATATATTGGATATACTTAATACTACGGTCGCTGTCCAAAACCAACTTATCATAGTCACTAATCAATACACTGTAGTACTGGACTACTTAACAGCAGCACAGGGTGGTATGTGTCAGGTTATTGGACCCACTAGAGTATGATGGCACTGATCCAGGGGAGATCCCCAAGTACGTCCCCCTCAAGAAATTAGACAATACCCCCTACTCTCAGATGAAGCCAAGAGATTTAGTTTAGGGACAGCAGGAGAACTCCATGTGAAGCTAGTGAAGGGTTCCGCTGCCTGGAGGCCTCTGACAAGGGGAGAGCTTCTGAGGTGTCTGGATGAAGAAATCCACCTCCCCTTTCCCCATCACATGGATAGTCTCGAAGGATCTTTCTTTTTAGGGAAAAACTTAGTGTTTAGGGGGGATTGTCAAGGTGAAAAGATATATCTTCATACACTTTTTGTACTTTATATTCTTATGCTGTGAAACAATAAGTTTTCCCCTTTGCTTGCTGATGAAAATGTAACTGTATTTAAGATGGCTGCCAGTATTCACCTTTGCCCTAGTTTCGTTTCTGAAAAGTATCACTTCTGCTGAAATCGATACCTGAGTGACGTGGAAAGAGGAGGATCCACCAGATGACGTCAGGACCAATCAGAAAGACCGGATACTAGACACATATTGCTTAACTCCGCCTAACCCCGCCTATTGCACGCCTTCCCCTCATAGAGCATATAATGCTGTGTATCAGGAAATAAAGTTCAGTTGCTGTGACGTTGCCAAACTTGTAGAAGCACGAGCATGCACTAAGATTGAACCTTAACTTTGTCTGACTCATTCTTACCCGGTACCAATGCTCATAGTCTAATTTGGAATGACTGGTGAATGAAGGGTATTGTCGTGATGACCCCGACACCACAAGGAGGACGGCTATGAGGCTGGAGGCTCGGCACAGGGGCCCTAACCCCTAACGAACTAGTCAGAGGAAGAAGCCAGAAGGACAGCTACGAGGCTGGAGGCTCGGCACAGGGGCCCTAACACAGACGAACTAGTCAGAGAAGATGCCAGAAGGAGGACGGCTATGAGGCTGGCGGTTCGGCACAGGGGCCCTAACACAGACAAACTAGTCAGAGAGGAAGATGCCAGAAGGAGGACGGCTAAGAGGCTGGAGGCTCGGCACAGGGGCCCTAACACAGATTAACTAGTCAGAGGAAGATGCCAGAAGGAGGACGGCTATGAGGCTCGGCACAGGGGCCCTAACACAGACAAACTAGTCAGAGAGGAAGATGCCACAAGGAGGGTGGCTATGAGGCTGGAGGCTCGGCACAAGGGCCCTAACACAGACAAACTAGTCAGAGAGGAAGATGCCAGAAGGAGGATGGCTATGAGGCTGGAGGCTCGGCACAGGGGCCCTAAGACAGACAAAATAGTTAGAGGAAGATGCCAGGACGGCTAGGAGGATCGGCACACCACGTCCATCTAGGTCAGTTGTAAGCGATGGGGAGAATTACTCCCTTTGCTTTAGTGTTAAGGGAAGGAAAGTGAATGGAGGGCAGATGTGTAGAAGTGTGGGCTGGTCCCAGTGGGTGACCAGAGCCTTGGAGTCCTGTGACCTGGGCATGCGCTATCTTGTGAATGAGGCTGGAGGACCCGGGGTTAATTTCTGGAGGACCCAATCTGTTTTTGGCTAACAAAATGGAGGTGTAGCGCCCATTGTCTGGGGTCTTCTGTGACTGAGGACATTGCCTGTCCCACTGCTCACTTCTCCAGTGTGGACTGACGAGAGGCGGCTTCTCCTGCAGATTACCACAAAATGTGAGCGGATTCTGTCATAGTCGCTTATCCGGGTCCTGAGCTGGTGATTCAGATGTCCTCCATTATGTCGTATCATCTGACAGGTCACCAGTAATGAGTCTGTAGAGACAGGGAGGCACAGCAAGAGAGAGGAAGGGAGACAGAGAGGGAGGGAGGCACAGAGAGAGGGAGGGGGAGGCACAGAGAGAGGGAGGGAGGCAGACAGAGGGGAGAACAGAGGGGAGGGAGGCACAGAGAGAGGAGAGAGGGGGAGGCAGATAGAGGGGAGAACAGAGAGGGAGGCATAGAGAGAGGGGGAGGCACAGAGAGGGAGGGAGGCAGATAGAGGGGAGAACAGAGAGGGAGGCACAGAGAGAGGGAGGCAGAGAGAGGGAGGGACAAGAGAGGGAGGGACAAGAGAGGGAGGGACAAGAGAGGGAGGGACAAGAGAGGGAGGGACAAGAGAGGGAGGCAGAGAGAGGGAGGGACAACAAGAGAGGGAGGCAGATAGGGAGAGACAACAAGAGACGGAGGCACAGAGAGAGGGAGGGAGGCACAGCAAGAGATAGGGAGGGAGGCACAGCAAGAGAGGGAGGGAGGCACAGCAAGAGAGGGAGGGAGGCACAGCAAGAGAGGGAGGCACAGCAAGACAGCGAGTGGCACAGAGGGAGGGAGGCACAGCAAGAGAGGGAGGGAGGCACAGAGACAGGGAATCACGGGCACAGAGAGAGGGAGGGAGGTACAGAGAGCGAGAGGGATGCACAGAGACAGGGAGGCACAGATAGGGAGGGAAGCACAGCAAGAGAGGCATAGAAGAGGGAGGCACAGAGGGAGGAAGAGGCACAGAGAGGGAGGTAAGGAGGCACAGAGAGATGGAGGCACAGAGAGAGGGAGGGAGGCACGCAAAGAGAGGGAGGCACAGAGGGAGGTAAGGAGGCACAGAGAGAGGGAGGCACACAGAGGGAGGCACAGAGGGAGGTAAGGAAGCACAGAGAGGGAGGGAGGCACAGATAGAGGGAGAGAGGGGCACAGAGAGAGAGGGAGTCAAAGAGTTCTAAAATGTTGATCAGAAGAGAGCCTCCATCGATGCAATGACCGACTCAGGAGATTAGTTCTCAGGTTGGGGTGGGTACATGGGCCACGGCATTGGTGCAGCAGGCAGAGACTAGACTAGAGACCACAGGTGGGCAGATGTAGACAGGACACAGGCAAGTCCAAATGTCAGCAAAGGAACCACAGACATAGTGCCAGAATGAATGTTTAATGTAAACAGAGTCAAACAGCAGCATAATAGCTTACTGCAACCAAGGGGTAAATGAAGGCGGTGAATCTCAGGGGGGTGAGCAGTGACATAAAGCCATCTGATAGTGGTGCACACCAAACATATCTTAATTCTGTGTGTCCTAATTAACCTTACACAGGTCTGGAGAAGACGTCACTGAGCCACACTGAGCAACTTACAAAAGCCCGACGTGGAGAACAACAGAGGGCAGTGACATCAAGGGGAAGGAAGCATGGACCGAGATAAGTACATAGCAGTTTCGGTTTAGCAAACCGCCTGTCAGGAATCCAATATCTTGGCGAGTCCTTTCTCTATTTTTGAATGTGAAAGATTTCGGTGAGGGCACCGAAAAAAAGCTACGTCTGGGGACAAAAAGGTTGGGGTCTTGGAGAGCATCCTTGGCTGCTGTTATTCGGTATCTCACAGAGGACACTCTGCTCCTCATCCAAGTCTGCATCTGACTGGGAATGTCTCCTGCCGAGTCTCCTAATCTCTAGCAGAGACGTCTGAGGGCTGCAGCCCAGCAGAAGACAAGGAAGCAGTAGACGCTGATGGCCACCTACAGCAGTCAGCCCTGAATGGATTGACTGGCGTGCAGCCTAGTCAAGTTTCGGAGATGGGCTATATTTTTAAAGCCAGAGGAAAATAAAACAGTATGAATGGAAAAGAATTAAAAAGAACCCCACAAAACTGCTGGTGTCTCAGCCTCCCGTTTATCTCAGTTGCTGTCGGACGGGTGCAGCGGGTCAGAGGAGCAAACTCTTCCATCACTTAGTGTCTGCCTGCGATCGGCAGCAGCTACAACCCCAGGTCTGAGTCCTCCAGTGACGGTGAGATGATGGCGCCATGTTATAGTCACTATGTGTATAATGACCGCGTGTTTCACCTGTACAGGGCAGAAAGTCTCTTCATGGTGGCTGCAGTATTGTACATGTCATCTTCATCTAGATCCATCACCTAGAAAAAGGAGAGAATGGCAGAAATGAAAAGCAGGGTGTATGCAAGTCTTCCACAGTGGTCATTGTTTCCAACAACCCCATAGCTACCGTTAGAGCACCAACCTCTGAATATTGGCAGCAGGCCCGCCCCTCTATTCAGTATCACCCTCCCACGCTTTAGGCGGATGTCCTAGTAAAACCTTCCTTTCCTCCATGTTCTCATCACCTGCAAAATGTCCGACAGGTGATTGTGGAAATGAGTGGTGAGTCTGTCCACTAACTGGCTGAGCACGATGTCCGTCCTCTTGGAGAACGCCAGGTCCGGGTCGCACAAGATGTACAGCGTACAAGAGCAGGCCTCCAGAACCTGCGGCTCTGTGTGCTTCTCAAGGATATCTTGCACTTGGGTCAAAAGAAGATCTAAATTCTGACAAGGAAAAGGAAGGGCTGAAGGTGAAGCACTGCAGGACAAGCCCTGACCTCCGTCCGTGGCCTCTCCGCTCTCCTCACCTTCTCCAGCCTCTCTGTAGAGTAAATCTCTAGTTCTAGGTACTGCACCACCTTCAGCAGAGCTCGCATCTTGTCTTCATCTGCGGAGAACTGGAAGCATAGAGGGAATTACCATCGAAAATGGGTCGGAAGAGACTAGAAAAACACACCGCTTGCCTTAAGAGATTTTGCACTTGTGGTTTGTGGCGCACTTTAAAGGAAACGAGATGCAAAAACTGCACACAGTTCCACCAAGAATCACCAGGAACTTCTCTTAGGTTATCTAATAACCTGTATTATAGTTCACCCTCATCATCTAGACGGTGGTACCTTGGCCAGGAGATGGGGTAATGTTAAGATCATGTGGCGGCTCAGTCGTAGCCTATCCTCAGAGTGAGTCTTCTTATCTTTCGCAGACAGGATCTAAAATGACAAATGGCCGTTGTCATTTCAACAAGACTTTTTGCAAACTATGTTGCCGATGTAGACACTATCAAAAGTGTCATATACTTTAATTACTAAAATTTAGGGAATTAGGAAGCGGAGACAAGTCCTTACAAGCAGCTGCTCTTTTATCATGTCTGGATCCGTTTTTGACAGCTTTTATCAGTCATGCAAGTGCAAAGTCCGGCTTTATTTCCCATAGTAAAACAGGCTGCCATTCTCCAGGTTTGTTTCTAATGTTTTATGTTGCCCTCCTCACCTTTAGGCTATGTGCACACGTAGGAAATGTGGTGCAGTATTTTCTGCACTAAATCTGCATCTGCAGATTTGATGCAGTTTCTGCGCAGTACAATGTAAATCAATGTGAAAAAAAAAGCTGTGCACATGGTGCAGAAAAATCTGCGCAGAAACGCTGCAGAAGTGCACAAAAGAAGCGACGTGCACTTCTTTGAAATCTGCAGCGTTTCTGCGCAGATTTTTCTGCACCATGTGCACAGCTTTTTTTTTCACATTGATTTACATTGTACTGTAAGTCACTGTGCAGTTCTGCTGCGTTTCTGCAGCAGAAAAATCTGCTGCAGTTCTGCACCAATTCTGCACTAAATCTGCATCGTGTGCACATACCCTTAGGGTTATGTGCACACAGAGTTAAGCACCTAAACAAAAACAGCTTAAAAATAGCTTGAAAGCCTCTTCCTGTTTATCTGTATTGTAAAAAAAACACTTTGCTGTTCACATTTTCAGATTATTGAGCAGTTCTTTTTGTCCCTCAGCTTTAGAAAAAAAAAAGGATGCATGCGTTAGTTCTTTGAAGCAGATGGATGGAAAAATACTTCAAACTAGGCACCATCCAATAAAAAGGCTGCAAGAAACAGTTCAGAACGAAAAAAGCTCTTCCAAAACACAATACAACACCTCTACAGGGGATGGAAAGCTCCACCAAAAACTCTGCAGAGAGGGAGAGCTTCCCAAAGTGATATTCACTAAGAAAACTTGTCAGTTTTGATAGTCACATTTAAAAAAAAAAAAAAAAAAATCGGTGTGCACATAGCCTGAACTACGTTTGGATTGCTCATAAGGCGGCCCACACCTTACTCTGCAGTGACATTCTAAGCGGTCCACACCTTACTCTGCAGTGACATTATAATCTATCCACACCTTACTCTGCAGTGACATTATAATCTATCCACACCTTATTCTGCAGTGACATTCTAAACAATCCACACCTTACTCTGCAGTGACATTATAATCTATCCACACCTTACTCTGCAGTGACATTCTAAGCGGTCCACACCTTACTCTGCAGTGACATTCTAAACGGTCCACACCTTACTCTGCAGTGACATTATAATCTATCCACACCTTACTCTGCAGTGACATTCTAAGCGGTCCACACCTTACTCTGCAGTGACATTCTAAACAATCCACACCTTACTCTGCAGTGACATTCTAAACGGTCCACACCTTACTCTGCAGTGACATTAGAATGTCACTGCAGAATAAGGTGTGGATAGATTATAATGTCACTGCAGAGTAAGGTGTGGATAGATTATAATGTCACTGCAGAGTAAGGTGTGGATAGATTATAATGTCACTGCAGAGTAAGGTGTGGACCGCTTAGAATGTCACTGCAGAGTAAGGTGTGGACCGCTTAGAATGTCACTGCAGAGTAAGGTGTGGACCGTTTAGAATGTCACTGCAGAATAAGGTGTGGACCGTTTAGAATGTCACTGCAGAATAAGGTGTGGACCGTTTAGAATGTCACTGCAGAATAAGGTGTGGACCGTTTAGAATGTTACTGCAGAGTAAGGTGTGGACCGTTTAGAATGTCACTGCAGAATAAGGTGTGGACAGTTTAGAATGTCACTGCAGAGTAAGGTGTGGGCCGTTTAGAATGTCACTGCAGAGTAAGGTGTGGACCGTTTAGAATGTCACTGCAGAGTAAGGTGTGGACCGTTTAGAATGTCACTGCAGAATAAGGTGTGGACCGTTTAGAATGTCACTGCAGAGTAAGGTGTGGACCGTTTAGAATGTCACTGCAGAGTAAGGTGTGGACCGTTTAGAATGTCACTGCAGAGTAAGGTGTGGATAGATTATAATGTCACTGCAGAGTAAGGTGTGGACCGTTTAGAACGTCACTGCAGAGTAAGGTGTGGATAGATTATAATGTCACTGCAGAGTAAGGTGTGGATTGTTTAGAATGTCACTGCAGAATAAGGTGTGGACCGCTTAGAATGTCACTGCAGAGTAAGGTGTGGACCGTTTAGAATGTCACTGCAGAGTAAGGTGTGGATTGTTTAGAATGTCACTGCAGAGTAAGGTGTGGATTGTTTAGAATGTCACTGCAGAATAAGGTGTGGATAGATTATAAACAATCCACACCTTACTCTGCAGTGACATTCTAAACAATCCACACCTTACTCTGCAGTGACATTCTAAACGGTCCACACCTTACTCTGCAGTGACATTCTAAGCGGTCCACACCTTATTCTGCAGTGACATTCTAAACAATCCACACCTTACTCTGCAGTGACATTATAATCTATCCACACCTTACTCTGCAGTGACGTTCTAAACGGTCCACACCTTACTCTGCAGTGACATTATAATCTATCCACACCTTACTCTGCAGTGACATTCTAAACGGTCCACACCTTACTCTGCAGTGACATTCTAAACGGTCCACACCTTACTCTGCAGTGACATTCTAAACGGTCCACACCTTATTCTGCAGTGACATTCTAAACGGTCCACACCTTACTCTGCAGTGACATTCTAAACGGTCCACACCTTACTCTGCAGTGACATTCTAAACGGCCCACACCTTACTCTGCAGTGACATTCTAAACTGTCCACACCTTATTCTGCAGTGACATTCTAAACGGTCCACACCTTACTCTGCAGTAACATTCTAAACGGTCCACACCTTATTCTGCAGTGACATTCTAAACGGTCCACACCTTATTCTGCAGTGACATTCTAAACGGTCCACACCTTATTCTGCAGTGACATTCTAAACGGTCCACACCTTACTCTGCAGTGACATTCTAAGCGGTCCACACCTTACTCTGCAGTGACATTCTAAGCGGTCCACACCTTACTCTGCAGTGACATTATAATCTATCCACACCTTACTCTGCAGTGACATTATAATCTATCCACACCTTACTCTGCAGTGACATTCTAAACGGTCCACACCTTATTCTGCAGTGACATTCTAAGCGATCCACACCTTACTCTGCAGCGACATTCTAAACGGTCCACACCTTACTCTGCAGTGACATTCTAAACTACCCACACCTTACTCTGCAGTGACATTCTAAGCGGTCCACACCTTACTCTGCAGTGACATACTAAACGGTCCACACCTTACTCTGAAGTGACATTCTAAACGGTCCACACCTTATTCTGCAGTGACATTCTAAACGGTCCACACCTTATTCTGCAGTGACATTCTAAACGGTCCACACCTTACTCTGCAGTGACATTCTAAACGATCCACACCTTACTCTGCAGTGACATTCTAAACGGTCCACACCTTACTCTGCAGTGACATACTAAACGGTCCACACCTTACTCTGAAGTGACATACTAAACGGTCCACACCTTACTCTGAAGTGACATTCTAAGCGGTCCACACCTTATTCTGAAGTGACATTCTAAACGGTCCACACCTTACTCTGCAGTGACATTCTAAACGGTCCACACCTTACTCTGCAGTGACATTCTAAACGGTACACACCTTACTCTGCAGTGACATTCTAAACGGTCCACACCTTACTCTGCAGTGACATTCTAAACGGTCCACACCTTACTCTGCAGTGACATTCTAAGCGGTCCACACCTTACTCTGCAGTGACATTATAATCTATCCACACCTTACTCTGCAGTGACATTCTAAGCGGTCCACACCTTACTCTGCAGTGACATTCTAAACGGTCCACACCTTACTCTGCAGTGACATTCTAAGTGGTCCACACCTTACTCTGCAGTGACATTATAATCTATCCACACCTTACTCTGCAGTGACATTATAATCTATCCACACCTTACTCTGCAGTGACATTCTAAGCGGTCCACACCTTACTCTGCAGTGACATTATAATCTATCCACACCTTACTCTGCAGTGACATTCTAAGCGGTCCACACCTTACTCTGCAGTGACATTATAATCTATCCACACCTTACTCTGCAGTGACATTCTAAACGGTCCACACCTTACTCTGCAGTGACATACTAAACTGTCACTGCAGAGTGCGCAGTTTACAGTAGATTGTGCAGCTGGGGCGTTGGGTACAGCTGTACGATACAGCCAGACTCCAGAGAAGGCAGAGATAGTTTATTATCAGGTTTGCCTTTCTGATCGAAAAGAAGTGTTGTATATAAAGATTGGGGAGCACTGACTGTGCTTCCTCCTCATCGAGTCATCGCGTGAATTTTGGCTGCATGGAGGCAGCAGGAGCTGCTGGGTCTAAGGAAACACAATTAACTCTGCTTTGCAGCAAGGAGGCTGAATTTTCCCTGAGATACCAACCCTAGATACAGGGAAAATCAGAAGTAAAAAATAATATTATTGTATGCACAGTATGTTCAAACAAACGAAAAAAAAAATACATAAATTAAAAAAAAACCTGCCATTGAAAAAAAAAAATGTTCAATATATAAAAATAGTTTCCACTGAAAGAGGAAAACAACTTAAAGGGACACTGTCACCTGAATTTGGAGGGAACAATCTTCAGCCATAGGGGCGGGGTTTTTGGGTGTTTGATTCACCCTTTCCTTACCCGCTGGCTGCAATATTGGATTGAAGTTCATTCTCTGTCCTCCATAGTACATGCCTGCGCAAGGCAAGATTGCCTGGTGCAGACATGTACTACGGAGGACAGAGAATGAATTTCAATCCAATATTGCGGCCAGCGGGTAAGGAAAGGGTGAATCAAACACCCGAAAACCCCGCCCCTATGGCTGAAGATTGTTCCCTCCAAATTCAGGTGACAGTGTCCCATTAAAATATTCTTAGTGATTCATTAAAAAAGTGTGAACAATTAAAACCCATTTATCGCAAATAAGATGAAAATTCGTAGAATATCAAAACAAAAACACTTTTTTAGACTTATTAATAAAGTATGTAAGACCAAACCCAAAAAAGTGCTTGGTTAGTAATAGGAGAAATATGGCCCAGTCTTGAACTGGTGCGACAGATTGTGTCCCTGCTGTTAGGCAAGACGCTGTGAATTCTGAACCATACCCACATAAAAATCTCTGCACAAATTACCATGCTGTGAAACCTGAAATCGGCACAGAAGAGAAAATCGGAAAATACACAAGTAAACACCAAGGTTTGTTTGGTCCTTTCTTTTACTTCATGACAAATGCAGACTATGACCAAAAAAAAGCAACGGAAATTATGCGCATTTTTGATGTATAGGTTTTGAACTTGTTATTTTTTTTGGTGCTCGCACATTTGTGCAGCAAAAACGCTAAAAAAAAAATTCACGCTTCATTTATAAAAAAAAAAAAAAACGCACCACAGGTCATAAAATAGAAAAAAAAAGGAAACGAACCTGTGTGTGAATGAGATTTTAGAAACTTAAAGTGCCCGTCAGCAGGATTGTGCTCAGTAACTACACACAGCGTAAGGTCAGCACCGTTATACTGACTGGTGATGGAATCAGTCTTGTGGTTGTTGTGGAATCTGTATTTTCAGTTAATGAGCACAATCCTGCTGTAAGATTTTGCCTTTACTGTATAACAATTGTTTCTTTCCCCATGAAAAAAACATCAAAAAAACAATGTGTGAACAAGGCCCTACCCAGCTTCCTCACAGCTGTGTGCCCTGGCTACTATATCAGTCAGTGGGAACTCGCTGGCATGGGTCCTCTAAGTACACCCCCTGGGGCTCGCTGACCTACCTTCCTCATAGGTCCTCTGCCTATTGGAGCCGTCCCTTCTGCTGCCTGTCGTATGGAAGAAGTCAGGATATTGATAAGAGCGCTCTCCTCCTGGTCATCTAAGCCTAGAATCAGAAGACAGATACTTTCCAAGCGGAAGACACTTTTATTCCTTCAATCATTTTTAGACCCCCTGATACTGAGTTATTGAAAAGTGTGATCGGATCCCCTCCCCTGCAGAGTCTGATGGTGAGTGTGACTGGATCCCCTCTCCCAGCAGAGTCTGATGCTGGGGAGTGTGACTGGATTCCCTCCCCTGCAGAGTCTGATGGTGAGTGTGACTGGATCCCCTCTCCCAGCAGAGTCTGATGCTGAGGAGTGATTGGATTCCCTCCCCTGCAGAGTCTGATGCTGGGGAGTGTGACTGGATTCCCTCCCCTGCAGAGTCTGATGCTGAGGAGTGTGACTGGATTCCCTCCCCTGCAGAGTCTGATGCTGAGGAGTGTGACTGGATTCCCTCCCCTGCAGAGTCTAATGCTGAGGAGTGACTGGATTCCCTCCCCTGCAGAGTCTGATGCTGGGGAGTGTGACTGGATTCCCTCCCCCGCAGAGTCTAATGCTGAGGAGTGACTGGATTCCCTCCTCTACAGAGTCTGATGCTGAAGTGTGACTGGATTCCCTCCCCTGCAGAGTCTGATGCTGAAGAGTGTGACTAGATTCCCTCCCCTGCAGAGTCTGATGCTGAAGTGTGACTGGATTCCCTCCCCTGCAGAGTCTGATGGAGTGTGATCGGATTCCCTCCCATGCAGAGTCTGATGCTGAGGAGTGTGACTGGATTCCCTCCCCTGCAGAGTCTGATGCTGAGGAGTGTGACTGGATTCCCTCCCCTGCAGAGTCTGATGCTGAGGAGTGTGACTGGATTCCCTCCCCTGCAGAGTCTGATGCTGGGGAGTGTGACTGGATTCCCTCCCCCGCAGAGTCTAATGCTGAGGAGTGACTGGATTCCCTCCTCTACAGAGTCTGATGCTGAAGTGTGACTGGATTCCCTCCCCTGCAGAGTCTGATGCTGAGGAGTGTGACTGGATTCCCTCCCCTGCAGAGTCTGATGCTGAGGAGTGTGACTGGATTCCCTCCCCTGCAGAGTCTGATGGAGTGTGATCGGATTCCCTCCCATGCAGAGTCTGATGCTGAGGAGTGTGACTGGATTCCCTCCCCTGCAGAGTCTGATGCTGAGGAGTGTGACTGGATTCCCTCCCCTGCAGAGTCTGATGCTGAGGAGTGTGACTGGATTCCCTCCCCTGCAGAGTCTGATGGAGTGTGATCGGATTCCCTCCCATGCAGAGTCTGATGCTGAGGAGTGTGACTGGATTCCCTCCCCTGCAGAGTCTGATGCTGGGGAGTGTGACTGGATTCTCACCCCTACAGGGTCTGATGCTGAGGAGTGTGACTGGATTCCCTCCCCTGCAGAGTCTGATGCTGAGGAGTGTGACTAAATTCCCTCCCCTGCAGAGTCTGATGCTGAGGAGTGTGACTGGATTCCCACCCCCGCAGAGTCTAATGCTGAGGAGTGACTAGATTCCCTCCCCTGCAGAGTCTGATGGAGTGTGATTGGATTCCCTCCCCTGCAGAGTCTGATGCTGAGGAGTGTGACTGGATTCTCACCCCTACAGGGTCTGATGCTGAGGAGTGTGACTGGATTCCCTCCCCTGCAGAGTCTGATGCTGAGGAGTGTGACTGGATTCCCTCCCCTGCAGAGTCTGATGCTGAGGAGTGTGACTGGATTCCCTCCCCTGCAGAGTCTGATGCTGAGGAGTGTGACTGGATTCTCACCCCTACAGGGTCTGATGCTGAGGAGTGTGACTGGATTCTCACCCCTACAGGGTCTGATGCTGAGGAGTGTGACTGGATTCCCTCCCCTGCAGAGTCTGATGCTGAGGAGTGTGACTGGATTCTCACCCCTACAGGGTCTGATGCTGAGGAGTGTGACTGGATTCCCTCCCCTACAGGGTCTGATGCTGAGGAGTGTGACTGGATTCTCACCCCTACAGGGTCTGATGCTGAGGAGTGTGACTGGATTCCCTCCCCTGCAGAGTCTGATGCTGAGGAGTGTGACTGGATTCCCACCCCCGCAGAGTCTAATGCTGAGGAGTGACTAGATTCCCTCCCCTGCAGAGTCTGATGGAGTGTGATCGGATTCCCTCCCCTTCAGAGTCTGATGCTGAGGAGTGTGACTGGATTCTCACCCCTACAGGGTCTGATGCTGAGGAGTGTGACTAGATTCCCTCCCCTGCAGAGTCTGATGCTGAGGAGTGTGACTGGATTCCCACCCCCGCAGAGTCTAATGCTGAGGAGTGACTAGATTCCCTCCCCTGCAGAGTCTGATGGAGTGTGATCGGATTCCCTCCCCTGCAGAGTCTGATGCTGAGGAGTGTGACTGGATTCTCACCCCTACAGGGTCTGATGCTGAGGAGTGTGACTGGATTCCCTCCCCCGCAGAGTCTGATGCTGAGGAGTGTGACTGGATTCCCTCCCCTGCAGAGTCTGATGCTGAGGAATGTGACTGGATTCCCACCCCCGCAGTTTGCTATAGTTTTTGTTCTCTCTCTCTCCACACTGAAGCACAGCCTGCGTGACGGAGACCCTCTCCCCATGACCTCTGTGAGTAACGCAGAGCAGATACTGCCAAGAGTAATGTTTCCAGATCTGTCAGAAACAGCAGCACAGCCAGCTATGTGTAAGAGTTGCACTGAATCTTCGGAAGCAAAATGGTCGGATTTTTTTTAATGAAGACTATATAGAAAGCTGCTTACGGTAATTTTGCATTTAGCGGAAAAAAAGTTAACGAAAAAAAAAATTCTCTCAAGACGTTAACCTCATCCTGACATGGCGATTTTCCGTTTTTTTGCATTTTCATTTTTTCCTCCCTTGCTTTCAAGGCCCATCATTTTTTTTTTCACCCACACAGCTGTACAAGGGCTTGTGTTTTTACAGGACCAGTTGTATATTTGAATGGCACCATCCATTTTACCATGTGATGTGCTGGTAAAGCGGAAAAAAAATTCCAAAGTGCAGAGAAATTGAGAAAAAAAGAACAAAATTCTGCAATTTTTTGTTTCTACGGTGTTCATTGTCCGTTGGCAAAATGATTCCCAGGTCAGTGCAATTACAAAGATAAAAAATCCAGCGAAAAAACATATCCGTCGCATCAATTTTTCACAATTTGCGACGGATCCATTTTTTTTTTTTAGAAATTCGCCAGATTGAGCCTGACAGCAAAAAAACTGATGTGTTAAAGTAGCCTAAGCGACTACCTGGTTTTCCCTAGAGCCTCGGGTGGTGAAGTTACGCTTGGTTGCAGGTAGTCATCAGGTACCACTCCGGGGCAGTCCCCGGGACCGCAGCACCTGACTGGAGGGTCGGAGGCACTGGTTTGTGGTACATCAAGGCAAAGACAAAAGTGTGGTCAGACGGTCCAAGCAGGGCTGTGGAGTCGGTAATCCAAACCTCCGACTCCTCAATTTCCATGACACCAACTCCAGCAAAATGGGCTCCAACTCCACGACTCACACTCCCGACTCCACAGCCCTGGGTCCAAGGTTGGGGCAGACAGCAAAGGATCAGTAAACAGAGCTGAGGTCAGTGCAGAGAGGTCAGAAAGGACGGGTAAACAACAAGCCGGGTCAGTAACAGTAAATGGAACAAAAGTGGGACGCATGAACGGTAGTAAACATATAGGCACAAACGTTCGTCCTAGAGCCGTCTAATAAAGGCCGGGGAACCTAATCTCTGCAGGACTTTGCAGGAATCTACCCCTTCTGAGTCCGGCCACCCCCGTAAGTAAATGCCACATGTAATGAGGTATTAGGCAGACTGGCAGAAGCGGGAACAAGCCGCACGGTGAGCAGAGGGGCGCTGAGGAGACATGCCAGTTACTGCCGAGTCAGTACCATCTGGGGTCAGACACACTGTTTTTATTGCTTTCTTTTGCCTTTTTTTTCCCCAGTGTTGTGGTGACAGAAAGGCAACTCTGACGTTTTGATTTTTTCTCTTTACAAAGTTTACGAATTGTATTAATTTATTTCATATTATGATAGATCTGACTTCCATGGACATGGAGATACCACCACGAGATGGCATCACTGGGGACAAGTGGGCACCAGGAGCGGCGCACACCATACGGAGCACTATCTGTAAATGCCTCTTTCGGAGATTGCTGCATGGCAGGTTTCTTGCTTCCATGAGACCACGTCATTTAAAGTATTAACGGCATCGTCAGAAGCACAACCATTGTCTTCAGGGGAAAGATGCGTGTCAGCAACTCAGCACACATCAAGGCGAAAACAAGAGGCGCGACCACTGACATAGATGAAGCTGGGGTAGAGCAATCAGGCGGTCCATTCACATCAGATGTCCGTCTGGTCCTGCTGAAATTGTTGAGTTAAGCCAAATTTGTGTATGGGGGCCTTAAAGGGTTGTCTGGCAATGACTTGTCAACTGGTGGGGGTCCGAGCGTTAGGACCTGCACTGATCAGCAGAGTGGGGCATTGTTATCTCCAATAGGTTGGGAACGGCGGTGGCACGTTCTACCTCCATTCCACTCATTTCCTGTATGGCTGCCGAGAGATGAAGATCCCATCGTTTGGACCCCAGGATTAGAAACGTAGGAGATAAAAAGATACTTATGTGATAAACAGAAAAAGAGCCCATACAGATGGAAAGATATGAGATGAATGAATAGATAGATAGATAGGATAGATAGATATACATACATATACACACACATACATATACACACACACAGTGGGCACTGAGAGTATTCAGACCCCATTGATTTTTCACTCTGTTTCATTGCAGTCATTTGATAAATTCAAACAAGTTCCATTTTTTTCTCATTAACCCCTTTCTGACAGACGTACTATCCCGTCGAGGTGGGGTGGGCCCCTATGACCACCGACGGGATAGTACGTCATACGCGATCGGCCGTGCTCACGGGGGGAGCGCCGCCGATCGCGGCCGGGTGTCAGCTGCCTATCGCAGCTGACATCCGGCACTATGTGCCAGGAGCGGTCACGGACCGCCCCCGGCACATTAACCCCCGGCACACCGCGATCAAAGATGATCGCGATGTGCCGGCGGTATAGGGAAGATTCCTGCAGGGAGGGGGCTCCCTGCGGGCTTCCCTGAGCCCCCCGCAGCAACGCGATGTGATCGCGTTGCTGCGAGGGTCTTACCTCCCTGCCTGCTCCAGGCCCGGATCCAAGATGGCCGCGGATCCGGGTCCTGCAGGGAGGGATGTGGCTTCACAGAGCCTGCTCAGAGCAGGCATTGTGAAGCTTCACTGTAAGTGAGATCAGTGATCTGACAGAGTGCTGTGCAAACTGTCAGATCATTGATCTGTGATGTCCCCCCCTGGGACAAAATAAAAAAGTAAAAAAAAATTTCTTCCAGATGTGTAAAAAAAAAAAAAAAAAAAAAAATTATTCCCATTGATTTTTTTTTTTATTTAGATGAAATGTATTTTTCATCTAAATAATAAAAAATCAATAAAAGTACACATATTTAGTATCGCCGCGTCCGTAACGACCCAACCAATAAAACTGTCCGACTAGTTAACCCCTTCAGTAAACACCGTAAGAAAAAAAAACGAGGCAAAAAGCAACGCTTTATTATCATACCGCCGAACAAAAAGTGGAATAACACGCGATCAAAAAGACGGATATAAATAACCATGGTACCGCTGAAAGCGTCATCTTGTCCCGCAAAAAACGAGCCGCCATACAGCATCATCAGCAAAAAAATAAAAAAGTTATAGTCCTGAGAATAAAGCGATGCAAAAATAATTATTTTTTCTGTATAAAAGTTTTTATTGTATAAAAACGCCAAAACATAAAAAAAATGATATAAATGAGGTGTCGCTGTAATCATACTGACCCGAAGAATAAAACTGCTTTATCAATTTTACCAAACGCGGAACGGTATAAACGCCTCCCCCAAAAGAAATTCATGAATAGCTGGTTTTTGGTCATTCTTCCTCACACAAATCGGAATAAAAAGCGATCAAAAAATGTCACGTGCCCGAAAATGTTACCAATAAAAACGTCAACTCGTCCCACAAAAAACAAGACCTCAAATGACTCTGTGGACCAAAATATGGAAAAATTATAGCTCTCAAAATGTGGTAATGCAAAAAATATTTTTTGCAATAAAAAGCGTCTTTCAGTGTGTGACGGCTGCCAATCATAAAAATCCGCTAAAAAACCCGCTATAAAAGTAAATCAAACCCCCCTTCATCACCCCCTTAGTTAGGGAAAAATTAAAAAAATGTATTTATTTCCATTTTCCCATTAGGGCTAGGGTTAGGGTTGGGGCTACAGTTAGGGTTGGGGCTACAGTTAGGGTTGGGGTTTAGATTACATTTACAGTTGGGAATAGGGTTGGGATTAGGGTTAGGGGTGTGTCAGGGTTAGAGGTGTGTTTAGGGTTACCGTTGGAATTAGGGTTAGGGGTGTGTTTGCATTAGGGTTTCAGTTATAATTGGGGGGTTTCCACTGTTTAGGCACATCAGGGGCTCTCCAAACACGACATGGCGTCCGATCTCAATTCCAGCCAATTCTGCGTTGAAAAAGTAAAACAGTGCTCCTTCACTTCCGAGCTCTCCCGTGTGCCCAAACAGGAGTTTACCCCAACATATGGGGTATCAGCGTACTCAGGACAAATAGGACAACAACTTTTGGGGTCCAATTTCTCCTATTACCCTAGGGAAAATACAAAACTGGGGGCTAAAAAATAATTTTTGTGGGGGAAAAAAAAAGATTTTTTATTTTCACGGCTCTGCGTTGTAAACTGTAGTGAAACACTTGGGGGTTCAAAGCTCTAACAACACATCTAGATGAGTTCCTTAGGGTGTCTAGTTTCCAAAATGGTGTCACTTGTGGGGGGTTTCTACTGTTTAGGTACATTAGGGGCTCTGCAAACGCAATGTGGCACCTGCAGACCATTCCATCTAAGTCTGCATTCCAAATGGAGCTCCTTCCCTTCCGAGCCCTCCCATGCGCCCAAACAGTGGATCCCCCCCACTTATGGGGTATCAGCGCACTCAGGACAAATTGGACAACAAATTTTGGGGTCCAATTTCTCCTGTTACCCTCGGGAAAATACAAAACTGAGGGCTAAAAAATAATTTTTGTGGGAAAAAATTTGTTTTATTTTTACGGCTCTGCATTATAAACTTCTGTGAAGCCCTTGGTGGGTCAAAGTGCTCACCACACATCTAGATAAGTTCCTTAGGGGGTCTACTTTCCAAAATGGTGTCACTTGTGGGGGGTTTCAATGTTTAGGCACATCAGTGGCTCTCCAAACTCAACATGGCGTCCCATCTCAATTCCTGTCAATTTTGCATTGAAAAGTCAAACGGCGCTCCTTCCCTTCCGAGCTCTCCCATGCGCCCAAACAGTGGTTTACCCCCACATATGGGCTATCAGCGTACTCAGGACAAATTGTAAAACAACTTTTGGGGTCCATTTTCTCCTGTTACCCTTGGTAAAATAAAACAAATTGGAGCTGAAGAACATTTAACTTTTTTTCACAAAAAATTTACATTTTTATTTAAACATTCCAAAAATTCCTGCAAAACACCTGAAGGGTTAATAAACTTCTTGAATGTGGTTTTGAGCACCTTGAGGGGTGCAGTTTTTAGAATGGTGTCACACTTGGGTATTTTCTATCATATAGACCCCTCAAAATGACTTCAAATGAGATGTGGTCCCTAAAAAAAAAAAATGGTGTTGTAAAAATTAGAAATTACTGGTCAACTTTTAACCCCCTAACAAAAAAAAAAAATTTGGTTCCAAAATTGTGCTGATGTAAAGTAGACATGTGAGAAATGTTACTTATTAAGTATTTTGTGTGACATATCTCTGTGATTTAATTGCATAAAAATTCAAAGTTGGAAAATTGCAAAATGTTCATAATTTTCGCCAAATTTCTGTTTTTTTCACAAATAAACGCAGGTACTATCAAAGAATTTTTACCACTATCATGAAGTACAATATGTCACGAGAAAACAATGTCAGAATCACTGGGATCCGTTGAAGCGTTCCAGAGTTATAACCTCATAAAGGGACAGTGGTCAGAATTGTAAAAAGTGGCCCGGTCATTAACGTGCAAACCACCCTTGGGGGTAAAGGGGTTAATGTACACTCTGCACCCCATCTTGACTTAAAAAACCCAGAAATGTAGAAATTTTTGCAAATTTATTAAAAAAGAAAAACTGAAATCTCACAGTCATAAGTATTCAGCCCCTTTGATCAGTATTGAGTAGAAGCTCCTTTGAGCTAGTACAGCCATGAGTCTTCTTGGGAATGATGCAACAAGTTTTTCACACCTGGATTTGGGGATCCTCGGCCATTCTTCCTTGTAGATCCTCTCCAGTTCCGTCAGGTTGGACGGTGAACGTTGGTGGACGGCCATTTTCAGGTCTCTCCAGAGATGCTCAATTGGGTTTAGGTCAGCGCTCTGGCTGGGCCGGTCAAGAATGGTCAGAGTTGTTCTGAAGCCACTCCTTTGTTATTTTAGCTGCGTGCTTCGGGTCATTATCTTGGTGTAAGTGAACCTGCGGCCAAGTCTGAGGTCCAGAGCAGTCTGGACGAGGTTTTTATCCAGGATATCTCTGTACTTGGCCGCATTCATGTTTCCTTCAATGACAACCAGTCGTCCTGTCCCTGCAGCTGAAAAACACCCCCATAGAATGATGCTGCCACCACCATGCTTCACTGTTGGGATTGTATTGGGCAGGTGATGAGCAGTGCCTGGTTTTCTCCACACATACCGCTTAGAATTATCACCTAAAGGTCTATCTTCATCTCATCAGACCGGAGAATCTTATTTCTCATAGTATGGGTGTGAAGGATAACCCGTTCCTCCCACGTCACCAATCCGTGACGTCACTACACAGGCACAGCTCTCCGGCGCCCCCTTTGTCTCAGGTCAGTAAGGGAACTGCACCTAGAGCAAATGGCCGCCGAAGAGACTGCCCTGTTACCCACGCTGGGTATTCTAAGATTTGCAATCAGTAAAAGGATCAGCCCAAAATTAATTTATGATTTAATTGCCTTAAGGGCGCACTAGGTAATTACAAGAAATATACAATCACAATATATAAAGAGTTACAGTCAGAGTACAATATAACAATAATAATACAAGGCTTAAAAGGTATAAAGCTGTAGGTCAATTTACCAGGTTGGAGGTCGCTTGTGGAAGCCAGGAGGGGGGGGGGGGCTCAGCCTTCCGCAGGTCCAAAACTTAGTTGCCGGGCAGCCTCCAGAAAGCGTGTGCTTGCTCCCCTCTGGCTGGCATACCCTGTTCCTTAAGATATCATCATCATCTTCTTCTGTGAAGTGAGACCCACTCCAAGTGTCCTTGGCTCTTAAACCTTCTATGCCCCTCCCCCTGTAGCTGGGTGGGCTTAGCAATCTCCACCCCTCTGCCTCCCTGCAAGATTTATTTCAATATCTAATAAATGGGATAACTTCTGTCAGGATGATCGGATCAGTACACGGGCAGCACCAGCGCCTGTGGTTTGTTCTGCCGGTCGTACAGGGATCAAATCTGGACCCATTTGGCCGCTGTGAGAGGCTTATCTCTATATCTCGGGTTTCAGACCTCCCACGGGCCCGGGAGTCGCACTGTCAGATGCGCAATTTCTTTAGGGTGAGGGGAATATTTTTTTTATGAGCCGGTACCTCGGACGATGCGTCCATAATTCATGATTCCATGTTGGAGACGGTTCGACTGGACGGCCATAACAGATGTGTATCCTGTGGCCACTTGACATACATGCTTTAATTAAGCCCCAAGCATTTCCAAGCCCCCTGCTGGTGTGGCTTCCTCACTGAGCTTTGAAGTACCTTCTGCATTCTACACTGAGCTCAGCCCATTACCATACTAATAGGAACTTTATTCATTGGAAAAGGTGGGGGCCAGGAGCACTCCTCTCTGCAGACCTGTGACCAGGAGACAAAATGGAATCACGCCAATCTCTGTTAGTATGCCCATCCAAGATGGCGGCGGTTCCCTCATCACAATGGGAGTCCTTCATGTGTTTTTAGCAAACTCTATGCGGGCTTTCATATGTCTTGCACTGAGGAGAGGATTCTGTCGGGCCACTCTGACATAAAGGCCTGACTGGTGGAGGCTGCAGTGATAGTTGACTTTGTGGAACTTTCTCCCATCTCCCTACTGCATCTTTGGAGCTCAGTCACAGTGATCTTGGGTTCTTCTTTACCTCTCTCACCAAGGCTCTTCTCCCACGATTGCTCAGTTTGGCTGGACGGCCAGGTCTAGGAAGACTTCTGGTGGTTCCAAACTTCTTCCATTTAAGGATTATGGAAGCCATTGTGCTGTTAGGAACCTTTGAGTACTGCAGAAATTCTTTTGTAACCTTGGCCAGATCTGTGCCTTATATACACACCTACAAACTAGAAAAAGGCTCCACACAAAAGCAATTGATACTATGAAAATATGTATTTATTTTTAATTTAATAAATTAAGACCAGAAAGGTCATGTAAAAATCGGTATACATAACAGGTGAGACTCACAAAATTAAAAAAAAAAATTCACATAAAAAAAAAAAACAGGTGGACAAACCTTGAAACAAAACAATCCAAGATATAAGTGTATGTATATAAAAGGTAATAAAATGCTGACTAGTATGCATAAAAAAACACCCAGTGGTGTAATTCACTCAGTATAAACCAATACTATGCTATAAAATGTAATAAATAGCATACAAATAAAATAAATCAACATAAGCAGTGACATTCTATAAGTGAAAATATTAAAGTAAAAAGGTATAAGGCCGATAAGAGAGTCGGCACACATTATTTGGCCATTTTCCAATGCATATCTAGAATCTAAGAGCATACATTACCAATAGAGGTAGAGAGGATCCAGGCGTCCACCACACCCAACGCACGTTTCGCAATGAAATGCTTCGTCCAACAATGAAATGCTTCGTTGTAACCTTGGCCCGATCTGTGCCTTGCCACAATTCTGTCTCTGAGCTCCTTGGCCAGTTCCTTTGACCTCATGATCCTCATTTGGTCTGACATGCACTGTGAGCTGTGAGGTCTTATATAGACAGGTGTGCGCCTTTCCAAATCAAGTCCTATCAGTTTAATTAAACACAACTGGACTCCAATGAAGGAGTAGACCCATCTCAAGGAGGATCACAAGGAAATGGACAGCATCTGACTTAAATATGAGTGTCTGATCAAAGGGTCTGAATACTTATGACCATGTGATATTTCACTTTTTCTTTTTCAATAAATATGCAAACATTTCTGTTTTTTTCAGTCAAGATGGGGGGCAGAGTGCACATTAATGAGAAAAAAAATTAACTTTTTTAAATTTACCAAATGGCTGCAATGAAACAAAGTGAAAAATTTAAAGGGGTCTGAATACTTTCCGTACCCACTGTATATATTATACATACATTTGTGTATGTGTAATAGATAGATACAGAATTTTTGCTTTCTTGTCCTTTTTTTCAGAGAATATGAATGATAACACCAACACTTTTTCTCCACTCATGGTTAGTGGTTGGGTGAAGCCATTTATTGTCAAACTACTGTGTTTTCTCTTTTTAAATCACAATGACAACCCGAAACATCCAAATGATCGTGATCAAAAGTTCACGTACCCTGGTGATTTTGGCATGATAACATGCACAGAGGTTGACACAAATGGGTGTGAATGGCTTCTAAAGGTAACATCCTCACCTGTGACCTGTTTGCTTGTAATCAGTGTGTGTGCATAAAAGTTCAGTGAATTTCTGGGATCCAGACAGATTCTTGCATCTTTTATCCAGTCACTGATGTTTCTGGATTGTGAGTCATGGGGAAAGCAAAAGAATGGTCAATGGATCTACGGGAAAAGGTAGTAGAACTGTATAAAACAGGAAAGGGATAAAAAAAAGATATCCAAGGAATTGATAATGCCAGTCAGCGGCGTTCACACTGTGATTAACAAATGGAAAACCAGGGGCTCTCAACAAACAAAACCACGGTCAGGTAGACCACAAAAATGTCATCCACAACTGCCAGGAAAAATGTTTGGGATGCAAAGAAAAACCCACAAATTACATCAGCTGGAATACAGGACTCTCTGAAAACTAACAGTGTGGCTGTTTCAAGATGCACAATAAGGAGGCAAACTAATCTCTCACAGTCAAAAAGTATACACTTGGGGTAAATCAAACTAGACTCACAGAAAAAATCCCCAAAGAAAAGAAAAATATCCTAAAAATCTATCCTTTATTGATATATATTAAAATCGTAAATGTGCACTTGACAACACCATCACCAAGTAGATGCAAGCGTACTATAGAAAAGGCCGGGTGGTGCCAAGCCCTACGCTTTCTCAATACTCCCTACCTGTCAGCGGAGGTTGGCACCCTATTATCCTGCGCCGTGCCGTCCCCGCTCCTCGTCGACTAGCCCTGCTATCCCTTTTATGCCCTAAGTAGGGTCAGGAGAGAAAATCCCACTCAGACAATAATTAAATATGGATAGCTTGGAAGGACATGAAAAAGTCAGTAAAATATCTAACTAGATCTAAGGGTCTCACCTGACTTGGTAGTCTGTGTCCCTTACTTAATGTATATATACATCAAAATTATTATTTAGGCAAGACGATATAAACAACAGGTAGGGATGTCACAAAGAGACTAAAACATACACATGTGATCTTGGCCTAGCTATATATGTATTACGGTCACCAGATGTTATGATGACAATAGGGAAGATGTATTTGCTGTAATGTCAGACATATCCCATACCGTCATAATAGCGATCAAACTGCAGCTCTCAATAGATAATCAGTACAGAGTAGCCACATGTCGTCCCCCCATATACTTGTTTGTTATGACACATGTGCTAACCAGATCCATAAATCACCTTCTATTTAACACAGACGTTAATATACATATCCCTTTTCTACTCAACGCGTTTCTCCCCTTCTAATGAAAAGGGGTTCATCAGGAGTACATCCAGATAACAAAGGGTTACTTAGCTTGCATAAGATATCAGCATGTTGGCATGGTAGATAACTGCACCACCGGGCCAATCCCCTTATCTCAGTAGCGCCCACACACAAGTGCTAAACCTCGTGTATTAAATAGACTCCCCATTACCTCTGCACACCAAACACCTGAGAACCTGGAGCGCTTATCCCATTTCCGGCGCTTCTATCTCAATGGTCCATTACCTAAGTGTTCAAAGACGCGTTGGCGTCATCAGAAGGCGCGCCGTCGCTACAGCAGGACGACACAGCGCAGGCGCCGACCAATCCAAAATGGCGCATGCGCACATCAATAGGCGTCTCACCGCCACAGAAGACCAGAACGCCGCACATTCAGGGCGATCCGGCGTCACACAAAAGCGCATCTCCGCCAACGATGCGCAGGCGCCAAGTCGCCCAGGACCACGCATGGACATTCCGGCCACACATCACAACGCCACAAATCAAGGCGATAGTGCGCAGGCGCCAACCCATCCCGAGCTGCGCCTGCGCCCCTCAGTTATAGAATATCAGCCGGTTCCATTAGCGCACGCGCTATAAAGTATGGAAGTTCTTATATTCTTGCATAATCCCAGAATATAGTGCGGCACCGGCCAATTGCGGTAGCGCCTATGTGCCCACATATGGGGACTTCCGTTCACCAGGTTCTGAAGTAAAATATAAAGCACACAAGTTTAATATTAGAAGTAATACAATAGCGCCCGTACTATAACATATTTCTTCATAAATGATACATCCTAATTCACATACCTACATGAGAGAAGGCAGAGGTAACAGGTAAAGAATAATATAGTCCTTAATACACTTAATACAATAAGGAGGCACATGAAGAAAAATGGGCTGCATGGTCGAGTCCCAGAAGAAAGCCATTACTGCGAAAATGCCACAAAGTATCTCACCTACAGTACGCAAAACAGCACAGAGACAAGTCTCAAAACTTCTGGAACAAGGTAATTTGGAGTGATGAGACCAAAACTGAACTTTTTAGCCACAACCACAAACGTTACATTTGGAGAGAGAGGTCAACAAGGCCTATGGTGAAAGGAACACCATTCCTACTGTAAAGCACGGAGGAGGATCACTGATGTTTTGGGGATGTGTGAGCTATAAAGGCAGAGGAAACTTGGTCAGAGTGAAGGAAAGATGAATGCAGCACGTCATCAGCAAATACTGGAGGCAAATTGGCACTCATCAGCCCGGAAGCTGGACACGGGATGTACTTGAACGTTCCAACATGACAACGAACCAAAACACAAGGCCAAGTCGACCTGTCATTGGCTACAGCAGAAAAAAGTGAAGCTTCTGGAGTGGCCATCTCAGTCTCCTGACCTCAATATCATTGAGCCACTCTGGAGAGATCTCAGGCGTGCAGTACATGCTAGACAGCCCTGGAATTTACAGAAACTGGAGGCTTTTTGCCAAGAAGAGTGGACAGCTTTACCATCTGAGAAAATAAAGAACCTCATCCACAACTACCACAGAAGACTTCAAGCTGTCATTGATGTTAGAGGGGAAAATATTTGGTACGTTATTAAGAAATGGGGTATGTCACCTTTTGATCAGAGTCATTTGGATGATTTGGGCTGTCATTATGATTTAAAAAGACAAAACACAGTACTTTGACAATAAACGGCTTCACCCAACCACTAACCATGAGCGAAGAAAAAGTTTTGGTGTCATCATTAATATTCTCTGAAAAAAGGCGAAGAAAGCAAAAATTCTGCCGAGGTATGTAAACTTTAGAGCACAACTGTAGATAGATAAAAGATAGATAAGAAAAGGAGATTGAAGAACAGCACAGTTAAAAATAGTTTGCAAAGCCTCACAGGCAAATACCAGTCCTTATAAATAAGATTAAAAAAAAAAGTTGAAGCAGCACACCATGTCAAAGTCGCAAAGTGCTCTTTAATAGCCCATGTGGCAACGTTTCGGTCCTAGGTGTGGACCTTTCCACAAAAAATGGAAGCAGCACAACGTTATCGGATCCAATCACGTGTGATTTAATTGCCCATATGGCAACGTCCACATTCCTGGCGCTGGAGGGAAGATACGTTTCACTGAGGCTATTCGCTTCAGTGATGTGAAACCGAGAAGTTTCACAACACTGTGTTGAGAGGGGTTAATCGACCATTTTAAGGGCTAGGTTTTTGTGGACAACCATAGTGCGGGTGGTAGGTTGCCCATTTTATCTCCACCCCAGGATGTGGTCTGGGGTTTATATAGTCGGTCTCCAGAGCATTCAGTATTCAGTAGGACTGGAGACGCTAACTCCAGAGAACTGTTCGTGCTTGGGTTAACCTGAACCGTGATTTCGCTAAACCCTGAACGGGCGGAACCCTGCTACCACAAGAACTGTGCTTTATGTTACCACTTTGTGCCCAAGAGGGCCGTGTTTAGTTCGACTTCATTATGGTTTATGCTGTATATATAATAAACCAGTGAAGATCGTATAGAGACAGTGTTCCCATGCCTACCTCCATGAACAGCTTAGTGAGCTGATCTACCACAATAGATAGATAATCAACATGCTTCTGTACTTACAGGTTTTCTTCATCAGCAGGAGATCGGTCTGACACTCCCAGTCCCGTAGCTGAGGGACCGCGCTGTCCCACAGACTGTCCACCAGGTACGCAGCGTGGTCATGAAGCTGGTGACAGGTAAATATCATGGTTATAGTTGGCAGCATTAGACTCTTTTGTGGTCCATGTGACATGGCAGCTTGGCCAAAGATAAAGGAACGTATGTAAAGGCAGAAACATAATATTGGCCATTGGGGCTCTCACCTCATTTGAAATGAAGAACTCAATCAGCAGATGAAAGAAGGCAGCGTGGGCGCTGCGCCGATGGCTGTGCTCGGGGGACGGTTCCTCCGCACTCGTGTCCAATATCCTAATCATTATGTAGGAAAAGGTAAAACTAGAGAATACAGCCTGAAGCAGGAGGTCAGTGATCCAGCATTACTCCTACAGGTACCTTTGGTATAGAAATTCTCCGGCGGCCACTGCCACTGCTCGGTTGGTTGTGTACACCAATTGGTGAACACTCTCACAGTCTTCCCTGCTCAAAATGTTCTCCATACACCTGCGGAAAAGACAAAATACATAAAACCAAATTCAGTGGTCTCTTCTGCATAATACTTTGCAAAATTATAAAATCCCTTGCGATATTGTGAAGGAACAAATTAAGAAAGATTCTCCATTTTGTGCTTTTCGACTCCATTTTGCTGTTTTAAGATACATTTTGTTACTAGGCTAAAGTTCACAGCTGTTATGAGACCTTGATTGTTGCAATCTGGACAGGACATGAGACCGAGGGTGTACTGTTCTACGAGACTTTGATGTACAGACTGTTCCTGCATTCTTATCAAGAACCGTGAGCGTGTACTTAAGCTGATTGGTTGAAGTATAATTTCTATGATTATGAAAAGTGATACACAATATACGGGGGCCCAGAGATCTGTTCGATCCCCCCAAACAGAGACACACGTCTCCGTCTGGTCATTTTCAGTTGCCGGCAACGTCCTATAGATTAATTTGGAAATCACTGAGTCAACCGTGAAGGATCAATTTAGATCCTCCCTCAATATCAGTAGGTAAAGGGGCTGCCCTGACTCGGCACCAGTCCTCTCCAGCGAAACTATGGGGCGACACATGGCTGACTGCCCAGAGCCACGGACCGATACATACTGATTCTTCCCGTGTCTTACTTGCTGATGAGGATGATCAGATGTATGGCTTCTGCGGAGACCTGAGGCTCTTTGTCCAGGGCCATGGCCACAATCCTGCTCTGTAAGAGGAGACTCCGGTCACACAAGCGCCTGGCTCCGAGAACCACACATTCACACAAGACCCATTACCTTAAATCTGCTGGTAAAAAGCTCCAACTTTCCAGTCCACTGGGGCACATTGTAGAGTCCGTGGAGGCTCTGCAGACACTGTAACCGCACAAGTCCCTGCTGTGATAACACAGTAAGTACAGCAGTACCATCAGGCCCTCGTCACATACACTCCTCTCCATCAGATCGTCACCTTGTCGTGCAGCATCCACCCCAGGTATTTCAGGTAGCTGTCGTTCAGGAAGTTCTGGGGGTAGTTTGTTATCCAAGTGCCCAACTCTTCGATACAGAGGGCCCGGATGTCCGGATGGACATCGCTGCGTATGAACACACAGAAAAAAAAAAAAAGAGAATGTCCTTCATGTGACAATTCGTTTTCCAATATGTTTTGCTAGAGGTCCAGAGCTCTGACCTTCTGAGCTCCAATCGCTCTGCATAGGCAGTGGGATACAGGATCGTGGGGATATGCTCTGCTCTAGGAGGCACCTCGCTAGGCAGAAAAAAAGACTGTGTCCCCATGGCGGCTTTATCCCTTCCCTTTAACCTTCCCCTGGGACCCGAATAGGGTCTGTCCCCATGGGTCTCCCTCCTCCTTATTCCCCTAGACCAGACCTGGGCACATCTGGTGTTCTAGTACAGCCGGGGTACAGAGGCAGCCGAAGGACTGAACCAGTAGTCCACAGGGGTTCATACTGTATATAGGAGGCTATGTGGGGGCTCATAATCTATATATATAATTGTCTAAGGGTTTTTCCGTCTGTCTGTCTGTCTGTCTGTCCTGGAAATCCCGCCTCTCTGATTGGCCGAGGCCGCCAGGCCTCGACCAATCAGCGACGGGCACAGCATCGACGTAGAAATCCCGCGTCTCTGATTGGTCAAGGCCGCCAGGCCTCGACCAATCAGCGACGAGCACAGCGACGATGATGTCATAAAGGACGTAGATATCCCGCGTCTCTGATTGGTTAAGGCCGCCAGGCTTCGACCAATCAGCAACGGGCACAGCGACGATGATGTCATAAAGGACGTAGAAATCCCACGTTTCTGATTCAGCGACGGGCACAGTATCGACGTAGATGTCATAATGGTTGCCATGGCGACGATGAGGTCATAAAGGTTGCCTCGACCAATCAGCGACGGGCACAGTCTGCCGCGAATTCTGGAATCATCATTGTCCAATCAGCGACAGGCACAGCATGGCGACGATGATGTCATAAAGGTTGCCTCGACCAATCAGCGACGGGCACAGTATCGACGTAGATGTCATAATGGTTGCCATGGCGACGATGATGTCATAAAGGTTGCCTCGACCAATCAGCGACGGGCACAGTCTGCCGCGAATTCTGGAATCATCATTGTCCATATACTACGGGGACATGCATATTCTAGAATACCCGATGCATTAGAATCGGGCCACAATCTAGTATATATATATTTGTCTAAGGGTTTAACCCCTTAGTGACGGAGCCAAATTTTTTGAAATCTGACCAGTGTCACTTTATGTGGTAATAACTCTGCAACGCTTCAACAAATCCCAGTGATTTTGAGATTGTTTTTTTCGTGACATATTATAGTTTATGATAATGGTAAATTTAGGTCAATATGTTTTGTGTTTATTTATAAAAAATATCAAAAATTTGAGAAAAATATTAAAAAATTAGCAATTTTCAAAATTTGAATGATTATCCCCTTTAATCCAGATAGTCATACCACAGCAAACCATTAATAAATAACATTTCCCACATGTCGGCTTTACATCAGCATCATTTGTAAAATGTTATTTTATTTTGTTAGCATTTTAGGAGGTTTAAAATTGTAGCAGCAATTTTTCAAGGAAATTTACTAAATTTATTTTTTTAGGGACTTATCCATGTTTGAAGTGACTTTAGGGGGTCTCATATATTGGGAAACCCCCAAACGTGATACCATTTTAAAAACGGCACCCCCTGACATATCAAAAACTGCTGTCAGGTAGTTTATTAACCCTTCAGGTGCTTTACAGGAATTAATGCAAAGTGGTATGATAGGAATGAAAATGTGCATTTTTACCACCTAAATGCCTCTAACTTCAGAACAGATTACAACAGCCGTCAAACTCTTAGGGTATATGTCCACGTTCAGGATTGCATCAGGATTTGGTCAGGATTTTTCATCAGTATTTGTAAGCCAAAACCAGGAGTGGAACAATTAGAGGAAAAGTATAATATAAACATATGCTCCACTTTTGCATTTATCACCCACTCCTGGTTTTGGCTTACAAATACTGATGAAAAATCCTGACCAAATCCTGATGCAATCCTGAACGTGGACACATACCCTAAGGCCGCTATTTGGTCATGAATTGCCACGGTAAACATCAGGACCACAAAATCATGATCTGAGGGCACCAATTGGGATAAAGAGGAAGCCCCCACACTCTGTTAACTATATATAATGATGTAGTCACTATTTACAGCAGCATCTAAGGGGTTAAACAGATTTGGACGGTGCAAACACTGATCGTGGCTGATGCAGAAAGTTGTCAGCTATAGTGTACAACCGACAGATGCTGGATTGTTACCTGCATGGGGAGGCTATTCTCTTATATGTAAGGTCAGTTAAAAGGCGTATTGGCTGTCACTAAGGGGTTAATTGTCTGTCCTGGAAATCCCGCGTCGCTGATCGGCCTCGACCAATCAGCGACGGGCACAGTCTGCCGCGAATTCTGGAATCATCATTGTCCTCCACTGCTATCAAGTGCCGCCATTGTGTTGTCTAAGGGTCTAATTGTCTGTCTCGGAAATCCCGCCTTGGAGCTCCCGCATGGAGCATCTATGGGGCCATAAAGAACTGCATGGAGCATTATATGGGGCATCTATGGGGCATAACTGCATGGAGCATTATAATACGTGACTGGGCAATATACTACATGGACATGCATATTCTAGAATACCCGATGCGTTAGAATCGGGCCACCATCTAGTACTGTATATAGGAGGCAATGTGGGGTTCATACTGTACATAGGAGGCTATGTTGGGTTCATTCTGTATATAGGAGGCAATGTGGGGTTCATACTGTATATAGGTTATGTGGGGTTCATACTGTATATAGCAGTCTATGTTGGGTTCATACTGTATATAGGAGGCTATGTGGTGGCTCATACTGTATATAGGAGGCTATGTGGGGTTCATACTGTATATAGGAGGCTATGTGGGGTTCATACTGTATATAGGAGGCTATGAGGGGTTCATTCTGTATATAGGGAGCTATGTGGGGCTCATACTGTATATAGGAGGCTATGTGGGGCTCATACTGTATATAGGAGGCTATGTGGGGCTCATACTGTATATAGGAGGCTATGAGGGGTTCATTCTGTATATAGGAGGCTATGTGGGGGCTGATACTGTATATAGGCGGCTATGTGGGGGCTCATACTGTATATAGGAGGCTATGTGGGGGCTCATACTGTATATAGGAAGCTATGTGGGGCTCATGCTGTATATAGGCTATGTGGGGGCTCATACTGTATATAGGAAGCTATGTGGGGCTCATGCTGTATATAGGATGCTATGTGGGGGTTATGCTGTATATAGAAGGCTATGTTGGGCTCATGCTGTATATTGGAGGGTATATGGGGCACATCCTGAATAATGGAGGCTATGTGGGGGCTCAAACTGTATATAAGAGGCTATGTGGGGCTCATACTGTATATAGGAGGCTATGTGGGGGCTCAAACTGTATATAGGAGGCTATGTGGGGCTCATACTGTATATAGGAGGCTATGTGGGGGGCTCAAACTGTATATAGGAGGCTATGAGGGGTTCATTCTGTATATAGGAGGCTATGTGGGGCTCATACTGTATATAGGAGGCTATGTGGGGCTCATACTGTATATAGGAGGCTATGGGGGGCTCATACTGTATATAGGAGGCTATGAGGGGTTCATTCTGTATATAGGAGGCTATGAGGGGTTCATTCTGTATATAGGAAGCTATGAGGGGTTCATACTGTATATAGGAGGCTATGTGGGTTCATACTGTATATAGGAGGCTATGTGGGTTCATACTGTATATAGGAGGCTATGTGGGTTCATACTGTATAGGAGGCTATGTGGGGCTCATACTGTATATAGGAGGCTATGAGGGGTTCATTCTGTAAATAGGAGGCTATGTGGGGGCTCATACTGTATATAGGAAGCTATGTGGGGCTCATGCTGTATATAGGATGCTATGTGGGGGTTATGCTGTATATAGAAGGCTATGTTGGGCTCATGCTGTATATTGGAGGGTATATGGGGCACATCCTGAATAATGGAGGCTATGTGGGGGCTCAAACTGTATATAGGAGGCTATGTGGGGCTCATACTGTATATAGGAGGCTATGTGGGGGCTCAAACTGTATATAGGAGGCTATGTGGGGCTCATACTGTATATAGGAGGCTATGTGGGGGGCTCAAACTGTATATAGGAGGCTATGTGAGCTCATGCTGTATATAGGAGGCTATGTTGGGCTCATGCTGTATATTGGAGGGTATATGGGGCACATCCTGAATAATGGAGGCTATGTGGGGGCTCAAACTGTATATAGTGGGGGCACATCCTGAATATAGGAGGCTATGAGGGGGCTCATGCTGTATTTTTTGAGGATATCTGGGGCTCACGCTGTATATGGGAGGCTATGTGGGCCTCACACTGTACATTGGATGCTATGCTTTATGCTGTACATTGACTGACGTTATATGCGAGGGTCGCTATGTGTCCACCAGGATGCTCACAGAAGAGTATTGAGGCCGCGGGATGGCATTGCAGTCATAGGCATAGCTGTGATTGCAATGCAAAATAAAAGTGTTGGTCTTGGGCAGGCTATTAGTCCAAGGCAGATTTAGAAAAACTTGCCATGGGCTTTTATTTTTTTTTTTTTAAATTCGTTTATTAACCATAATGTTGAAAAAAACAACAACACAATATACAAATTTATACTCCGTAGTATTACATTCAATATGGAGCACATACATTGTATACATAACTGAATATCACAATGTGCATTTAACATATCCTTTACTCCGTTCAAACCGTACATATCTAACGTGGAGTCATGAAAATTTACAGTTATTAAATCATAACTACAACTGTATCCTACTAACTACCTTTCTACCGTCTAACCATGGGCTTTTATTTTTGAAGCGGACTAAAGGATGGTAGTAGGGTGGTCCGTTTCCTCCCGGTCGGATCTTCCATGTGGCCTAAGGCCACAGGTTCCTTGTAAAAATCCTGCAGCAGAGGGTTGGGTGTGTCAGTCTTATTTTGCATATATAAAGGTAAACCCAGCACTCATCTTAAGGCTGGCGTCACACTTGCTAGTTTTACGGACGTAAGAGCGCAGAAACTACGTCCGTAAAACTCGCATAACATACGGCACAATTATTCTCTATGCCCCTGCTCCTATCTGCCGTATTTTACTGATCAGTATTTCCTTTGTGATTTTTTCATTAAAATAATTTTTAATAATGTGTTTGTGTTTTTTTTAACCCTTTACTAGTATTGGATTAATAATGGATAGGTGTCATAATTGACGCCTCTCCATTATTAATTTGGCTTAATGTCACCTTACAATATCAAGGTGACATTAACCCTTCATTACCCCATATCCCACCGCAACACGGGGAATGGGAAGAGAGTGGCCAAGTGCCAGAATAGGCGCATCTTCCAGATGTGCCTTTTCTGGGGTGGCTGGGGGCAGGTGTTTTTAGCCAGGGGGGGGGGGGGGGGGGGCAATAACCATGGACCCTCCCCAGGCTATTAATAACTGCCCTCAGTCACTGGCTTTACTACTCTGGCGGAGAAAATTGTGCGGGAGCCCACGCCAATTTTTTTCCGCCATTTAACCCTTTAATTTAATAGCCAGAACGGCCAAATTTTGCATATACACACTACTGACATTAGTAGTGTGGAATATGCAAAAAAAATGGGGATATGAGATGGTTTACTGTATGTAACCAGGTCTCATATCATGTCGGGTTTAGGAAGGAGATAGCAAAAGCCGGTAATTTAATTACCGGCTTTCTGCTATATCGCGCTGTATGAAGTAATAATATATATACATATATGTGTCTACTGACATATACAGTTAGGGCCAGAAATATTTGGACAGTGACACAATTTTCGCGAGTTGGGCTCTGCATGCCACCACATTGGATTTGAAATGAAACCTCTACAACAGAATTCAAGTGCAGATTGTAACGTTTAATTTGAAGGGTTGAACAAAAATATCTGATAGAAAATGTAGGAATTGTACACATTTCTTTACAAACACTCCACATTTTAGGAGGTCAAAAGTAATTGGACAAATAAACATAACCCAAACAAAATATTTTTATTTTCAATATTTTGTTGCAAATCCTTTGGAGGCAATCACTGCCTTAAGTCTGGAACCCATGGACATCACCAAACGCTGGGTTTCCTCCTTCTTAATGCTTTGCCAGGCCTTTACAGCCGCAGCCTTCAGGTCTTGCTTGTTTGTGGGTCTTTCCGTCTTAAGTCTGGATTTGAGCAAGTGAAATGCATGCTCAATTGGGTTTAGATCTGGAGATTGACTTGGCCATTGCAGAATGTTCCACTTTTTGGCACTCATGAACTCCTGGGTAGCTTTGGCTGTATGCTTGGGGTCATTGTCCATCTGTACTATGAAGCGCCGTCCAATCAACTTTGCAGCATTTGGCTGAATCTGGGCTGAAAGTATATCCCGGTACACTTCAGAATTCATCCGGCTACTCTTGTCTGCTCTTATGTCATCAATAAACACAAGTGACCCAGTGCCATTGAAAGCCATGCATGCCCATGCCATCACGTTGCCTCCACCATGTTTTACAGAGGATGTGGTGTGCCTTGGATCATGTGCCGTTCCCTTTCTTCTCCAAACTTTTTTCTTCCCATCATTCTGGTACAGGTTGATCTTTGTCTCATCTGTCCATAGAATACTTTTCCAGAACTGAGCTGGCTTCTTGAGGTGTTTTTCTGCAAATTTAACTCTGGCCTGTCTATTTTTGGTATTGATGAATGGTTTGCATCTAGATGTGAACCCTTTGTATTTACTGTCATGGAGTCTTCTCTTTACTGTTGACTTAGAGACAGATACACCTACTTCACTGAGAGGGTTCTGGACTTCAGTTGATGTTGTGAACGGGTTCTTCTTCACCAAATTAAGTATGCGGCGATCATCCACCACTGTTGTTATCCGTGGACGCCCAGGCCTTTTTGAGTTCCCAAGCTCACCAGTCAATTCCTTTTTTTCTCAGAATGTACCCAACTGTTGATTTTGCTACTCCAAGCATGTCTGCTATCTCTCTGATGGATTTTTTCTTTTTTTTCAGCCTCAGGATGTTCTGCTTCACCTCAATTGAGAGTTCCTTTGACCGCATGTTGTCTGCTCACAGCAACAGCTTCCAAATGCAAAACCACACACCTGGAATCCACCCCTGACCTTTTAACTACTTCATTGATTACAGGTTAACGAGGGAGACGCCTTCAGAGTTAATTGCAGCCCTTAGAGTCCATTGTCCAATTACTTTTGGTCCCTTGAAAAAGAGGACGCTATGCATTACAGAGCTATGATTCCTAAATCCTTTCTCCGATTTGGATGTGGAAACTATCATATTGCAGCTGGGAGTCTGCACTTTCAGCCCATATTATATATATAATTGTATTTCTGAACATGTTTTTGTAAACAGCTAAAATAACAAAACTTGTGTCACTGTCCAAATATTTCTGGCCCTAACTGTATATATATATATATATATATATATATATATATATATATATATATATATATATACATACACACACACACTATATATACATATATTATTTTTTTTTTACACATGGATCCCTTGTATATCCGTATGTCGGTTTTGCAAGCCTGCGAGAAAAACACGCAGTACGGATGCCATACGGATTACATACGGAGGATGCCATGCGCAAAAAACGCTGACACACCCTGCCTACGGAGGAGCTACGGACCACTATTTTGGGGACTTTTCAGCGTATTACGGCTGTAATATACGGACCGTATTTTCATACGCTGAGTGTGACGCCGACCTAAGTGATCAAAACAGGATTTAATGTGGTTCACTGTAGTAAGGAAACGTTTCGGTCTTTACCTCAGACCTTCATTAGTTACTACAAAATAATAATAATACAAAACAGAGCAAAATAAAGTATATACAAAAAGAAGACGTCTAGAACAGGTCCTAAATAGATTAATAAATTGCAATGGGGTATGGTTGAACACCAGAGAACTTAAAATGTCCCACAACAGCCGAGCATTAATGTGAGGATCCATATTCCTAGGACTACCAATCCGTAACAACGGGCAAAAAACAAGAGCAAGAGTGTGATGAAAAGGTAGAGTAACACATCCCAGTGTGCTTAGGATTCGCTGAGCGCATCAGTGGATCACAATTAAGGTACCGTCACAAATAACGATATCATTGCTTTTTGTGACGTAGCAACGATATCGTTAAGGAAATCGTTATGTGTGACAGCGACCAACGATCAGGCCCCTGCTGGGAGATCGTTGGTCGCTGAGGAAAGTCCAGAACTTTATTTCGTCGCTGGACTTCCCACTGACATCGCTGGATCGGCGTGTGTGACGCCGATCCAGCGATGTCTTCACTGGTAACCAGGGTAAACATCGGGTTACTAAGTGCAGGGCCGCGCTTAGTAACCCGATGTTTTCCCTGGTTACCAGCGTAAACGTAAAAAAAAAAAAAAACACTACATACTTACCTTCCGTGCCTGTCCCCCGGCGCTCTGCTTCTCTGCACTGGCTGTGAGCGCCAGCCAGCCGGAAAGCACAGCGGTGACGTCACCGCTCTGCTTTCCGGCTGACCGTGCAGAGGAAAGCAGAGCGCCGGAGGACAGACACGGAAGGTAAGTATGTAGTGTTTGTTTTTTTTACGTTTACGCTGGTAACCAGGGTAAACATCGGGTTACTAAGTGCAGCCCTGCGCTTAGTAACCCGATGTTTACCCGGGGACTTCGGGATCGTTGGTCGCTGGAGAGCTGTCTGTGTGACAGCTCTCCAGCGACCAAACAGCGACGCTGCAGCGATCGACATCGTTGTCGGTATCGCTGCAGCGTCGCTTAGCGTGACGGTACCTTTAGATCGCTGGTTCTGTTATAAGGGAGAGACCAGAAACAGAGGTACAGATCTGGTAGTATAGATTGTTGGTGGAGAGAAAAGAACACACAAACCGGAGGAGGGTTTTTTTTTTTTTAGAGGGAATCAATTGCAGATTTCAAGTCTGAAAAAAGGTAGATGTGCCAGGTTGAAATAAAAAAAATACGGGATAAAAAGCAAGTGAGCTAAAGGTGGTGGTCTATATACTCGCCTGTGTACAGTGTCAGTGCTGCACGCCGCCATGGCGCACATGGACGCGGTGTCCGCCACTAGTCCAATGAGTAAAGAAGGGAAGGGACAAAAAACAAGAGAGCGCCAATGAAAGAGATCCAGCCGGGGCCGGGAGTTGTCGGCCGTCCAGTACAGCGGCTGCGTTCCAGTGTGACGACGACGCTGGGTGAACAGGATGGGCTTGTGTTCCAGCAGTGGGCCGTGTATGGAGAACAGAACGGCCGAGAATGTTACAGAAGCGATGGCTGTGACCATTGTTACTGAAGTGCAACGATGACTACCACAGTGACCGGGGAAAAGGGGAAAAAATACAAAGGTAGATTCCAATAGGTGACAACCTGGGTGATGAGAGAGGTGGATCCGATATATTGTGGAAGTGCCAGCGAGGCCATATTGCTAGTATAGACGGCTCTAGAGATGGAAAGAGGAAAAAAGTGTTCGTTTATATTGGAGAAGAAGATGGCAGCCAGCAATGCTGTAAAGGGCCCCTAAAGTAAACCATCGTAAATATTCTATGAAAAGACAGCAGAAATTGGCATACAATAAAATAACGCACAATATAAAACATAATAATGTACAATTGTGGTAAAACCAACAAAGTAGCAGCATACTATACATGATATCATACAGAGTGGGTAGAGTCACATATTGGGAATCAATCGTACTCCCTATTGAGACCTGTGGGTGATAATGTGTCGAGTGTATGGATCGGCGTTTACGTTGTTTAATGCGGTCACCGCCTCTCCTAGAATGAGGGATTTGTTCCAGCATCTGGAATCTTCATTGTGCTATTGTGTGGCCCTTAGTGATGACGTGATGGGGAGCTGGGAGCAGCGTATTCTTGCAGCGGATGGTGCTTTTGTGTTTAGGAATTGTGTCTTTGACAGATTGTGTAGTCTCCTATGTACAACAGCACACAGGGACACTGAATTGCATCTATAGCAAAGGAAGTGTCACAAGTAAAGAATCCCTTCATTTCGTACTTCTTCGCAGTAAGGGGATGCGAGATCTCAGGACCATGTTGTACATTATTGCACTGTGTGCAATTTAAGCCTGGAAATGTACCCGTTTTAGGGTTGTGTAGAAATCTGTTATATCCGGTCCAATATCTGCCTTAAAGGGAAACTGTCACCTGAATTTGGCGGGACTGGTTTTGGGTCATATGGGCGGAGTTTTCGGGTGTTTGATTCACCCTTTTCTTACCCGCTGGCTGCATGCTGGCTGCAATATTGGATTGAAGTTCATTCTCTGTCCTCCGTAGTACCTGCCTGCACAAGGCAGAAAACTCAACCCATATGACCCAAAACCAGTCCCGCCAAATTCAGGTGAAAGAGTCCCTTTAACTAGTGTGTCCCGTAAGTTGCGGGCTCGCCTAAAACAGGGCAGAAACATTAAGGTTACTTACTGGTATCCGGTTTTTCCGGAACCCATGACAGCACACCTGAGAGAGGGATCCACCCAGTCGGGACAGGAAACCTACTGAAATAAAAGGGCGGTACATCTCCCTCGCTTCAGTTTGTTTTCAGAGCATGAGAGGCCCCCTTGGTTAGTACACATGGCAATATACCACCACATCATAATAACAAAAAACACCAAGCTAAAAGTGCACACCAAAGGGTGAAAAAAGAAGGGAGGGAATATACAGGTGCTGTCATGGGCTCCGGAAAAACCAGCTACCAGTAAGTAACCTTGGTGTTTTCCCGTCTCCCATGACAGCACACCAGAGAGATTTTTGGAGAAAGAAACACCTTAGGGAGGGACCACCACTTGCAGCACCCTTCTACCAAAGGTAAGGTCAGTTGAGGAGGATAGATCTAGTCGGTAGTGTCTAAAGAAGGTAGACGGTGAGGACTAGGTACCGGCCTTACAAATTTGATCAATCGATACCTTTGCTATTTCTGCCCAGGAAGTAGCCACAGCTCTGGTGGAGTGAGCCTTGATGCCTTCAGGGATCGGGGCACCACGAGAAGCATAGGATAAGGAAATGGCCTCCCTAATCCACCTAGCATTAGTACCCTAGGATACCCCATATCCCTTCCCGCTACCCTGGAAGGCTACAAATAGGGACTGATCCTCCACTGACAAGTCAAAGATATGTACTGCAAAATAGCTCTTCTCACATGCAGTGTATGGTATTTCTCTTCCCCTGGGTTCTTGGGATTATCACAAAAAGAGGGTAATACAATTCCTTGACTCCTATGGAACTTAAAGTACTACTTTCGGCAGATATGCCGGATCTGGTCTGAGCACTACTTTGTCATCAAATATTTGCGTGTAAGGAGGGGCTTGCAAGTCACTCACCCTATGGGCTGATGTCAACGCTACCAGAAGCACTGTTTTAAGAGTGAGTATTTTTACCGATGTTTCTTGCAAAGGTTCAAATAGATCACTAGTCAGAGCCTCTAACACCAGATTCAAATCCCATGGAGGAACCCTCTGAATTACCACTGGTCTAGATCTACTACAGGATTTTATAAAGCGGGACACCCACCTATTGGAGGCCAGATTACAATTATACAAGGCTCCTAATGCAGACACTTGTACCTTGAGCGTATTAGTTGCCAACCCTAGTTGTAAACCCGCCTGTAAAAACTCTAAAATAGTACCTACAGGAGCCTCGTCCCCCAAAGGTTGCCCTGAAAAATCCAGAAACTTTCTCCATGTTCTACCATAAATTCTCGATGTGACCGGTTTTCTACTTTTCAACAAGGTGGAGACTAACCCTGGTGATAACCCCTGCCTACTCCGTAATGCCCTCTCAAATTCCAGGCTGCCAGATGGAAGCCCTTCACTTGAGAGTGGCATATTGGACCCTGGGTAAGCAAGTCCGGAATTTCTGGTAGAATCCATGGATCGGTTATTGACATCTGTCTTAGGAGGGAGAACCAAGGTCTTTTCGGCCAAAATGGAGCAATCAAAATTACTCTTGCCTGCTCCATTCTGATCTTTCTTACCACTGCTGGAATCATCGCTATCGGTGGAAAAACATAAGCAAGACTGAATTTCCATTGAATTTGAAGAGCATCCACCGCAAAAGGTTTCTCTTTCAGGTCTAATGAACAGAAACTCTCCACTTTCCTGTTGTTTATAGTGGCAAATAAATCTATTACAGGTATGCCCCTGGCCTGCACTATCTGTTGAAACACCTGGGGATTCAATGACCACTTTCCCTGTCTCTGAAGGATAGGGAGGAAATGTTTTATAGCTCTCTACAGCCCATAATTCTCTTAAATTGGACGCCTGCTGTGATTCCAGTTGGGACCAGGATCCCTGAACAGAGAGTTCCTATATGAGCCCCCCATCCTGTACCGCTTGCGTCTGTGGTGATGATCTGCTCTATCGGAGTTTTATCGCTGTATTTACAGACTCCATTTTGAAGGAGCAGTTTACTACCGACTGATTGAGATTTTTTAAATTGACAATTGTTCTTCGTGACCTGTATGGTTTTCGTATTAAAAAAAAAAAAAAAAAAAAAAAAAAAAAAAAAAAAGGGGAATAAAAACCTTTTCCCTCCTCTTCCCCCGGGACTTCCACCAGAACTCGCCTGCATTGTCTCCGGCGTTCGTTCCATGGGCGCCGCCATCTTGGATCCAGCACGCAGGCACGCCCATTCCCAGCGTGCCTTGCGCGCAACGTCAGCCGCGCGCCCGGAAGACACCCAGAGGGGGAGAGAGCAGAGTGGCAGACACAGAATGGCCCCAAGAGTCCGGACTGTGCTGGTCCGACGCCCGCACGTTCGCAAGAGCCCGCAGGATTTGCGAACGGCGCTACCATCCCCTGAAGGCCGACATACAGGCGCCCTGCCTGCGCTTCCAGTGCCGGGACAGGAGTGGGTAAGTGGAAATCCTTCAAGATACCGACGTGATTCAGCACAAGGGTTCCCATCAGGACAGGAAACCCAACTGAAGTGAGGGAGAGGTACGGCCCTTTTATTTCAGTAGGTTTCCTGTCCCGACTGGGCGGATCCCTCTCTCAGGTGTGCTGTCATGGGAGACGGGAAAAAGGTGCCGTAAAATTCAGGGATGTCAGGGTATGCTGTATGAAGTAAAGGCCAGTGTTTGCGGATGGACACAAAGGGGTGATAGACAGGATGGCATTCGTTCGCACCTGTGTTGTCATATGTCCCCCGAGGGTGTGTTGGTCTGTTTTTATTCTGGACATCTTGGGGATACAGCTTGGGGATAACCCCGCTCCTCATATTTGGATACCATCTCTTGTAGTCTGGCTGTCCGGGTTGGGTCGTCCGACACTATGCGTCTCACCCGTTGTAATTGGGCTCTGGGGATGGCAGCTTTCAACTTACACGCCGGGAGGCCCTTTACAGCATTGCTGGCTGCCATCTACTTCAATATAAACAAACACTTTTTTCCCCTCTTTCCATCTCTAGAGCTGTCTATACTAGCAATATGGCTTCGCTGGCACTTCCACAATATATCGGATCCACCTCTCTCATCACCCAGGTTGTCACCTATTGGAATCTACCTTTGTATTTTTTCCCCCTTTTCCCCGGTCACTGCGGTAGTCATCGTTGCACTTCAGTAACAATGGTCACAGTCATCGCTTCTGTAACATTCACGGCCATTCTGTTCTCCATACACGACCCACTGCTGGAACACAAGCCCATCCTGTTCACCCAGCGTCGTCGTCACACTGGAACGCAGCCGCTGTACTGGACGGCCGACAACTTCCGGCCCCGGCTGGAAAACCGAAACGTTTCCTTACTACAGTGAACCACATTAAATCCTGTTTTGATCACTTAAGATGAGTGCTGGGATTACCTTTACATATACTTACGGTGTGGGAACCTACCCAGGCACCCTTTTATAGTTGTGCGCATGGTACTTGATATTAAGGTACCTTCACACTGAGCAACCTTGCAATGAGAACGACAATGATCCGTGACGTTGCAGCGTCCTGGATAGCGATATCGTTGTGTTTGACATGCAGCAGCGATCTGGATCCCGCTGTGACATCGCTGGTCGGAGCTAGAACGCCAGAACTTTATTTGGTCGTCAGGTCGGCGTGTATCGTCATGTTTGACATCAAAAGCAACGATGCCAGCAATGTTTTACATGGAGCTAACAACCAGCGAGAACGATAAGCGAGTCGCTGTTATGTCATTGGATCGCTCCTGCATCGTTCTGGAGTTGCTGTGTTTGACGTCTCTACAGCGACCTAAACAGCGACGCTTCAGCGATCGGCTCATTGTCTATATCGCTGCAGCGTCGCTGAGTGTGACGGTACCTTTAGTCTTGTTTTGCAAACCTGCAGAGCAGAAGGCTCGGCCATAGCTTCAACCTTTGTGAGGCAACACAGAGCCAAGCGGAGCCAAAACGCCTGGCACCGCTCAGCGTACTCGGCGGTGCAGTCGTCCACGGCAGCCGATCCCAGTTACGGACGATCTTGCTTTCCCGGCTGCGATCCAGAGGATACTATTTACTTTCTGTTTGTGAGTGCGCTGACCATTAAAATAGACTGTATGTAGCAGAGCCAATTGGGTTGGGTTCTTGCAGCTTCTAGTCTCCCATGGAGGCTAATTAAGCATGCCAAAAGTAAAAAAAAACAAAAAGCAATTAACCTGATCGCTAAACGGTGTAGCGAGAAAAAAATCAAATCAGCAGAATTATGTTTTTTTGGTAGCCACAACATTGCATTAAAATGTAATAATGGGCGATCAAAAGATCGTATCTGCACCAAAATGGTATCATTAAAAATGTCATCTCAGCAAGCAAAAAATAATCCCTCATCCAACCCCAGATCACGAAAATTAGAGACGCTACGGGTATGAGAAAATGGCGCATTTTTTTTTTTTTTAACAATGTTTGGAATAGTTTTCAACACTTAAAAAGAACCCAGACATGTTTGGTGTCTATGAATTCGTAATAACCTAGTTTTAGCATTTAGTGAACCTAGCAAAAAACGTCAAACAATAAACAACTGTGGGATTGCACTTTTTTTGCAATTTCAGCGCACTTGGAATTTTTTTCCCCAGTTTTGAGTACATGATACAGTAAAACCAATGGTATTGTTCAAAAGTACAACTCGTCCCGCAAAAAATAAGCCCTAACATGACCATATTGATGGAAAATTAAAAATGTTATGGCTCTGGGATGGAGGGGAGCAAAAAATAAAAACACAAAAACGAAAATACCTCCGGTCATGAAGTGGTTAAACACTTGTTGTAATGTAACAAAATAGGTAAAAAGCCAAGGGGGTGAATACTTTCGCAAGCCACTGTACATCCAGGTGTCACTACTCAAGTAGTGCTACTCACCTCTACTATAGTACACCTAAATCTTAGCATTACATTATCACTGCTCGGCTCTGCTACATCTAAATCCATCAGTACCGCTACTTGGCTCTCAAACATCTAAATCCATCAGTACCGTTACTTGGCTCTGCTACATCCAAGTGTCCCTTCTCGGTTCTGCTACATCCCAATGTCCCTACTCTATTATTTCTGCTCAGCTCTGATACAGTACAGCTACTTGTTGGGGACTACATCCACCAGCTCCATTTTTGGGTGACAGTTCTGGGCAGGACGGTCTCAGTATTGGAGGTGGGAATCCTCACCCAATTTCGCCCCTACAACACTCCAACGCTTTCCTGTCTGGTCTCAGGAGGAATCCCACCACCTTCTAAGATCCATAGTTTTGGATCCATCCTACCGGTCCTTCCTATTCAGTGATCACCTGCTTTGAGTACAGGATTATGGTGGCCAGCCTGAACCATCAAGGTAGCACCCCTTCTCTCAGCTACTGGACGGGCCTCCACGTCCCACATTCCCGGGTCGAGAAAATTGTCAGCCTAGAGACTCTGGATTCTGAAGAGCGGGTTCTCCTCCCAATCACAAGGTCTCAACTATCTCAGTCGCTAGTTCCTGAAACCCGAGGGCACTGGGGTACATGCTCTGGCCCCTCTATAGCAGGGGTGGGGAACCTTCAGCCCACGGACCGTAGACAGTCACTTTCTCTGGACCCTGAGCAGATTCCGGGAAACCATAGTGCTTGGTCCAGCAGAACACCAGCCAGCGATTGACGCAATGTTCACTACCGAATGCCGCAGAGCGTGTAATAAAACTTTACACTGCAGCATCTCACCAAGGTTCACTTCATGGAAGGAGACATTTCCTGAGACCATCACCTCCATTCACAGGGTTTCTGAGCCCGCTGTTCTTTTTTGCATTGTTCCCTTCCTCTCTTCCAAGGGTGGTCTCTGCTGTCCTCCACCATGAGGACATCGTCCTCCCCACCCTTTGTCCACCTCTGGATCATTCCCAGGAGCGTTCTCTCCCCCGTCTGGACATGGTCACGGCCATTTAGGCCTATTTTTCAGTCTTGAAGCCTTCTACATTTCATTTCATTTCATGATCCCTGATGGGCGACGCTCGGATCTGTCAGCTTTCAAGACGACCATTTCCAAATGTTCATTCAGTCGGTGCCTCCTGGGAGGTCTCTAGACAGTAAATGTCACATCCTGGTGGAGGTGATTGATAAAGCCAACCAGGCGGAGCCAACACTTATTTCTACCAAGTCTTGATCCTCCTAGTGGCAGGGTGTATACCCGCGGTCCTGTGTCCCCCAATATACAGTAAGTACAAAAATCTAATTGTTAATATTCCGTCTTCCTGAAGCCGCCAATAGGGGGAGCTGACTGCGTTCACATGTCCATTGGAGGCGAGATAGCAGAGCCATCCAGGCCATAGAGGAGGCCTTCAGAGCCATTAGAGAGGCTGCGTCACATCTCATCTCCTCCCAACACATTTATTATCAAAGCAACGAAAATGCTCAAATGACACCTGGTCAATAACATCCGACTTAGTCTAAGTTCACATTTGCGTTGTGCGCCGCAGCGTCGTCACCGCAACGCACAACGCAAACAAAAACGCAGCAAAACGCATGCACATGTGGCGCCATGCGGCGCCAATATTAAAGATAGGGTCGACACGACGCATGCGTTTTTTTAAAAGGTCGGCGCCGCCCGAAAAATGCAACATGTTGCGTTTGGCGCGCCCAGACAGGTGCGCCCTAACGCCGCATGCGGCGTAAAACGCAACAAAACGCAACACAACGCATGCACATGCGGCCCCAATGTTAAAGATAGGGCCGCACGACGCATGCGTTTTGTTGCGGCGGCGACGTTGCGGCGCAAACCGCAAATGTGAACGTACCCTTAAGTGGCGGCACTGGATCATCCAGGCTCCTGCTGAATCTCCACTACTCCTGCTCTGCTACATTCAGGCGCCACTACACCAGAACTACTACTCAGCTCTGCTACATCCATGCGCCACTACTTCAGCACTACTACTCAGCTCTGCTACATTCAGGCACCACTACACCAGCACTACTACTCAGCTCTGCTACATCCAAGGGCCACTACTTCAGCACTATTACTCAGCTCTGCTACATTCAGGCACCACTACACCAGCACTACTACTCAGCTCTGCTACATCCAAGCGCTACTACTCAGCTCTGCTACATTCAGGCACCACTACACCAGCACTACTACTCAGCTCTGCTACATCCAAGAGTCCCTACTCTAGTACCGCTACTCTGCTCTGCTACATCCATGCGTCACTACGCCATAGTAGACCTAAAGCTGACTATTACCAGAGACCTCACCGACGCTTCTCACACAGCGGCTGTTAGGACCCATCTGGATGGTGGAGAGCGCACGTGACGGTGACGGGAAGACACGCGGACATATTACTCACCGGTAGCGATGCACAAACACGCCTTTGAATATTCCGTTCATCATATTACCGATATCTTCCAGGCTGGAATACATCTGTGCGGAGCGGGGACACATCAGTAACGTAAATTTATATATTCTGACTAGTAACATCTAATGGACGTCAGATCATAGCAGTCCGTCTTACGACGGGTGCCGGAGTGCGGAGCAGACGCAGGAGCTGAGCCCGCACCACAAATGTCAGCTGTGGAGTCAGATTATGGAAAAATATATTCACTAAAGTATTATTCATTTTTTACATTTCGTTATGTGCTGGAAAAGGGTTTGAGGGTCAACATCCTATTAGTCGTGTGAAGGACTGGCAACGTGTGGACAAATACAAATAAACAACGATCGATAGTAGCGCACCCACCTCCGCCATCTTCTCGTCCAGCGCCTCCAGCCGCTCCGCTGACCTCTTTTCCGGGCTTTTTGCTCGCTCCACATTGAACTGACGCTGGCTCGTCTCCAGGTGATGGCTCAGGTCCTTGGCTACCTTCACCAACGCCGTCATCAGTTTCATGGCTGAACAGCAATAAGTAAATGAATCAACAAGCGGCGGACGCGTGATCAGCTGTTTGCTGTACAGTCTGCAAGCGCTACGCCGACGCTGACCAGAGCACTGGATCCAGCAAGCAGGAGGCAGGGGAGCGGGGTGTGTGCTACTAAAGACAGGAGAACGGCCCTTTAACCTGTGGCCATGCTTCACAAGAGACTGCTAATTACACCACAGTATTGTAGTGTATGTATTAAATAGGCAATAAAAAGTCCAAGTCCTACTAACGGGATTAAAAATAAAAGAATTATATATATACAGTGGGGAATAAAAGTATTTGATACACGCCCGATTTTGCCAGTTTTCCCGCCTACAAAGAATGGAGAGGTCTGTAATGTTTATCATATGTACAATTCACCTTTGAGAGACAGAATCTAAAAGATAAAGACCTGAAAATCACATTGTAGGATTTTTACATAATTAAATTACATTTTATTGAATGAAATCAGCATCTGATCGCCTACCAAGTTGGGGCTCCACGTGTTCTCGCCTTGCGGGGCAAGGATGATTTTGAGAAAGGTCAGGGATCAGCCCAGAACTACATGGGAGGACCCGGTCAATGACCTGAAGAAAGCCGATACCAAGAAGTATCACTCCAGTCCCCATGTTTGGAGGAAGAAGTAGGGCGAGTACAACCCCAAGAACACCATCCCAACCGTGAAGCATGGCGGGGGAAAATACCATACTTTGGGGGTGCTTTTTTTGCAAAGAGAACAGGACCACATTAAAGGGAGGATGGATGGAATCATGTATCGGAGATTTTGGCCAACAACCTCCTTCCCTCAGTAAAAGTATTGAAGAGGAGTCTTAGCTGGGTCTCCCCAGTATGACAATGACCAGAAACACGCAGCCAGGGCGACTAACTTGTGGCTCCGTAAGAAGCATTTCAAGGTCCCGAAGTGACATCTTCCCGATCCCTCAAAGCTCCTGTTCTGACATTACCTGGTCCTCCTCATTCTCTCCTACCTGGTCCCGTTATGACTCTGTAAATAGGTGCTAGACATGATGAGTGGAGGGGGGGGTCTCCAGCAGGCATGTGTACGGAGACTTCATAAGCCAGTAATTAAACAAGTGTTATCGAAAATGTATAACCATCCTTAGAGATTATCACCTAGCAGACAGACCATTCATTTATTTTTTTTTGTTTTTGCAACTTATGTAAAAGACGCATGGCCAGAACTGTTCTACAGAGTATTCGAGGGTTGGACACGACCAAATGGTCAGACTCAATCATCCCATCTGTCCCTGTCTTACTCCAAGTTCACAAACTAAGGCCGTATTCACACATCTGTGTCTCGCTAAGAACGGACCACGACACAGCGACTGGCAGCAGGATCCTGAACTTCACACCCCGATATATGTGTAGGAGACCATTAAGTTACGGACGGGAGACCTGCGGCCAGTCCATGAATCATGGATGTGTGAAGGAGGCCTATATTCCCCATCTCTAAAGATAGGGAATAAAGATTCCCTATTTCAAAAGAACCTGAAGACCCACCTCTTCCGACAAGCCTACAACCTGCAGTAACCACCGATCGACCAAACCGCTGCATGACCAGCTCTATCCTCACCTACTGTATCCTCACCCATCCCTTGTAGATTGTGAGCCTTCGCGGGCAGGGTCCTCTCTCCTCCTGTACCAGTTATGACTTGTATTGTTTAAGATTATTGTACTTGTTTTTATTATGTACACCCCTCCTCACATGTAAAGCGCCATGGAATAAATGGTGCTATAACAATAAATAATAATAATCATCTCTAAGTCAATATATCTTCCTGGGAAAAGACAAGAGCTGAGCAGCATGAGCAGTTTATATCTACCACCATCCTCCAGTCATAGGACAGATGTGTCCGGGGACATTTCTTCTGCTCATTGTAATCATCATGTAAAAGAATCAATAGAAGAACAAAAGGGACAAGCAAAGTCAGAAGGAGGAGGAGGTGTCAGCAGCAGAGAGGAGCAAAATCCTGAGAGTCCGGAGGAACAGATGGTGGAGGAGAAAGGAGGAAAGATTTATGGCCACGGTGCCGCATCCTCCCGCACATCTTACAGCAACAAGGTTGACTTTTCACAGCGTGATACATTTATGAAGGACGAGAAGAATGGGCAGCTGGGGCGATCTGCGGACCACCTAGGAAGGTGAAAGAAGTTTAACAAAAACTAAAAAGACACAATGACGGAACCACGGGCTCACAGCTTTGTTTTCCACATTTTTTGCCAAAAAAAAAAAAAAATCAGATAGAGCTCAAATAGAAGCAAGCTGAAAATCCCCCAGTACCCCGTTCTTGGCATATACAAGCGATCACACAGCTGTATAAAACTCACCGGCAAATGTGCTGGTATGTCGGAAGGCGCGGACTTGGGAGTCCGACAGACCAGTGACAAAGGAGACTAGTAGGTCCATGAAAATCCCGTCATAGATGACGTTGTGTTGACAGCAGATGACCAAAGCACCCAGAAATTCTCCAAAATTCACCCGGAACTTCTTCCAAGTCTTGGTGCTGAGTGACAGAGGGTAGTCTGCCGAGTCCTGGGGAAATAAACATTATCATTATGTAATATGCTTAAAAAAAGTATTGATATGGTAAGCTGTCCACTTACAAGTAGATAATGGGATTTTGGCAATTACGATAAAATCTCTTTCTTGTTGAATACTTTGGGACATGCAGAACCGTGGGTGAAGGTCCTGTGGCTAGGAGTCATGACGATAGGTAGAACGGGCTGGTGGCCTGTCGACCTCTCCTCAGACACCAGGCAGCTCAGGAGGAACCCAAACCAGCAAAAATTCAATAGCAATGAACAACCAGGAACATGACCTGAACACGGGTATGAAAAACAGAGAGGCCTCAGGCAACGAGACCTGACCCAGAGACAAGAGAGCAGGGACCGGGAGACAGCTCCCAAAGTATTCTATGAAAAAAGGATTTCACGGTAAGGACAAGAGGAGGTTTTTGGCACTCGCCATAAAATCCATTTCTTATAGCCTTCATTGGGGAAGGGGGACACAGGAAACCAAGGATGAATGATGCTGACACTAAGAAAAAAAAAAAAAAAGTCAGCTCCAACTCACGAGGCTACCCGGCCTACTGGCATCCAAGTTACTCAGTAAGTGAGAAAGTAGTAGAAGACGCACCAGGAAGAAAGAAACCTCAATGGAGAATAAATACAAAACACACAAAGAAAATAGGGGATGGGTGAGGTTTCCCAAAAAGAAGGCTAGGAGAAAGGGAAATTACAACGAGTACCAAAAATCCTCTTTTCTTGGGCGCTTTATTGGGGACATGGACAACCATGGGAACTCCTAAAGCCCCCACTGCAAGGCCCTAACCCTGTGTGGAGGCGCTCTGTCCCAATACGATTCCAGAATGGCAGAATAAATCCAGAGAGCGATGGTAGGCTTTGAGATGTGAGACCCGTACAATGGCCCCCTGAGATGTCAAAGAGTCTGAACGTCTAAGAGAGGCCGTTATGGACAGGTAGTGATGCACAGTTCTGACCAGGTCCAATGTGTGTAAGGGTCTCACAGCGGTGTGATAGGGAGAAGGACAGAACAAAGGTAAAACAATCTTCTGGTAATGGAAGTGATTACTATAACGAATGCCATCTTCCAAGATTACTGAAGCAAGGAGACGTCATGTAAGGCATCTTGAACTATGTTGAGATCTGAAGCATCTACGGGAGAGAGCCACACCTTAAAGAAAGGTCTTAATTTCCTGGATTTTATGAAAAAAGATAGACAGGGCAGAAACCTATCCCTACGGAAAGTGACATCCAGATCGATCTGAAGACCTGATTGCAAGAAAGAGCAAAGAGCTGGGCTACGTAGTGGGATTTACAACAATGAAAAAAGACCTTCCAAGTACAATGGTAGGTATGTGAAGAGAAGGACTTCCAAGCCTAAATCATGGTCTAAACTTAGAATTCAACAGTTAAGCTGTTAAAGTGAGCAATTTGAGACCCTGGATATGGAGCTCCACGATGTTGATGAAAAGTAAAGCTTTGTGTTTCATAAAAGTATCTCTGGAAGACCATTCCCCAACTGAGAAGGTTGGCATCCACCGTCACGTGCCAATGGATTGGATTGCCAATGGACTGGAAGAAAAGAGCATGTGCGGAGAATGAGCCAACAGTTCCACCACCAGACCAGAGTCTTCTTGACACAAGGAGGTAAGAGGACTGAATCAATGTAGAAGACATGATCCCTCGAGGACTCAGATGCCACCTTCACCCCACACTCTTCGTTGATAAAAAAAAAATAAATAAATAAATAAATAAATAAAAAATAATATATGAATATTGTGAGATATTCAAATCAAATTCTAAAGAAGTGTTCCCTGGACATCATTGTTCTCAAGATTGAATTCCTCCAAGAAGCCGTATCTAAATCACAACAAAAGATAGCTTCAATTGAAACTCAACTGGCGGCGACTCCCTCCACTCCCGATTGGGAAAACCAAAACGGCGAAGGCCATGGAAGAGCACCGCAGAACACGCCAAGAAAAGACAAAAGTTACAGGGGAATTCAGAGGACTATTTGCAGGACAAAGTATATAGATGGAACAGTAGTATGGCAAACCAACTGTGGATCAAGATGTCAAGAATTATTCAGCTCAGGCAGTGACACTTCCACTGGCACACAGAACCGAAACAGTTTTTAAGTCAAGCGAGGAGGGAGCACAAGACAACTAGGAGGAAACCAACACAGTCCGCCTGTAAGCACAGGCGATCGTATGACCACATGATCACAGGTAAAACCTCAAACTTGGTGGTCAACATATCGTCGTACACCCTGTGCCCCACCGAACTGAGGGTACTGCAGTGTGTTCTCCTCCTGCCCTACTGCAACAAGTTCCAGGACCTTCAACGATTTTATCAAAACATCAGGCTGAAGACTCACTTCGGACTTCAGCATGAGCTTCCAGGGAACAGGACCACTCTCACAGAGGGTACCTCTATTCCGGAACTTGTCTATATCCCAACTGGGTGTTTAGAGCCCCAGTACGTTCTACACCCCGCGTACATATCACATGGCAGAGGCTTGCACTGACTTCATATATAGGGATATTCAAGGTATACCGACTTAACACCAAATGGGCTCTCTCCCCACACAAAATCTGTCACACATTGAAAAACAGGCTATCAATTATCTTAAAAACAACAAGAATATAGTCATTAAACTGCTGGAGAACAGAAGTGCCATGGTCATCATGGTTAGCTCGTAGTGTCTTCATGAAATCTCTCACCAACTATTAAATTAATTATATATATATAAAAAATCCTCCAGGATCCCATTGCCACAATCAGAAAAAAACACAACAGACTATACATAAGATATCGAAGCCTCAATACCATGGACCAGAAAACTGCCACTTTTCTCATCAACCACCATCCAGTCAGCCCAGTTCTCTATATCTTGACAAAAATTCACAAATCTTGAACTTACCCCCAGGGACAACCCACTGTAGCTTCTATGGATTCCATCTTTTCTCTGATTTCCATTTTCCATAGAAAATTCTCACGCCTCTGGTTATAGAAACGGGCTCTTTTATTCTTGACAAAGGACACTTCCTCCAGACAATCAGACACGACAGAGCCTCCACCTGACAGCCTACTAGTCACCTTGGACGTCAATAGTCTATACACGTCCATCAGACATGATAGGCAGTCTCTCGGCAGTCACTGATATACTCAACAACTCCTCCCTCGACTCCAGACAACTCTGTGTGGAACTCCTGTCCATAGTCATATAGGAGAATTTTTTTCTGCTTGGGGATGACTTCTTTCTTCAGACACGCGGGACCGTGATGGGGTCAATTGTAGGACCCGCTTACACAAAATGCTATATGAACCACTTTGAGCAAGAATTCAGAAACACTAATGATCTTTTCATCAAACATTCCATATGTTGGCTGAGATACAGTATATTGTTGATATCTTCCTTATTTGGAAAGGTTCACCTGACTTTCTCCACACCTTCTTTGACTTTCTGAACTCCATCCGATGAGAGCTGCAATTTACCCTCAGCTTCGACACCACCAAAATGTCATTGGACACACAGGGTAATCCAGGAGACAGTGATAGACAAGGGCGCCCCTAGTTTGAAGGATTGGATAGGTGCCCACAGTACTTTTCCACTACATGACATAAAACCTGCTCGGTTGGCAGTAAAGAAGCTGCTTAAAAAAAATAAATTAAAAAAAAAGGTTTGCTGCGTTTTTCAGGTACATTTGTCTCTTGTGCATGCTGATGCAGTTTAGGTCACCAAAAACGCAGCGACACCAGATACCTGCATTTTTGCACTTTGCTCATTGCTTTCTGTGGGTGAAAAAAACCCTGCAAAAAAGCTGAAAGTAGTGACATGCTGCAGTTTGCAAAAACGCAGTTTTGCAATTCAGTCAGGAAAAAAAAAAAATCTGCGTGCATGAGATTTCTGAAATCTCAGCTTTTACTGGCACTGTAAAATGCAGTTTTTAAATTATATTTAAAAAAAAAAAAGAGCAGCAAAAACGCAACGTGTGAACATAGCCTAATGCCGACATCGGGAGCTTCTCCAAACAACCTGTACAGAGATTTTTTGGAACTAGAACAGGCATATTCCCCTGCTTGGTTTATGCGACTTGTTCCAATGTGATCCAGTCTAGTGATAACATACACACACAAAAGGTTTTTACACCTGTGATACAAACTTTGCAGTGTATGTCATAAAATGCCCTTGTGGTCTCTTCTACGTGGGGGAAACTATGCAACATGTCGGGCAGAAATTCCAGTCATAAATCGACCATCAGGTGCAATAGGGTTTGGCTACCCCTTCCTTATCACTTCACAGATCCAGGTGGTGGAACAAGTCCCCAGACCTAGATGGGGTGGCAACCATATAAAAATTGCTTGAGAGAATCATAGTGGATCCATACCTTAAAAACACTAGCCCCCAAGAGCCTGAATAGGCAATTAGGCCTACTTGTCCATTAACATATCGATATTTTTGTGCAACAAGTTCTTTATAATTATTAGTTTGGTTTGGATACACATGCTCTGGGTGATTTATTACGCTAGCACTACCTGTTGCTTTTTGTCCCTCTACCCAGCACTATGGGGAAATATTCTGCATGGATAAAAACCAGCCTTTACTTCCAAGTTCTTCGTGTGAGTGTGGTTGATTCTCCATAGTTTATTCCAGAGGGCAGACATCTTGTTCTCGGGAAGGAAGACTCTGGTTCGTATCATGTTGTAAAGTATCCCCGGAAAAAAAACTAGACGTTGAGCAGGAATCAGAAAGAAGTTTGGTTCGTTGACAATCCATTAAAAGCGAGAGAGAGTGGGTCCAAGGTGATCTGTAGATCCTCTAGGTTTGCTGAGTAAGAGGCAGTCTTGATAAGCATGTTCTTCAGGAAGAAGATGACTATAATCCCCCCGACACGCAAGATGACCATGACCTTTGTGAAGACTCACAGGTGAGAGACACAGACAATGAGACTGATGGACTGAAGTGAAACAACTTTTGGTGAATTGGAAATATGGGGATGCGCAGATAGGTGTCCTGCATGTCCACTGAGCAATTGTCCGGCTGCCATGGAAGCAGCAACCAAACGAAGAGACCCCATCCTGAAGTAGTGTAGCCAGACTCCCTTCTGAAGTGACTTTATTACCAGGATGGGACAGATGCAGCCGTCTTTCTTTGGGTACCACAAATAAATTAGAATAACACTATCTGAAGCGCTCATGGGGAGCAACTGGAACTGAGATGGCCTGGAAAAAAGAAAACGGAAGCTAAGGAGTGAGACCGTTGAGGTCAAAATGTGAAAAAGCAGTACTGAGGTAGGAAAATTCTATCTTGTATGCGGAGGAGACGACTTCTCTGACCCAGGAATCATCGAGACCAGGAGTCCCAGAAGAAGGGAAGATAACTGCTCACCAGGAGACTTGCTTCTCTAATCACATGGGCAACAGTATGGGGATGATTTAAAATGTTTTCTTCTTTCCTGACGGTTAAAGCCAAATTGACGAAACGGACGAAACTGATGTGTCCCTCGCCTGATGGGCGACTGGGCTTGGGTCGTGGAAGCATGGCGTTTTTCCCACCGGTGGCGTCCGAAACAATCTGTTCTAAATGGGACCCAAACAAGCAAGAACTCTGAAAGGAGATGACCCTGAGGGATATTTTTTTAATCCGGAGTCCACATTCAACACTGAGCCACAGAACCCAACAGATGGCCATGTTGACGCTGGAGTAGAGCAGCCAGAGGCATTGAGAAAAGCAGAGAAGAGATAATTTCTTGCATGAGTGATCTGGTCTGCGAGATCTGCTAGCTCAGTGGATGGGGTGCCTGAAATAATGTCCAGGAGAAGTTGCTTGGCCCAGGTGGAGGCCATCTTCGCGACCTAGGTAGTGATGAAGGCTGGCCATAGGGCTGAGCCTGTGGCCTCGAAGGCAGACTTAGCTAGTGAAATTATGCGTCTATCTATGAGACACTAGAGACGCTTAGTTTGAAAGTGGAAGTGTTGTGTTTCTAAATATCGGAGACACGGAAGTTGACTGAAGGGGAATCGGCCCAGATATTTAGGAGTTTGGAAAAGTTAATATGATCTCTATGCGCCTCCACCTCTGGAAATGTCTTTTCACTCTTATGACAGCACTTCACGGAATCCCTTGTGATTTTTGAAGCATCTGGCTGCTCACTTGACCCACTTGAAGGACACCATCTGCTCGTAGGAGAGGAGCCCTGTTTCTTGACTTCCAAGTATTGGTTCACATCCTAAACTAGACTGTCGACTGTCTCTCAGTTTATACGCCTGGTCCGAATCAGAGAACTGTCTGGCTTTCACAAGAGGGGAAGAGAAAAATGAAGCCCATCCTGGAAGAGGTGGGGGAGAACAAGAAAACCTGGAGAGGATCTTGGTCTGAGCTACTTGGATCTTCTGCGTGGTCTGCCATGTTGGTGCAGATTAGCTGATGAGTCTGACTCAACTTGGAAAGTGGTCAGAGTGCCAGGGGTGGTAGAAGAGTTAGGCAGAAGTTCCATGACAGAAACCAAGTTCAGGGATATCTTGGTTAAGTAGCAACAGACTGGGCGAGAACAACAGCCCATTTGGGGGGTGGGAGTGCTCTCATTGCAGGCAGCGGGGGGGAGGGGGGGGTGGGGTCACTTTTCAGGTGGTTGCAATTGATGTAGGCTCCAATAGGTTGGTGTGAGAGAAATTAGTGTTTGCAGGAGATGAATGCCAAATGGGTCACCAGGATCGTCTGGTGTGTACCAGAACACAGTTCTATGCCTAGCTGGAGGAAAGGTACTGGTCGGCCGGGTGCCTAGCTAAAGGAGAGGCACCAGCAGGTTGTCCAGGGAAGGGTCTTCTTTGAGGTAAGAGCTTTCCTGTGAAGGCCAGGAGGGAGCTATTTATCTGCAGTGTGGAGAGAAAACAGCAGTGGGGTGGACAGTGCCAAGGCAAGAGCGAGAATCTCCTCTCCAAATCGCACCTCACCACCTGTGCGCTCGACCCCATCCCATCCCACCTCCTCCCCAACCTCACCACCACACTTATCCCATCCCTAACCCACCTCTTCAACCTATCACTAGCTTCTGGCACCTTCACTTCTGCCTTCAAACATGCCACAATCACGCCTATCCTTAAAAAGCCAACCCTCGATCCAACTGCTATGTCCAGCTATCGCCCAATATCACTTCTCCCATTTGCTTCCAAACTCCTGGAGCAGCATGTCCACCCTGAAAATTCCTCCTACCTCTCATCTAACTTGCTCGCTGACAATCTACAATCTGGTTTCCGCCCCCATCACTCAACTGAGACAGCCCTGACCAAAATCACTAACGACCTACTTACCGCTAAAGCTAATGGACAATACTCTGTACTCCTCCTTCTAGACCTGTCCTCTGCTTTCGACACGGTTGACCACTGCCTCTTACTACAGATTCTTTCTTCCCTTGGCATCAAAGACCTCGCCCTATCCTGGATCTCCTCATACCTTTCCAACCGCACATTCAGTGTCTCCCACTCCCATACTACCTCCTCATCCCACCCTCTCTCTGTTGGAGTCCCCCAAGGCTCTGTTCTAGGACCCCTACTCTTCTCCATCTATACACTTGGCTTGGGGCAACTCAAAGTCCCATGGATTCCAGTACCACCTCTATGCTGATGACACTCAGATCTACCTCTCTGGCCCAGACGTCACCTCTGTGCTCTCCAGAATCCCAGAGGGTCTATCAGCCATATCCTCCTTCTCCTCTCGCTTCCTCAAACTCAATGTGGACAAATCTGAACTCATCTTTCCTCCATCTCATAGATCTTCCTTACCTGACCTATCTATCGCAATCAATGACATCATGCTTTCCCCTGTACCGGAAGTCCGCTGCCTCGGAGTAACCTTCGACTCTGCCCTGTCCTTCAAACCGCACATACAAGCTCTTTCCACCTCCTGTCGCCTCCAGCTCAAAAATATCTCCAGAATACGTCCTTTCCTCAACCGTCAATCTACTAAAATGCTTGTGCATGCCCTCATCATCCCCGCCTTGACTACTGCAACATCCTTTTCTGTGGCCTCCCTGGTAACACCCTTGCACCTCTCCAGTCCATTCTTAACTCTGCTGTCCGACTAATTCATCTCTCTCCTCGCTACTCCTCTGCAAATCTCTTCACTGGCTCCCATTCCCTCAGCGTATCCAGTTCAAATTACTAATACTGACCTACAAAGCCATCCACAACCTGTCTCCTCCAGATATCTCTGACTTAATCTCCTGATATCTTCCCTCACGTGACCTCCGGTCCTCCCAAGACCTCCTTCTCTCCTCCACACTTATTCGCTCCTCATCCAACCATCTCCAAGACTTCTCCCGAATATCCCCCATCCTCTGGAATTCTTTGCCCCAACACGTCCGACTATCAACCACATTCGGATCCTTCAGACGTAACCTGAAAACCCACCTCTTCAGGAAAGCCTACAGCCTGCACTGACCCCGCTGCCTCCTCACCACTACCGAAGCTACCCCCTCACCAACACCGGAGCTCCTGCAACCCTCAACCTACTCTCCTTCCCCACCATCCTGTAGAATGTAAGCCCACAAGGGCAGGGTCCTCGCCCCTCTGTATCAGTCTGTCATTGTTAGTTTGCTTACTGTATGTGATATCTGTAAAATGTATGTAACCCCTTCTCACGTAAAGCACCATGGAATCAATGGTGCTATATAAATAAATAAATAATAATAATAATAATAATGAGCCATGCAAACATAATAGGCTACAGAGATGAGGCAGTACAGACAAAGCATGCGAAAAAGACCCATGCGAGTCTGATATACTGGAGGATGACAGGTGGTGTAGCTTGCAATAAAAGCCAGGGGCTGGATTAGACCCAAACCCACCGGAGTGCCTAAAACGTCACAGTTTTCACTGGATACTAGGAATAGTAGAGCCAGCAGGCAATGAGGGACAGATCTTTGCAAGAATGCGCTGTATAGAGGGGGCCTGTGCTAGGCGGGAGCTACAGGGATGCTAGAGCACGGGGAACATACTTATCTGTCTTTAAGATGGAGTCTGTGGGTCCATCTTCGAAGGAGATATTAGGGACAGTCTTGAACCATCTTCGCTCCATGCCTCACTTTGATTGGCCAGGATATAGGGGCAATGACCTTCTGCCTGGTCACCTGAATGCAGCTGCATTAGGGAATAAAGTCCTGCCATCTAGACCAAAGAGGATACAGTGTGATCCTTCAGTACTGTGCTCAAGGTCTCCATGTGAAATTACAGACGCCATTACTCTCTGTTTCCCAGCTTAAAAGAGAAGAGAAAAATATTACGAGAGAAAAAACCCATAGGGAAACCCGGTATGGATTTCAGATCTGTGTCTATCCCTATGTGACACTAAGATAAGATCAGTCTGGATGTCAGATCTGTGTCTACCTCCTATATGACACTAAGATAAGCTCAGTCTGGATCGCAGGTCTGTGTCTACCTCCTACATGACACTAAAGGTACATTCACACATAACGATATTGTTAACGATATTGTTGCTATTTGTGACGTAGCAACGATATCGTTAATGAAATCGTTATGCGTGACAGCGACCAACAATCAGGCCCCTGCTGGGAGATCGTTGGTCGCTGAATAAAGTCCAGAACTTTATTTCGTCGCTGGACTCCTGCTGACATCGCTGGATCGGCGTGTGTGACACCGATCCAGCGATGTCTTCACTGGTAACCAGGGTAAACATCGGTTAACTAAGCGCAGGGCCGCGCTTAGTAACCCGGATAGATAAGCCCGGTCTCGATCGCAGGTCTGTGTCTACCTCCTACATGACACTAAGATAAGCCTGGCCTGGATCTCAGATCTGTGTCTGCCTCCTACATGACACTAAGATAAGCCCGGTCTGGATCTCAGATCTGTGTCTGCCTCCTACATGACACTAAGATAAGCCCGGCCTGGATCTCAGATCTGTGTCTGCCTCCTACATGACACTAACATAAACCCGGTCTGGATCTCAGATCTGTGTCTGCCTCCTACATGACACTAAGATAAGCCCGGCCTGGATCTCAGATCTGTGTCTACCTCCTATGTGACACTAAGCTAAACCCGGTCTGGATCTGGATCTCAGATCTGTGTCTACCTCCTATGTGACACTAGGCTAAGCCCGGCCTGGATCTCAGATCTGTATCTACCTCCTATGTGACACTAACATAAACCCGGTCTGGATCTCAGATCTGTATCTGCCTCCTATGTTACACTAAGATAAGCCTGGCCTGGATCTCAGATCTGTGTCTACCTCCTACATGACACTAAGATAAGCCCGGTCTGGATCTCAGATCTGTGTCTGCGTCCTATGTTACACTAAGGGTACCGTCACACTATACGATTTACCTACGATCACGACCAGCGATATGACCTGGCCGTGATCGTAGGTAAATCGTAGTGTGGTCGCTGGGGAGCTGTCACACAGACAGCTCTCCAGCAACCAACGATGCCGAGGTCCCTGGGTAACCAGGGTAAACATCGGGTAACTAAGCGCAGGACTGCGCTTAGTTACCCGATGTTTACCCTGGTTACAAGCGTTAAACTAAAAAAAAAAAAAAAACACAGCACATACTTACATCTGGTGTCCGTCACGTCCCTTGCCGTCTCTGCTTCCCGCACTGTGACTGCTGGCCGTAAAGTGAAAGTGAAAGCACAGCCGCTGTGCTCTGCTTTCACTTTACGGCCGGCAGTCACAGTGCGGGAAGCAGACGGCAAGGGACCTGACGGACACCAGAATGTAAGTATGTGCTGTTTGTTTTTCTTTAGTTTAACGCTTGTAACCAGGGTAAACATCGGGTAACTAAGCGCGGTCCTGCGCTTAGTTACCCGATGTTTACCCTGGTTACAAGCGAACGCATCGCTGGATCGCATCGCTAGATTGCTAGATCGGTGTCACACACACCGATCTAGCGATGACAGCGGGAGATCCAGCGATGAAAGAAAGTTCTAAACGATCTGCTACGACGTACGATTCTCAGCAGGATCCCTGAACGCTGCTGCGTGTCAGACACAGCGATATCGTAACGATATCGCTGGAACGTCACGAATCGTACCGTCGTAGCGATCGAAATGTTATAGTGTGACGGTACCCTAAGACAAACCCGGTCTGGATCTCAGATCTGTGTCTACCTCCTACGTGACACTAAGATAAGCCCGGTCTGGATCTCAGATCTGTGTCTGCCTCCTATGGGACACTAAGATAAGCCCGGTCTGGATCTCAGATCTGTGTCTGCCTCCTATGTGACACTAAGATAAGCCCGGTCTGGATCTCAGATCTGTGTCTGCCTCCTATGGGACACTAAGATAAGCCCGGTCTGGATCTCAGATCTGTGTCTGCCTCCTATGTGACACTAAGATAAGCCCGGTCTAGATCTCAGATCTGTGTCTGCCTCCTATGTTACACTAAGATAAGCCCGGTCTGGATCTCAGATCTGTGTCTGCCTCCTATGTTACACTAAGATAAGCCCGGTCTGGATCTCAGATCTGTGTCTGCGTCCTATGGGACACCAAGATAAGCCCGGTCTGGATCTCAGATCTGTGTCTGCGTCCTATGTTACACTAAGATAAGCCCGGTCTGGATCTCAGATCTGTATCTGCCTCCTATGTTACACTAAGATAAGCCAGGTCTGGATCTCAGATCTGTGTCTGCCTCCTATGTTACACTAAGATAAGCCCGGTCTGGATCTCAGATCTGTGTCTGCGTCCTATGGGACACTAAGATAAGCCCGGTCTGGATCTCAGGTCTGTGTCTGCGTCCTATGGGACACTAAGATAAGCCCGGTCTAGATCTCAGATCTGTGTCTGCCTCCTATGTGACACTAAGATAAGCCCCGTCTGGATCTCAGATCTGTGTCTGCCTCCTATGTGACACTAAGATAAGCCCGGTCTGGATCTCAGATCTGTGTCTGCCTCCTATGTGACACTAAGATAAGCCCGGTCTGGATCTCAGATCTGTGTCTGCCTCCTATGTTACACTAAGATAAGCCCGGTCTGGATCTCAGGTCTGTGTCTGCCTCCTATGTGACACTAAAGGTACCTTCACACATAACGATATTGTTAACGATATTGTTGCTATTTGTGACGTAGCAACGATATCGTTAATGAAATCGTTATGTGTGACAGCGACCAACGATCAGGCCCCTGCTGGGAGATCGTTGGTCGCTGAATAAAGTCCAGAACTTTATTTCGTCGCTGGACTCCCTGGAGACATCGCTGGATCGGCGTGTGTGACACCGATCCAGCGATGTCTTCACTGGTAACCAGGGTAAACATCGGGTAACTAAGCGCAGGGCCGCGCTTAGTAACCCGATGTTTACCCTGGTTACCATGCTAAAAGTAAAAAAAAACAAACACTAGATACTTACCTAACGCTGTCTGTCCTCCAGCGCTGTGCTCTGCACTCCTCCTGTACTGGCTGTGAGCCGGAAAGCAGAGCGATGACGTCACCGCTCTGCTTTCCGGCTCCCAGACAGTACAGGAGGAGAGCAGAGAAGCAGAGCACAGCGCTGGAGGACAGACGGCTGTAGGTAAGTATCTAGTGTTTGTTTTTTTTTACTTTTAGGATGGTAACCAGGGTAAACATCGGGTTACTAAGCGCGGCCCTGCGCTTAGTTACCCGATGTTTACCCTGGTTACCGGCATCGTTGGTCGCTGGAGAGCGGTCTGTGTGACAGCTCTCCAGCGACCAAACAGCGACGCTGCAGCGATCCGGATCGTTGTCGGTATCGCTGCAGCGTCGCTAAATGTGAAGGGGCCTTTAGAGAAGCCCGGTCTGGATCTCAGATCTGTGTCTGCCTCCTATGTGACACTAAGATAAGCCCGGTCTGGATCTCAGATCTGTGTCTGCCTCCTATGTGACACTAAGATAAGCCCGGTCTGGATCTCAGGTCTGTGTCTGCCTCCTATGGAACACTAAGATAAGGCCGGCCTGGATCTCAGATCTGTGTCTGCCTCCTATGTTACACTATGATAAGCCCGGTCTAGATCTCAGGTCTGTGTCTGCGTCCTAGGGGACACTAAGATAAGCCTGGTCTGGATCTCAGATCTGTGTCTGCCTCCTATGTGACACTAAGATAAGCCCGGTCTGGATCTCAGATCTGTGTCTGCCTCCTATGTGACACTAAGATAAGCCCGGTCTGGATCTCAGGTCTGTGTCTGCCTCCTATGGAACACTAAGATAAGGCCGGCCTGGATCTCAGATCTGTGTCTGCCTCCTATGTGACACTAAGATAAGCCCGGTCTGGATCTCAGATCTGTGTCTGCCTCCTATGTGACACTAAGATAAGCCCGGTCTGGATCTCAGATCTGTGTCTGCCTCCTATGTTACACTATGATAAGCCCGGTCTGGATCTCAGATCTGTGTCTGCCTTGTAGGTGACGCTAAACTGGTTAGAGTGGTTCTGGTAGGCAAGTGTAGTTTGCTGACAAGCGGCCAATTTTTTTTCTTAATGCCAGCAATATACACCCATGGTTTCCTTCACCCCCTGATAAAGCGCCAGACAAAATCCTGTTTTCTTGTTAACAGCATTGGGGAACACAGGACCGTGCTCCAGAGCAGTATCAATGGGTGGGAAATAACAGATAACCATGCAGACCGCCTAGCAATCAGTAAACTTCAGTACCATGAGTCTCAAGCGGTGATCAACAGAAACATTAGGCTCGATCTTGCAGAATTTTACAAAGGCATGGACAAAAGCCCAGAGGGCAGCCTTACTGAACCGAGAAACAGCGGCCCGATGAAATGAGCCGATACTCGAAAATGCGCAAATTTGTCCCTGGCCTTGTAGGTCTCCACAATTACTGACATGATCCACCTGGAAATGGCCATCTTGTGATGCCAGAAGGCCTTCATGTGGCTTGTCAGCTATCACAAAGAAGGAACACTGAAAGGCTTCCGTAATAAAAAGGTAGGCCCTAATGGCTCTGACCAGGCCCATAGTACACCCCCAGGAAGGACTGGAAATGGGCAAAAGGAAGGGAGGACAGGGATAAAAGATAAACAATAAAATAAGACTTGAAACTGGTCAGGTACCTGGCTTAAGCTGAGCTGCCTAGTGTCTGAGCAGAGGGTACATATCGCCCACCACATGGAATCCATTTTTGTTTTCAGCTGTTAGCCTCCTGGAGGCAGGGGGTATACCCACAGTCCTGTGCACCCCCAATTTGTATTGCACCTTGCTGACAGATTAGTAGTTACATGCTGACTATTAGATGAGGTGGGCTGCTCAGCCCCTATGTAAGTACACCCCACGACTAATGACGCCCTATTCTCCCTCGACATCACAGGGTCTGACGTCCTGTGAAACATGGGGGGAGGCTGCACTGTCTCCTGGAGCTTTTCTTCCAGTAGTTGAATTAAGAATAACTTCACATCAAATAGAGAAATGATTGTAACACTTACTTCATCAAAGTCTTCGGTCATCTTCCTAATGATATCGGCATTTTGCATGGTCGCCATCATGTCCCTGGTCACCACGCCTGGAGAGGACAGCAGGCACCACATTACAATCCAAGTCACTGTTCCTTCATTTACAGATCACACCGTGGATCCTTTTTTGAGAACTAGGTGATGGTGCCGTGGCCTTGTATTATTATCCCATTTGGGGAATACAATTATTTATCATAACAGGATTTTGATTCTCACCGTTAAATCTCTTTCTCGGGTGCTTCATTGGGGGGGGGGGGACACAGGAACTATGTGTGTTGGATGATGCCACCAGGAGGCTGACACAAAAGCCAGTTCCTCCATCACCTACTGACACCTAGCCAATCCCACATGTCCATCAGGGCAATAAAGGAAAAAGCTGTGTCCCCCAAGTGAAAGCTGGGAGAAAAATTGGATCTTCGTACTTTCTGTATAGTAACATAGTAACATACATAGTAACATAGTTAGTAAGGCCGAAAAAAGACATTTGTCCATCCAGTTCAGCCTATATTTCATCATAATAAATCCCCAGATCTACGTCCTTCTACAGAACCTAATAACTGTATGATACAATATTGTTCTGCTCCAGGAAGACATCCAGGCCTCTCTTGAACCCCTCGACTGAGTTCGCCATCACCACTTCCTCAGGCAAGCAATTCCAGATTCTCACTGCCCTAACAGTAAAGAATCCTCTTCTATGTTGGTGGAAAAACCTTCTCTCCTCCAGACGCAAAGAATGCCCCCTTGTGCCCGTCACCTTCCTTGGTATAAACAGATCCTCAGCGAGATATTTGTATTGTCCCCTTATATACTTATACATGGTTATTAGATCGCCCCTCAGTCGTCTTTTTTCTAGACTAAATAATCCTAATTTCGCTAATCTATCTGGGTATTGTAGTTCTCCCATCCCCTTTATTAATTTTGTTGCCCTCCTTTGTACTCTCTCTAGTTCCATTATATCCTTCCTGAGCACCGGTGCCCAAAACTGGACACAGTACTCCATGTGCGGTCTAACTAGGGATTTGTACAGAGGCAGTATAATGCTCTCATCATGTGTATCCAGACCTCTTTTAATGCACCCCATGATCCTGTTTGCCTTGGCAGCTGCTGCCTGGCACTGGCTGCTCCAGGTAAGTTTATCATTAACTAGGATCCCCAAGTCCTTCTCCCTGTCAGATTTACCCAGTGGTTTCCCGTTCAGTGTGTAATGGTGATATTGATTCCCTCTTCCCATGTGTATAACCTTACATTTATCATTGTTAAACCTCATCTGCCACCTTTCAGCCCAAGTTTCCAACTTATCCAGATCCATCTGTAGCAGAATACTATCTTCTCTTGTATTAACTGCTTTACATAGTTTTGTATCATCTGCAAATATCGATATTTTACTGTGTAAACCTTCTACCAGATCATTAATGAATATGTTGAAGAGAACAGGTCCCAATACCGACCCCTGCGGTACCCCACTGGTCACAGCGACCCAGTTAGAGACTATACCATTTATAACCACCCTCTGCTTTCTATCACTAAGCCAGTTACTAACCCATTTACACACATTTTCCCCCAGACCAAGCATTCTCATTTTGTGTACCAACCTCTTGTGCGGCACGATATCAAACGCTTTGGAAAAATCGAGATATACCACGTCCAATGACTCACCGCGGTCCAGTCTATAGCTTACCTCTTCATAAAAACTGATTAGATTGGTTTGACAGGAGCGATTTCTCATAAACCCATGCTGATATGGAGTTAAACAGTTATTCTCATTGAGATAATCCAGAATAACATCCCTCAGAAACCCTTCAAATATTTTACCAACAATAGAGGTTAGACTTACTGGCCTATAATTTCCAGGTTCACTTTTAGAGCCCTTTTTGATTATTGGCACCACATTTGCTATGCGCCAGTCCTGCGGAACAAACCCTGTCGCTATAGAGTCACTAAAAATAAGAAATAATGGTTTATCTATTACATTACTTAGTTCTCTTAGTACTCGTGGGTGTATGCCATCCGGACCCGGAGATTTATCTATTTTAATCTTATTTAGCCGGTTTCGCACCTCTTCTTGGGTTAGATTGGTGACCCTTAATATAGGGTTTTCATTGTTTCTTGGGATTTCACCTAGCATTTCATTTTCCACCGTGAATACCGTGGAGAAGAAGGTGTTTAATATGTTAGCTTTTTCCTCGTCATCTACAACCATTCTTTCCTCACTATTTTTTAAGGGGCCTACATTTTCAGTTTTTATTCTTTTACTATTGATATAGTTGAAGAACAGTTTGGGATTAGTTTTACTCTCCTTAGCAATGTGCTTCTCTGTTTCCTTTTTGGCAGCTTTAATTAGTTTTTTAGATAAAGTATTTTTCTCCCTATAGTTTTTTAGAGCTTCAATGGTGCCATCCTGCTTTAGTAGTGCAAATGCTTTCTTTTTACTGTTAATTGCCTGTCTTACTTCTTTGTTTAGCCACATTGGGTTTTTCCTATTTCTAGTCCTTTTATTCCCACAAGGTATAAACCGCTTACACTGCCTATTTAGGATGTTCTTAAACATTTCCCATTTATTATCTGTATTCTCATTTCTGAGGATATTGTCCCAGTCTACCAGATTAAGGGAATCTCTAAGCTGGTCAAACTTTGCCTTCCTAAAGTTCAATGTTTTTGTGACTCCCTGACAAGTCCCCCTAGTGAAAGACAGGTGAAACTGCACAATATTGTGGTCGCTATTTCCTAAATGCCCAACCACCTGCAGATTTGTTATTCTGTCAGGTCTATTAGATAGTATTAGGAAAATTCCTTTCTTCTTGAACACATTGAAAGACACAAGATCGTGGGATCCTAGAGAGCAGTCCAAATGGGTGGGAAAGGACAACAGCTGACCACCTAGTCGACAGAAGTCTGAAGGACCTTGCGTTCAGGCCGTTTGTCAGCGAAGTCAGATGTTCCGGGATCAATATCAAAAGAGTACGTAGCAAACAAAAGGAAAATACGAAGTCGTAAGTCAGGTCACATGCCAGGGTCACAATACCAGAGAAATAGAAGATAAATAAAAGGACAATAACAAACAGGTAGTCAGAACTCAGTACAAAGGTCATCAGCAGAAGTTCAGATGCAGAGGGGCAATAACAAAAGGGTAGTCAGAACACGGTCCAAAGGTCAGCAGCAGAAGATCAGATGCAAAGGGGCAATAATAAATGGGTAGTCAGAACACGGTCCAAAGGTCAGCAGCAGAAGATCAGATGCAAAGGGGCAATAATAAATGGGTAGTCAGAACACGGTCCAAAGGTCAGCAGCAGAAGATCAGATGCAAAGGGGCAATAATAAATGGGTAGTCAGAACACGGTCCAAAGGTCAGCAGCAGAAGATCAGATGCAAAGGGGCAATAATAAATGGGTAGTCAGAACACGGTCCAAAGGTCAGCAGCAGAAGATCAGATGCAAAGGGGCAATAATAAATGGGTAGTCAGAACACGGTCCAAAGGTCAGCAGCAGAAGATCAGATGCAAAGGGGCAATAATAAATGGGTAGTCAGAACACGGTCCAAAGGTCAGCAGCAGAAGATCAGATGCAAAGGGGCAATAATAAATGGGTAGTCAGAACACGGTCCAAAGGTCAGCAGCAGAAGATCAGAATTTACAGCACAGAGATCAACAAATGAAAAATGAAAATAAAAAATGATACCAAAGTTCGGTTAGTCACGGAATATCATTCACAATGGGATGCAATGCGAGATATATTATCCAAGCATTGGACCATACTTACCAGTGATCCAATTTTAAAGGAATATTTACCAGAACGACCCTGCATAACAGCACGTCGGGCCCGTAATTTAAAAGATCATCTGACTAAGAGTTTTTATCCAGTCAATACCCAATCTACATTGTTTCCCTCTCTATTTCCCAAACCCATTGATAAATGGGGTTGTGCCCCATGTGGCAATTGTATTGCCTGTTCGAACATTGATAATGCCTCTATGTTTGTCGGATCTGACAATAAATCTTATAAGATAACACAGGCTATTACGTGCAATACTAAAGCTGTCATATACCATGCCACATGTCCATGTTCAAAAATCTATGTTGGGCTCACAACTAGATCCTTAAAACTACGTGTACGGGAACATGTGAGGGAAATTATTGCTGCAGAAAAGGAAACAACAATGGAACATTTGAAAACATTACCTAGGCATTTCAAGACCTATCATAATTGCGATCCGACTGGTCTTCGAGTAATCGGTATTGACAGAATTATATCAGATCTACGTGGCGGCAATGTTAGTCGTAGGCTCGCTCAGAAAGAAACAAGGTGGATCTGGACGCTTCGTACTTTACAACCTTTGGGTCTTAATGAGAGTCTAAGTTATTCACCATTTCTCTGATCATCTGTTTGTCACTTTGTTTTATTAATTTTTATCTATTTTTAACATCAGTGTATTTTATAGGAGTGTATATTATTGCATTTTAATAAAAAATTGTTTTTGTACTTTTAGCATATTCATCTATTTGTATATATTCTGGGATTGGTTTCCAGCCTGTTAGCAGAGAGAAGATATGGATTTGTTGCTTCTATCAAGATAATCAGAGGACCTTCTTTAATATTAAATATTTGTTTGTAGTTATTATATTGTTTATATTGGAGGTCTTCTATATGGTTATAATCAGGGATTATGTATTTATGTATATATATTATTATTTTTTAATTTTTATTATTCATTCAATTATTTTTTCAATTTTCACTTGTTTTTTAATATAATAGTACTGTATGTATATGTGTGTATGTACATTGTGTGTATATATATATATATATATGTATGTATTTTGTACATATATTTCTTCATAGACATTAATTGTAGATATTGTTTAATATAACACCATTTGTAATATAGTTTCCATTATAATTAATTTTCTACACCATATTAGATCTATCTATATGGGTGCTAGATAATATGTGTATTTATATAGTTTTATTTATTATTCATTATGGCACCACAATATATTATTCATTGTATTATTTATTGCGACACTCTATTTATATTATTTATTATTCATTAATTTCTTTGTTCACAATTATATATATATATTCATACATTTAGAATATTTGCTTTATAGGCTCCCAATTTGCGCCACTATTTGTTGATATTCATAGTGGTATGCACAAACCCAGAATAGTTCTTCCTCACTTCCTTCTTTACAGGACTTGTGTGCGGGCGGTTGTGCGCTTGCGCGGTCTTTCTTGCTGCCGGCCGCATTCGTCCTGGCGTCTGTTTCCTAGGCAGCGCGTTCTTGGTGAGACCCCCGCCACGTCATGTGGGCGGGATGTTCTGTCCGGTGCGCGTTGCCCTGGTGACGCTGGGCGGATGTGTTCGGTGGCTTGGCGTCTGCGCACGCGCCGCTTGTAATCGCCCAGCATGCAATGTCCGGTATCTTATTGGTCAATTTTGAGATAAATACGCACGCCCTGGGCCAAATTGTACACGCCCCCGGAAGAAGGCTAAACGCCGAAACGTACGTAGGAAACGAGGAGCATTTAGGTATGAGTGACTATACATATTTGTGACTTTATTATTTGCCAGACACTTGTAGTTTTATTACACTTAGCATTTTAACACTTTATATAGCCCCTTGGAGTACCGTACATAGATGGTCTCTGTGATGCAACAAGTAACAGTGATTGTGTTACATTTTATATATCTCCCTTCAATGGAATAGCTTTTAGCACCTTTTGCACTTTAGCATCGTTTTGCGGTTTTCCAGATTTTGCAACATTGCACATGCTATTGCACTTTATGTCCAAAAAAATCTTTTCTTATATAAATTTTCATATATTTATTTATTTTTTCTATTTTTGTGGCACTTTAATTGATTTTTCTGGATATACTTATTCTTCATTGTTATATGTCTGATGTTTTTGCACAGCACTTATGCACTTTGTTTTATATATATTTTTGGGTAATAATAATTTTGTGCTGCTGTGGAGATATATACATATATAAATTTATTGAATATTTTATTCTTAATATATATATGTTCTTGAGGGCTTAGTGTTTTGCTACCTATAACGTTTTATATATATTCTGCATTGCCTGGCAATAATTATACATTAGTTATATGTTCTTATACCTTTATACTTATTATTGTATGTGCTTCCATCAGCTGTGATATTGAATAATTTTTATAATTAAATATATATTTACTTTATTTTCAATAAAATAATTAATTTTATACCGTCTTTTTGCACTATTTTTTTGGGAGGATTTGTTTGTCAACAGTGCTAGACAAAGTATATTTTGCATACAATTGGTTGCTTATCTGATTGAGCACAGAGATCAAGTAAAACACACCAGAGAGCACAAGCTTAGAACAAGCTTTTGACTGGCAGTGATCTGGGCCAGACAGCTCACCTAAACAGCAGGGCAATAACCAAGAACAGGAAGCAACTGGAAATCTCAGCACCTTCCAGTCAGATAGGTCAACCGAGCTGTCAATCAAAGTACTGAACCCCAGCACAGGATAGGATGACAGAGCTGTCCATCACCGAGTCCTAGACACTCTGAGAAGAGGAATTGTGACACTGATGACTGACTTTCCAGGAGGCTCAGGCCGCCATTATAGAATGAGAAGTTACCCCACAGGGCAGAGATTTATCCTTGACCTTGTAGGCTTTCACAATAGCTGGCCTGATCCATCCTGGAAATAGCCATCTTAGGAGGCTAAAATACATGTCTGCAGCTTGTAGGGTATCATGAAGGGGAAATCGGAATGCAAAAAGACTTCTATAACAAAAAAGTAGGCCGTAAGGGCTCTAACCAGATCTAGACAGTGGAGAGAATGCTCCAGAGAACGGAGGACAATGATGCGGAAAGTCGCAGACAGCTATCAGAATGTTTGGGGGGGTTGTGACAGCAACAAGAAAGACCACATTTTAATATATGAACTGGAAACTTTCTTGAAAAACTCGAAGGTAGGATGCTGGAGAGCTTCCAGCGCTAGATCCAGATCCAATGGGTAGAGATAGGTGAACACCAACAGTAAAGTTCGGGGTCCATACCGAACAACTAATGTTCGGGCACAGACACTGAACATGGACTTCACCAGGAAGTCTGTGATAGTGTTCGGGTTCAGCTTCCCGAACATCAGGTGTTTGTCACGCTGTCATGTGCATGTCATGTACAATCGAACCAACAAAAGCGTCCTGACCAGTTCACAGCTGGACGTAGGGGCGATCTGATACTCGTCACTGGTCCTGTACAGCACCTTACACTCACTCGCTCTCACCTTTACAACCACAGGCCTTTATGATGAAGTTGATGAGCCCGCGGAGCGCCGGCTCACGGTCCGTCTTGTAACTATCCAGCCAATCGTCAACTAAAATCTGTGCAAGGAGATGGAACAATGTCATAGAATGTTTCCTCCAGGGTAAGCACGGCCTCCGCGCACACACAGCTGTCCGCCTCCTCACCTGCTTGGCACTCCTGCCCCGTACGATGGCTTCAAACAGCTCCTCCCCGACACGGTCATGTCTCAGGCCTCGCTTAGTGGCCTTCAAAATAAATTATATAGGGTCTCATTCATCAATTACATTCTTTACTTGTGATATTTGTCTACATTTTTAAGCATCAAATTCTTCAAAATGGCGCATACGGTTAATTAACCCCCGAGGGTGGTTTGCACGTTAATGACCGGGCCGATTTTTACAATTCTGACCGCTGTCCATTTATGGAGGTTATAACTCTGGAACGCTTCAACGGATCCCAGTGATTCTGACATTGTTTTCTCGTGACATATTGCAATTCATAATAGTGGTAACATTTCCTCAATATTACTTGCATTTATGTGTGAAAAAAATGGAAATTTGGTGAAAATTTTGCAATTTTCTAACATGGAATTTTCATGCTCTTAAATCACACAAAATACTTAATAAGTAACATTTCCCACATGTCTACTTTACATCAGCACAATTTTGAAACCAACATTTTTTTTGTTAGGAAGGTATAAGAGTTAAAAGTTGACCAGCAATTTTTCATTTCTCCAACACCATTTTTTTAGGGACCACATCACATTTGAAGTCACTATGAGGGGTCTATATGATAGAAGATACTCAGAAGATACTCAAAAGTGACACCATTCTAAAAGCTGCACCCCTCAAGGTGCGCAAAACCACATTCAAGAAGTTTATTAACCGTTCAGGTGTTTCACAGGAGTTTTTGGAATGTTTAAAAAAAAAAAAAAAAAAAAATGAACATTTAACTTTTTTTCGCAAGAAATTTACATCAGATCCAATTTTTTTTTTACTTTCCCAGGGGTAACCAGAGAAATTGGACCCCAAGAGTTGTTGTGCAATTTGTCCTGACTACGCCAATACGCCATAAGTGGGGGGGAAACCACTGTTTGGGCGCATGGCAGAGCTCAGAAGGGAAGGAGCGCCATTTGACTTTTTCCAACGCAAAATTAGCTGATCGAATGCCATGTCGCATTTGACGAGCCCCTGAAACCCCCCACAAGTGACACCCATTTTGGAAACTAGACCCCTCAAGGAATGCATTTAGATGTATTTTGAGTACCTTGAACCCCCAGGTGCTTCAGACGTTTATACCGTTGATTTGTGAAAAATAATAAAATCACAAAATTATTATTTTAACCACAAATTTTGCATTTTCATAAGAGTAACATGAGAAAATGCACCTTACAATTTGTTGTGAAATTTCTCCTGAGTGCTCAGATACCCCATGTGTAGGGATTACTACTTTTGAGGGACAGTACAAAGCTCGGAAGGGAAGAGGCGCCATATTGGAGTTCAGATTTTGCTGGAATGGTGTGAGGGTCCCATGTCACATTGGCAGAGCCCCTGAGTTGCCAGGACAACAGAAATATTCTATATGTGAGCTCATTTTACAAACTACACTCCCATGAATTCATCTAGGGGTGCAGGGATCATATTGACACCACATGGGCCTCACAGAATGTACTATATAATTGTCTAAGGGTCACTTCCGTCTGTCTGTCTTTCTGTCACGGTTATTCATTCGCTGATTGGTCTCGCCAGCTGCCTGTCATGGCTGCCGCGACCAATCAGCGATGGGCACAGTCCGGAAGAAAATGGCCGCTCCTTACTCCCTGCAGTCAGTGCCTGTCGCCCGCATACTCCCCTCCGGTCACCGCTAACACAGGGTTAATGCCGGCGGTAACGGACCGCGTTATGCCACGGGTAACGCACTCCGTTACCGCCGCTATTCACCCTGTGTGTCCCCAACCATTTACTATTGATGCTGCCTACGCGGCATCAATAGTAAAAAAAGTAATGTTAAAAATAATTAAAAAAAAAAAAAAAAAACCTGCTATACTCACCCTCCGTTGTACGCTGAGCCACTTGCGCCTGCCGCCATCTTCCGTTCCCGCCGATGCATTGCGAAATTACCCAGAAGACCTAGCGGTCTCACGAGACCGCCAAGTCATCTGGGTAATTTCGCAATGTATCCTGGGAACGCAAGATGGCGGCAGCGGCGCGCCCATCATCACAGCGCCGTTGGATCCAATGAGGCGGAGAGACAGGACGCTGAGGAGCAGCGACGAGAATGGTGAGCATGTTCAACTACAAGGGGCCCTTGGATCGTTAGGCGAGTATGTTTATTTTTTAACCTGTGACATACGTGACTGGGCAATATACCACGTGGCTGGGTAATATACCACGTGGCTGGGCAATATACCACGTGGCTGGGCAATATACCACGTGGCTGGGCAATATACCACGTGGCTGGGCAATATACCACGTGGCTGGGAAATATACCACGTGGCTGGGCAATATACCACATGGACATGCATATTCTAGAATACCCGATGCGTTAGAATCGGGCCACCATCTAGTATTATATAATAGTTATTAAGGTTGAAGGAAGACTATATGTCCATCTAGTTCAACCCATAGCCTAACCTAACATGCCCTAACATGTTGATCCAGAGGAAGGCAAAAAAAACCCATGTGGCAAAGAGTAAGCTCCACATTGGGGAAAAGCATTAAGCTACTTACTGGTAGCGGCGTTTCTCGGAGGCCCATGACAGCACGACAGAGAGAGAGGGGATCCGCCCATTAGGAACAGGAAACCTACAGATACAAAAGGGCGGTACCTCTCCCTTGTCTCAGTTTGTATTTCAGAGTCTTGAGAGGACTACCGCGGTTAGTGGCACAAAAAATATACACTATATACAAAATTATATACAGATTATATACAGATTCCCAACTATATATTTGGAACTGGTATCATGTGTGAGATATATATATCTATAGGAAGTGCAACCCCCACGTGAATAGGGAGGGAACTAAGGGTGCTGTCATGGGCCTCCGGGAAACGCCGCTACCAGTAAGTAGCTTAATGCTTTACTCGGACTCCCATGACAGCACGACAGAGAGAATTACAGAGATGTAAGGTACCTTAGGGAGGGACTATGGCCTGTAGCACCCTTAACCCGAATGTGAGATCAGAGGAAGCTCCCAAATCCAACCTATAGTGCTTAAAGAAGGTGGACGGGGATGACCATGTGGCCGCCTTACATATCTGGTCGATTGATACTCCAGATTTTTCCGCCCAGGATGTAGACATGGCCCTGGTGGAATGCGCCCTCAGATTCTGCGGAGCTGGACCCCCACCTGCAGTATAAGCCAGAGAGATCGCCTCCCTAATCCACTTTGCTAGTGTGTATTTAGATACCCTGAGTCCTTTTCTAGGATTTTGGAAGGATAAAAATAATGCATCATCTTTCCTCCATGTGTCGGTAACAGAGATGTATTCTAGCAGGCATCTCCTAACGTCTAATGTATGGAGTATCTCTTCCTTAGGGTTAGCAGGATTAGGGAGGAAGGATGGTAAAATTATCTCTTGTGACCTGTGAAACCGTGATGACACTTTAGGCAAATAGGCTGGGTCCGGTCTGAGGATTACTCTGTCTGGTAGAAACTCTGTATAAGGGGATACCCTGGAGAGAGCTTGTATGTCTCCTACTCTACGGGCAGATGTAATAGCTACCAGAAACGCTGTTTTAAGAGAAAGGGCCTTAATTGAAGCTGATCGTAAAGGTTCAAATGGTTCTTTAGTCAGGGCTACCAAGTTGAGATCCCAAGGCATAGACCAGGGATTCAAGCTTCAGGAGGCTAATTTGCATATTCCAGGTGCCTTCTGGGAGAAGCGAAGTCTCCCTAAGCTAGAAGATCGTTGGGTACAGCCGGGACCAGCTGCTTCGAAAGCATCACCAAACCAGGGATTCAAGCTTCAGGAGGCTAATTTGCATATTCCAGGTGCCTTCTGGGAGAAGCGAAGTCTCCCTAAGCTAGAAGATCGTTGGGTACAGCCGGGACCAGCTGCTTCGAAAGCATCACCAAACCAGGGATTCAAGCTTCAGGAGGCTAATTTGCATATTCCAGGTGCCTTCTGGGAGAAGCGAAGTCTCCCTAAGCTAGAAGATCGTTGGGTACAGCCGGGACCAGCTGCTTCGAAAGCATCACCAAACCAGGGATTCAAGCTTCAGGAGGCTAATTTGCATATTCCAGGTGCCTTCTGGGAGAAGCGAAGTCTCCCTAAGCTAGAAGATCGTTGGGTACAGCCGGGACCAGCTGCTTCGAAAGCATCACCAAACCAGGGATTCAAGCTTCAGGAGGCTAATTTGCATATTCCAGGTGCCTTCTGGGAGAAGCGAAGTCTCCCTAAGCTAGAAGATCGTTGGGTACAGCCGGGACCAGCTGCTTCGAAAGCATCACCAAACCAGGGATTCAAGCTTCAGGAGGCTAATTTGCATATTCCAGGTGCCTTCTGGGAGAAGCGAAGTCTCCCTAAGCTAGAAGATCGTTGGGTACAGCCGGGACCAGCTGCTTCGAAAGCATCACCAAACCAGGGATTCAAGCTTCAGGAGGCTAATTTGCATATTCCAGGTGCCTTCTGGGAGAAGCGAAGTCTCCCTAAGCTAGAAGATCGTTGGGTACAGCCGGGACCAGCTGCTTCGAAAGCATCACCAAACCAGGGATTCAAGCTTCAGGAGGCTAATTTGCATATTCCAGGTGCCTTCTGGGAGAAGCGAAGTCTCCCTAAGCTAGAAGATCGTTGGGTACAGCCGGGACCAGCTGCTTCGAAAGCATCACCAAACCAGGGATTCAAGCTTCAGGAGGCTAATTTGCATATTCCAGGTGCCTTCTGGGAGAAGCGAAGTCTCCCTAAGCTAGAAGATCGTTGGGTACAGCCGGGACCAGCTGCTTCGAAAGCATCACCAAACCAGGGATTCAAGCTTCAGGAGGCTAATTTGCATATTCCAGGTGCCTTCTGGGAGAAGCGAAGTCTCCCTAAGCTAGAAGATCGTTGGGTACAGCCGGGACCAGCTGCTTCGAAAGCATCACCAAACCAGGGATTCAAGCTTCAGGAGGCTAATTTGCATATTCCAGGTGCCTTCTGGGAGAAGCGAAGTCTCCCTAAGCTAGAAGATCGTTGGGTACAGCCGGGACCAGCTGCTTCGAAAGCATCACCAAACCAGGGATTCAAGCTTCAGGAGGCTAATTTGCATATTCCAGGTGCCTTCTGGGAGAAGCGAAGTCTCCCTAAGCTAGAAGATCGTTGGGTACAGCCGGGACCAGCTGCTTCGAAAGCATCACCAAACCAGGGATTCAAGCTTCAGGAGGCTAATTTGCATATTCCAGGTGCCTTCTGGGAGAAGCGAAGTCTCCCTAAGCTAGAAGATCGTTGGGTACAGCCGGGACCAGCTGCTTCGAAAGCATCACCAAACCAGGGATTCAAGCTTCAGGAGGCTAATTTGCATATTCCAGGTGCCTTCTGGGAGAAGCGAAGTCTCCCTAAGCTAGAAGATCGTTGGGTACAGCCGGGACCAGCTGCTTCGAAAGCATCACCAAACCAGGGATTCAAGCTTCAGGAGGCTAATTTGCATATTCCAGGTGCCTTCTGGGAGAAGCGAAGTCTCCCTAAGCTAGAAGATCGTTGGGTACAGCCGGGACCAGCTGCTTCGAAAGCATCACCAAACCAGGGATTCAAGCTTCAGGAGGCTAATTTGCATATTCCAGGTGCCTTCTGGGAGAAGCGAAGTCTCCCTAAGCTAGAAGATCGTTGGGTACAGCCGGGACCAGCTGCTTCGAAAGCATCACCAAACCAGGGATTCAAGCTTCAGGAGGCTAATTTGCATATTCCAGGTGCCTTCTGGGAGAAGCGAAGTCTCCCTAAGCTAGAAGATCGTTGGGTACAGCCGGGACCAGCTGCTTCGAAAGCATCACCAAACCAGGGATTCAAGCTTCAGGAGGCTAATTTGCATATTCCAGGTGCCTTCTGGGAGAAGCGAAGTCTCCCTAAGCTAGAAGATCGTTGGGTACAGCCGGGACCAGCTGCTTCGAAAGCATCACCAAACCAGGGATTCAAGCTTCAGGAGGCTAATTTGCATATTCCAGGTGCCTTCTGGGAGAAGCGAAGTCTTTCTAAGCTAGAAGATCGTTGGGTACAGCCGGGACCAGCTGCTTCGAAAGCATCACCAAACCAGGGATTCAAGCTTCAGGAGGCTAATTTGCATATTCCAGGTGCCTTCTGGGAGAAGCGAAGTCTCCCTAAGCTAGAAGATCGTTGGGTACAGCCGGGACCAGCTGCTTCGAAAGCATCACCAAACCAGGGATTCAAGCTTCAGGAGGCTAATTTGCATATTCCAGGTGCCTTCTGGGAGAAGCGAAGTCTCCCTAAGCTAGAAGATCGTTGGGTACAGCCGGGACCAGCTGCTTCGAAAGCATCACCAAACCAGGGATTCAAGCTTCAGGAGGCTAATTTGCATATTCCAGGTGCCTTCTGGGAGAAGCGAAGTCTCCCTAAGCTAGAAGATCGTTGGGTACAGCCGGGACCAGCTGCTTCGAAAGCATCACCAAACCAGGGATTCAAGCTTCAGGAGGCTAATTTGCATATTCCAGGTGCCTTCTGGGAGAAGCGAAGTCTCCCTAAGCTAGAAGATCGTTGGGTACAGCCGGGACCAGCTGCTTCGAAAGCATCACCAAACCAGGGATTCAAGCTTCAGGAGGCTAATTTGCATATTCCAGGTGCCTTCTGGGAGAAGCGAAGTCTCCCTAAGCTAGAAGATCGTTGGGTACAGCCGGGACCAGCTGCTTCGAAAGCATCACCAAACCAGGGATTCAAGCTTCAGGAGGCTAATTTGCATATTCCAGGTGCCTTCTGGGAGAAGCGAAGTCTCCCTAAGCTAGAAGATCGTTGGGTACAGCCGGGACCAGCTGCTTCGAAAGCATCACCAAACCAGGGATTCAAGCTTCAGGAGGCTAATTTGCATATTCCAGGTGCCTTCTGGGAGAAGCGAAGTCTCCCTAAGCTAGAAGATCGTTGGGTACAGCCGGGACCAGCTGCTTCGAAAGCATCACCAAACCAGGGATTCAAGCTTCAGGAGGCTAATTTGCATATTCCAGGTGCCTTCTGGGAGAAGCGAAGTCTCCCTAAGCTAGAAGATCGTTGGGTACAGCCGGGACCAGCTGCTTCGAAAGCATCACCAAACCAGGGATTCAAGCTTCAGGAGGCTAATTTGCATATTCCAGGTGCCTTCTGGGAGAAGCGAAGTCTCCCTAAGCTAGAAGATCGTTGGGTACAGCCGGGACCAGCTGCTTCGAAAGCATCACCAAACCAGGGATTCAAGCTTCAGGAGGCTAATTTGCATATTCCAGGTGCCTTCTGGGAGAAGCGAAGTCTCCCTAAGCTAGAAGATCGTTGGGTACAGCCGGGACCAGCTGCTTCGAAAGCATCACCAAACCAGGGATTCAAGCTTCAGGAGGCTAATTTGCATATTCCAGGTGCCTTCTGGGAGAAGCGAAGTCTCCCTAAGCTAGAAGATCGTTGGGTACAGCCGGGACCAGCTGCTTCGAAAGCATCACCAAACCAGGGATTCAAGCTTCAGGAGGCTAATTTGCATATTCCAGGTGCCTTCTGGGAGAAGCGAAGTCTCCCTAAGCTAGAAGATCGTTGGGTACAGCCGGGACCAGCTGCTTCGAAAGCATCACCAAACCAGGGATTCAAGCTTCAGGAGGCTAATTTGCATATTCCAGGTGCCTTCTGGGAGAAGCGAAGTCTCCCTAAGCTAGAAGATCGTTGGGTACAGCCGGGACCAGCTGCTTCGAAAGCATCACCAAACCGCGCGCCGTACGGCGCGCGAATTTTTGCCTGTAGGACATTATTGCAAGAGAGCTTGGCTGAGTAGATTACACAAGAAGGAAAACACACAGCAAGTCAGCAGGATCTAGGAGCAACATGGAGTACTGTGTCCAGTTTTGGGCACCGGTGCTCAGGAAGGATATAATGGAACTAGAGAGAGTACAAAGGAGGGCAACAAAATTAATAAAGGGGATGGGAGAACTACAATACCCAGATAGATTAGCGAAATTAGGATTATTTAGTCTAGAAAAAAGACGACTGAGGGGCGATCTAATAACCATGTATAAGTATATAAGGGGACAATACAAATATCTCGCTGAGGATCTGTTTATACCAAGGAAGGTGACGGGCACAAAGGGGGCATTCTTTGCGTCTGGAGGAGAGAAGGTTTTTCCACCAACATAGAAGAGGATTCTTTACTGTTAGGGCAGTGAGAATCTGGAATTGCTTGCCTGAGGAGGTGGTGATGGCGAACTCAGTTGAGGGGTTCAAGAGAGGCCTGGATGTCTTCCTGGAGCAGAACAATATTGTATCATACAATTATTAGGTTCTGTAGAAGGACGTAGATCTGGGTATTTATTATGATGGAATATAGGCTGAACTGGATGGACAAATGTCTTTTTTCGGCCTTACTAACTATGTTACTATGTTAAGACGACCCAGGAAAACATACTCTGAAGGGAGGTAAGAACATTTCTAAAACAATCCACAGTGAGGAGATTGGAACAAAACAAAATCCTCTAAACTGCATGCTCGCAAACGCCAGAAGCCTGACAAACAAGATGGAAGAACTAGAAGCAGAAATATCTACAGGTAACTTTGACATAGTGGGAATAACCGAGACATGGTTAGATGAAAGCTATGACTGGGCAGTTAACTTACAGGGTTACAGTCTGTTTAGAAAGGATCGTAAAAATCGGAGAGGAGGAGGGGTTTGTCTCTATGTAAAGTCTTGTCTAAAATCCACTTTAAGGGAGGATATTAGCGAAGGGAATGAGGATGTCGAGTCCATATGGGTTGAAATTCATGGAGGGAAAAATGGTAACAAAATTCTCATTGGGGTCTGTTACAAACCCCCAAATATAACAGAAAGCATGGAAAGTCTACTTCTAAAGCAGATAGATGAAGCTGCAACCCATAATGAGGTCCTGGTTATGGGGGACTTTAACTACCCGGATATTAACTGGGAAACAGAAACCTGTGAAACCCATAAAGGCAACAGGTTTCTGCTCATAACCAAGAAAAATTATCTTTCACAATTGGTGCAGAATCCAACCAGAGGAGCAGCACTTTTAGACCTAATACTATCTAATAGATCTGACAGAATAACAAATCTGCAGGTGGTCGGGCATTTAGGAAATAGCGACCACAATATTGTGCAGTTTCACCTGTCTTTCACTAGGGGGACTTGTCAGGGAGTCACAAAAACATTGAACTTTAGGAAGGCAAAGTTTGAACAGCTTAGAGATGCCCTTAATCTGGTAGACTGGGACAATATCCTCAGAAATAAGAATACAGATAATAAATGGGAAATGTTTAAGAACATCCTAAATAGGCAGTGTAAGCGGTTTATACCTTGTGGGAAATAAAAGGACTAGAAATAGGAAAAACCCAATGTGGCTAAACAAAGAAGTAAGACAGGCAATTAACAGTAAAAAGAAAGCATTTGCACTACTAAAGCAGGATGGCACCATTGAAGCTCTAAAAAACTATAGGGAGAAAAATACTTTATCTAAAAAACTAATTAAAGCTGCCAAAAAGGAAACAGAGAAGCACATTGCTAAGGAGAGTAAAACTAATCCCAAACTGTTCTTCAACTATATCAATAGTAAAAGAATAAAAACTGAAAATGTAGGCCCCTTAAAAAATAGTGAGGAAAGAATGGTTGTAGATGACGAGGAAAAAGCTAACATATTAAACACCTTCTTCTCCACGGTATTCACGGTGGAAAATGAAATGCTAGGTGAAATCCCAAGAAACAATGAAAACCCTATATTAAGGGTCACCAATCTAACCCAAGAAGAGGTGCGAAACCGGCTAAATAAGATTAAAATAGATAAATCTCCGGGTCCGGATGGCATACACCCACGAGTACTAAGAGAACTAAGTAATGTAATAGATAAACCATTATTTCTTATTTTTAGTGACTCTATAGCGACAGGGTCTGTTCCGCAGGACTGGCGCATAGCAAATGTGGTGCCAATATTCAAAAAGGGCTCTAAAAGTGAACCTGGAAATTATAGGCCAGTAAGTCTAACCTCTATTGTTGGTAAAATATTTGAAGGGTTTCTGAGGGATGTTATTCTGGATTATCTCAATGAGAATAACTGTTTAACTCCATATCAGCATGGGTTTATGAGAAATCGCTTCTGTCAAACCAATCTAATCAGTTTTTATGAAGAGGTAAGCTATAGGCTGGACCACGGTGAGTCATTGGACGTGGTATATCTCGATTTTTCCAAAGCGTTTGATACCGTGCCGCACAAGAGGTTGGTACACAAAATGAGAATGCTTGGTCTGGGGGAACATGTGTGTAAATGGGTTAGTAACTGGCTTAGTGATAGAAAGCAGAGGGTGGTTATAAATGGTATAGTCTCTAACTGGGTCGCTGTGACCAGTGGGGTACCGCAGGGGTCGGTATTGGGACCTGTTCTCTTCAACATATTCATTAATGATCTGGTAGAAGGTTTACACAGTAAAATATCGATATTTGCAGATGATACAAAACTATGTAAAGCAGTTAATAGAAGAGAAGATAGTATTCTGCTACAGGTGGATCTGGATAAGTTGGAAAGGTGGCAGATGAGGTTTAACAATGATAAATGTAAGGTTATACACATGGGAAGAGGGAATCAATATCACCATTACACACTGAACGGGAAACCACTGGGTAAATCTGACAGGGAGAAGGACTTGGGGATCCTAGTTAATGATAAACTTACCTGGAGCAGCCAGTGCCAGGCAGCAGCTGCAAAGGCAAACAGGATCATGGGGTGCATTAAAAGAGGTCTGGATACACATGATGAGAGCATTATACTGCCTCTGTACAAATCCCTAGTTAGACCGCACATGGAGTACTGTGTCCAGTTTTGGGCACCGGTGCTCAGGAAGGATATAATGGAACTAGAGAGAGTACAAAGGAGGGCAACAAAATTAATAAAGGGGATGGGAGAACTACAATACCCAGATAGATTAGCGAAATTAGGATTATTTAGTCTAGAAAAAAGACGACTGAGGGGCGATCTAATAACCATGTATAAGTATATAAGGGGACAATACAAATATCTCGCTGAGGATCTGTTTATACCAAGGAAGGTGACGGGCACAAGGGGGCATTCTTTGCGTCTGGAGGAGAGAAGGTTTTTCCACCAACATAGAAGAGGATTCTTTACTGTTAGGGCAGTGAGAATCTGGAATTGCTTGCCTGAGGAGGTGGTGATGGCGAACTCAGTCGAGGGGTTCAAGAGAGGCCTGGATGTCTTCCTGGAGCAGAACAATATTGTATCATACAATTATTAGGTTCTGTAGAAGGACGTAGATCTGGGGATTTATTATGATGGAATATAGGCTGAACTGGATGGACAAATGTCTTTTTTCGGCCTTACTAACTATGTTATGTTACCTATCTTTCTGAATGGGTCTAGATCTACTGGATGCCTTAATGAACCTTGAAATCCAATAATTATTGGCGATGTTACAGGAGAATAGAGCCCCTATGGCTGAGACCTGTACGTTTAAAGTACTAGTAGATAGACCTAGTTCTAAGCCTTTTTGCAGGAATTCTAATATCTGATTTACAGAAATTCCTTCTTCTAAATTGAACTCAGAAGAGGCCAGAAACTTTCGCCAGGTCCTAGCGTAGATCGTTGTAGTTATTTGTTTCCTACTTTTCATAAGGGTTTCAATCAAACTCGGGGAGAACCCTTTGTCTTTCAGTAACGCCCTTTCAAACTCCATGCCGTTAAATGCAGGTTCTTTATCTGCGGATGACTGATCGGCCCCTGGTAGAGTAAATCCGGAATCTCCGGAAGCACCCAGGGATCCTCCACTGACATGATCCTGAGCCAAGTGAACCAGGCCCTTCTGGGCCAGAATGGGGCGATCAATATAATCCTGGCTCGATCTTCTCTTATTTTCCTGACTACTAAGGGTAATAGGCCTAGTGGAGGGAATGCGTAAGCCAGCTGAAAATCCCATCTGATCAGAAGGGCGCCTACTGCCAGAGGATTCTCCCTGGGATTTAGGGAACAGAATTTTGTTGTCTTCCGGTTGTCCCTGGTAGCAAATAGATCTACCTCTGGATGTCCCCATTTGCGGACAATCTGATCGAATACGCCATTGTTTAGGGACCATTCCCCTTGCCTCAAGGTGTTGCGGCTTAGAAAGTCCGCCTTGGCGTTTTCCTTCCCTCTTATGTGCAGAGCAGATAGGGATAAAAAGTGACCCTCTGCTGTCTGGAACAGACGATCTGCCACTCTCATCAGTGACTCGGAATGAGTTCCACCCTGATGATTTATGTATGCGACCGCCACCTGGTTGTCCGATAGGATCTTGACATGATGACCCTGCAGATATGAGAGGAATTTATTTACTGAAAGCTCTACTGCCATTAACTCTTTCTGGTTGGAGGAGGTTGATGTTAGGGAAGGGGGCCACAGCCCCTGAACCGTCATGTCATCTATGTGTGCTCCCCACCCTGCTGGGCTAGCATCAGTTGTTACCACACGTGTTACGTGAGACACCCAGGAAACCCCTGCTGATAAATTCTCACTGTCCAGCCACCACCTAAGGGAAGTGAGCGCTTTTGGACCTAAAGTAACCTGACTCTGCAGGGACCCCTGTAACCTCTTATCATTAACCAGGACCTCGGATTGTAATGGTCTGGTGTGAAATTGGGCCCAACGGACAGCGGGAATGCAAGAAGTTAAGGAACCCAATAGAGACATAGCCCGTCTAAGGGTCATGGATGGTTTGTCAATTGCCTTAGATACTTGTTGCTGGATGTGCACTGTTTTGTCGGGTGGCAGACAACACTGTTGTAACTCTGAGTTTAATGACAAACCTAAGAATCTCTGTATCTTTTGAGGCTGTAAGCGAGATTTCTCATAATTTATGATCCACCCCAGACGCTCCAGTCTGGATGTGGCCGACTCTAGCTGGGACAAGCAATGATCTGCTGAGCTCCCTACTATAAGGAAGTCATCCAAGTAAGGAATGATCAGGATGTCGGACTCTCGCAAGTGTGCCATGACCTCAGCCACTAGTTTCGTGAATACCCTAGGAGCCGCTGATAAGCCAAAGGGAAGAGCCCTAAACTGGAAATGGCGAATGTTACCCTCCATTAACACTGCTACTCTCAAGAATTTCTGGAAATCCTCATGTATTGGAACATGATAGTATGCATCTTTAAGATCTACGACTACCATAAAGCAGTGATCAAACAAAATCTTTATTGCGGAATTAATTGTTTCCATTTTGAAGGACTCATTAACCAGGAATTTATTAAGACACTTTAGATTAATGATCGTTCTAAACGATCCATCTTGTTTTTTGATCAGAAAAAGAGGAGAATAAAATCCCCTTCCTTTTTCTGAAACTGGAACCTCCCTCCACCAATACATTCTTGGTGCATAAGTTTATGACTTCAGCCTCTAGGGCTGCTTGCTCCAGGGGGGAGGAACGATAAGGGGTTAATTTGAATTTATCCCGAGGCCAATGATTAAAGTCCAACTTTAGACCTTTAGTAACAATGTCAATGACCCATCTACTGTTTGAAATGTCAAGCCATGCTGCGGAGAATGCTGACAGTCTGCCCCCCACAGGGACTGCTAGTCATTGATCTGGTTTTTTCTGATCCTTTGAGGAACGACGAAACATATATCCCGTACCTCTACCGCGTCTATCTTCCCATCTGAAACTCTCTCTAGTGGGAGAGGACCCTCTTTTCTTTCCACGACCAAATCTTCTTCAACTGAAAGGTCTGCGGTAGGATGCTGAATACAGGCTGGGAAATTTCTTTTTATCATCGCCTGCCTTTTCCAGCAACTCGTCCAGTGTTGGACCAAAGAGATACTGTCCTTCACATGGAATGGTGCAGAGCTTAGTTCTGGACTGGATGTCACCTGACCAGCATTTTAACCATAAGGCCCTGCGAGCTGCGTTAGACAGACCTGCCGCTCTGGCCGCCATCCTGACAGAGTCCACAGAAGCATCCGATAGGAAGGCTGCAGCGTTCTGAATTGTCGGAAGCGCTTTGAGAATAGAATCTCTGGATGCCCCATCCTTCAGCTGAGACTCTAACTGGTCTAGCCAGACCATTAATGACCTGGCTGTGCATGTCGTGGCCACTGCTGGTCTGAGGGATCCAGCCGCCATCTCCCAGGTACTTTTTAGAAAGATATCTGCTTTTCTGTCTAGGGGATCTTTGAGGGTCCCCATATCCTCAAAGGGTAATGAGGCTTTCTTTGACGCCTTTGCTACAGCCGCGTCCAACCTTGGAGCTTTATCCCATGTCTCCACCACTGGATCATCAAAGGGATATCTGCGCTTTAAAGCTGGCGGTAAGGCCCCCTTTTTTTCAGGCTTTTTCCATTCTCGGAGTATCAACTCTTTGATCTTCTCATTTACTGGGAAAGATCTATGTTTCTTACGATCTAACCCACTAAACATTAACTCCTGTTTAGAAGGCTGTGATTTGGGTTCCTCTATACCCATCGTGCCTCTAACTGACTTGACCACCTTATCAACCTTATCTAGGGGTAGACAAAATCGTCCAGATTCCTCGTCTGATGAAGAGGAGAAAGGACTAGAGAGATAAGTATCTTCTTCTCTTTCCTCTTCTGACGAATTAGCGTCCAGAGGGTTCCCATGTTTCGGGCCTTCCGCTTGGGATAGGGATCGTAACGACTCCCTTACTTCCAGCCGTATCATTTCTTTTAAATTTGCCGTACTCACGGACTCTTCTGCTACCTGGGGGAGGACAATATAGGTGATAACCACTATCTGACCTAAGGTCACTTCCACCCAACCACTCCTGTAGACCTCACCGTCTGTTGTATACAGGGGGCACATAACTTTTTAGTACAGGAGTTGGGTAAGGGGACTCCACAGAGGGCACACTCCTTATGTTTGGATTTCTCCGTACTTTTCTTCCCCTAGAAAGATAAAGTATAAGGGCCCCGCGTCACAGAGTGAACTTTCACGTAGATCACTTACCCGTGCGCCCAATCAAGTACCGAAATCCGAGGGGGTTCTTTTCTAGTCGAAGCTCTGGATCCTTGTTCGGATGAGCTCTTTCGACTGGGTTGGTCACCTCTATCCTTCTTGGGCTTCTGACGCATCTCGTCTGACAGCTGCTGCTGCTCACCACCACTCTCCATGACGGAATACAACCAAAAGCAAGGTACTGACCATGTGACCTGCTTATATCCCCCTTGGATCCGGTCAGCAGATAGGTCAGCGCTAACCCTATTGGCCCTGGACACCGCAAGGAGGGCAGAGGGCTATCTGGGTGAACTGGCATTCAGATGCAATGGGCGCCGCCATCTTGGAACGCCCGCGCATGCGCAGACGCCCGGCGACCCGGAAGCGACAACCAAACTCCGCCCCCAGACGTCACCGCACCCGGAAACGCTCCAGCACACGCTGAGAGCGGTGCAGGACACTGGGGACGGACCGGCAGCGCTCCGGAGCTCGACCACGCATCCGAGCCCGGTACCCGCAGCCATGCCGCACCGCTGCGCCACCAATGGGAATACTTACCTGCGCTGACTCTCCTGGATGCAGGAAATCCTCCGGACTCCGCTCCCTGCTGCGAACGCCACCGCGTGAAATCCATCCACGACCACCGTGGCGTCTCCAGGGATCTCCGCACCGGCCGAGGTAGGAGACCCCCCCGCTACCGTAATCGGCCGGCCGGCCTGGGCTTCCATTCTCTGTAGGAACCCGTCCCCTCAGGAACAGGAAACCAAACTGAGACAAGGGAGAGGTACCGCCCTTTTGTATCTGTAGGTTTCCTGTTCCTAATGGGCGGATCCCCTCTCTCTCTGTCGTGCTGTCATGGGAGTCCGAGTAAAAAATTCCTTCCCGACTCCACATACGGCAATCAGACTAGTTCCCTGGATCAACGCCCTATCAAGGAATCTAGTGTATATACCCTGTAACATTATACTTTTCCAGAAATGTATCCAGTCCCCTCTTAAATTTAAGTAATGAATCACTCATTACAACATCATACGGCAGAGAGTTCCATAGTCTCACTGCTCTTACAGTAAAGAATCCGCGTCTGTTATTATGCTTAAACCTTTTTTCCTCCAGACGCAGAGGATGCCCCCTTGTCCCTGTTTCAGGTCTATGATTAAAAAGATCATCAGAAAGGTCTTTGTACTGTCCCCTCATATATTTATACATTAAAATAAGATCATCCCTTAGTCTTCGTTTTTCCAAACTAAATAGCCCCAAGTGTAATAACCTATCTTGGTATTGCAGACCCCCCAGTCTTCTAATAACCTTGGTCGCTCTTCTCTGCACCCGCTCCAGTTCAGCTATGTCTTTCTTATACACCGGAGACCAGAACTGTGCACAGTATTCTAAGTGTGGTCGAACTAGTGACTTGTATAGAGGTAAAATTATGTTCTCCTCATGAGCATCTATGCCTCTTCTAATGCATCCCATTATTTTATTTGCCTTTGTAGCAGCTGCCTGACACTGGCCACTGAACATGAGTTTGTCATCCACCAATACACCCAGGTCTTTTTCATTGACGGTTTTGCCCAGAGTTTTAGAATTAAGCACATAATTATACATCTTATTACTTCTACCCAAGTGCATGACCTTACATTTATCCCCATTAAAGCTCATTTGCCATTTATCAGCCCAAGCTTCTAGTTTACATAAATCATCCTGTAATATAAAATTGTCCTCCTCTGTATTGATTACCCTGCAGAGTTTAGTGTCATCTGCAAATATTGAAATTCTACTCTGAATGCCCCCTACAAGGTCATTAATAAATATGTTAAAAAGAAGAGGGCCCAATACTGACCCCTGTGGTACCCCACTGCTAACCGCTACCCAGTCCGAGTGTGCTCCATTAATAACCACCCTTTGTTTCCTATCCCTGAGCCAGCTCTTAACCCACTTGCACATATTTTCCCCTATCCCCATTATTCTCATTTTAAGTATCAATCTTTTGTGTGGCACCGTATCAAAAGCTTTTGAAAAGTCCATATACACTACATCCACTGGGTTCCCTTGGTCCAATCTGGAACTTACCTCTTCATAGAAACTGATCAAATTAGTCTGACATGAACGGTCCCTAGTAAACCCGTGCTGATACTGGGTCATGAGGTTATTCCTCTTCAGATACTCCAGTATAGCATCCCTTAGAATGCCCTCCAGGATTTTACCCACAGTAGAGGTTAAGCTTACTGGCCGATAATTTCCGAGTTCAGTTTTGGTCCCCTTTTTGAATATTGGCACCACATTTGCTATACGCCAGTCCTGTGGCACAGACCCTGTTATTATGGAGTCTGTAAAGATTAAAAATAATGGTCTATCAATGACTGTACTTAATTCCTGCAGTACTCGAGGGTGTATCCCATCCGGGCCCGGAGATTTGTCAATTTTAGTGATTTTTAGACGCCGCCGCACTTCCTGCTGGGTTAAGCAGGTGACATTTAATTGGGAATTTTTATCACTAGACATTTTGTCTGCCATGGGATTTTCTTGTGTAAATACTGATGAAAAAAAGTTATTTAGCATATTGGCTTTTTCCTCATCCACCATTTCACGCAGACTATTTTTAAGGGGGCCAACACTATCATTTTTTAGTTTCTTACTATTTATGTAGTTAAAGAATATTTTAGGATTATTTTTACTCTCTCTGGCAATGAGTCTCTCTGTCTCAATCTTTGCTGCCTTGATTTGCTTTTTATAGAATTTATTTAATTTTCTGTATTTATTTAATGCCTCCTCACTACCTACTTCCTTTAATTCTCTAAATGCTTTCTTTTTGTCACTTATTGCGCCCCTTACAGCTCTATTTAGCCATATTGGTTTCCTCCTATTTCTAGTATGTTTATTCCCATACGGTATATACTGTGCACAGGTCCTATCCAGGATGCTAATAAATGTTTCCCATTTTCTTTGTGTATTTTTATGTCTCAGGATATCGTCCCAGTTAATTGCACCAAGATCCTCTCTCATCCGTTGGAAATTTGCCCTCCTGAAGTTTAGTGTCCATGTAACCCCTCTATTACACATCTTTTTAAAGGATACATGAAAACTTATTATTTTGTGATCGCTATTACCCAAGTGACCCCCAACCCTTATATTTGATATGCGGTCTGGCCTGTTGGTTAATATTAGGTCTAGCAGTGACCCCCTTCTTGTTGGGTCCTGAACCAGTTGTGAAAGGTAATTGTCTCTGATAGTTGTCAAAAACCGATTACCTTTGCTGGAACTGCAGGTTTCTGTTCCCCAATCTATTTCAGGGTAGTTGAAGTCCCCCATAATAATGACTTCTCCTTAAGTCGCAGCTTCATCTATTTGCTTTACGAGGATATTCTCCATTGCTTCCATTATTTTTGGAGATTTATAACAAACCCCTATCAGTAATTTATTATTTTTCCCCCTCCCCTTATCTCCACCCACAGGGATTCTACATTTTCATTAAATTCACCTATATTATCGCGCAGGATGGGTTTTAAGGACGATTTTACATATAGACACACCCCTCCCCCTCGCTTATCTGTACGGTCATTTCTGAACAGGCTATAGCCCTGCAAGTTAACAGCCCAGTCATGGCTCTCATCCAGCCATGTCTCAGATATCCCCACCATGTCATAATTATGCTCCAACAACATTAGTTCTAATTCGTCCATTTTGTTGGCGAGGCTTCTGGCATTAGTATACATGCACTTTATGTTCCTCTCTGTACTTCTATTTCTTAAATTATTAACTGTTCTAACCCCACCCCCCATGCCACCGCCACCCCCAACTTCCTTATTTGTGCCCAGGTCTCTGTCTGCACTATCTTCCCCTCCTATAAAATGAATACCCTCCTCCCCAATTCCTAGTTTAAACACTCCTCCAACCTTCTAGCCATTTTCTCCCCCAGCACAGCTGCACCTTCCCCATTGAGGTGCAGCCCATCCCTAGCGTAGAGCCTGTAGCCAACTGAGAAGTCGGCCCAGTTCTGCAGGAACCCAAACCCCTCCTTCCTACACCAATTCTTGAGCCACTTATTAACCTCCCTAATCTCCCGTTGCCTCTCTGGCGTGGCACGTGGTACAGGCAGTATTTCGGAAAATACCACGTTGGAGGTCCTTGCTTTCAGCTTGCAGCCTAATTCCCTGAAATCATCTTTAAGGACATTCCACCTACCTCTAACTTTGTCATTAGTGCCAATGTGCACCATGACCGCTGGGTCCTCACCAGCCCCTCCCAGTAATCTGTCCACCCGATCAGCGATGTGTCAGACTCGAGCGCCAGGTAGGCAGCACACCGTTCGACGATCCCTGTCTTTGTGACAGATTGCCCTATCTGTTCCCCTAATAATTGAGTCCCCCACTACCAGCACCTGTCTGGCCTGCCCTGCTCTCCTATTTCCCTCCTTACTGGAGCAGTCACTCCCCCGGCTTTCAGAGGACATGCCTGGCTGCAGCAGTGCTACCCCTGTACTGGCACCCCCCTCATCTGCCAACTTAGCAAACTTATTGTGGTGTTCCAGATCAGGACTAGCCTCCCTGGCACTCTTCCCTCTACCCCGCTTCTTAACTGTCACCCAGCTTGCTACTTCATTGTCCTGCAGCTCCATCCTACCATCCCCCCCCTCATCTGTCCCATTGAGCGTCTGCTCCGTGAGCAGAAGACTCCTCTCCATATTGTCTATGGATCTCAGTGTTGCCAGCTGCACATTTAGAGTCAGAATCTGGGTTTCCAAATGCACAACGTGCTCACATCTCGCACAGCAGTATGCACCCTCGACCGGCTGCTCAAGGACTGCATACATGTGGCAAGATGTGCACTGGATGGCATTAACAATCGTGGAGCACATTTCCTAATGGGGATTGCACCAGACAGAAAAGTTAAATAACAAAAAAATAAATAAATACAAAGTATTAATACAAAACAGAAAGCAATTCAGTAATTCCTCCCCTGGAAACTCCCTGACTCCAAAGTCACTGAATCACAAGTCACACTTACCGCCGTCCACACTTACGCTCTGATCACACTCGCTATGCTGAAGATTTAAAGATTTTTTTTTTCCCTCTCTCCCTTAACAGCAATCCACCTTGCTGTCCAAATGCACTTCCAAAAAAAAAAATTAATAATTACGCAGAAAATAAAAAATAACTACATTTTTACCACCAAAATGTTGTTTGAGCCCCGGATTTTACATTTTCACACAAAAAGTGGGTAAAAAAATGGCACCAAAACTTGGTCCACAATTTCTCCAGAGCGTAGCAATACCCCATATGTGGCTGTACAGTGCCACTTAGCCAAAAGAGAGACTCGGGAGGGACGCAGCGCCATTTGCCTCCTGGAGGGCAGATTTTCCTGGAACAGTTTGCGGACTCCATATACAGAACCCTTAATTGCTAAGAAGAGCAGAATCCCCCTCAAGTGACCCCATTTGGGAAATTATACCCCTTTGGGAATTAATTTACAGTTGTGAGGATTTTGACTAGATGGGTGTTTTCCAGAAACAAGGAGCAGTGGATGTTGGCGAGAGAAAGTTGCAAACTGCCGCTGTAGTGCCCAGTACTGTAGTGCAGCGGTGTCCATACTGTGCAGTGACCCAGCAAACTTCAAAGCAAAACGGGTTTTAACGTTCAACTCACAGAAAATACACAGCACACAATATCCTCCGGAGCGCAGCCGGGAATCAAGACAGTCCACATCAGAGACCTTCCTATCTCAGTCCTATCTACCTCCAGCGTGGACACTAATCCATAGTGGATCCCAGAATAATAGAGAGGGGATTTTTTATTTAGAGTAGATAAATATAATTTTATTAAATATAATCAATACAAAAATAGGACAAAAACATAAACAGAACAACAGATATTCAATGAAAAACAGCTAAAATGTTGTCGGGACCAGCAGAAAAACTGCATAAGTGATAGCGATAAGAGAAAAAAGAAAAGAAAAAACGTGTCAGCCATTCACTGGGTAAAAGAAGTTTGAATATAAGTATTGTTTACAAATGACCGGCATATTTCACTTTGCACAGTAACCCGGTGTGGCCCAGCAGTGGCCGCTATCTTATGCTGGTAGTTTATTTAAGCCCAGAGTCTGACACTATAGGTAATAAGATGTATTGTTTTTACCTTGGGACATGGTAATCCTGGTATGACGCTGAGTCCGTCGGACACGTGCTGCCTCGACGCGCGTTTCGCCGCCCACGGCTTCGTCAGGAGGATGGCCGAGTACGCTACATTTAGCCCAGGCTGTCAGACCTAGAATTCTACCTATTGCCAGTGTTATGCTGCTACCACTGTTGGGCTTTGCTGGATGATCGTTTGTAATTGTGAACACTAGTGACTGATCATCACAGCAATATATAGCCCCTTGTATATCACTGATAGCCAGGACTTGGATACCTATCCCCAGCATTTGTGACTAGCCTACTATCGTATTTCCTGGCTGTTTATCTTATAGTATGCTTGCCGCTGCGTCCGCTGGGACACGTTTTTTTCTTTTCTTTTTTTCTCTTATCGCTATCACTTATGCAGTTTTTCTGCTGGTACCGACAACATTTTAGCTGTTTTTCATTGAATATCTGTTGTTCTGGTTTTTGTCCTATTTTTGTATTGATTATATTTAATAAAATTATATTTATCTACTCTAAAAAAATCCCCTCTCTATTATTCTGGGATCCACTATAGAATTATATTACAGGACAGAGTTACTTACCCTACTGTCTGACTTCACTAGCATTAGGATCCAATTGGTTGCATTGTATAGCACCTGTCGGTAAAAATTATAGGCCTAAGGGGTTAATTTCCGTCTTGGCCACGGAAAATCTTTTTAGGTTATGTGACACTAATCCATGCAGGTACAGTCCTATCTCTGCCCCCAGCGTGACACTAATCCATGCAGGTACAGTCCTATCTCTGCCCCCAGCGTGACCCTAATCCATGCAGGTACAGTCCTATCTCTGCCTCCAGTGTGACCCTAATCCATGCAGGTACAGTCCTATCTCTGCCCCCAGCGTGACACTAATCCATGCAGGTACAGTCCTATCTCTGCCCCCAGCGTGACCCTAATCCATGCAGGTACAGTCCTATCTCTGCCTCCAGTGTGACCCTAATCCATGCAGGTACAGTCCTATCTCTGCCCCCAGTGTGACCCTAATCCATGCAGGTACAGTCCTATCCCTGCCCCCAGTGTGACCCTAATCCATGCAGGTACAGTCCTATCCCTGCCCCCAGTGTGACCCTAATCCATGCAGGTACAGTCCCATCTCTGCCCCCAGCGTGACACTAATCCATGCAGGTACAGTCCTATCTCTGCCCCCAGTGTGACACTAATCCATGCAGGTACAGTCCTATCCCTGCCCCCAGCGTGACACTAATCCATGCAGGTACAGTCCTATCCCTGCCCCCAGTGTGACACTAATCCATGCAGAAGTCGCAATAAGAATACTGGCGATATACTGACCTGCTTCTGTTTTACGGAACGTCTCCGAGTCGTCTTTGGTTTCTTCTTTAATGATTCTTCAAAGTCACTGACGTCATCGTCAGCAGATAATTCTTGGTGGCTGTCCACACTCCTACAATGTATGAGTTATCTGGTGTAAGTGCCTAGGAGTGTATCGTGATAAGTGATATAACTGTATGCTACTCGCCTGTCAGCCTCCGGCTCATCCTCTGCACTCGGTGATCCATCTTCATCACTGGTGGGGGATCTGCTAGTGATTCCTTGCACAGGTGATAGCGAGTCACGAATCGAGGAAGATGGAGGAGCACACGCTTCTGATATGGAGCTGGACACCTGGGATGCCATCTCCGGCAAGAGCTGCAAGGACACAAAAGTTACACCAGTGCCAGCCCCGTGCCTCTGCTTGTGATATGGACGACACTTCCAGCACACTCTGTTCTCTCATACTCCGCACATCAGCACGTCCTGCCACTGGGCCACACATCAGCACGTCCTGCCACTGGGCCGCACATCAGCACGTCCTGCCACTGGGCCGCACATCAGCACGTCCTGCCACTGGGCCGCACATCAGCACGTCCTGCCACTGGGCCGCACATCAGCACGTCCTGCCACTGGGCCGCACATCAGCACGTCCTGCCACTGGGCCGCACATCAGCACGTCCTGCCACTGGGCCGCACATCAGCACGTCCTGCCACTGGGCCGCACATCAGCACGTCCTGCCACTGGGCCGCACATCAGCACGTCCTGCCACTGGGCCGCACATCAACACGTCCTGCCACTGGGCCGCACATCAGCACGTCCTGCTTTTGGCCCACACATCAACATGTCCTGCCACTGGGCCGCACATCAGCATGTCCTGCCACTGGGCCGCACATCAGCACGTCCTGCCACTGGGCCGCACATCAGCACGTCCTGCCACTGGGCCGCACATCAGCACGTCCTGCCACTGGGCCGCACATCAGCACGTCCTGCCACTGGGCCGCACATCAGCACGTCCTGCCACTGGGCCGCACATCAGCACGTCCTGCCACTGGGCCGCACATCAACACGTCCTGCCACTGGGCCGCACATCAGCACGTCCTGCTTTTGGCCCACACATCAACATGTCCTGCCACTGGGCCGCACATCAGCATGTCCTGCCACTGGGCCGCACATCAGCACGTCCTGCCACTGGGCCGCACATCAGCACGTCCTGCTTTTGGCCCACACATCAGCATGTCCTGCTTTTGGCCCACACATCAGCATGTCCCGCCTTTGGGGTCCGTCATTTGTGCATACATTTAAACGGTCACCACGTGATGCCACTTTAGATCAGCAGGGGCAGATAAAATGGATATCCCAAGTGGGCCACAGCTTACCCCTGGAAAATCAGCAGGTTTCCCAGGGTGCCAAGGGCCAGCCTCAGTAATCAGCCGATGGAGAAGCATCTTCAAAGAAGATTGTCCACTAGTCTATTGGACATTGAGAGGCGGCCACTAAATCACCAAAAACACCCAATGTAGAGCAAAACGACCAATAAATGACCAAGTATCAAAACTAATCCATGGCAGGACCAGGGCTGACCATTACACCTCAAGGAAGAATACTCAGGATATGCTCAGAAGTAGCAGATACACACTAAGACACGGGATCACCAGGGACAGACACTGGATCACCAGGGACAGACACCAAGCCACCTGTGAGATAGCGATCACTAGCGTATTGGGGAATACTCGCTTGGCAGAAGGATAAACAGACAGGCACGTTTTTTCACATAAATATTCCATGTGGTTTATTATCCACTCAGCATAAACCACGGGAGGTCATGTTCAACATCACAGACCTCACATAATCACACTAGCGAGTTTTGGACGTATGAGCGCATAAAATACATCCGTAAAACACGCATTACACACGGCCCAATTATTCTCTATGCCCCTGCTCCTATCTGCCGTATTATACGGCTTTCTACGGCCGTAGAAAATCGCAGCATGCTGCGTTTGTCACCGTATTGCGCAAAAAAAAAAAAAAAAAAAACCCCAATGAAAGTCTATGGAAGCCAGAAAAATACGGATTACTCACGGACCAGTAGTGTGACTTGCGAGAAATACGTAGCGGTATTAGAGAGAAAAGCCGGCAATTCAGTGCAGTGTACAGTAAAATCACACTGACAGCTTACAGTAGAATAGAAGAAAACCAAAAAAGATGGACACAAGAGCTTAAAACTAACAACTTTATTAAGACAAATTCAAAATATTACAATAAATACGTCATTAAAATCAAGTAAGAAAGATGCGAAAAGAGAAGAGGCAAACCTAGTACCACGCACGAATACAGCTATCCAATGAGGAGCAAATCAATGATAGTTATTATACGGAAAAACCATATATATCTTTGTATAAGGACATATAACGATGTTGCAAATCAATAAAAGATGTATTAGCCCAACATTCAATCTAATAGTAGATTATACTAATAACAGGGGGTGGGCAACTACACAAGAGAGAAGGCTCCAAAGTACCTAGCAAGCAGCAGGGAGGTTCAAAGAATATATTGCCATATAAACGGGTGTCAAATGTAAACATTATATGATGATTCACCCCTTATGGCTCACTGCAAACATATGGACAAGTGTCAAATATAAGCGTTGTGAGATGACTCACCCCAAATGGCTCAATACAAGCATATATTGCACAAATTCCCGGGAAGTCCCATGCAAGAAAAGACTGAGCTTAAGCCAAAATAGCAGATGGGGAAAAAAAAGGGAGAACATCTAACGCAAGGTACACCAACCTGCTGCTGCCGTGCGTGGAAGAGGAGGACCCGACGCGCGTTTCACAGGTGTTGCTTCCTCGGGGGGCGCTCTACATAATCTTTTATTGATTTGCAACATCTTTATATGTCCTTATACAAAGATATATATGGTTTTTCCGTATAATAACCATCATTGATTTGCTCCTCATTGGATAGCTGTATTCGTGCGTGGTACTAGGTTTGCCTCTTCTCTTTTTGCATCTTTCTTACTTGATTTTATTGACGTATTTATTGTAATATTTTGAATTTGTCTTAACCCCTTCCCGACCTTTGACGCACCGTATGCGTCATGAAAACCTGTGCCATTCCGACCTGTGACGCAGCATATGCGTCATGGCCGGATTGGGCTCCTGCAGGCCGGGTGAAAGGGTTAACTCCAATTTCACCCGGCCTGCAGGGACAGGAGGAGTTGTACTTTAGCCCAGGGGAAGGGTGGCTTCACCCCCCCCACCCCCCCACCCGTGGCTACGATCGCTCTGATTGGCTGTTGAAAGTGAAACTGCCAATCAGAGCGATTTGTAATATTTCACCTAAAAAAAAAAAACTGGTGAAATATTACAATCCAGCCATGGCCGATGCTGCAATATCATCGACCATGGATGGAAACACTGATGTGCCCCCACCCCACCGATTGCCGCCCCCAGCCCTCCGATCTGTGATCCGCTCCCCTACGTCCTGTGCTCTGCTCCCCTGTCCGCTCCCCACGTGCTCCAATCCCACCCCCCGTGCCCCAATCCCACCCCCCGTGCTCCAATCACACCCCCCGTGCCCCAATCCCACCCCCCGTGCTCCAATCCCACCCCCCGTGCCCCAATCCCACCCCCCGTGCTCCAATCCCACCCCCCTGCAGTCCGATCCACCCCCCGCACTGCGATCCACCACCCCGCACTGCGATCCACCACCCCGCACTGCGATCCACCCCCCATGCTCCGATCCACCCCCCCGTGCTCCCCCCCACCCCATCATACTTACCGAGCCTCCCGGGGTCCGTCCGTCTTCTTTCCTGGGCGCCGCCATCTTCCGGCCGGCAGATTCGTTTCAAGTGCATTTTGATCACTGTGATAAAACCTCACAGTGATCAAAATAAAAAAAAAAAAAAAATACTAAATGACCCCCCCGCCCCCTTTGTCACCCTCACAGGTAGGGGCAATAATAAAATAAAGAATTTTTTTTTTCTTCCACTAAGGTTGGGATTAGGGTTAGGGCTAGGGCATGTGCACACGTATTCTGGTCCTCTGCGGATTTTTCCGCAGTGCTAAACCGCTGCGGATTTATCGCGGTTTTTCTGCGCATTTCACTGCGGTTTTACAACTGCGGTTTACTATTGGAGCAGTTGTAAAACCGCTGCGGAATCCGCAGAAAGAAGTGACATGCTGCGGAATGTAAACCGCTGCGTTTCCGTGCAGTTTTTCTGCAGCATGGGTACAGCGATTTTTGTTTCCCATAGGTTTACATTGAACTGTAAACCGCAGCGTTTTCAGCAGCGTGTGCACATACCTGTAGAATTAGGCCATGTGCACACGGTGCGGATTTGGCTGCGGATTCGCAGCAGTGTTCCATCAGGTTTACAGTTCCATGTAAACATATGGAAAACCAAATCCACTGTGCCCATGGTGCGGAAAATACCACGCGGAAACGCTGCGTTGTATTTTCCGCAGCATGTCAATTCTTTGTGCGGATTCCGCTGCGTTTTACACCTGTTCCTCAATAGGAATCCACAGGTGAAATCCGCACAAAAAACACTGGCAATCCGCGGTAAATCCGCAGGTAAAACGCAGTGCCTTTTACCTGCGGATTTTTCAAAAATGGTGCGGAAATATCTCACACGAATCCGCAACGTGGGCACATAGCCTTAGGGTTGGGTTGGAATTAGGGTTGTGGTTAGGGTTAGGGGTGTGTTGAGGTTAGGGTTGTGGTTAGGGGTGTGTTGGGGTTAGGGTTGTGATTAGGGTTATGGCTACAGTTGGGATTAGGGGTGTGTTGGGGTTAGTGCTGGAGGTAGAATTGAGGGGTTTCCACTGTTTAGGCACATCAGGGGGTCTCCAAACGCAACATGGCGCCACCATTGATTCCAGCCAATCTTGTATTCAAAAAGTCAAATGGTGCTCCCTCACTTCCGAGCCCCGACGTGCGCCCAAACAGTGGTTTACCCCCACATATGGGGTACCAGCATACTCAGGACAAACTGCGCAACAATTACTGGGGTCCAATTTCTCCTGTTACCCTTGAGAAAATAAAAAATTGCTTGCTAAAACATCATTTTTGAGGAAAGAAAAATGATTTTTTATTTTCACGGCTCTGCGTTGTAAACGTCTGTGAAGCACTTGGGGGTTCAAAGTGCTCATCACATATCTAGATAAGTTCCGTGGGGGGTCTAGTTTCCAAAATGGGGTCACTTGTGGGGGGTTTCTACTGTTTAGCCACATCAGGGGCTCTGCAAACGCAACGTGACGCCCGCAGACCATTCCATCAAAGTCTGCATTTCAAAACGTCACTACTTCACTTCCGAGCCCAGGCTATTAATATCTGCCCTCAGTCACTGGCTTTACTACTCTGGCGGAGAAAATTGCGCGGGAGCCCACGCCAATTTTTTCCGCAATTTAACCCTTTAATTTAATAGCTAGAACGGCCAAATTTTGCATATACACACTACTAACATTAGTAGTGTGGAATATGCAAAAAAAAAAAATGGTGATATGAGATGGTTTACTGTATGTAAACCAGGTCTCATATCATGTCGGGTTTAGGAAGGAGATAGCAAAAGCCGGCAATTGAATTACCGGCTTTAAAGCTATCTAGCGCTGTATGAAATATTAATATATATATACACATATGTGTCTCAATGAGATATATATAGTATATATGTTTTTGTTTTTTTTTAACACATGGATCCATTGGAAATCCGTATGTTGGTTTTGCAAGCCTGCGAGAAAAACACGCAGTACGGATGCCATACGGATTACATACGGAGGATGCCATGCGCAAAATACGCTGACACACCCTGCCTACGGAGGAGATACGGACCACTATTTTGGGGACTTTTCTGCGTATTACGGCCGTAATATACGGACCGTATTTTTATACGCTGATTGTGACACCGGCCTACTTAGCACTTCACAGTATACGGCTTTGAAGCACAGTCAGTAAACCTGCAGGACCTTACTTTGTCCAGTTGTCCTGGGTGACTGCATGCCGCACAGTTCAGTAACCGACCTTCATTAAGGTACATAGTCCTTTCCCCATACCCGGGGTTACCTCGTAGGAGCTCCTGCTCCACAGGCTGACTCCTCGTCAGTCCATGGTCCTCATCACAGGTGAACTGTCCGGGTGATATTCAGGATGTCCGTCGCCCGGCTGGGACCGTCTAACACCCCAGGCCACCAGTACCAGAGTCCCACCACGTGCTCCTCGGGGAGTCAACACTCCCAACACTTAGGCTTCCAAGACCTTCCAGCCCAGAACCACTCAGGTCCACACTCAGAGCATACAGGAACACGTGACCCACACCCTGGTCACATTATGTACCTGTAACCAGTCCCACAGGTGAGGTATGGATCACATGGGCTGGTCACGTGATCCTGACATCATTGCAGGTCCTCAAACACCCGCACTGCCGAATAGGAAGAAGGGGTACAGTGAGCACCCTCACCCAGTGGTGAGGTATGTGGGTAGCCAGACCCTCCCATCTCTCATAGCTACCCGCAACCCGGACCCAGATTCACTAAACATCTTATTGCTTATGTGCACCAAAGACCAAATACTCCGGGTTGCATTGTAGGGAGCATCTCCCCATATCAAGGGAGACTAGACTTATAGCGCAGAAGACCTCCTCCTCTGCGACACATACCGGCCTTTCACCATAATGCCGGACATTGTCTCACTATCCCCATTACACCTCCATCTATGTCCTGGAGAGCACATACAGCGCCCGCTAGCTATAACAGGGGTCACTGCATCACACACCTGATCACCAGGGACAGATACTAAGCCACTGGATCACCAGGGACTGACACTGAGTCCTAGATAACTGGAGACAGACTAAGCCACTGGATCACGAGGGACAGACATTAAGCCCTAGATCACCAGGGACAAACACTAAGCCCTAGCTCATCGGGGACAGACACTAAGCACTTGATCACTAGAGATAGACTAAGCCACTGGATCACCAGGGACAGACACTAAGCCACTGGATCTCCAGGGACTGACACCGAGTCCTAGATAACTGGAGACAGACTAAGGCTGGGTTCCCATTGCGTTATGGGACCGCGTTAAACGGACAGCGTTGCACGGCGAAATTAACGCCGTGCAACTCGGCCGTTAACGCGCCCATTGAAGGCAATGGGAACGCGCTTCACTAGCGCGTGCCATGTTCGGCACGCGCTAGCGACGCGCCGGTGATTCCTGGCGCGCTGCGGACGCTGCTTGCAGCGTCCGAGGCGCGCCCGCGGTCCGTTCCCCGCTCTCGCAGATCGGGGATGTGCGAGAGCGGGGACGTTACCGCGACCCCGACCGCAGCCCCATAGAAAACATTGCGTTAGCGCAATCCGCTAGCGCTAAACGGATTGCACTAACGCAATGTGACCCTAAGCCACTGGATCACGAGGGACAGACATTAAGCCCTAGATCGTCAGGGACAGCCACAGAATCACTGGGAAGACACTAAGCACTATATATCCAGGGACAGACATTAAAGGGAACCTGTCACCTGAATTTGGCGGGACTGGTTTTGGGTCATATGGGCGGAGTTTTCAGGTGTTTGATTCACCCTTTCCTTACCCGCTGGCTGCAATATTGGATTGAAGTTCATTCTCTGTCCTCCGTAGTACACGCCTGCGCAAGGCAATCTTGCCTTGCGCAGGCGTGTACTACGGAGGACAGAGAATGAACTTCAATCCAATATTGCGGCCAGCATGCAGCCAGCGGGTAAGGAAAGGGTGAATCAAACACCTGAAAACTCCGCCCATATGACCCAAAACCGGTCCCACCAAATTCAGGCGACAGGTTCCCTTTAAGCCACTGGATCACCCGGGACAGACAGAGTCCTAAATCAATCACCAGGGACAGCCACTGGATCACCAGGGACAGCCACTAAGCCCCAGATTACCAGAGACAAAGACTAAGCCATTGGATCACAGGGACAGACACCAAACCCTACATCACCAGGGATAGAGGCTTGATCATCAGCATTTAATACTAAGCCACTGGATTACTTTGTATTACTAGGCATTATTCAAGACATAAGTGATTTCCAGTAATAGAATATTTAGTACAGTTACTTCTACGTCCGAGGTCTATAGCAAAGTGTTTTTTCTCTGCAGGTAAAGCCGGCTCTGTTGGCAGTAAAGAACCTGCTCGCAAAAAAAAACACAGCTTTCACAGCGTGCTAATTTGTGGTGCATATTATATTTGTCCACAAATTTTTGCAGATTTTTCTGGAGGTTCCCAATGCAACAATATAGTGGGAAATCTGCAAAAAATCTGCATAATTAATGCACGATGTGTTTTTTTTTCACGGAAAGAAAATGTCACGATTGGACTGGCGAGTAAACTGGAACCAGGGGCACCTTTCCTGGCCCTAGCTCTAGGGGGCGCCCTAACTCGCCCTGTTCCCCGGGATACCTCAGATGGCGAGGATGCCGGGGCCTCCGCCCTCGCCCTGTCTCCTGACTGCTGCCCTGCGTCTGTCCCCCTCCTGGGGAAGAGAGGCGCTACAGTGTACAACAGTACCCCAACCTGACAAAGAGGGGAACAAAGACAAGGGTAAAAAGAAAACTCCACTCACACAAAATATGCTCTCACAAATAACAGAGGTATCCACCAGGGTGTGATGGACGGGGAGGGTAAATAAAGCAGGTAAGGATGAGAAATATTCCAAGCGTACAAACCATACAACTGTCGCACAATAAATTCCTCCAACTCTCCAAACTCCAGCTCCTCACTACTCCAGGTCTATCAAGCAAGTGCTATCTCAGACAAGGATCTGGCCTGAAGGCCTAGCTTTTATAGGAGAGATGAGTGGCTAACCGAGCACAGCTGAAAGCAGGAATTTGCACATGGCCTATTAACCCCTGTCCTGCTGAAAGAAAACAAACACCTTTAATACACAGGAGAAGTGCTTCTTCTCAGCGATGAAGCAGAAGCCGTCAGACGCCGTGGTCTTCTAGTACTGCTCTGTCGCGGTAACTCCGTGACAGAAACGCAACATATTCACAAAAATTGCAGAATGCGTTTTTTATGCGTTTTTAGAGCGGAAAAAAAAAGCAAAAAATCCGGAAGGTGTGCACACAGCCTTAAGGGTATGTGCACACGCTGCAGATTTGCCTCTGGAATTTTCAGTGCGGATTCTGCATCTCTTGGCAGAAAACGCAGGTGCAGATTTGATGCGTTTTCTTGCAAATTTTGTGCGGTTTTCCTGCGGATTTAGGCTATGTGCACACGTCAGGATTCTTTCCAGAAATTTCCTGAACAAAACCGGACTTTTTCTGCAGGAAACCCGCATGCGTTTTTTTTTTTTTCATGTTTTTTTTTTGTGCGGATTTTTTGCGTTTTTTTTTTTTTTTTTTTTGGAGCTTCCCAATGCATAGTGGGAATCCGTGAAAAATCTGCAAAATTAATGAACAGGCTGCGTTTTTTCCCCGCGATGCGTTTTTTTTCGCTGGAGAAAAACGCAACATGTGCACAAAAATTGCGGATTGCGTTCTATTAATAGGATGCTTCGTGTATGCAGGGTTTTTTTTTTTGCGGTTTTATAGCGAAAAACACGCAAAAAATCCGGAACGTGTGCACATAGCCTTACTGCGGATTCTGTGTGGTTTTCATGCGTTTTTACCACTGTGGATTTCTATTATGGAATGGGTGCAGAAACGCAGATCTGCACAAAAGCAGTGACACGCTCCTTTTTTGAATCTGCTGTTTTCCATGCAGATTTTTCCGCACCATCAGCACAGCATTTTTTTTGCCATTGATTTACATTGCACTGTAAATCACTTGCAGATTCTGTGCGGAAAAAAAACGCTGCAGTTCTGCAGGAAATCTGCAACATGTGCACATAGCCTAATACAGTTACGGTAGTTTTATTCACCAATCACGCTCCAAGGACACGTGGTTGCATCTTTTTTAGGCTACGTTCACATTAGCGTTGTGCGGTGCTGCGTCGGGCGCAGCCGCAGCGACGCATGCGCCCTTATATTTAACATGGGGGGGCGCATGGACATGCGTTGTCTTGCGTTTTGTGACGCATGCGTCATTTTGGCGCAAGCGTCAGGGCGCAGAGGACGCTGCATGATACATTTTTTTCTGCGCCAAGAATCACGCAAAAATGAACGCATGCGTCACAAAAAGCTGCGTTTTGCATGCGTTGTGTCGCCGACGCAGCACCGCACAACGCAAATGTGAACTTAGCCTAAGCGTTTTCTTTTCACTTTCTCAGGCTATGTGCACACGTTGCAGATTTTGCTGCGGATCTCCAGCTGTTTTCCATGCGTTGTACAGTACCATGTAAACCTATGGAAAAAAAAATCCGCAGCGCTGTTTATTCCACAGCATGTCAATTCTTTGTGCGGATTCCGCAGCGGTTTACACCTGCTCAATAGGAATCCACAGGTGTAAAACCGCAAGTGGAAACCGCGGGTAATCAGCAGTGCTGTTTACCCGCGGATTTTGCAAAACGGTGCGGAAAAATCCACACACCATCAATCCGCAACGTGTGCACATAGCCTTATTGTTATGGATGAGAAAATGCTGCAAAAGCACTGAAAGATTTGAGGCGCAGTTTTCCAAGTCAGACAAAAATCCATGTGTGTGAGATTTCTGAAATCTCAGAACTATTTGCTTCTACTGTAAAAAGCAGATTTAATTTGGTAAAAAAAAAAAAAATACAGAGAAAAAAACCCAAAATGCAATGTGTGAACATAGCCCGATTCTTCCAGTGTGAGATGACGAGACGGGGGTAAAAGATCCCAGCGGCTCCTTCCTGATGTGGATGGTGCACGGATCTCACCTAGAGGCACATCACCTGTTAGGCCATGTGCACACCTTCAGGATTTCTCGCAGAAAATTCCTGAGAAAAACCTGACATTTTCTGCAAGGTTTTGCCGCGTTTTTTCCGCGTTTTTTCCGGACACTTCCCAATGCATTTTGTAGTGAGAAATACGCAAAAAAAACCGCAAAATTAATTAACATGCTGCGGTTATTACGGCAATGCGTTTTTTTTCGTGGAAAAAACCGCATCATGTGCACAAAACATGTGGAATTCATTCTAAATGATGGGATGCTTATTATATGCTTTTTGGGGGGGGGGGATTTATAGCGTTTTTATCGGGGAAAAAACGTGAAAAAAACCGCAACTTGTGCACACAGCCTAAGAGTTCTGCACCAAAGATCACAAGCACGCAGATATCTGGGGGAAATCTCGTACACTCAGATGAACACGTGTCTATGTAACACCCATAAGCCACACGGGGGCTGTATTTTTTGTGAGACGACTTTTAATTATGAATGGGAACATTCATTTTCATAGGTCATGTGACCCCAGTAGCCAATGGCTGCAGAGAATGACCACAGTACCCAATGGCCGCAGAGAACACTGTAGTAATAGGTCATGTGACCCCAGTAGCCAATGGCTGCAGAGAATGACCACAGTACCCAATGGCCGCAGAGACCACTGTAGTAATAGGTCATGTGACCCCAGTAGCCAATGGCTGCAGAGAATGACCACAGTACCCAATGGCCGGAGAGAACACTGTAGTAATAGGTCATGTGACCCCAGTAGCCAATGGCTGCAGAGAATGACCACAGTACCCAATGGCCGCAGAGAACACTGTAGTAATAGGTCATGTGACCCCAGTAGCAAATGGCTGCAGAGAATGACCACAGTACCCAATGGCCGGAGAACACTGTAGTAATAGGTCATGTGACCCCAGTAGCCAATGGCTGCAGAGAATGACCACAGTACCCAATGGCCGCAGAGACCACTGTAGTAATAGGTCATGTGACCCCAGTAGCAAATGGCTGCAGAGAATGACCACAGTACCCAATGGCCGCAGAGACCACTGTAGTAATGGGTCATGTGACCCCAGTAGCAAATGGCTGCAGAGAATGACCACAGTACCCAATGGCCGCAGAGACCACTGTAGTAATGGGTCATGTGACCCCAGTAGCAAATGGCTGCAGAGAATGACCACAGTACCCAATGGCCGCAGAGAACACTGTAGTAATAGGTCATGTGACCCCAGTAGCCAATGGCTGCAGAGAATGACCACAGTACCCAATGGCCGGAGAGAACACTGTAGTAATAGGTCATGTGACCCCAGTAGCCAATGGCTGCAGAGAATGACCACAGTACCCAATGGCCGCAGAGACCACTGTAGTAATGGGTCATGTGACCCCAGTAGCAAATGGCTGCAGAGAATGACCACAGTACCCAATGGCCGGAGAGAACACTGTAGTAATAGGTCATGTGACCCCAGTAGCCAATGGCTGCAGAGAATGACCACAGTACCCAATGGCCGCAGAGAACACTGTAGTAATAGGTCATGTGGCCCCAGTAGCCAATGGCTGCAGAAAATGACCACAGTACCCAATGGCCGCAGAGAACACTGTAGTAATAGGTCATGTGGCCCCAGTAGCCAATGGCTGCAGAAAATGACCACAGTACCCAATGGCCGGAGAAAACACTGTAGTAATAGGTCATGTGACCCCAGTAGCCAATGGCTGCAGAGAATGACCACAGTACCCAATGGCCGGAGAGAACACTGTAGTAATAGGTCATGTGACCCCAGTAGCCAATGGCTGCAGAGAATGACCACAGTACCCAATGGCCGGAGAGAACACTGTAGTAATAGGTCATGTGACCCCAGTAGCCAATGGCTGCAGAGAATGACCACAGTACCCAATGGCCGCAGAGAACACTGTAGTAATAGGTCATGTGGCCCCAGTAGCCAATGGCTGCAGAAAATGACCACAGTACCCAATAGCCGCAGAGAACACTGTAGTAATAGGTCATGTGACCCCAGTAGCCAATGGCTGCAGAAAATGACCACAGTACCCAATAGCCGCAGAGAACACTGTAGTAATAGGTCATGTGACCCCAGTAGCCAATGGCCGCAGAAAATGACCACAGTACCCAATAGCCGCAGAGAACACTGTAGTAATAGGTCATGTGACCCCAGTAGCCAATGGGTGCAGAGAACACTGTAGTGATAGATCACTTGATCATATTAGCCAATGGATGACGAGAATATTACTGAGTGGTCATGTGACCATAGTCGCCAATGGCTGCAGACAATAATGGAACAGTATGGTAACAGCACAGCAGCCAATGGATGCAGAAAACACTGTAAGGATAAGTCATGTGACCACTGTAGCCAATAGCTGTGGGACTACTGATGGGTCATGTGACCATAGCCTCCATTGGCGGCCCCTACTTTTCTTTCATGGCTCCTCCATCCCCATAGCAACAGTCACATAACAACGACCACTAACGAGTACAAAGCAGAGATTCACCAGCAAGTTCCTCCATTACTATATCCCTCACCTAGGCTGACCAGATGAAATACTGTGCCACGCCCACTCTGCAGGCCCCTCCTCCAGCAGGGTGTTCGGGTGAGAGAGCGGGCACCTGACGCGCCGGTACCACCCGCAGCTCCGAGCGTCACCCGCCTGCCAACTGCCGACTGAGTGAGGCGGGAGCTGAAAGCCACGCCCACCGACCGAGTCACACAGCCACAGAGCGTGAAGCTCCGCCCCTGAGGCACGGGGATTAGCCAATAGGGGAGAGCCCTGCGTTTTGGCGCCAAAGGTTTCTGAGGAGAAGCTTGGCGGCCATTTTGTGTGAGTCTGTGATGGCGCAGTCTGTGACCCCCCTCTCTCCATACAGTTCTGCAGTCACTTCTGAAGAGAACAGTAAACGTTAAACTTTAGTAAATATCATCATCTGAGGAAATCTCTACACTCATTGGGGAAAAAAGCTGAGAGGTTTCCAATATGGCCGCCATTGCATGTACCACATAGGTGCTCACCCAGCTTTCCTGGTGGTGAGGCAGTGATGGCAGCTTCATTTTTAGTCCCTTTATCCTATAACCTTTATTTGGGGGGTGAATAGTATTTATCATAAATGGGTTTTTTTTTGTAATGTCACAGAAAAAGTTGCCATATTTCTAAGCGTACGGTCACAGGTGCGAAAATGATGAAAATAATATGCCTTATATTCTAAATTACCGTAAAAGAGCTACTTGTATAGATAAAAAAAACCTGACGTGAGTGCGGGGAGGAGAGCGCAGCATTGGGACGTGTGCGCAGCGCAGGGACGTATGCGCAGCGGGGGATGTGAGCGCAGCATGGAAACGTGAGCGCACCGTGGGGACGTATGCGCAGCGGGGGATGTGAGCGCAGCAAGGAAACGTGAGTGCATCGTGGGGACGTATGCGCAGCGGGGGATGTGAGCGCAGCGCTGGGACGTGAGTGCACCACGGGGACGTATGGGCAGCGGGGGATGTGAGCGCAGCAAGGAAACGTGAGTGCATCGTAGGGACGTATGGGCAGCGGGGGATGTGAGCGCAGCGCTGGGACGTGAGTGCACCACGGGGACGTATGGGCAGCGGGGGATGTGAGCGCAGCGCTGGGACGTGAGTGCACCACGGGGACGTATGGGCAGCGGGGGATGTGAGCGCAGCGCTGGGACGTGAGCGCACTGTGGGGACGTATGGGCAGCGGGGGATGTGAGCACAGCATGGATACGTGAGCGCACCGTGGGGACGTATGCGCAGCGGGGGATGTGAGCGCAGCATGGAAACGTGAGCGCACTGTGGGGACGTATGCGCAGCGGGGGATGTGAGCGCAGCATTGGGACGTGTGCGCAGCGCAGGGACGTATGCGCAGCGGGGGATGTGAGCGCAGCATGGAAACGTGAGCAGACTGCGGAGACATATGCGCAGCGGGGGATGTGAGCACAGCACGGAAACGTGAGTGCACCACGGGGACGTATGCGCAGCGGGGGATGTGAGCGCATTACGGAAACGTGAGCGCACTGTGGGGACATATGCGCAGCGGGGGATGTGAGCACAGCATGGAAACGTGAGCGCACTGCGGGGACGTATGCACAGCGGGGGATGTGAGCACAGCATGGAAACGTGAGTGCACTGCGGGGACGTATGCACAGCGGGGGATGTGAGCACAGCATGGAAACGTGAGTGCACCGTGGGGACGTATGCCGGGGATGTGAGCGCAGCATGGAAACGTGAGTGCACCACGGGGACGTATGCGCAGCGGGGGATGTGAGCGCAGCATGGAAACGTGAGTGCACCACGGGGACGTATGTGCAGCGGGGGATGTGAGCACAGCATGGAAACGTGAGTGCACCGTGGGGACGTATGCGCAGCCGGGGATGTGAGCGCAGCATGGAAACGTGAGTGCACCACGGGGACGTATGTGCAGCGGGGGATGTGAGCGCAGCATGGGAACGTGAGCGCACCGTGGGGACGTATGCGCAGCGGGGGATGTGAGCGCAGCAAGGAAACGTGAGTGCACCACGGGGACGTATGTGCAGCCGGGGATGTGAGCGCAGCATGGAAACGTGAGTGCACCGTGGGGACGTATGCGCAGCGGGGGATGTGAGCGCAGCATGGAAACGTGAGTGCACCACGGGGACGTATGTGCAGCGGGGGATGTGAGCGCAGCATGGGAACGTGAGCGCACCGTGGGGACGTATGTGCAGCGGGGGATGTGAGCACAGCATGGAAACATGAGTTCTCTGCACCGCTGAGACATGAGCGCACTGCGGGGACGTGAGCACAGCGGGGACATGAGTTCTCTGCTGGGACGTGAGCGTGCTGTTAGGAAGTGAGCGCAGTGCGGAGACGTGAGCACACCGCTGAGATGTGAGTGAACTGCAGGGACGTGAACGCAACGCTGGGATGTAAGCACAGCACAAGGACGTGTGCGGGGACGTAACGCAGAGACGTGAATGCACTGCTGAGACGTGAGCGCACCGTGGAGACATGAGCGCATCTGGGACATGAGCGTACGGACCTGAGCTCTCCACTGTGACGTGAATGCAGCGCAGAGACATGAGCGCACCGCTGATATGACAGCACAGCGCTGAGACGTGAGCGCAGCTTCTACATGAGAGCATGGACCTGAGCTTTCCGCTGTGACATGAGCACACCGCTGAGACGACAGCGCAGCGCGGGGACGTGAGCGCAACTCTGACACGTGAGTGCAGCACAGAGACTTGAGCGCACCGCGGGGACGTGTGTGCAGCGCAGGGACGTGTGCACACCGCTGGGAAGTGAGTTCACCGGGGGGGCATGAGCGCACCGCAAAAACATGCATACAAATTCACATTAAACTGAGGTAATGATGGTTTAATGGGCACAAGGTTTTGTCAGAAAAAATACCGCTGTGTTTCTGCATAGTTGCATGGCGCATGTTTTTGCAACTTTTTTAACAGTTATTATATAACTAGATGGAGGCCCGATGCGATAGTAATGTCCCGATGGGGGCTGGCTTTCCAGCGTTGAGAATCTCCCCCATGTGCTCACCCACCTATCCACTCTCTCTTTCCCCATGTGCTGACTTCTCCCGCCTGTGCTCTCTTCTTTGACCTGTCTACCCCATGTGCTATCCCCTTTGTCTGCTGTCTCTCTCCTTCCTGTGCTGTGTTCTCCCCTCATGTGCTGTCCCGTTTGAGCTGTCTCTCCCCCATCTGCTGTCTTCTTCTAAATTAGTCAATTAGACTGCCGCCATCTTTGTGCAGACAGATAGCGGCTGTCATATTAAAACTGCGCATGCGCTCCTCCTGTACAAAAGATGGCGGCGGTCAGTGAATCATTCAGCTGATCCCGGCAGCGGTGTGTTCACGACAGTGTTCCACTTGTGATACCTTGCAAGAGGCTGCGTATGGTGTATACAGTGTGGTGTGTACGGCATATACGGTGTGTGTGTGTGGTGCGACGGTGTTCCGCTGGTGGTATCGCGCAAGAGGCTGGTACCACCAGCAGTTTCCATATTGAAACACCCATCACTTGGGTGTCCCAATATGGAGGTCGGTGAACTTCTGCCGCTTGGAATTCTGGGATCCGGACACATCTGGACAGACCAGGATGTGAAGGCATTACAAGGCAAGTATATATTAAGATTACAACTAGTATATAGCGCACTGAAAAATTCAACACATGCACAAAGTATTTTGTGGCTCTGGGTATGTTTTTTACTTTTTTTGTCCCCCCCCCCCCTCTGGCCATATTGTCACAGAGCAGAAATGCTGTGTTTTTCTATATGTGTCTGAACCCAGTAGAAATCTGCCCCGATTTCTGTGGATTTTTTTTATGTTTTTCCTCTTTCTTTATGTTTTCCTCTATTTTTATGCGTTTTCCTCTTTTTCTATTCATTTTCCTTTTTATGCATTTTTCTCTTTTTGTGTGTTCCTCTTTTTTTTGTTTTCCTCTTTTCTATGCGTTTTCCGTTTTTTACTCGTTTTCCTCTTTTTTATTCATTTTCCTTTTTATGCATTTTCCTCTTATACTTTTTCCTCTCTTTTATTCGTTTTCCTAATTTTTTTATACGTTTTCCTCTTTTTCATGCACTTTCCTCTTCTTTTAAATGGTAAAAAAAAAAATCCAACATTTTTCTGAAAACATTTTGTTTGTTATTCTCCGAGACCCGTATAGTCTCCATTTTTCGGGATCTGAGGCAGGGTCAGGGCTATACCTAGCAGATTAATTTACCTTATATTTTCAACTTTATATTTTGATAAATCAGACATTTCTAAACGCAGCGATACCAAGTATGTGTATTTTTTTATTGTTTTATTTTCAATTGGGGTGATTTGAACTTTTTTTTTCATATTTTTAAAGAGTTGTTTTCCACTTTTTACTGTATTTAATAGTCCCCTTGAAACTGCGATCATCTGATCACTTGTGTTGTTCATAGCAGGGCTTCAGCACTGCGATGTGTAGCAGAAATCATGATCTCCTATGAACACCAGCCTCAAGCCCACGTTCACACAAGGTTTACAATGACAGGCATGGGGGTCTTCTGCAGACTCCCAGCTGTCATAACAACCCATCATCGCTCCCCAATCATGGGACAAGGGCGCCGATGGGTAGAATTTGAGATTGACAGTGGATTGACAATGGGATTTAACTAGTTAACATCCGTGGATGGAGCTTCAATCCACCCACGACTGTTTGGCCGACGTCACACTAGCAAGTTTTACGGACGTATGAGAGGCTCAAAAACTGCGCATTGCACACGGACCAATGATTTTCTATGGGGCAGCTCCTATCTGCTGTATATTTCTCGGCCATATTTTACGGCCGTAGAAAATTGCAGCATGCTGCGTTTGTCAGCGTATTGAAAAAAAAAATCTGCCAATGAAAGTCTATGGGGGTGAGAAAAATACGGATTACACACGGACCATCAGTGTGACTTGCAAGAAATACGCAGCGGTGTTCTATAGAAAAGCCGGCAATTCAGCGCGGTGTACAGTAAAATCACACTGACAGGTTAGAATAAAATAGCTAAGATAAATGTCTACACATAGTATAGGGATATATATATATATATATATATATATATGTATATACATACATATATATATATATATATATATATATATATATATATATATATACACATATATATTTCATACAGCGCTAGATAGCAGAAAAGCCGGTAATTCAATTGCCGGCTTTTGCTATCTTCTTATCAAACCCGACAGGATATGAGACATGGTTACATAGAGTAAACCTTTTCATATCCCTTTTTTTTTTTTTTTACATGTTCCTCACTACTAATGTTAGTAGTGTGTGTGAAAAATTTGGGGGCTCAGGCTGTTAAAATAAAGGGTTAAATCGCGGAAAAAACTGGCGTAGGCTCCCGTGCAATTTTCTCTGCCAGAGTGGGAAAGCCAGTGACTGAGGGCAGATATTAATAGCCTAGAGAGGGGCCATGGTTATTGCCCCCCCCTCCCCCCGGCTAAAAACATCTGCCCCCAGCCACCCCAGAAAATACAGATGCGCCTATTCTGGCACTTAGCCTCTCTCTTCCCACTCGCCTGTAGCAGTGGGATATGGGGTAATAAGGGGTTAATGTCACCTTGCTATTGTAAGGTGACATTAAGCCAGGTTAATAATGGAGAGGTGTCAATAAGACACCTATCCATTATTAATCCAATAGTAGTAAATGGTTAATAAAACACACACACATTAGGAATAAAGTACCGTATTTTCCGGCGTATAAGACGACTTTTTAACCTCTAAAAATTGTCCCAAAAGTCGGGGGTCGTCTTATACGCCGGGTACGGCGTGTGCAGGGAGCGATCCTTGATGTTCCCAGGGTCTGAAGGATAGGAGACTCTCCTTCAGGCCCTGGGATCTATATTCATGTAAAAAATAAAGAATAAAAAATATGGATATACTCACCCCTCCGCCGGACCCTGGCTCTCAGCGCTGCTATCGTCTGCCTCCGTTCCTAAGAATGCAGTGAGTAAAGGACCTTCGATGACGTCACGGTCAGATGACCGGTCACCTGACTGCTCACGTGACCATGACGTCATCGAAGGTCCTTCACTCACTGCATTCTTAGGAACGGAGGCAGACGCATCTTGGCACCATCCAGGTTGAAAACTGTACAGTGGGGCAAAAAAGTATTTAGTCAGTCAGCAATAGTGCAAGTTCCACCACTTAAAAAGATGAGAGGCGTCTGTAATTTACATCATAGGTAGACCTCAACTATGGGAGACAAACTGAGAAAAAAAAATCCAGAAAATCACATTGTCTGTTTTTTTATCATTTTATTTGCATATTATGGTGGAAAATAAGTATTTGGTCAGAAACAAAATTTCATCTCAATACTTTGTAATATATCCTTTGTTGGCAATGACAGAGGTCAAACGGTTTCTGTAAGTCTTCACAAGGTTGCCACACACTGTTGTTGGTATGTTGGCCCATTCCTCCATGCAGATCTCCTCTAGAGCAGTGATGTTTTTGGCTTTTCGCTTGGCAACACGGACTTTCAACTCCCTCCAAAGGTTTTCTATAGGGTTGAGATCTGGAGACTGGCTAGGCCACTCCAGAACCTTGAAATGCTTCTTCCAGTTCCAGTTTGGTTTCATCAGACCATAGGACATTCTCCCAAAACTCCTCTGGATCATCCAAATGCTCTCTAGCAAACCTCAGACGGGCCCGGACATGTACTGGCTTAAGCAGTGGGACACGTCTGGCACTGCAGGATCTGAGTCCATGGTGGCACAGTGTGTTACTTATGGTAGGCCTTGTTACATTGGTCCAGCTCTCTGCAGTTCATTCACTAGGTCCCCCCGCGTGGTTCTGGGATTTTTGCTCACCGTTCTTGTGATCATTCTGACCCCACGGGGTGGGATTTTGCGTGGAGCCCCAGATCGAGGGAGATTATCAGTGGTCTTGTATGTCTTCCATTTTCTAATTATTGCTCCCACTGTTGATTTCTTCACTCCAAGCTGGTTGGCTATTGCAGATTCAGTCTTCCCAGCCTGGTGCAGGGCTACAATTTTGTTTCTGGTGTCCTTTGACAGCTCTTTGGTCTTCACCATAGTGGAGTTTGGAGTCAGACTGTTTGAGGGTGTGCACAGGTGTCTTTTTATACTGATAACAAGTTTAAACAGGAGCCATTACTACAGGTAATGAGTGGAGGAAAGAGGAGACTCTTAAAGAAGAAGTTACAGGTCTGTGAGAGCCTGAAATCTTGATTGTTTGTTTCTGACCAAATACTTATTTTCCACCATAATATGCAAATAAAATGATAAAAAAAACAGTCAATGTGATTTTCTGGATTTTTTTTTCTCAGTTTGTCTCCCATAGTTGAGGTCTACCTATGATGTAAATTACAGACGCCTCTCATCTTTTTAAGTGGTGGAACTTGCACTATTGTTGACTGACTAAATACTTTTTTGCCCCACTGTATATCCCCCAGATATGGATTACTGCGTGGGACACAACGACTGACAGGTATGGTTATATTGTTGGTTTATTATTTTAATTTTATTACAGGAGATCAAGGGCATCGGGTAATTAGGTGTGACAGTAAGGCTATGTGCACACGTTCAGGATTTCTCGCAGAAAATTACTGAGAATTCCGGACATTTTCTGCAAGAAAACCGCATGCGTTTTTGCCGCGGTTTTGACGCGTTTTTGCCGCTGTTTTTTCCGGACACTTCCCAATGCATTTTGGAGTGGAAAATTAATGAACATGCTGCGGTTTTTAACACGATGCGTATTTTTCGTGGAAAAAAACGCATCATGTGCACAAAACATGCAGAATTCATTCTAAATGATGGGATGCTTATTGTATGCGTTTTTTTGGCAGTTTTATAGCGTTTTTATCGGAAAAAAACGTGAAAAAAACGCAACGTGTGCACACAGCCTAAGTTTGGTTAAATTTAGAACATTAAAGGAGTCTGCGTCTTTATTTCAATTCATTTAAAAAACTGACCGTCACATCCAAACATAGACTAAGTGTGAACAGGTGCTGAATCTAGAGTAACCATCTCGTATACAGTCAAGTAAATAAGGCAGCACACTGCAGAGCTGAAACATGCAAACATGAAACACGAAAATTGAACTGCATTACTGCACTAGAAATATGAAAAATGAGAGTGTGTACCTGGTAGTTACTTTAGGGCATCTCTCTTATACCAGGTCCTACACTTTCCTTTCCTCGCTGAGAATAAGCAGGTCCAATACCCCTCCACAGAGAGAGAATTTTAGTCTAAGAAGAGGTTTCACAGGTACCCATTCAGATGGAGATGTTTAACCCCTTACCGGCATCGGACGTACTATACCGTCCGATGCCGGCTCCCCTGCTTTGATGCAGGGCTCCGCGGTGAGCCCGCACCAAAGCCGGGACATGTCAGCTGTTTTGAACAGCTGACATGTGCCCGTAATAGGCGCGGGCAGAATCGCGATCTGCCCGCACCTATTAACTAGTTAAATGCCGCTGTCAAACGCAGACAGCGGCATTTAACTACCGCTTCCGGCCAGGCGGCCGGAAATGACGTCATCGCCAACCCCCGTCACATGATCGGGGGTCGGCGATGCTTGTGAATGGTAACCATAGAGGTCCTTGAGACCTCTATGGTTACTGATTGCCCGTCGCTGTGAGCGCCACCCTGTGGTCGGCGCTCACAGCACACGTGCAATTCTGCTACATAGCAGCAATCAGCAGATCGCTGCTATGTAGCAGAGCCGATCGTGCTATGCCTGCTTCTAGCCTCTCATGGAGGCTATTGAAGCATAACAAAAGTTAAAAAAAAAAAAGTTTAAAAAAATGTGAAAAAAATAAAAAAAACATAAAAGTTTAAATCACCCCCCCCTTTCGCCCCAATCAAAATAAAAAATATCAAATCTACGCATATTTGGTATCGCCGCGCTCAGAATCGCCCGATCTATCAATTAAAAAAAAGTATTAACCTGATCGCTAAACAGCGTAGCGGGAAAAAAATTCGAAACGCCAGAATTACGTTTTTTTGGTCGCCGCGACATTGCATTAAAATGCAATAACGGGCAATCAAAAGAACGTATCTGCACCGAAATGCTATCATTAAAAACGTCATCTCGGCACGCAAAAAATAAGCCCTCAACCGACCCCAGATGATGAAAAATGGAGACGCTACGAGTATCGGAAAATGGCGCAATTTTTTTTTTTTTTTTTAGCAAAGTTTGGAATTTTTTTTCACCACTTAGATAAAAAATAACCTAGTCATGTTTGGTGTCTATGAACTTGTAATGACCTGGAGAATCATAATGGCAGGTCAGTTTTAGCATTTAGTGAACCTAGCAAAAAAGCCAAACAAAAAACCAATGTGGGATTGCACTTTTTTTGCAATTTCACCGCACTTGGAATTTTTTTCCCGTTTTCATGCTAAAACCAATGATGTCGTTCAAAAGTACAACTCGTCCCGCAAAAAATAAGCCCTCACATGGCCAAATTGACAGAAAAATAAAAAAGTTATGGCTCTGGGAAGGAGGGGAGCAAAAAACGAACACGGAAAAACGAAAAATCCCCCGGTCATGAAGGGGTTAATTCAATTTTCAATGTTTCAGCGCTGCAGTGTGCTGCCTTATTTACTTGACTGTATACGAGTTGGTTACTCTAGGTTCACACTTAGTCTATGTTTGGATGTGACAGTCAGTTTTTTGAAATGTATTCTTTAGCCTTCTGACCGAGCACTCCGCCTCCTAGCCACAGGTGTTTTCATCGCAGCAGGTCCAATACCCCTCCACAGAGAGAGAGAATTTTAGTCTAAGAAGAGGTTTCACAGGTACCCATTCAGATGGAGATGTTTATTCTCAGCGAGGTAAGGCAAGCGTAGGACCTGGTATAAGAGAGATGCCCTAAAGTGGCTACCAGGTACACATAAAATTGGCCATTTTTATGCGCTAAAAACTCTCATTTTTCATATTTCTAGTGCAGTAATGCAATTCAATTTTCGTGTTTCATGTTTGCATGTTTCAGAGCTGCAGTCTGCTGCCTTATTTACTTGACTTTATTTCAATTCAAGGAATTATTATTGGGTGTAAGTGTTTTCTTAACAATTTGACTAGGGGGTTAGTAATGAGGGCGTCTTATTGATGCCTCTCTATTACTAACCTCTGGGCTTGATGTCACAAAGGTGACATCAACCCCCACAACTATTACCCCACTTGCCACCGCTACAGGGCAAGTGGGAAGAGCGAGGCTAAGTGGCAGGATTGGCGCATCTTAGAGATGTGCCTTTTCTGGGGCGGCTGAGTGCTGATGGTTTTAGCCAGAATGGGAGGGGCAATATCCATGGCCCCTTCCTAAGCTATTAAAACAGTGCCTTGTGAAAGTATTCGGCCCCCTGGAACTTTTTAACCTTTTCCCACATATAATGCTTCAAACATGAAGATACCACATGTAAATTTTTGGTGAAGAATCAACAACAAGTGAAACACAATTGTGAAGTTGAATGAAATTTATTGGTTATTTGACATTTTTGTGGAAATACAAAAACTGAAAAGTGGGGCGTGCAATATTATTCGGCCCCTTTAACTTACTACTTTGTTGCGCCACCTTTTGCTGCGATTACAGCTGCAAGTCGCTTGGGTTCTGTCTCTATCAGTATTGTACATCGAGAGACTGAAATTCTTGCCCATTCTTCCTTGGCAAACAGCTCCAGCTCAGTGAGCTTTGATGGAGATTGTTTGTGAACAGCAGTTTTCAGCTCTTTCCACAGATTCTCGATTGGATTGAGGTCTGGACTTTGACTTGGCCATTCTAACACCTGGATATGTTTATTTGTGAGCCATTCTATTGTAGATTTTGCTTCATGTTTTGGATCATTGTCTTGCTGGAAGACAAATCTCCGTCTCAGTGTCAGGTCTTTTGCAGACTACAACAGGTTTTCTTCAAGAATGGTCCTGTATTTGGCTCCATCCATCTTCCCATCAATTTTAACCATCTTACCTGTCCCTGCTGAACAAAAGCAGGCCCAAACCATGATGCTGCCACAACCATGTTTGACAGTGGGGATGGTGTTTTCAGGGTGATCAGCTGTGTTGCCTTTACGCCAAACAGATCGTTTGGCGTTGTTGGCAAAAAGTTCGATTTTGGTTTCATCTGACCAGAGCACCTTCTTCCACAGGTTTGTTGTGTGTCCCAGGTGGCTTGTTGCAAACTTTAAACAACACTTTTTATGGATATCTTTGAGAAATGGCTTTCTTCTTGCCACTCTTCCATAAAGGCCAGATTTGTGCGGTGTACGACTGATTGTTGTCCTATGGACAGACTGTCCCACCTCAGCTGTAGATCTCTGCAGTTCATCCAGAGTGATCATGGGCCTCTTGGCTGCATCTTTGATCAGTCTTCTCCATGTTTGAGATGAAAGTTTGGAGGGACGGCCGGGTCTTGGTAGATTTGCAGTAGTATGACACTCCTTCCATTTCAATATGATCGCTTGCACAGTGCTCCTTGGGATGTTTAAAGTTTTGGAAATCATTTTGCATCCAAATCCGGCTTTAAACTTCTCCACAACAGTATCACAGACCTGCCTGTTGTGTTCCTTGGTCTTCATGATGCTCTCTGTGCTTCAAACAAAACCCTGAGACTATCACAGAGCAGGTGCATTTATACGGAGACTTGATTACACACAGGTGGATTGTATTTATCATCATTAAGCATTTAGGACAACATTGGATCATTCAGAGATCCACAATGGCAGAGATGCACTTACAGGGGTTCTCCTGTGAAAAAAGTAATCACCTCTCCACAGGATAATTGATGACGTACTCATTGGTGGGGTCTCACTGCTGGGACCCAATCGGCAGAATGTGGAACTTTTATCCCCATTAGACTGGAGTGGCAAGGAGAGCAGGACGCACCGCAAGCTACAGAACCGGGCGTGTAGACAAACACAGAGGAACCATTTGGATGGTATACCCTGGAGGAGGTTTGATGTGATCTTCAACCACTCACATGGGATACACAGGAGGAGGGTGGAAGTGATCCGAAGCCTGTAACCAAGTATCCACACAGGAAGAAACAGAAAGTAATCCGGAACCACTCAGCTTGGCTACACAGGAGTAGGTTGGTGATCTGGAACTATAAAGTGAGGATACAGTGAAGGAGGCTTATAACGTGCACTTAGTTGTACCTGAGGTTTCTGAGGAGCCAGCCAGTCGCTGTTTGTCTTTGACTTGCCATCTTGTTCCATCAGCTGCATCTTCTCTGTAAACTGCAGTTGATTCTCCCTCTTGCATCTGCTGCTTCTGAGACCTGCTGGCTAACCCATCGCCTGCTGTAATTGCTGTTATTACAGTCTGTTCACATTACACTGCAGACTGCTGGCGATACTACAACTCAACTTGGCATCCACTGACTCCTGCTGGTGAACCCATCGTTTGCTGTAAGCATTATGCACTGTTATTAGAGTCTGTTCACATTGCGCTGCAGACTGCTGGCGATACTACAACTTGGCATCCACTGACTCCTCCTGGTGAACCCATTGTTTGCTGTAAGCATTACGCACTGCTAGTCTGTTCACATCACGCTACAGACTGCTGGCGATACTACAACTTGGCATCCACTGACTCCTGCTGGCTAACCCATCGTTTGTTGTATGATAATTGGTTACAGCACCAAGTCGCAAGGCAAAAGTAATAACTAAGGGGCTTGATGAGCAAAACATTGACATTTTAGATCCAGGAAACTCCCCAGACATCAATTCTATTGGTTTATCCTCAAAAAATGACAAAGACTCAGAAAATATGATAAACTTTGAGCCCTGATGAGACAGGATTTTCCCACAGAAGCTGTTTCAGGGCGGAAGTCTTAGATTTGTGAATAAAATTGTAAAAACTTATGAAATTCTGATAATTTTTATTATTATTTTTTATGGTGATCATTATGTGCGTCAGATAATGCGGTTATTATCCAGCTCTGGGCACCACTGATGTGACCAGACTAATGATGTGCCAACTGTACTGAATATGTTGGAGCTATATAAATAAAGATTATTATTCTTATTCTTATTATTACTGCTTTGCACTGACAATGTGCTAGGTGTAGGAGCATTTGATGATGCCCCAATTTCTCTATAACCCTGCCTGTCCCCTATCCTGTGAGAGGCAAGAGGAGGCGACACCCTCTGCTCATCATCACCAGCTATCTGTACTGAGCCCACTGCCAAAACCAGGAGGAGGCCATATATATATATATATACATCTATACAGCTGTATCTAATCTATAAATAAATGTATCTGCCTGTTCTGTCTAATCTATCTCTAGCTATCTGCTTATCCAATATCCATCACGTGCTGGTGCTGTCCTGCAGCCTAGGTGTGGAGGATCATGGATGTATGGAGGGGCTCTGACCCCCCTGTACACCCCCTGTACACGCCCCCTGTGCACGCCCCCTGTGTACGCCCTCTGTACACGCCCCCTGTACACTCCCTCTGTACACGCCCCCTGTACACTCCCTGCCTGTGCTCAGCATCCAGTGAGTCAGCAGCAGCCGGCGGCGGTAGGACCTGGGGGCGACGCACAGCCTCTTTGTCTTCCAGCTGATGCAGCGCCGGGGTCTGCTCTCCGCTGAGCTCTGGACGTGGTCCCTATAGGTAATGTATGCGGCTTATATCTGTGTGTATGGGGTCTGGCGGTAGCTGTATGTGCGCTGTATATACCTGCAGTACAGGGAGCCTCCATCCCTATATATACTGTATATACATCTGTGTCCTCCTGCACAGCACCCATGTGTCTCCTCTGTATATACCTGCAGTACAGGGAGCCTCCATCCATCCCTATATACTGTATATACACATCTGTGTCCTCCTCCTCAGCACCCATGTGTCTCCTCTGTATATACCTGCAGTACAGGGAGCCTCCATCCATCCCTATATACTGTATATACACATCTGTGTCCTCCTGCACAGCACCCATGTGTCTCCTCTGTATATACCTGCAGTACAGGGAGCCTCCATCCATCCCTATATACTGTATATACATCTGTGTCCTCCTCCTCAGCACCCATGTGTCTCCTCTGTATATACCTGCAGTACAGGGAGCCTCCATCCATCCCTATATATACTGTATATACACATCTGTGTCCTCCTCCTCAGCACCCATGTGTCTCCTCTGTATATACCTGCAGTACAAGGAGCCTCCATCCCTATATATACTGTATATACATCTGTGTCCTCCTCCACAGCACCCATGTGTCTCCTCTATATATACCTGCAGTACAGGGAGCCTCCATCCATCCCTATATATACTGTATATATACACATCTGTGTCCTCCTCCTCAGCACCCATGTGTCTCCTCTGTATATACCTGCAGTACAAGGAGCCTCCATCCCTATATATACTGTATATACATCTGTGTCCTCCTCCTCAGCACCCATGTGTCTCCTCTGTATATACCTGCAGTACAGGGAGCCTCCATCCATCCCTATATATACTGTATATACACATCTGTGTCCTCCTCCACAGCACCCATGTGTCTCCTCTGTATATACCTGCAGTACAGGGAGCCTCCATCCATCCCTATATATACTGTATATATACACATCTGTGTCCTCCTCCTCAGCACCCATGTGTCTCCTCTGTATATACCTGCAGTACAGGGAGCCTCCATCCATCCCTATATATACTGTATATACATCTGTGTCCTCCTCCTCAGCACCCATGTGTCTCCTCTGTATATACCTGCAGTACAGGGAGCCTCCATCCATCCCTATATATACTGTATATACACATCTGTGTCCTCCTCCTCAGCACCCATGTGTCTCCTCTGTATATACCTGCAGTACAGGGAGCCTCCATCCATCCCTATATACTGTATATACACATCTGTGTCCGCCTCCTCAGCACCCATGTGTCTCCTCTGTATATACCTGCAGTACAGGGAGCCTCCATCCATCCCTATATATACTGTATATACACATCTGTGTCCTCCTCCACAGCACCCATGTGTCTCCTCTGTATATACCTGCAGTACAGGGAGCCTCCATCCATCCCTATATACTGTATATACACATCTGTGTCCTCCTCCACAGCACCCATGTGTCTCCTCTCTCTGTATATACCTGCAGTACAGGGAGCCTCCACCCATCCCTATATATACTGTATATACACATCTGTGTCCTCCTCCTCAGCACCCATGTGTCTCCTCTGTATATACCTGCCGTACAAGGAGCCTCCATCCATCCCTATATATACACATCTGTGTCCTCCTCCTCAGCACCCATGTGTCTCCTCTGTATATACCTACAGTACAGGGAGCCTCCATCCATCCCTATATATACTGTATATACACATGTGTCCTCCTCCTCAGCACCCATGTGTCTCCTCTGTATATACCTACAGTACAGGGAGCCTCCATCCATCCCTATATATACTGTATATACACATCTGTGTCCTCCTCCTCAGCACCCATGTGTCTCCTCTGTATATACCTGCAGTACAGGGAGCCTCCATCCATCCCTATATATACTGCATATACACATCTGTGTCCTCCTCCTCAGCACCCATGTGTCTCCTCTGTATATACCTGCAGTACAGGGAGCCTCCATCCATCCCTATATATACTGTATATATACACATCTGTGTCCTCCTCCTCAGCACCCATGTGTCTCCTCTGTATATACCTGCCGTACAAGGAGCCTCCATCCATCCCTATATACTGTATATACACATCTGTGTCCTCCTCCTCAGCACCCATGTGTCTCCTCTGTATATACCTGCCGTACAAGGAGCCTCCATCCATCCCTATATACTGTATATACACATCTGTGTCCTCCTCCTCAGCACCCATGTGTCTCCTCTGTATATACCTGCAGTACAGAGAGCCTCCATCCATCCCTATATATACTGTTTATACACATCTGTCCGCCTCCTCAGCACCCATGTGTCTCCTCTGTATATACCTGCAGTACAGGGAGCTCCCATCCATCCCTATATATACTGTATATACACATCTGTGTCCTCCTCCACAGCACCCATGTTTCTCCTCTGTATATACCTGCAGTACAGGGAGCTCCCATCCATCCCTATATATACTGTATATACACATGTGTCCTCCTCCTCAGCACCCATGTGTCTCCTCTGTATATACCTACAGTACAGGGAGCCTCCATCCATCCCTATATATACTGTATATACACATGTGTCCTCCTCCTCAGCACCCATGTGTCTCCTCTGTATATACCTGCAGTACAGGGAGCCTCCATCCATCCCTATATACTGTATATACACATGTGTGTCCTCCTCCACAGCACCCATGTGTCTCGTCTGTATATACCTGCAGTACAGGGAGCCTCCATCCATCCCTATATATACTGTATATACACATCTGTGTCCTCCTCCACAGCACCCATGTGTCTCCTCTGTATATACCTGCAGTACAGGGAGCCTCCATCCATCCCTATATATACTGTATATACACATCTGTGTCCTCCTCCACAGCACCCATGTGTCTCCTCTGTATATACCTGCAGTACAGGGAGCCTCCGTCCATCCCTATATATACTGTATATACATCTGTGTCCTCCTCCACAGCACCCATGTGTCTCCTCTGTATATACCTGCAGTACAGGGAGCCTCCATCCATCCCTATATACTCTATATACACATCTGTGTCCTCCTCCTCAGCACCCATGTGTCTCCTCTGTATATACCTGCAGTACAGGGAGCCTCCATCCATCCCTATATATACTGTATATATACACATCTGTGTCCTCCTCCTCAGCACCCATGTGTCACCTCTGTATATACCTACATTACAGGGAGCCTCCATCCATCCCTATATATACTGTATATACACATCTGTGTCCTCCTCCTCAGCACCCATGTGTCTCCTCTGTATATACCTACATTACAGGGAGCCTCCATCCATCCCTATATATACTGTATATACACATCTGTGTCCTCCTCCTCAGCACCCATGTGTCTCCTCTGTATATACCTACAGTACAGGGAGCCTCCATCCATCCCTATATATACTGTATATATACACATCTGTGTCCTCCTCCACAGCACCCATGTGTCTCCTCTGTATATACCTGCAGTACAGGGAGCCTCCATCCATCCCTATATATACTGTATATACACATCTGTGTCCTCCTCCTCAGCACCCATGTGTCTCCTCTGTATATACCTGCAGTACAGGGAGCCTCCATCCATCCCTATATATACTGTATATATACACATCTGTGTCCTCCTCCTCAGCACCCATGTGTCACCTCTGTATATACCTGCAGTACAGGGAGCCTCTATCCATCCCTATATATACTGTATATACACATCTGTGTCCTCCTCCTCAGCACCCATGTGTCTCCTCTGTATATACCTGCAGTACAGGGAGCCTCCATCCATCCCTATATATACTGTATATACACATCTGTGTCCTCCTCCTCAGCACCCATGTGTCTCCTCTGTATATACCTACAGTACAGGGAGCTCCCATCCATCCCTATATATACTGTATATACACATCTGTGTCCGCCTCCTCAGCACCCATGTGTCTCCTCTGTATATACCTACAGTACAGGGAGCCTCCATCCATCCCTATATATACACATCTGTGTCCTCCTCCTCAGCACCCATGTGTCTCCTCTGTATATACCTGCAGTACAGGGAGCCTCCATCCATCCCTATATATACTGTATATACACATCTGTGTCCTCCTCCTCAGCACCCATGTGTCTCCTCTGTATATACCTGCCGTACAAGGAGCCTCCATCCATCCCTATATATACTGTATATATACACATCTGTGTCCTCCTCCTCAGCACCCATGTGTCTCCTCTGTATATACCTACAGTACAGGGAGCCTTCATCCATCCCTATATATACTGTATATACACATCTGTGTCCTCCTCCTCAGCACCCATGTGTCTCCTCTGTATATACCTGCAGTACAGGGAGCCTCCATCCATCCCTATATATACTGTATATACATCTGTGTCCTCCTCCTCAGCACCCATGTGTCTCCTCTGTATATACCTGCAGTACAGGGAGCCTCCATCCATCCCTATATATACTGTATATACGCATGTGTCCTCCTCCTCAGCACCCATGTGTCTCCTCTGTATATACCTGCAGTACAGGGAGCCTCCATCCATCCCTATATATACTGTATATACATCTGTGTCCGCCTCCTCAGCACCCATGTGTCTCCTCTGTATATACCTGCAGTACAGGGAGCCTCCATCCATCCCTATATATACTGTATATACATCTGTGTCCTCCTCCTCAGCACCCATTTGTCTCCTCTGTATATACCTGCAGTACAGGGAGCCTCCATCATCCCTATATATACTGTATACACATCTGTGTCCTCCTCCTCAGCACCCATGTGTCTCCTCTGTATATACCTGCAGTACAGGGAGCCTCTATCTATCCCTATATATACTGTATATACATCTGTGTCCGCCTCCTCAGCACCCATGTGTCTCCTCTGTATATACCTGCAGTACAGGAAGCCTCCATCCATCCCTATATATACTGTATATACACATCTGTGTCCTCCTCCTCAGCACCCATGTGTCTCCTCTGTATATACCTGCAGTACAGGGAGCCTCCATCCATCCCTATATATACTGTATATACACATCTGTGTCCTCCTCCTCAGCACCCATGTGTCTCCTCTGTATATACCTGCAGTACAGGGAGCCTCCATCCATCCCTATATATACTGTATATACACATCTGTGTCCGCCTCCACAGCACCCATGTGTCTCCTCTGTATATACCTGCAGTACAGGGAGCCTCCATCCATCCCTATATATACTGTATATACACATCTGTGTCCTCCTCCACAGCACCCATGTGTCTCCTCTGTATATACCTGCAGTACAGGGAGCCTCCATCCATCCCTATATATACTGTATATATACACATCTGTGTCCTCCTCCTCAGCACCCATGTGTCTCCTCTGTATATACCTGCAGTACAGGGAGCCTCCATCCATCCCTATATATACTGTATATACATCTGTGTCCTCCTCCTCAGCACCCATGTGTCTCCTCTGTATATACCTGCAGTACAGGGAGCCTCCATCCATCCCTATATATACTGTATATACACATCTGTGTCCTCCTCCTCAGCACCCATGTGTCTCCTCTGTATATACCTGCAGTACAGGGAGCCTCCATCCATCCCTATATACTGTATATACACATCTGTGTCCGCCTCCTCAGCACCCATGTGTCTCCTCTGTATATACCTGCAGTACAGGGAGCCTCCATCCATCCCTATATATACTGTATATACACATCTGTGTCCGCCTCCTCAGCAACCATGTGTCTCCTCTCTCTGTATATACCTGCAGTACAGGGAGCCTCCACCCATCCCTATATATACTGTATATACACATCTGTGTCCTCCTCCTCAGCACCCATGTGTCTCCTCTGTATATACCTGCCGTACAAGGAGCCTCCATCCATCCCTATATATACACATCTGTGTCCTCCTCCTCAGCACCCATGTGTCTCCTCTGTATATACCTACAGTACAGGGAGCCTCCATCCATCCCTATATATACTGTATATACACATGTGTCCTCCTCCTCAGCACCCATGTGTCTCCTCTGTATATACCTACAGTACAGGGAGCCTCCATCCATCCCTATATATACTGTATATACACATCTGTGTCCTCCTCCTCAGCACCCATGTGTCTCCTCTGTATATACCTGCAGTACAGGGAGCCTCCATCCATCCCTATATATACTGCATATACACATCTGTGTCCTCCTCCTCAGCACCCATGTGTCTCCTCTGTATATACCTGCAGTACAGGGAGCCTCCATCCATCCCTATATATACTGTATATATACACATCTGTGTCCTCCTCCTCAGCACCCATGTGTCTCCTCTGTATATACCTGCCGTACAAGGAGCCTCCATCCATCCCTATATACTGTATATACACATCTGTGTCCTCCTCCTCAGCACCCATGTGTCTCCTCTGTATATACCTGCCGTACAAGGAGCCTCCATCCATCCCTATATACTGTATATACACATCTGTGTCCTCCTCCTCAGCACCCATGTGTCTCCTCTGTATATACCTGCAGTACAGAGAGCCTCCATCCATCCCTATATATACTGTTTATACACATCTGTCCGCCTCCTCAGCACCCATGTGTCTCCTCTGTATATACCTGCAGTACAGGGAGCTCCCATCCATCCCTATATATACTGTATATACACATCTGTGTCCTCCTCCACAGCACCCATGTTTCTCCTCTGTATATACCTGCAGTACAGGGAGCTCCCATCCATCCCTATATATACTGTATATACACATGTGTCCTCCTCCTCAGCACCCATGTGTCTCCTCTGTATATACCTACAGTACAGGGAGCCTCCATCCATCCCTATATATACTGTATATACACATGTGTCCTCCTCCTCAGCACCCATGTGTCTCCTCTGTATATACCTGCAGTACAGGGAGCCTCCATCCATCCCTATATACTGTATATACACATGTGTGTCCTCCTCCACAGCACCCATGTGTCTCGTCTGTATATACCTGCAGTACAGGGAGCCTCCATCCATCCCTATATATACTGTATATACACATCTGTGTCCTCCTCCACAGCACCCATGTGTCTCCTCTGTATATACCTGCAGTACAGGGAGCCTCCATCCATCCCTATATATACTGTATATACACATCTGTGTCCTCCTCCACAGCACCCATGTGTCTCCTCTGTATATACCTGCAGTACAGGGAGCCTCCGTCCATCCCTATATATACTGTATATACATCTGTGTCCTCCTCCACAGCACCCATGTGTCTCCTCTGTATATACCTGCAGTACAGGGAGCCTCCATCCATCCCTATATACTCTATATACACATCTGTGTCCTCCTCCTCAGCACCCATGTGTCTCCTCTGTATATACCTGCAGTACAGGGAGCCTCCATCCATCCCTATATATACTGTATATATACACATCTGTGTCCTCCTCCTCAGCACCCATGTGTCACCTCTGTATATACCTACATTACAGGGAGCCTCCATCCATCCCTATATATACTGTATATACACATCTGTGTCCTCCTCCTCAGCACCCATGTGTCTCCTCTGTATATACCTACATTACAGGGAGCCTCCATCCATCCCTATATATACTGTATATACACATCTGTGTCCTCCTCCTCAGCACCCATGTGTCTCCTCTGTATATACCTACAGTACAGGGAGCCTCCATCCATCCCTATATATACTGTATATATACACATCTGTGTCCTCCTCCACAGCACCCATGTGTCTCCTCTGTATATACCTGCAGTACAGGGAGCCTCCATCCATCCCTATATATACTGTATATACACATCTGTGTCCTCCTCCTCAGCACCCATGTGTCTCCTCTGTATATACCTGCAGTACAGGGAGCCTCCATCCATCCCTATATATACTGTATATATACACATCTGTGTCCTCCTCCTCAGCACCCATGTGTCACCTCTGTATATACCTGCAGTACAGGGAGCCTCTATCCATCCCTATATATACTGTATATACACATCTGTGTCCTCCTCCTCAGCACCCATGTGTCTCCTCTGTATATACCTGCAGTACAGGGAGCCTCCATCCATCCCTATATATACTGTATATACACATCTGTGTCCTCCTCCTCAGCACCCATGTGTCTCCTCTGTATATACCTACAGTACAGGGAGCCTCCATCCATCCCTATATATACTGTATATACACATCTGTGTCCGCCTCCTCAGCACCCATGTGTCTCCTCTGTATATACCTACAGTACAGGGAGCCTCCATCCATCCCTATATATACACATCTGTGTCCTCCTCCTCAGCACCCATGTGTCTCCTCTGTATATACCTGCAGTACAGGGAGCCTCCATCCATCCCTATATATACTGTATATACACATCTGTGTCCTCCTCCTCAGCACCCATGTGTCTCCTCTGTATATACCTACAGTACAGGGAGCCTCCATCCATCCCTATATATACTGCATATACACATCTGTGTCCTCCTCCTCAGCACCCATGTGTCTCCTCTGTATATACCTGCCGTACAAGGAGCCTCCATCCATCCCTATATATACTGTATATATACACATCTGTGTCCTCCTCCTCAGCACCCATGTGTCACCTCTGTATATACCTGCAGTACAGGGAGCCTCTATCCATCCCTATATATACTGTATATACACATCTGTGTCCTCCTCCTCAGCACCCATGTGTCTCCTCTGTATATACCTGCAGTACAGGGAGCCTCCATCCATCCCTATATACTGTATATACACATCTGTGTCCTCCTCCTCAGCACCCATGTGTCTCCTCTGTATATACCTGCAGTACAGGGAGCCTCCATCCATCCCTATATATACTGTATATACACATCTGTGTCCGCCTCCACAGCACCCATGTGTCTCCTCTGTATATACCTGCAGTACAGAGAGCCTCCATCCATCCCTATATACTGTATATACACATCTGTGTCCTCCTCCTCAGCACCCATGTGTCTCCTCTGTATATACCTGCAGTACAGGGAGCCTCCATCCATCCCTATATATACTGTATATACACATCTGTGTCCTCCTCCTCAGCACCCATGTGTCTCCTCTGTATATACCTACAGTACAGGGAGCCTTCATCCATCCCTATATATACTGTATATACACATCTGTGTCCTCCTCCTCAGCACCCATGTGTCTCCTCTGTATATACCTGCAGTACAGGGAGCCTCCATCCATCCCTATATATACTGTATATACATCTGTGTCCTCCTCCTCAGCACCCATGTGTCTCCTCTGTATATACCTGCAGTACAGGGAGCCTCCATCCATCCCTATATATACTGTATATACGCATGTGTCCTCCTCCTCACCACCCATGTGTCTCCTCTGTATATACCTGCAGTACAGGGAGCCTCCATCCATCCCTATATATACTGTATATACATCTGTGTCCGCCTCCTCAGCACCCATGTGTCTCCTCTGTATATACCTGCAGTACAGGGAGCCTCCATCCATCCCTATATATACTGTATATACATCTGTGTCCTCCTCCTCAGCACCCATTTGTCTCCTCTGTATATACCTGCAGTACAGGGAGCCTCCATCATCCCTATATATACTGTATACACATCTGTGTCCTCCTCCTCAGCACCCATGTGTCTCCTCTGTATATACCTGCAGTACAGGGAGCCTCTATCTATCCCTATATATACTGTATATACACGTGTCCGCCTCCTCAGCACCCATGTGTCTCCTCTGTATATACCTGCAGTACAGGGAGCCTCCATCCATCCCTATATATACTGTATATACACATCTGTGTCCTCCTCCTCAGCACCCATGTGTCTCCTCTGTATATACCTGCAGTACAGGGAGCCTCCATCCATCCCTATATATACTGTATATACACATCTGTGTCCTCCTCCACAGCACCCATGTGTCTCCTCTGTATATACCTGCAGTACAGGGAGCCTCCATCCATCCCTATATATACTGTATATATACACATCTGTGTCCTCCTCCTCAGCACCCATGTGTCTCCTCTGTATATACCTGCAGTACAGGGAGCCTCCATCCATCCCTATATATACTGTATATACACATCTGTGTCCTCCTCCACAGCACCCATGTGTCTCCTCTGTATATACCTGCAGTACAGGGAGCCTCCATCCATCCCTATATATACTGTATATACACATCTGTGTCCTCCTCCTCAGCACCCATGTGTCTCCTCTGTATATACCTGCAGTACAGGGAGCCTCCATCCATCCCTATATACTGTATATACACATCTGTGTCCTCCTCCTCAGCACCCATGTGTCACCTCTGTATATACCTGCAGTACAGGGAGCCTCCATCCATCCCTATATATACTGTATATACACATCTGTGTCCGCCTCCTCAGCACCCATGTGTCTCCTCTGTATATACCTGCAGTACAGGGAGCCTCCATCCATCCCTATATATACTGTATATACACATCTGTGTCCTCCTCCTCAGCACCCATGTGTCTCCTCTGTATATACCTGCAGTACAGGGAGCCTCCATCCATCCCTATATATACTGTATATACACATCTGTGTCCTCCTCCACAGCACCCATGTGTCTCCTCTGTATATACCTGCAGTACAGGGAGCCTCCATCCATCCCTATATATACTGTATATATACACATCTGTGTCCTCCTCCTCAGCACCCATGTGTCTCCTCTGTATATACCTGCAGTACAGGGAGCCTCCATCCATCCCTATATATACTGTATATACACATCTGTGTCCTCCTCCACAGCACCCATGTGTCTCCTCTGTATATACCTGCAGTACAGGGAGCCTCCATCCATCCCTATATATACTGTATATACACATCTGTGTCCTCCTCCTCAGCACCCATGTGTCTCCTCTGTATATACCTGCAGTACAGGGAGCCTCCATCCATCCCTATATACTGTATATACACATCTGTGTCCTCCTCCTCAGCACCCATGTGTCACCTCTGTATATACCTGCAGTACAGGGAGCCTCCATCCATCCCTATATATACTGTATATACACATCTGTGTCCGCCTCCTCAGCACCCATGTGTCTCCTCTGTATATACCTACAGTACAGGGAGCCTCCATCCATCCCTATATATACTGCATATACACATCTGTGTCCTCCTCCTCAGCACCCATGTGTCTCCTCTCTCTGTATATACCTGCAGTACAGGGAGCCTCCATCCATCCCTATATATACTGTATATACACATCTGTGTCCTCCTCCTCAGCACCCATGTGTCTCCTCTCTCTGTATATACCTGCAGTACAAGGAGCCTCCATCCATCCCTATATATACTGTATATACACATCTGTGTCCTCCTCCACAGCACCCATGTGTCTCCTCTTTATATACCTGCCGTACAAGGAGCCTCCATCCATCCCTATATATACTGTATATACACATCTGTGTCCTCCTCCTCAGCACCCATGTGTCTCCTCTGTATATACCTACAGTACAGGGAGCCTCCATCCATCCTTATATATACTGTATATACACATGTGTCCTCCTCCTCAGCACCCATGTGTCTCCTCTGTATATACCTACAGTACAGGGAGCCTCCATCCATCCCTATATATACTGTATATACACATCTGTGTCCTCCTCCTCAGCACCCATGTGTCTCCTCTGTATATACCTGCAGTACAGGGAGCCTCCATCCATCCCTATATATACTGCATATACACATCTGTGTCCTCCTCCTCAGCACCCATGTGTCTCCTCTGTATATACCTGCAGTACAGGGAGCCTCCATCCATCCCTATATATACTGTATATATACACATCTGTGTCCTCCTCCTCAGCACCCATGTGTCTCCTCTGTATATACCTGCCGTACAAGGAGCCTCCATCCATCCCTATATACTGTATATACACATCTGTGTCCTCCTCCTCAGCACCCATGTGTCTCCTCTGTATATACCTGCCGTACAAGGAGCCTCCATCCATCCCTATATACTGTATATACACATCTGTGTCCTCCTCCTCAGCACCCATGTGTCTCCTCTGTATATAACTGCAGTACAGGGAGCTCCCATCCATCCCTATATATACTGTATATACATCTGTGTCCTCCTCCTCAGCACCCATGTGTCTCCTCTGTATATACCTACAGTACAAGGAGCCTCCATCCATCCCTATATATACTGTATATACACATCTGTGTCCTCCTCCTCAGCACCCATGTGTCTCCTCTGTATATACCTACAGTACAGGGAGCCTCCATCCATCCCTATATATACTGTATATACACATGTGTCCTCCTCCTCAGCACCCATGTGTCTCCTCTGTATATACCTGCAGTACAGGGAGCCTCCATCCATCCCTATATACTGTATATACACATGTGTGTCCTCCTCCTCAGCACCCATGTGTCTCCTCTGTATATACCTACAGTACAGGGAGCCTCCATCCATCCCTATATATACTGTATATACACATGTGTCCGCCTCCTCAGCACCCATGTGTCTCCTCTGTATATACCTGCAGTACAGGGAGCCTCCATCCATCCCTATATATACTGTATATACACATCTGTGTCCTCCTCCACAGCACCCATGTGTCTCCTCTGTATATACCTGCAGTACAGGGAGCCTCCATCCATCCCTATATATACTGTATATACACATCTGTGTCCTCCTCCTCAGCACCCATGTGTCTCCTCTGTATATACCTGCAGTACAGGGAGCCTCCATCCATCCCTATATACTGTATATACACATCTGTGTCCTCCTCCTCAGCACCCATGTGTCTCCTCTGTATATACCTGCAGTACAGGGAGCCTCCATCCATCCCTATATATACTGTATATATACACATCTGTGTCCTCCTCCTCAGCACCCATGTGTCTCCTCTGTATATACCTGCAGTACAGGGAGCCTCCATCCATCCCTATATATACTGTATATACATCTGTGTCCTCCTCCTCAGCACCCATGTGTCTCCTCTGTATATACCTGCAGTACAGGGAGCCTCCATCCATCCCTATATATACTGTATATACACATCTGTGTCCTCCTCCTCAGCACCCATGTGTCTCCTCTGTATATACCTGCAGTACAGGGAGCCTCCATCCATCCCTATATACTGTATATACACATCTGTGTCCGCCTCCTCAGCACCCATGTGTCTCCTCTGTATATACCTGCAGTACAGGGAGCCTCCATCCATCCCTATATATACTGTATATACACATCTGTGTCCGCCTCCTCAGCAACCATGTGTCTCCTCTCTCTGTATATACCTGCAGTACAGGGAGCCTCCACCCATCCCTATATATACTGTATATACACATCTGTGTCCTCCTCCTCAGCACCCATGTGTCTCCTCTGTATATACCTGCCGTACAAGGAGCCTCCATCCATCCCTATATATACACATCTGTGTCCTCCTCCTCAGCACCCATGTGTCTCCTCTGTATATACCTACAGTACAGGGAGCCTCCATCCATCCCTATATATACTGTATATACACATGTGTCCTCCTCCTCAGCACCCATGTGTCTCCTCTGTATATACCTACAGTACAGGGAGCCTCCATCCATCCCTATATATACTGTATATACACATCTGTGTCCTCCTCCTCAGCACCCATGTGTCTCCTCTGTATATACCTGCAGTACAGGGAGCCTCCATCCATCCCTATATATACTGCATATACACATCTGTGTCCTCCTCCTCAGCACCCATGTGTCTCCTCTGTATATACCTGCAGTACAGGGAGCCTCCATCCATCCCTATATATACTGTATATATACACATCTGTGTCCTCCTCCTCAGCACCCATGTGTCTCCTCTGTATATACCTGCCGTACAAGGAGCCTCCATCCATCCCTATATACTGTATATACACATCTGTGTCCTCCTCCTCAGCACCCATGTGTCTCCTCTGTATATACCTGCCGTACAAGGAGCCTCCATCCATCCCTATATACTGTATATACACATCTGTGTCCTCCTCCACAGCACCCATGTGTCTCCTCTGTATATACCTGCAGTACAGAGAGCCTCCATCCATCCCTATATATACTGTTTATACACATCTGTCCGCCTCCTCAGCACCCATGTGTCTCCTCTGTATATACCTGCAGTACAGGGAGCTCCCATCCATCCCTATATATACTGTATATACACATCTGTGTCCTCCTCCACAGCACCCATGTTTCTCCTCTGTATATACCTGCAGTACAGGGAGCTCCCATCCATCCCTATATATACTGTATATACACATGTGTCCTCCTCCTCAGCACCCATGTGTCTCCTCTGTATATACCTACAGTACAGGGAGCCTCCATCCATCCCTATATATACTGTATATACACATGTGTCCTCCTCCTCAGCACCCATGTGTCTCCTCTGTATATACCTGCAGTACAGGGAGCCTCCATCCATCCCTATATACTGTATATACACATGTGTGTCCTCCTCCACAGCACCCATGTGTCTCGTCTGTATATACCTGCAGTACAGGGAGCCTCCATCCATCCCTATATATACTGTATATACACATCTGTGTCCTCCTCCACAGCACCCATGTGTCTCCTCTGTATATACCTGCAGTACAGGGAGCCTCCGTCCATCCCTATATATACTGTATATACATCTGTGTCCTCCTCCACAGCACCCATGTGTCTCCTCTGTATATACCTGCAGTACAGGGAGCCTCCATCCATCCCTATATACTCTATATACACATCTGTGTCCTCCTCCTCAGCACCCATGTGTCTCCTCTGTATATACCTGCAGTACAGGGAGCCTCCATCCATCCCTATATATACTGTATATACACATCTGTGTCCTCCTCCACAGCACCCATGTGTCTCCTCTGTATATACCTGCAGTACAGGGAGCCTCCGTCCATCCCTATATATACTGTATATACATCTGTGTCCTCCTCCACAGCACCCATGTGTCTCCTCTGTATATACCTGCAGTACAGGGAGCCTCCATCCATCCCTATATACTCTATATACACATCTGTGTCCTCCTCCTCAGCACCCATGTGTCTCCTCTGTATATACCTGCAGTACAGGGAGCCTCCATCCATCCCTATATATACTGTATATATACACATCTGTGTCCTCCTCCTCAGCACCCATGTGTCACCTCTGTATATACCTACATTACAGGGAGCCTCCATCCATCCCTATATATACTGTATATACACATCTGTGTCCTCCTCCTCAGCACCCATGTGTCTCCTCTGTATATACCTACATTACAGGGAGCCTCCATCCATCCCTATATATACTGTATATACACATCTGTGTCCTCCTCCTCAGCACCCATGTGTCTCCTCTGTATATACCTACAGTACAGGGAGCCTCCATCCATCCCTATATATACTGTATATATACACATCTGTGTCCTCCTCCACAGCACCCATGTGTCTCCTCTGTATATACCTGCAGTACAGGGAGCCTCCATCCATCCCTATATATACTGTATATACACATCTGTGTCCTCCTCCTCAGCACCCATGTGTCTCCTCTGTATATACCTGCAGTACAGGGAGCCTCCATCCATCCCTATATATACTGTATATATACACATCTGTGTCCTCCTCCTCAGCACCCATGTGTCACCTCTGTATATACCTGCAGTACAGGGAGCCTCTATCCATCCCTATATATACTGTATATACACATCTGTGTCCTCCTCCTCAGCACCCATGTGTCTCCTCTGTATATACCTGCAGTACAGGGAGCCTCCATCCATCCCTATATATACTGTATATACACATCTGTGTCCTCCTCCTCAGCACCCATGTGTCTCCTCTGTATATACCTACAGTACAGGGAGCCTCCATCCATCCCTATATATACACATCTGTGTCCTCCTCCTCAGCACCCATGTGTCTCCTCTGTATATACCTGCAGTACAGGGAGCCTCCATCCATCCCTATATATACACATCTGTGTCCTCCTCCTCAGCACCCATGTGTCTCCTCTGTATATACCTGCAGTACAGGGAGCCTCCATCCATCCCTATATATACTGTATATACACATCTGTGTCCTCCTCCTCAGCACCCATGTGTCTCCTCTGTATATACCTACAGTACAGGGAGCCTCCATCCATCCCTATATATACACATCTGTGTCCTCCTCCTCAGCACCCATGTGTCTCCTCTGTATATACCTGCAGTACAGGGAGCCTCCATCCATCCCTATATATACTGTATATACACATCTGTGTCCTCCTCCTCAGCACCCATGTGTCTCCTCTGTATATACCTACAGTACAGGGAGCCTCCATCCATCCCTATATATACTGCATATACACATCTGTGTCCTCCTCCTCAGCACCCATGTGTCTCCTCTGTATATACCTGCCGTACAAGGAGCCTCCATCCATCCCTATATATACTGTATATATACACATCTGTGTCCTCCTCCTCAGCACCCATGTGTCACCTCTGTATATACCTGCAGTACAGGGAGCCTCTATCCATCCCTATATATACTGTATATACACATCTGTGTCCTCCTCCTCAGCACCCATGTGTCTCCTCTGTATATACCTGCAGTACAGGGAGCCTCCATCCATCCCTATATACTGTATATACACATCTGTGTCCTCCTCCTCAGCACCCATGTGTCTCCTCTGTATATACCTGCAGTACAGGGAGCCTCCATCCATCCCTATATATACTGTATATACACATCTGTGTCCGCCTCCACAGCACCCATGTGTCTCCTCTGTATATACCTGCAGTACAGAGAGCCTCCATCCATCCCTATATACTGTATATACACATCTGTGTCCTCCTCCTCAGCACCCATGTGTCTCCTCTGTATATACCTGCAGTACAGGGAGCCTCCATACATCCCTATATATACTGTATATACACATCTGTGTCCTCCTCCTCAGCACCCATGTGTCTCCTCTGTATATACCTACAGTACAGGGAGCCTTCATCCATCCCTATATATACTGTATATACACATCTGTGTCCTCCTCCTCAGCACCCATGTGTCTCCTCTGTATATACCTGCAGTACAGGGAGCCTCCATCCATCCCTATATATACTGTATATACATCTGTGTCCTCCTCCTCAGCACCCATGTGTCTCCTCTGTATATACCTGCAGTACAGGGAGCCTCCATCCATCCCTATATATACTGTATATACGCATGTGTCCTCCTCCTCAGCACCCATGTGTCTCCTCTGTATATACCTGCAGTACAGGGAGCCTCCATCCATCCCTATATATACTGTATATACATCTGTGTCCGCCTCCTCAGCACCCATGTGTCTCCTCTGTATATACCTGCAGTACAGGGAGCCTCCATCCATCCCTATATATACTGTATATACATCTGTGTCCTCCTCCTCAGCACCCATTTGTCTCCTCTGTATATACCTGCAGTACAGGGAGCCTCCATCATCCCTATATATACTGTATACACATCTGTGTCCTCCTCCTCAGCACCCATGTGTCTCCTCTGTATATACCTGCAGTACAGGGAGCCTCTATCTATCCCTATATATACTGTATATACACGTGTCCGCCTCCTCAGCACCCATGTGTCTCCTCTGTATATACCTGCAGTACAGGGAGCCTCCATCCATCCCTATATATACTGTATATACACATCTGTGTCCTCCTCCTCAGCACCCATGTGTCTCCTCTGTATATACCTGCAGTACAGGGAGCCTCCATCCATCCCTATATATACTGTATATACACATCTGTGTCCTCCTCCACAGCACCCATGTGTCTCCTCTGTATATACCTGCAGTACAGGGAGCCTCCATCCATCCCTATATATACTGTATATATACACATCTGTGTCCTCCTCCTCAGCACCCATGTGTCTCCTCTGTATATACCTGCAGTACAGGGAGCCTCCATCCATCCCTATATATACTGTATATACACATCTGTGTCCTCCTCCACAGCACCCATGTGTCTCCTCTGTATATACCTGCAGTACAGGGAGCCTCCATCCATCCCTATATACTGTATATACACATCTGTGTCCTCCTCCTCAGCACCCATGTGTCACCTCTGTATATACCTGCAGTACAGGGAGCCTCCATCCATCCCTATATATACTGTATATACACATCTGTGTCCGCCTCCTCAGCACCCATGTGTCTCCTCTGTATATACCTGCAGTACAGGGAGCCTCCATCCATCCCTATATATACTGCATATACACATCTGTGTCCTCCTCCTCAGCACCCATGTGTCTCCTCTCTCTGTATATACCTGCAGTACAGGGAGCCTCCATCCATCCCTATATATACTGTATATACACATCTGTGTCCTCCTCCTCAGCACCCATGTGTCTCCTCTCTCTGTATATACCTGCAGTACAAGGAGCCTCCATCCATCCCTATATATACTGTATATACACATCTGTGTCCTCCTCCACAGCACCCATGTGTCTCCTCTTTATATACCTGCCGTACAAGGAGCCTCCATCCATCCCTATATATACTGTATATACACATCTGTGTCCTCCTCCTCAGCACCCATGTGTCTCCTCTGTATATACCTACAGTACAGGGAGCCTCCATCCATCCTTATATATACTGTATATACACATGTGTCCTCCTCCTCAGCACCCATGTGTCTCCTCTGTATATACCTACAGTACAGGGAGCCTCCATCCATCCCTATATATACTGTATATACACATCTGTGTCCTCCTCCTCAGCACCCATGTGTCTCCTCTGTATATACCTGCAGTACAGGGAGCCTCCATCCATCCCTATATATACTGCATATACACATCTGTGTCCTCCTCCTCAGCACCCATGTGTCTCCTCTGTATATACCTGCAGTACAGGGAGCCTCCATCCATCCCTATATATACTGTATATATACACATCTGTGTCCTCCTCCTCAGCACCCATGTGTCTCCTCTGTATATACCTGCCGTACAAGGAGCCTCCATCCATCCCTATATACTGTATATACACATCTGTGTCCTCCTCCTCAGCACCCATGTGTCTCCTCTGTATATACCTGCCGTACAAGGAGCCTCCATCCATCCCTATATACTGTATATACACATCTGTGTCCTCCTCCTAGAGCACCCATGTGTCTCCTCTGTATATAACTGCAGTACAGGGAGCCTCCATCCATCCCTATATATACTGTATATACATCTGTGTCCTCCTCCTCAGCACCCATGTGTCTCCTCTGTATATACCTACAGTACAGGGAGCTCCCATCCATCCCTATATATACTGTATATACATCTGTGTCCTCCTCCTCAGCACCCATGTGTCTCCTCTGTATATACCTACAGTACAAGGAGCCTCCATCCATCCCTATATATACTGTATATACACATCTGTGTCCTCCTCCTCAGCACCCATGTGTCTCCTCTGTATATACCTACAGTACAGGGAGCCTCCATCCATCCCTATATATACTGTATATACACATGTGTCCTCCTCCTCAGCACCCATGTGTCTCCTCTGTATATACCTGCAGTACAGGGAGCCTCCATCCATCCCTATATACTGTATATACACATGTGTGTCCTCCTCCTCAGCACCCATGTGTCTCCTCTGTATATACCTACAGTACAGGGAGCCTCCATCCATCCCTATATATACTGTATATACACATGTGTCCGCCTCCTCAGCACCCATGTGTCTCCTCTGTATATACCTGCAGTACAGGGAGCCTCCATCCATCCCTATATATACTGTATATACACATCTGTGTCCTCCTCCACAGCACCCATGTGTCTCCTCTGTATATACCTGCAGTACAGGGAGCCTCCATCCATCCCTATATATACTGTATATACACATCTGTGTCCTCCTCCTCAGCACCCATGTGTCTCCTCTGTATATACCTGCAGTACAGGGAGCCTCCATCCATCCCTATATACTGTATATACACATCTGTGTCCTCCTCCTCAGCACCCATGTGTCTCCTCTGTATATACCTGCAGTACAGGGAGCCTCCATCCATCCCTATATATACTGTATATATACACATCTGTGTCCTCCTCCTCAGCACCCATGTGTCTCCTCTGTATATACCTGCAGTACAGAGAGCCTCCATCCATCCCTATATATACTGTATATACACATCTGTGTCCTCCTCCTCAGCACCCATGTGTCTCCTCTGTATATACCTGCAGTACAGGGAGCCTCCATCCATCCCTATATACTGTATATACACATCTGTGTCCTCCTCCTCAGCACCCATGTGTCTCCTCTGTATATACCTGCAGTACAGGGAGCCTCCATCCATCCCTATATATACTGTATATACACATCTGTGTCCTCCTCCTCAGCACCCATGTGTCTCCTCTCTCTGTATATACCTGCAGTACAGGGAGCCTCCACCCATCCCTATATATACTGTATATACACATCTGTGTCCTCCTCCTCAGCACCCATGTGTCTCCTCTGTATATACCTGCAGTACAGGGAGCCTCCATCCATCCCTATTTACTGTATATACACATCTGTGTCCTCCTCCTCAGCACCCATGTGTCTCCTCTGTATATACCTGCAGTACAAGGAGCCTCCATCCATCCCTATATATACTGTATATATACACATCTGTGTCCTCCTCCTCAGCACCCATGTGTCACCTCTGTATATACCTGCAGTACAGGGAGCCTCTATCCATCCCTATATATACTGTATATACACGTGTCCGCCTCCTCAGCACCCATGTGTCTCCTCTGTATATACCTACAGTACAGGGAGCCTCCATCCATCCCTATATATACTGTATATACACATCTGTGTCCTCCTCCTCAGCACCCATGTGTCTCCTCTGTATATACCTGCAGTACAGGGAGCCTCCATCCATCCCTATATATACTGTATATACACATGTGTCCTCCTCCTCAGCACCCATGTGTCTCCTCTGTATATACCTGCAGTACAGGGAGCCTCCATCCATCCCTATATATACTGTATATACACATCTGTGTCCTCCTCCTCAGCACCCATGTGTCTCCTCTGTATATACCTGCAGTACAGGGAGCCTCCATCCATCCCTATATATACTGTATATACACATGTGTCCTCCTCCTCAGCATCCATGTGTCTCCTCTGTATATACCTGCAGTACAGGGAGCCTCCATCCATCCCTATATATACTGTATATACACATCTGTGTCCTCCTCCTCAGCACCCATGTGTCTCCTCTCTCTGTATATACCTGCAGTACAGGGAGCCTCCATCCATCCCTATATACTGTATATACACATCTGTGTCCTCCTCCACAGCACCCATGTGTCTCCTCTGTATATACCTGCAGTACAGGGTGCCTCCATCCATCCCTATATACTGTATATACACATCTGTGTCCTCCTCCTCAGCACCCATGTGTCTCCTCTGTATATACCTGCAGTACAGGGAGCCTCCATCCATCCCTATATATACTGTATATACACATCTGTGTCCTCCTCCTCAGCACCCATGTGTCTCCTCTGTATATACCTGCCGTACAAGGAGCCTCCATCCATCCCTATATATACACATCTGTGTCCTCCTCCTCAGCACCCATGTGTCTCCTCTGTATATACCTACAGTACAGGGAGCCTCCATCCATCCCTATATATACTGTATATACATCTGTGTCCGCCTCCTCAGCACCCATGTGTCTCCTCTGTATATACCTGCAGTACAGGGAGCCTCCATCCATCCCTATATATACTGTATATACACATCTGTGTCCTCCTCCTCAGCACCCATGTGTCTCCTCTGTATATACCTGCAGTACAGGGAGCCTCCATCCATCCCTATATATACTGTATATACATCTGTGTCCTCCTCCTCAGCACCCATGTGTCTCCTCTCTCTGTATATACCTGCAGTACAGGGAGCCTCCATCCATCCCTATATATACTGTATATACACATCTGTGTCCTCCTCCTCAGCACCCATGTGTCTCCTCTGTATATACCTGCAGTACAGGGAGCCTCCATCCATCCCTATATATACTGCATATACACATCTGTGTCCTCCTCTTCAGCACCCATGTGTCTCCTCTGTATATACCTACAGTACAGGGAGCCTCCATCCATCCCTATATATACTGCATATACACATCTGTGTCCGCCTCCTCAGCACCCATGTGTCTCCTCTGTATATACCTGCAGTACAGGGAGCCTCCATCCATCCCTATATATACTGTATATACACATCTGTGTCCTCCTCCTCAGCACCCATGTGTCTCCTCTGTATATACCTGCAGTACAGGGAGCCTCCATCCATCCCTATATATACTGTATATACATCTGTGTCCTCCTCCTCAGCACCCATGTGTCTCCTCTCTCTGTATATACCTGCAGTACAGGGAGCCTCCATCCATCCCTATATATACTGTATATACACATCTGTGTCCTCCTCCTCAGCACCCATGTGTCTCCTCTGTATATACCTGCAGTACAGGGAGCCTCCATCCATCCCTATATATACTGTATATACACATGTGTCCTCCTCCTCAGCACCCATGTGTCTCCTCTGTATATACCTGCAGTACAGGGAGCCTCCATCCATCCCTATATATACTGTATATACACATGTGTCCTCCTCCTCAGCACCCATGTGTATCCTCTGTATATACCTGCAGTACAGGGAGCCTCCATCCATCCCTATATATACTGTATATACACATCTGTGTCCTCCTCCTCAGCACCCATGTGTCTCCTCTGTATATACCTGCAGTACAGGGAGCCTCCATCCATCCCTATATATACTGTATATACACATGTGTCCTCCTCCTCAGCACCCATGTGTCTCCTCTGTATATACCTGCAGTACAGGGAGCCTCCATCCATCCCTATATATACTGTATATACACATGTGTCCTCCTCCTCAGCACCCATGTGTATCCTCTGTATATACCTGCAGTACAGGGAGCCTCCATCCATCCCTATATATACTGTATATATACACATCTGTGTCCTCCTCCTCAGCACCCATGTGTCTCCTCTGTATATACCTGCCGTACAAGGAGCCTCCATCCATCCCTATATACTGTATATACACATCTGTGTCCTCCTCCACAGCACCCATGTGTCTCCTCTGTATATACCTGCCGTACAAGGAGCCTCCATCCATCCCTATATATACACATCTGTGTCCTCCTCCTCAGCACCCATGTGTCTCCTCTGTATATACCTGCAGTACAGGGAGCCTCTATCTATCCCTATATACTGTATATACACATCTGTGTCCTCCTCCACAGCACCCATGTGTCTCCTCTGTATATACCTGCCGTACAAGGAGCCTCCATCCATCCCTATATATACACATCTGTGTCCTCCTCCTCAGCACCCATGTGTCTCCTCTGTATATACCTGCAGTACAGGGAGCCTCTATCTATCCCTATATACTGTATATACACATCTGTGTCCTCCTCCACAGCACCCATGTGTCTCCTCTGTATATACCTGCCGTACAAGGAGCCTCCATCCATCCCTATATATACTGTATATACACATCTGTGTCCTCCTCCTCAGCACCCATGTGTCTCCTCTGTATATACCTGCAGTACAGGGAGCCTCCATCCATCCCTATATATACTGCATATACACATCTGTGTCCTCCTCCACAGCACCCATGTGTCTCCTCTGTATATACCTGCAGTACAGGGAGCCTCCATCCATCCCTATATATACTGTATATACACATCTGTGTCCTCCTCCTCAGCACCCATGTGTCTCCTCTGTATATACCTGCAGTACAGGGAGCCTCCATCCATCCCTATATATACTGTATATACACATCTGTGTCCTCCTCCTCAGCACCCATGTGTCTCCTCTGTATATACCTGACATACAAGGAGCCTCCATCCATCCCTATATACTGTATATACACATCTGTGTCCTCCTCCTCAGCACCCATGTGTCTCCTCTGTATATACCTACAGTACAGGGAGCCTTCATCCATCCCTATATATACTGTATATGCACATCTGTGTCCTCCTCCTCAGCACCCATGTGTCTCCTCTGTATATACCTGCAGTACAGGGAGCCTCCATCCATCCCTATATATACTGTATATACACATGTGTCCTCCTCCTCAGCACCCATGTGTCTCCTCTGTATATACCTGCAGTACAGGGAGCCTCTATCTATCCCTATATACTGTATATACACATCTGTGTCCTCCTCCACAGCACCCATGTGTCTCCTCTGTATATACCTGCAGTACAGGGAGCCTCCATCCATCCCTATATATACTGTATATACACATGTGTCCTCCTCCTCAGCACCCATGTGTCTCCTCTGTATATACCTGCAGTACAGGGAGCCTCCATCCATCCCTATATATACTGTATATACACATCTGTGTCCGCCTCCTCAGCACCCATGTGTCTCCTCTGTATATACCTGCAGTACAGGGAGCTCCCATCCATCCCTATATATACTGTATATACACATCTGTGTCCTCCTCCTCAGCACCCATGTGTCTCCTCTGTATATACCTACAGTACAGGGAGCCTTCATCCATCCCTATATATACTGTATATACACATCTGTGTCCTCCTCCTCAGCACCCATGTGTCTCCTCTGTATATACCTGCAGTACAGGGAGCCTCCATCCATCCCTATATATACTGTATATACACATCTGTGTCCGCCTCCTCAGCACCCATGTGTCTCCTCTGTATATACCTACAGTACAGGGAGCCTCCATCCATCCCTATATATACTGTATATACACATGTGTCCTCCTCCTCAGCACCCATGTGTCTCCTCTGTATATACCTGCAGTACAGGGAGCCTCCATCCATCCCTATATATACTGTATATACACATGTGTCCTCCTCCTCAGCACCCATGTGTCTCCTCTGTATATACCTGCAGTACAGGGAGCCTCCATCCATCCCTATATATACTGTATATACACATCTGTGTCCTCCTCCACAGCACCCATGTGTCTCCTCTGTATATACCTGCAGTACAGGGAGCCTCCATCCATCCCTATACAGTGGGGCAAAAAAGTATTTAGTCAGTCAGCAATAGTGCAAGTTCTACCACTTAAAAAGATGAGAGGCGTCTGTAATTTACATCATAGGTAGACCTCAACTATGGGAGACAAACTGAGAAAAAATAATCCAGAAAATCACATTGTCTGTTTTTTTAACATTTTATTTGCATATTATGGTGGAAAATAAGTATTTGGTCAGAAACAAACAATCAAGATTTCTGGCTCTCACAGACCTGTAACTTCTTCTTTAAGAGTCTCCTCTTTCCTCCACTCATTACCTGTAGTAATGGCACCTGTTTAAACTTGTTATCAGTATAAAAAGACACCTGTGCACACCCTCAAACAGTCTGACTCCAAACTCCACTATGGTGAAGACCAAAGAGCTGTCAATGGACACCAGAAACAAAATTGTAGCCCTGCACCAGGCTGGGAAGACTGAATCTGCAATAGCCAACCAGCTTGGAGTGAAGAAATCAACAGTGGGAGCAATAATTAGAAAATGGAAGACATACAAGACCACTGATAATCTCCCTCGATCTGGGGCTCCATGCAAAATCCCACCCCGTGGGGTCAGAATGATCACAAGAACGGTGAGCAAATATCCCAGAACCACACGGGGGGACCTAGTGAATGAACTGCAGAGAGCTGGGACCAATGTAACAAGGCCTACCATAAGTAACACACTACGCCACCATGGACTCAGATCCTGCAGTGCCAGACCTGTCCCACTGCTTAAGCCAGTACATGTCCGGGCCCGTCTGAAGTTTGCTAGAGAGCATTTGGATGATCCAGAGGAGTTTTGGGAGAATGTCCTATGGTCTGATGAAACCAAACTGGAACTGTTTGGTAGAAACACAACTTGTCGTGTTTGGAGGAAAAAGAATACTGAGTTGCATCCATCAAACACCATACCTACTGCAAAGCATGATGGTGGAAACATCATGCTTTGGGGCTATTTCTCTGCAAAGGGGCCAGGACGACTGATCCGGGTACAAGAAAGAATGAATGGGGCCATGTATCATGAGATTTTGAGTGCAAACCTCCTTCCATCAGCAAGGGCATTGAAGATGAAACGTGTCTGGGTCTTTCAACATGACAATGATCCAAAGCACACCGCCAGGGCAACAAAGGAGTGGCTTCGTAAGAAGCATTTCAAGGTCCTGGAGTGACCTAGCCAGTCTCCAGATCTCAACCCTATAGAAAACCTTTGGAGGGAGTTGAAAGTCCGTGTTGCCAAGCGAAAAGCCAAAAACATCACTGCTCTAGAGGAGATCTGCATGGAGGAATGGGCCAACATACCAACAACAGTGTGTGGCAACCTTGTGAAGACTTAAAGAAAATGTTTGACCTCTGTCATTGCCAACAAAGGATATATTACAAAGTATTGAGAAGAAATTTTGTTTCTGACCAAATACTTATTTTCCACCATAATATGCAAAAAAAAATGATAAAAAAACAGACAATGTGATTTTCTGGATTTTTTTTTCTCAGTTTGTCTCCCATAGTTGAGGTCTACCTATGATGTAAATTACAGATGCCTCTCATCTTTTTAAGTGGTGGAACTTGCACTATTGCTGACTGACTAAATACTTTTTTGCCCCACTGTATATACTGTATATACACATGTGTCCTCCTCCACAGCACCCATGTGTCTCCTCTGTATATACCTGCAGTACAGGGAGCCTCCATCCATCCCTATATATACTGTATATACACATCTGTGTCCTCCTCCACAGCACCCATGTGTCTCCTCTGTATATACCTGCCGTACAAGGAGCCTCCATCCATCCCTATATATACACATCTGTGTCCTCCTCCTCAGCACCCATGTGTCTCCTCTGTATATACCTGCAGTACAGGGAGCCTCTATCTATCCCTATATACTGTATATACACATCTGTGTCCTCCTCCACAGCACCCATGTGTCTCCTCTGTATATACCTGCAGTACAGGGAGCCTCCATCCATCCCTATATATACACATCTGTGTCCTCCTCCTCAGCACCCATGTGTATCCTCTGTATATACCTGCAGTACAGGGAGCCTCCATCCATCCCTATATATACTGTATATACACATCTGTGTCCGCCTCCACAGCACCCATGTGTCTCCTCTGTATATACCTGCAGTACAGGGAGCCTCCATCCATCCCTATATATACTGTATATATACACATCTGTGTCCTCCTCCTCAGCACCCATGTGTCTCCTCTGTATATACCTGCAGTACAGGGAGCCTCCATCCATCCCTATATATACTGTATATACACATCTGTGTCCTCCTCCTCAGCACCCATGTGTCTCCTCTGTATATACCTGCCATACAAGGAGCCTCCATCCATCCCTATATACTGTATATACACATCTGTGTCCTCCTCCTCAGCACCCATGTGTCTCCTCTGTATATACCTACAGTACAGGGAGCCTTCATCCATCCCTATATATACTGTATATACACATCTGTGTCCTCCTCCTCAGCACCCATGTGTCTCCTCTGTATATACCTACAGTACAGGGAGCCTTCATCCATCCCTATATATACTGTATATACACATCTGTGTCCTCCTCCTCAGCACCCATGTGTCTCCTCTGTATATACCTGCAGTACAGGGAGCCTCCATCCATCCCTATATACTGTATATACACATCTGTGTCCTCCTCCTCAGCACCCATGTGTCTCCTCTGTATTTACCTACAGTACAGGGAGCCTCCATCCATCCCTATATACTGTATATACACATGTGTGTCCTCCTCCACAGCACCCATGTGTCTCCTCTGTATATACCTGCAGTACAGGAAGCCTCCATCCATCCCTATATATACTGTATATACACATCTGTGTCCTCCTCCACAGCACCCATGTGTCTCCTCTGTATATACCTGCAGTACAGGGAGCCTCCATCCATCCCTATATATACTGTATATACACATCTGTGTCCTCCTCCACAGCACCCATGTGTCTCCTCTGTATATACCTGCAGTACAGGGAGCCTCCATCCATCCCTATATATACTGTATATACACATCTGTGTCCGCCTCCTCAGCACCCATGTGTCTCCTCTGTATATACCTGCAGTACAGGGAGCCTCCATCCATCCCTATATATACTGCATATATACACATCTGTGTCCGCCTCCTCAGCACCCATGTGTCTCCTCTGTATATACCTGCAGTACAGAGAGCCTCCATCCATCCCTATATATACTGTATATACACATCTGTGTCCTCCTCCACAGCACCCATGTGTCTCCTCTGTATATACCTGCAGTACAGGGAGCCTCCATCCATCCCTATATATACTGTATATACACATCTGTGTCCTCCTCCACAGCACCCATGTGTCTCCTCTGTATATACCTGCAGTACAGGGAGCCTCCATCCATCCCTATATATACTGTATATACACATCTGTGTCCTCCTCCACAGCACCCATGTGTCTCCTCTGTATATACCTGCAGTACAGAGAGCCTCCATCCATCCCTATATATACTGTATATACACATCTGTGTCCTCCTCCACAGCACCCATGTGTCTCCTCTGTATATACCTGCCGTACAGGGAGCCTCCATCCATCCCTATATATACTGTATATACACATCTGTGTCCTCCTCCACAGCACCCATGTGTCTCCTCTGTATATACCTGCAGTACAGGGAGCCTCCATCCATCCCTATATATACTGTATATACACATCTGTGTCCTCCTCCACAGCACCCATGTGTCTCCTCTGTATATACCTGCAGTACAGGGAGCCTCCATCCATCCCTATATATACTGTATATACACATCTGTGTCCGCCTCCTCAGCACCCATGTGTCTCCTCTGTAGATTCAAGATTCAAAGAAGCTTTATTGGCAGGACCAGATACACATCAGTTTTGCCAAAGCAAGTGTTTAAAGGCAATAGTGATAGGGACTGTGGGGATGTTGGGTAGGAGCTGTAAGGAAGGTGGATGGGGGCAGATCCAGGGTGGAGGCTATAGTCCATGGCATATGGGAGGTGGATGGGGCAGATCCATTGTGGGGGCTGTAGTCCATGGCATAGGGGAGGTGGATGGGGCAGATCCATTGTGGGGGCTATAGTCCATGGCATATGGGAGGTGGATGGGGCAGATCCATTGTGGGGGCTGTAGTCCATGGCATAGGGGAGGTGGATGGGGCAGATCCATTGTGGGGGCTATAGTCCATGGCATATGGGAGGTGGATGGGGCAGATCCATTGTGGGGGCTATAGTCCATGGCATAGGGGAGGTGGATGGGGCAGATCCATTGTGGGGGCTATAGTCCATGGCATAGGGGAGGTGGATGGGGCAGATCCATTGTGGGGGCTATAGTCCATGGCATAGGAGAGGTGGATGGGGCAGATCCATTGTGGGGGCTATAGTCCATGGCATAGGGGAGGTGGATGGGGCAGATCCATTGTGGGGGCTATAGTCCATGGCATAGGGGAGGTGGATGGGGCAGATTCATTGTGGGGGCTATAGTCCATGGCATAGGGGAGGTGGATGGGGCAGATCCATTGTGAGGGCTATAGTCCATGGCATAGGGGAGGTGGATGGGGCAGATCCAGGGTGGGCGCTATAGTCCATGGCATAGGGGAGGTGGATGGGGCAGATCCAGGGTGGGGGCTATAGTCCATGGCATAGGGGAGGTGGATGGGGCAGATCCATTGTGGGGGCTGTAGTCCATGGCATAGGGGAGGTGGATGGGGCAGATCCATTGTGGGGGCTGTAGTCCATGGCATAGGGGAGGTGGATGGGGCAGATCCAGGGTGGGGGCTATAGTCCATGGCATAGGGGAGGTGGATGGGGCAGATCCATTGTGGGGGCTATAGTCCATTGCATAGGGGAGGTGGATGGGGCAGATCCAGGGTGGGGGCTATAGTCCATGGCATAGGGGAGGTGGATGGGGCAGATCCATTGTGGGGGCTATAGTCCATGGCATAGGGGAGGTGGATGGGGGCAGATCCAGGGTGGGGGCTATAGTCCATGGCATAGGGGAGGTGGATGGGGCAGATCCATTGTGGGGGCTATAGTCCATGGCATAGGGGAGGTGGATGGGGCAGATCCAGGGTGGGGGCTATAGTCCATGGCATAGGGGAGGTGGATGGGGCAGGTCCAGGGTGGGGGCTATAGTCCATGGCATAGGGGAGGTGGATGGGGCAGATCCATTGTGGGGGCTATAGTCCATGGCATAGGGGAGGTGGATGGGGGCCAATCCAGGGTGGGGGCTATAGTCCATGGCATAGGGGAGGTGGATGGGGCAGATCCAGGGTGGGGGCTATAGTCCATGGCATAGGGGAGGTGGATGGGGCAGATCCATTGTGGGGGCTATAGTCCATGGCATAGGGGAGGTGGATGGGGCAGATCCATTGTGGGGGCTATAGTCCATGGCATAGGGGAGGTGGATGGGGCAGGTCCAGGTTGGGGGCTATAGTCCATGGCATCATAGTTCTCTTTCTCGCAGTCTATGGCATTCGCTCACATACCGCGCTGCTATCTCCACTGCTCTCTCTTCTTCTCCCAGCAGGATATATGTTTTCTCTTCCTCCTTCATGGTGATGAAGTCCGGGAAGAGATGTGAGAGTCTCCTGAAGTGAGTGTCCCTCACTGCTGAGTATTTGGAGCAGTGTAGCAGGAAGTGGGTTTCGTCCTCTATGGCCTCCTGATCACAGTGTTGGCATAGTCTTTCCTCCCTGGGCTTGTAGCTCTGCCTGTGTCGGCCACATTCGATGGTCAGACTTTGGGCGCTGAGTCTATATCGGCTCAGGATCTGGCGGTCTCTGGGGTCCGGGAGTTTCTCCAGATATGGGGCCAGTCTGTAGTCTCTCTGTAGGCTCCGGTACATGGTCAGTTTCTGTGAGCTGATGATATCATTCTTCCAGTCACTGACATACCTCTCCTGGCCTTCGTCTACCATCTTCCTGATTCCGGCTTTTGTCAGGTTGTTGTGATTGGTGTTCTGGTCTGGTTGGGTTAGGCTGGGCTGTTCCGAGGGTTCTGGTTTTTCTGTTTCACCTACATGTATCAGGGCTTTATGGTGATGGGAGCTTGGATTGCTCCTATGCAGGTGAGCCCGGAATGACAGCGCCCTCTTTAGAACTGTTAGGTGTAGAGGGAATCTGCCCAGCTCGGCCCGACAAGCACTGTTGGTGCTCCGATGGACCTGGAGAAGGTGCTGTGTATATACCTGCAGTACAGGGAGCCTCCATCCATCCCTATATACTGTATATACACATCTGTGTCCTCCTCCTCAGCACCCATGTGTCTCCTCTGTATATACCTGCAGTACAGGGAGCCTCCATCCATCCCTATATATACTGTATATACACATCTGTGTCCTCCTCCACAGCACCCATGTGTCTCCTCTGTATATACCTGCAGTACAGGGAGCCTCCATCCATCCCTATATATACTGTATATACACATCTGTGTCCTCCTCCTCAGCACCCATGTGTCTCCTCTATATACCTGCAGTACAGGGAGCCTCCATCCATCCCTATATATACTGTATACACATCTGTGTCCGCCTCCACAGCACCCATGTGTCTCCTCTGTATATACCTGCAGTACAGAGAGCCTTCATCCATCCCTATATATACTGTATATACACATCTGTGTCCTCCTCCTCAGCACCCATGTGTCTCCTCTGTATATACCTGCAGTACAGGGAGCCTCCATCCATCCCTATATACTGTATATACACATCTGTGTCCTCCTCCTCAGCACCCATGTGTCTCCTCTGTATATACCTGCAGTACAGGGAGCCTCCATCCATCCCTATATATACTGTATATACACATCTGTGTCCTCCTCCACAGCACCCATGTGTCTCCTCTGTATATACCTGCAGTACAGGGAGCCTCCATCCATCCCTATATATACTGTATATACACATCTGTGTCCGCCTCCACAGCACCCATGTGTCTCCTCTGTATATACCTGCAGTACAGAGAGCCTTCATCCATCCCTATATATACTGTATATACACATCTGTGTCCTCCTCCTCAGCACCCATGTGTCTCCTCTGTATATACCTGCAGTACAGGGAGCCTCCATCCATCCCTATATATACTGTATATACACATCTGTGTCCTCCTCCTCAGCACCCATGTGTCTCCTCTGTATATACCTGCAGTACAGAGAGCCTCCATCCATCCCTATATATACTGTATATACACATCTGTGTCCTCCTCCACAGCACCCATGTGTCTCCTCTGTATATACCTGCAGTACAGGGAGCCTCCATCCATCCCTATATATACTGTATATACACATCTGTCCGCCTCCTCAGCACCCATGTGTCTCCTCTGTATATACCTGCAGTACAGGGAGCCTCCATCCATCACTATATATACTGTATATATACACATCTGTGTCCTCCTCCACAGCACCCATGTGTCTCCTCTGTATATACCTGCAGTACAGGGAGCCTCCATCCATCCCTATATATACTGTATATACACATGTGTCCTCCTCCACAGCACCCATGTGTATCCTCTGTATATACCTGCAGTACAGGGAGCCTCCATCCATCCCTATATATACTGTATATACACATCTGTGTCCTCCTCCACAGCACCCATGTGTATCCTCTGTATATACCTGCAGTACAGGGAGCCTCCATCCATCCCTATATATACTGTATATACACATGTGTGTCCTCCTCCACAGCACCCATGTGTATCCTCTGTATATACCTGCAGTACAGGGAGCCTCCATCCATCCCTATATATACTGTACATACACATCTGTGTCCTCCTCCACAGCACCCATGTGTATCCTCTGTATATACCTGCAGTACAGGGAGCCTCCATCCATCCCTATATATACTGTATATACACATCTGTGTCCTCCTCCACAGCACCCATGTGTATCCTCTGTATATACCTGCAGTACAGGGAGCCTCCATCCATCCCTATATATACTGTATATACACATGTGTGTCCGCCTCCACAGCACCCATGTGTCTCCTCTGTATATACCTGCAGTACAGGGAGCCTCCATCCATCACTATATATACTGTATATACACATGTGTGTCCGCCTCCTCAGCACCCATGTGTCTCCTCTGTATATACCTGCAGTACAGGGAGCCTCCATCCATCCCTATATATACTGTATATACACATGTGTGTCCTCCTCCACAGCACCCATGTGTATCCTCTGTATATACCTGCAGTACAGGGAGCCTCCATCCATCCCTATATATACTGTACATACACATCTGTGTCCTCCTCCACAGCACCCATGTGTATCCTCTGTATATACCTGCAGTACAGGGAGCCTCCATCCATCCCTATATATACTGTATATACACATCTGTGTCCTCCTCCTCAGCACCCATGTGTCTCCTCTGTATATACCTGCAGTACAGGGAGCCTCCATCCATCCCTATATATACTGTATATACACATCTGTGTCCGCCTCCACAGCACCCATGTGTCTCCTCTGTATATACCTGCAGTACAGGGAGCCTCCATCCATCCCTATATATACTGTATACGAACCACCGCACCACTGACCTCATCTATACTCTGCACAGCCTCATTCAGAGACACGTCTACAATACAAAGAATGGGAAGATATACGCCTGCTTTGTGGACTTTAAAAAGGCCTTTGATTCAGTGTGGCACCCGGGCTTATTCCTGAAACTGCTGGAGAGCAGAATAGGAGGAAAGACCTACGATGTCATCAAAAGCTCCTACACCGAGAACCGCTGCAGCGTGAGTGTGAACGGCAAAAGAACGGCTTATTTCCAGCAGAGCCGCGGAGTCAGACAAGGCTGCAGCCTAAGTCCAACGCTCTTCAACATCTACATCAACGAGCTGGCTACCGCCCTGGAATCCTCCTCAGCACCAGGTCTCACCCTCCACGACGCTCAGGTGAAATTCCTGCTGTATGCAGATGACCTGCTGCTGCTGTCACCAACCGAGAAAGGCCTCCAGGACAACCTGAAAATCCTAGAGAAATTCAGCTCCACCTGGGCTCTACCGGTCAACCTAAAGACAACCAACACCATGGTGTTCCAGAGGAGAAAGAGAAGATCAGACCAACACCCATCATTCGTCCTCAACAACTGCGACCTCACAGGAACGGACAAATATACCTACCTGGGCCTAGAGATTCACCGGTCAGGGAGCTTCAAACAAGCCATAGAGACCCTGAAAGACAAGGCCTGCAAAACCTTCTATGCCATCCGAAGGACACTCTACCATCTGAAGCCACCAGTGAGGGTCTGGCTAAAAATCTTCGACTCCATCATCGCCCCAATCCTCCTGTATGGCAGCGAAGTCTGGGGTCCTCACACCTACCCAGACTGGTCAAAGTGGGATTCCAGTCCAACAGAAATATTCCACCTGGAATTCTGCAAGCACCTTCTCCAGGTCCATTGGAGCACCTCCAACAGTGCTTGTCGGGCCGAGCTGGGCAGATTCCCTCTACACCTAACAGTTCTAAAGAGGGCGCTGTCATTCCGGGCTCACCTGCATAGGAGCAATCCAAGCTCCCATCACCATAAAGCCCTGATACATGAAGGTGAAACAGAAAAACCAGAACCCCCGGAACAGCCCAGCCAAACCCAACCGGACCAGAACACCAATCACAACAACCTGACAAAAGCTGGAATTAGGAAGATGGCAGACGAAGGCCAGGAGAGGTATGTCAGTGACTGGAAGAATGATATCATCAGCTCACAGAAACTGACCATGTACCGGAGCCTGCAGAGAGACTACAGACTGGCCCCATATCTGGAGAAACTCCCGGACCCCAGAGACCGCCAGATCCTGAGCCGATATAGACTCAGCGCCCACAGTCTGGCCATCGAATGTGGCCGACACAGGCAGAGCTACAAGCCCAGGGAGGAAAGACTGTGCCAACACTGTGATCAGGAGGCCATAGAGGACGAAACCCACTTCCTGCCACACTGCTCCAAATACTCAGCAGTGAGGGACACTCACTTCAGGAGACTCTCACATCTCTTCCCGGACTTCATCACCATGAAAGAGGAAGAGAAAACATATATCCTGCTGGGAGAAGAAGAGAGAGCAGTGGAGATAGCAGCGCGGTATGTGAGCGAATGTCATAGACTGCGAGAAAGAGAACTATGATGCCATGGACTATAGCCCCCACAATGGATCTGCCCCATCCACCTCCCATATGCCATGGACTATAGCCCCCACCCTGGATCTGCCCCTTCCACCTCCCCTATGCCATGGACTATAGCCTCCACCCTGGATCTGCCCCCATCCACCTCCCCTATGCCATGGACTATAGCCCCCACAATGGATCTGCCCCCATCCACCTCCCCTATGCCATGGACTATAGCCCCTACCCTGGATCTGCCCCCATCCACCTCCCCTATGCCATGGACTATAGCCCCTACCCTGGATCTGCCTCCATCCACCTCCCCTATGCCATGGACTATAGCCTCCACCCTGGATCTGCCCCATCCACCTCCCCTATGCCATGGACTATAGCCCCTACCCTGGATCTGCCCCCATCCACCTCCCCTATGCCATGGACTATAGCCTCCACCCTGGATCTGCCCCCATCCACCTTCCCTACAGCTCCTACTCAACATCCCCACAGTCCCTATCCCTATTGCCTTTATACACTTGCTTTGGCAAAACTGATGTGTATTTGGTCCTGCCGATAAAGCTTCTTTGAATCTGTATATACACATCTGTGTCCCCCTCCTCAGCACACATGTCTGTCACTGGTGTCAGGGGCTGTGTGTGCTCTGTGCACTTTCTATTTCTCTTTGCTTTATATCGTTCCAAGGTTTCCATATCTTTACTGTGTCCTCATTATGCTGCTCACAAGTCTCTCCATCTATCTCTATACTGTCACTGTATGTATAAATACTGCCCCATATACACCTGTTCTCTCCACATATATCTCTACTCTGTCTTTATATAGTTCTGTACTGCCCCTATATCCCTATACTGCCCCTATATATCTCTATACCACCCCTCTTTATCTATACTGCCTTATATATTTCTATACTGCCCCTATATACCTCTTTGTAGCCCATGTATCTCTATACCACCCCTCTACATCTATACTGCCCTATATATTTCTACACTGCCCCTATATCTCCATATTGTCCCTATGTATCTATATACTGTACCTAAATATATTTAAACTCTACCTCTATATTTGTACATGACCCCTATACATCCATACTGCGACCATGTCTCTACACTGCCCCTATACATCCATACTGTGACCATATGTCTCTACACTGCCCCTGTACATCCATACTGTGACCATGTCTCTAGATTGCCCCTGTACATCCATACTGCGACCATGTGTCTCTACACGACCCCTATACATCCATACTGTGACCATATGTCTCTACACTGCCCCTGTACATCCATACTGTGTCTATGTCTCTACACGACCCCTATACATCCATACTGTGACCATATGTCTCTACACTGCCCCTGTACATCCATACTGTCTGTCTCTACACGACCCCTATACATCCATACTGTGACCATATGTCTCTACTCTGCCGCTGTACATCTATACTGTGACTGTATGTCTCTACACTGCCCCTATATATCCATACTGTGACCATATGTCTCTACACGACCACTATACATCCATACTGTGACCATATGTCTCTACACGACCCCTATACATCCATACTGTGACTATATGTCTCTACACGACCCCTATACATCCATACTGTGACCATATGTCTCTACACTGCCCCTATACATCCATACTGTGACCATATGGCTCTACACTGCCCCTATACATCCATACTGTGACTATATGTCTCTACACTGCCCCTATACATCCATACTGTGACTATATGTCTCTGCACTGCCCCTATACATCCATACTGTGACTATATATCTCTACACGACCCCTATACATCCATACTGTGACCATATATATCTACACTGCCCCTATACATCCATACTTTGACAATATGTCTCTACACTGCCCCTATACATCCATACTGTGACCATATGTCTCTACACTGCCCCTATACATCCATACTGTGACCATATGTCTCTACACTGCCCTTATACATCCATACTGTGACTATATATCGCTACACTGCCCCTATACATCCATACTGTGACTATATATCTCTACACGACCCCTATACATCCATACTGTGACCATATGTCTCTACACGACCCCTATACATCCATACTGTGACTATATGTCTCTACACGACCCCTATACATCCATACTGTGACCATATGTCTCTACACTGCCCCTATACATCCATACTGTGACCATATGTCTCTACACTGCCCCTATACATCCATACTGTGACTATATGTCTCTACACTGCCCCTATACATCCATACTGTGACAATATGTCTCTACACTGCCCCTATACATCCATACTGTGACCATATGTCTCTACACTGCCCCTATACATCCATACTGTGACTATATGTCTCTACACTGCCCCTATACATCCATACTGTGACAATATGTCTCTACACTGCCCCTATACATCCATACTGTGACCATATGTCTCTACACTGCCCCTATACATCCATACTGTGACTATATATCTATACATGACCCTTATACATCCATACTGTGACCATATATATCTACACTGCCCCTATACATCCATACTGTGACACTGTCTCTACACTGCCCCTATACATCCATACTGTGACCATATGTCTCTACACTGCCCCTATAGATCCATACTGTGACCATATGTCTCTACACTGCCCCTATACATCCATACTGTGACTATATGTCTCTACACTGCCCCTATACATCCATACTGTGACTATATATCTCTACACGACCCCTATACATCCATACTGTGACCATATATATCTACACTGCCCCTATACATCCATTCTGTGACAATATGTCTCTACACTGCCCCTATACATCCATACTGTGACCATATGTCTCTACACTGCCCCTATACATCCATACTGTGACCATATGTCTCTACACTGCCCCTATACATCCATACTGTGACTATATGTCTCTACACTGCCCGTATACATCCATACTGTGACTATATATCTCTACACAACCCCTATATATCCATACTGTGACCATATGTCTTTATACTGCCCTATACATCCATGCTGTGACTATATGTCTCTACACGACCCCTATACATCTATACTGTGACCATGTGTCTCTTCATGACCCCTATACATCCATACTTTGACCATATGTCTCTACACTGCCCTATACATCCATGCTGTGACTATATGTCTCTACACGACCTCTATACATCCATACTGTGACCATACGTCTCTACACGACCCCTATATATCCATACCGTGATCATATGTCTCTACACGACCTCTATACATCCATACTGTGACCATATGTCTCTACACGACCCCTATATATCCATACCGTGATCATATGTCTCTACATACCCCTGTAGTCTCCATTCCCGGAGCGCCTTCAGCTTGGCATTACATTGATTAGGTGGAGGAACCAGTGGTGCGGCCATTCCTCCACAGTGTCCCAGGAGCCATTTTTCTACACAACAACCCCAGGCTACATGTTGCTGGAGCTACTGTGAGCAGCCTGCATGGCCTAAACCTGCTCCCATGGCTGCAGCATCTCCGGACTTATCTCCCATTGAGTACATCGGGGGCGTCATTGGTTGGTGATTACACAGGAGCTGCCAGCAGCGGATCTTGATGATTTGTCTCACATGTAAAGTGCCATGGAATAAATGGTGCTATAATAATAAATAATAATAATTTGTACATTCAGCGGCAGAACCTTCCTCAGACAACCATTAATAACCTCACTGATAGCAGCCGAGGCTGGAAGTGCCAGGATTTCTGCACGTGGCTCAGACTCCAGACTGAAGAAATTGAGATCTTTTAATAATGTCTATTTTTTCATGATTTGCTGATCAGTAACATCTCCATCTGGTGATTTCCATCATTCCACCACCACTTTCCCTTCTTGGTGTTGTAATTACCCCATATGTCTATAAGCTGTATCTATGTACCTCCCTGTACTGCGTCTATGTATGTTCCTGTATCTTTAGTATAATGCTGATGGAAGCTCTTGAGACAACTTTATCTTTATATATTATTCTTTTCTCTATCCTCTCAGTTTATCCGTCGTATATAGTCCCCTTATAATGCTCCATTTCTCTACATCGGACCACTGTTTTGTCTGTATCACTTCTCTCATATCGCTCTCGGATATTCTGCAGACGTCTCCTGGACAGAGACCCCGGCCGCCATGCTCGGATACAGGCTTGTCCTCTTATTCCTGACTGCTGTCCCTGAAATCCTCAATGCCAGGGCTAATGAAGTGCGAAGTTGTGTGGATGCTGCCCGGGAGCTTAGAGACAGGGGCCTGAGTGACATCCCGGAGGTCCGGACCCCAATATCCGGTAGATCAGCCACTTATATGTCCTGTTATTGCTATATATGCTGTATAGACACAGTATCTGTCCTCATAGGGGTAGACGGGTATGATTTCTGACAGTACACTCCCTGACAGAAGTTATGTCGCTTATCCATGTTATGTAAATAAAAGTTTAAAACCTGACATTAAATTCAGCCATTGGTTGTATAAATTATTCTTTTGAAAGCTGAAACCCTCCGAAATATGATTTAGGTTAAGAAAATGAATTGGCATCAGAAATATTGATCCGTTAATGGACACAGAATGGTCAGATTTTGGCAAGACAAAAATTTTGTCGCCCACAGAAAGTAAAACAAATAATTAACTTAAAATACAAACATATGTTGCATAACATTGGTGAATGAAGTTGTGGTGCTATTAGAGTCATATTTAATATTTTGCGTGACTTCCATGAGCTTGAAGGACTGCATCCATGAGGTTCAACAATGATTCATACAATTTATTAATGAAGTCATCAGCAATAGCAAAGAATGCAGTCTTACTTGCCTCCCATAGTTCATCCAGAACCTTTGGTTTTGTCTTCCAAGCTTCCTCTTTCATCCTACCCCAAACATGCTCAATGATGTTCATGTCTGGTGACTGGGCTGGCCAGTCATTGGGCACCTTGATCTTTTTTGCCTGGAGGAATTTTGTTGTAGAGATGGATGTATGAGATGGAGCACCATCCTGCTGCAGCATTTGACCCCTTTTATGATTTGGAATATTAGAGGTAGCTAATACTTCTTGATATTTTAGGCTATTGATATTGCTTTCCACCTTGCAAATGTTTTGCACACCCCCATACATCAAATGTAACTGTTTTCTGGGTGTATTTTGGATCCATTTTGGATCCATATGGGCTCCAGTAGGTCTCCTGCAGTATTTGTGGCGGCTGTGGTGTAATTCTACTGTATATTCATCAGAGAAATCCACCTTCTTCCACTTTTCCAGCGTCCATCTGTTTAGCAGGCTGTGGCAAATGCCACATGGTTTTTAATTTGCCTTTTGTTTAGTGCTGGCTTCTGGGCACTGATTCGACCATGGAGGCCATTTTGAGACAGAATCCTACAAACTGTTCTAGTTGACACAGGGACTTGAGGTGACCAGACCTGTTGGAGCTCTGCTGCAGTGGAAGAGGGGCTTGCTTTGGATTTTCTAACCAACAAACGTTCCTCCTGAGCAGTTGTCTTGCGGGGTCTGCCGGACCTGGGCTTGTCAAACACATCTCCAATATCTTCAAATCTTTTTTTTAATTTTTTGTACTTGACGCTGAGACACATTAAAGGTGCCAGCCACCTCTGCAGTGGATCTGGTCTTCAGCCTCTTGATAATCCAGGCTTTGGTCGCAGGGTGGATTTTTGGCATGTTGTCAGAGCTCAAGTTGCAGTTCAAGTGAAGGTCTGGGGTGCTGGGTTTCTTTTTATACACACACACTAATTAACCGATCATTTACTGAGCACAGGTGAGGATGTAAACTAGGATTGGGTGCATTATATGACCAGGCGACAAAACTTTTGTCTTGCCATAATCTGACCATTCTGTGTCCATTAACTGATCAATATTTCTGCATTGATGCCAATTTATTTTCTTGACCTATACCACATTTGGGAGGGTTTCAGCTTTCAAAAGAATAATTTATACAACCAATGGATGAATTTAAAGTCAGGTTATAAGCATTTATTTACATAACATGGATAAGCGACATAACTTCTGTCAGGGAGTGTATCTTACACCCGATGATGTATTTTACCTTTGTGCTGTAGGGGAACATCTTCGGATATGTCCTCAGGAGTACACGTGTTGTCCCAGTGAGACCGAGCAGCGGCTGAGTGAGGAGAGTGTCAGGGATCTGGCTCGCATTGTCAACGAGACTGTCGGCTATCCCACTGGAGTGTTAACCAAGGCGAGGAAGAGGTTCCAGGGTGAGTGCGGACGTGTGTACGGCGTCTCTTACACGCTTTACCTACACTGAGGATATGTAGTAGCTTTACAATTGGCGCTATAGTCCACCCTCCCCCCCAGATTGGATCATGTAAACCCCTCATTTTATTGAGCCATGCTATGAAGCTGGGTATATGGGGCCATTGAGGGATCCTCCATCCAGGCACCCTCGATAGTGCTAGTTATGATATGTAGGCACCACAGTGAGAGTACTATGTATGATGGCTGGCACTGTTATATGGACCTGCTATTGTCGGCACTGTAATATGGGCACTGACATTGTCGGCACTGTTATGTGGGCCCTGATATGGTCGGCACTGTTGTCTGGGTCCTGATATGGTTGGCACTATTGTCTGGGCCCTGATATCAGGGGTGGGATTCAGCCTGTCTGGGCCCTGATATGGTCGGCATTGTTATCTGGGCCCTGATATGGTCGGTACTGTTGTCTGGGCCCTGATATGGTCAACACTGTTATCTGGGCCCTGATATGGTTGGCACTGTTGTCTGAGTCCTGATATGGTTGGCACTGTTATCTGGGCGCTGACATTGTCGGCACTGTAATATGGGCCCTGATATCAGGGGTGGGATTCAGCCTGTCTGGGCCCTGATATGGTCTGCACTGTTATCTGGGCCCTGATATGGTCGGCACTGTTATCTGGGCCCTGATATGGTCGGCACTGTATTCTGGGCCCTGATATGGTCAACACTGTCATCTGGGCCCTGATATGGTCGGCACTGTTATCTGGGCCCTGATATGGTCGGCACTGTATTCTGGGCCCTGATATGGTCGGCACTGTATTCTGGGCCCTGATATGGTCAACACTGTTATCTGGGCCCTGATATGGTTGGCACTGTTGTCTGAGTCCTGATATGGTTGGCACTGTTATCTGGGCGCTGACATTGTCGGCACTGTAATACGGGCCCTGATATGGTTGGCACTGTTATCTGGGCCCTGATATGGTCTGCACTGTCATCTGGGCCCTGATATGGTCGGCACTGTTATCTGGGCCCTGATATGGTCGGCACTGTTATCTGGGACCTGATATGGTCGGTACTGTTGTCTGGGCCCTGATATGGTCGGCACTGTTGTGTGGGCCCTGATATGGTCGGCACTGTTATCTGAGCCCTGATATGGTCGGCATTGTTATCTGGGCCCTGATATGGTCGGCATTGTTATTTGGGCCCTGATATGGTCGGCACTGTTATCTGGGACCTGATATGGTCGGTACTGTTGTCTAGGCCCTGATATGGTCGGCACTGTTGTGTGGGCCCTGATATGGTCGGCACTGTTATCTGAGCCCTGATATGGTCGGCATTGTTATCTGGGCCCTGATATGGTCGGCATTGTTATCTGGGCCCTGATATGGTCGGTACTGTTGTCTGGGCCCTGATATGGTCGGTACTGTTGTCTGGGCCCTGATATGGTCGGCACTGTTGTCTGGACCCTGATATGGTCGGCACTGTTGTCTGGGCCCTGATATGGTCTGCACTGTTGTCTGGGCCCTGATATGGTCGGCACTGTTGTCTGGGCCCTGATATGGTCAGCACTGTTGTGTGGGCCCTGATATGGTCGGCACTGTTGTCTGAGTCCTGATATGGTTGGCACTGTTATCTGGGCCCTGATATGGTCGGCACTGTTATCTGGGCCCTGATATGGTCGGCACTGTTGTCTGGGCCCTGATATGGTCGGCACTGTTGTCTGGGCCCTGATATGGTCGGCACTGTTGTCTGGGCCCTGATATGGTCGGCACTGTTGTCTGGGCCCTGATATGGTCGGCACTGTTGTCTGGGCCCTGATATGGTCGGCACTGTTGTCTGGGCCCTGATATGGTCAGCACTGTTGTGTGGGCCCTGATATGGTCGGCACTGTTGTCTGAGTCCTGATATGGTTGGCACTGTTATCTGGGCCCTGATATGGTCGGCACTGTTATCTGGGCCCTGATATGGTCGGCACTGTTGTCTGGGCCCTGATATGGTCGGCACTGTTGTCTGGGCCCTGATATGGTCGGCACTGTTGTCTGGGCCCTGATATGGTCGGCACTGTTGTCTGAGTCCTGATATGGTTGGCACTGTTGTCTGGGCCCTGATATGGTCGGCACTGTTGTCTGGGCCCTGATATGGTCGGCACTGTTGTCTGGGCCCTGATATGGTCGGCACTGTTGTCTGGGCCCTGATATGGTCGGCACTGTTGTGTGGGCCCTGATATGGTCGGCACTGTTGTCTGAGTCCTGATATGGTTGGCACTGTTATCTGGGCCCTGATATGGTCGGCACTGTTATCTGGGCCCTGATATGGTTGGCACTGTTGTCTGAGTCCTGATATGGTTGGCACTGTTATCTGGGCCCTGATATGGTCGGCACTGTTATCTGGGCCCTGATATGGTCGGCACTGTTGTCTGAGTCCTGATATGGTTGGCACTGTTGTCTGAGTCCTGATATGGTTGGCACTGTTATCTGGGCCCTGATATGGTTGGCACTGTTATCTGGGCGCTGACATTGTAGGCACTGTAATACGGGCCCTCATATGGTTGGCACTGTTATCTGGGCCCTGATATGGTTGGCACTGTTATCTGGGCCCTGATATGGTTGGCACTGTTGTCTGGGCCCTGATATGGTCGGCACTGTTGTATGGGCCCTGATATGGTCGGCACTGTTGTATGGGCCCTGATATGGTCAGCACTGTTGTATGGGCCCTGATATCAGGGGTGGGATTCAGCCGATTCTCCCCGGTTCGATGGAACCGCTTGTTAAAAAAGCAGCCGGTTCCCCGAACCGGAGAGATTCAGAGCCGCGATCCGGTACCACACCTCCCAACCTTCCCGTATCCCGCTGGGGAGTCCCGATTTGAGAGTGCCCTCTGGTTTAGCACTGCAGAGCTGTATCCCTCCACCCACACAGAGCCGCACATCACATGTATGGCTGTCGCTGCTCTGTGCGCACAGGACCTGTGATTAGGTCACAGGAGGGGAGGAGTCAGAGGTCACATGATCAGGGGCCAACATGTATTGCAGGACTCTGCTGTGCTGTCATGGTGCTAGACGTGGTAAGCTTATGTGTGGGGTCAGGAGTTGTTTACAGTGTGGAATCGGATGTAGCAGAGCCGTGTGTGTATGAGGTGTATAGAGCGGAGCCATGTGTGTATGAGGTGTACAGAGCGGAGCTGTGTGTGTATGAGGTGTACGGAGCAGAGCCGTGTGTATGAGGTGTACAGAGCGGAGCAGTGTGTATGAGATGTACAGAGCGGAGCCGTGTGTGTATGAGGTGTACAGAGCGGAGCCATGTGTGTGTATGAGGTGTACAGAGCGGAGCCGTGTGTGTGTATGAGGTGTACGGAGCGGAGCCGTGTGTGTGTATGAGGTATACGGAGCCGAGCCGTGTGTGTGTATGAGGTGTATGGAGCCGAGCCATGTGTGTGTGTATGAGGTGTACGGAGCGGAGCCGTGTGTGTGAATGAGGTGTACGGAGCGGAGCCGTGTGTGTATGAGGTGTACGGAGCGGAGCTGCGTGTGTAGGAGTAACTATATGTGGCCATTATAATGTACACAGTATCATGTGTGGCCATTATACAGTATGGAGCATCATGTGTGGCTATTATGCAGTACTGAGCATCATGTGTGGCTATTATACAGTATGTAGCATCATATATGGCCATTATACAGTATGGAGCATCATGTGTGGCCATTATACAGTATGTAGTATCATGTGAGGCCATCATACAGTATATAGCATCATGTGGGGCCATTATACAGCATTGAGCATCATGTGGGGCCATTATACAGCATTGAGCATCATGTGGGGCTATTATACAGCATTGAGCATCATGTGGGGCCATTATACAGTATGGATCATCATATGGGGCCATTATACAACATTGAGCATCATGTGGGGCCATTATACAGTATTGAGCATCATGTGGGGCCATTATACAGTATTGAGCATCATGTGTGGTCGTCATACAGTATGGAGCATCATGTGCGGTCATTATACAGTATGGAGCACTGTGTGACCATTATACAGTATGGAGCATCATGTGGGGCCATTATACAGCATTGAGCATCATGTGTGGACATTATACAGTATGGAGCATCATGTGTGGCCATTATACAGTATGGAGCATCATGTGGGGCCATTATACAGTATGGAGCATCATGCGGAGCCATTATACAGTATGGAGCATCATGCGGGGCCATTATACAGTATGGAGCATCATGTGTGGCCATTATACAGTATTGAGCATCATGTGTGGACATTATACAGTATGGAGCATCATGTGTGGCCATTATACAGTATGGAGCATCATGTGGGGCCATTATACAGTATGGAGCATCATGCAGGGCCATTATACAGTATGGAGCATCATGCGGGGCCATTATACAGTATTGAGCATCATGTGTGGCCATTATACAGTATGGAGCATCATGCAGGGCCATTATACAGTATGGAGCATCATGTGTGGCCATTATACAGTATGGAGCATCATGCGGGGCCATTATACAGTATGGAGCATCATGCGGGGCCATTATACAGTATGGAGCATCATGTGTGGCCATTATACAGTATTGAGCATCATGTGTGGACATTATACAGTATGGAGCATCATGTGTGGCCATTATACAGTATGGAGCATCATGTGGGGCCATTATACAGTATGGAGCATCATGCGGGGCCATTATACAGTATGGAGCATCATGTGGGGCCATTATACAGTATTGAGCATCATGTGTGGTCATACAGTATGGAGCATCATGTGCGGCCATTATACAGTATGGAGCATCATGTGCGGCTATTATACAGTATGGAGCATCATGTGTGGCCATTATACAGTATGGAGCATCATGTGCGGCTATTATACAGTATGGAGCATCATGTGTGGTCATACAGTATGGAGCATCATGTGCGGCCATTATACAGTATGGAGCATCATGTGGGGCCATTATACAGTATTGAGCATCATGTGTGGTCATACAGTATGGAGCATCATGTGCGGCCATTATACAGTATGGAGCATCATGTGTGGCCATTATACAGTATGGAGCATCATGTGTGACCATTATACAGTATGGAGCACTGTGTGGCCATATTTTTTTGTTTATAATTATTGTTTATAAAACAGTGTGATCAGCAATGCTAAATGGGTGTGGTTGGGATGTGGATATGGGTGTGACTAGATGTGAAATGAGTGTAGTCAGAGGCATGGCTTAAAGTTTCCCGCGGCGCACTCAGTGCGCCGCAAACTTTATCCCTCTTTCCCGTCTTCAAAAGTTGGGAGGTATGGTTTAACTTCGCCCCTACTTGTATATGTTTGAGGAAAGGTGTGTGTAAATGGGTGTGGCTCTAAAAATGGGTGTGGTTTTCCTACACACAAACACAGAACCTGTTGTTAAAAATTTGAATCCCACCCCTGCTTGCTATGGTTAGCAATGTTATTTGGGTTCTGATACGGTGGGCACTATTATATAGACACTGATATGGTCGGCACTGTTTTCTGGGCTGTATCTGTGGACCATGTGGCGCTGTTATTTTGGCACTGTTCAGCATAGTATGGCAATATATTTTGGATCCATAGGTGCTGATATTTGTGGATCGCATTACATTGTTGCTCGGGGAATGTGCGGTTCTGTTCATTGGGCACAAATCTGACTTTCAGGCTATGTCCACACCTGGCATACAAGTTGCAGAATTTCAGTACAACAGTTGTAAGTGGGGAATCAGCAGAATGGATGAAATTTACCCAAACATTTCACACGTCTCATGCCGAACACGAGTGGATTTTCCGCATGGAGTTCACTGGGGATGTCACAGTCTCATCAGACCTCACATGTTGCGGATTTTGCTGTGGATCCCTCCAGATCCTCCGAGAAATTTGCAATGCCTACAAGTCACGATGGAGGCCCTGTTAACGGTCTCCTGCTCATCATTATTTTGCCTTTTTTTCAGAGTTTTTCCTCGCACTTCTTGACTCCTCGGAGAACTCTCTCTCCGCCATGTTTGCGCTCTCTTACGGACATCTTTACTCCCAGAATGCCGCTCTCTTCAGCACTCTCTTCTCGGAGCTGCGAGCTTACTATATGGGAGGAGGAGCGAGTCGGCTGGCCGAGGCCCTCTCCGAGTTTTGGGCTGCACTTCTGGAGCGTACACTGCGGCTGCTGCTCCCCCATTATGAGCTGAGTGCAGACTACATGGAGTGCGCCGGCCGGAGAGCCGAGGAGCTCAGGCCCTTCGGTGACATCCCGCGGAGGCTTCGGATACAGGTTTGATGGAGAAAGTTCTCGTATAATAAATATCACACAAATGTCCCTTCATGCCAGATTTACCAAAGATTTTCTGCAAAAGTTCAATCCAAAATATCTCCAAGGCTACACGACGACTTTAGCAACGTCTGCATCCGTGTCCTACACCGCCCCAGAACTGGCGCTAATAAACCTCCAATCTCCACTGTTTAACATTATGACCGCCACGGTCAAGATTAACCAGGGAGCAGCCCCCTTCCATCTGATTACTTGGTTTTTCAATTAATCAGGGACTGGAGGATCCCTATGCTGTCTGTACTCCAAGTATTGCCTTCACAGCCAGGGATGTGGAGTCGGTAAGCCAAACCTCCGACTCCTCAATTTCCATGACACCAACTCCGACTCTGACTCCACCAAAATGGGCTCCGACTCCACGACTCCGACGCCACAGCCCTGATAGGGCTGTGGAGTCAGTAAGCCATACCTCCGACTCCTCAATTTCCATGACACCAACTCCGACTCTGACTCCACCAAAATGGGCTCCGACTCAACGACTGCCACTCCACAGCCCTGATAGGGCTGTGGAGTCGGTAAGCCAAACCACCGACTTCAACTCCTTAATTTCCATGACACTGACTCCGACTTCACCAAATTGGGCTCCGACTCCACGACTCCGACTCCACAGCCCTGTTCACAACTGACCATGACAGTAAGCCTGCTAGTCTATCTTACAAGTTTAACTCTTCTCTTACGTTGGCGAATGTCAGGTGCAAAAGTTTAACCCTTAAATGCACGATCAATAACGACCACAGCGTCTAAGCGGTCAGACAGTGGGAAGCCCTTGTGTTGTCATATCACCATTCATTCACTTCTATGGGAGGTCTGACATTAGCGAAACTGTCATGCTCTGCTATGTGCAGGATTCCCATAGAAATGAATGGAGAGAAACAACCAAGTAGGATGGGGTCCTGTTCTTAAGATTAGAGCAGGTATGGCATCCATCAGTGTGTCGTAATTAACACTTTAAAGGGGTATTCCCATCTCCAATATCTTATCCCAATATGTAGTAGGTGTAATAATAATAATAATAATAATAGCAAATACCTCCAATTAGAAATGTAGTGTAGTTCTTCTTATTCACTATGTTGCTTACCCCATGTGCAGGGCATAGTGGTAGCTTAGGTATCCATGGTTACGACCACTAAGAATTACCTGTCAGTATATCAGTAGTTATAACCATGGATATCTAAGCTACTGCAATGCCCTGCACATGGGGTAAGCAACATATTGAATCAGAACAATATGACATTACTAATTGGAGGTAGTTGCTAATATTATTATTATTACACCTACTACATATTGTGATAGGATGACTACTCTTTTAAGGCCCAACATGACTCTTCCATAGGCAGTTACTATAACTGTCATTATCCATCTTTTCCAGGTCACACGAGCACTGGGAGCTGCCAGGACACTGGTCCAAGGACTGGCAACGGCAAGTGACATCATCATCAGGGCAACCAAGGTACGACAGCAGCTGATTATACCAGACCGCTCCTAGTTCACACACAAAGGTCAGAAAGCCCAGCGATCAGGGGCTTGTTCGTAGGGTCTTCGCCACGTTATACGGTCACCACTTAATTAGTGATCTCCCCAGATCTCAGCTTTACAAACCTTCATTCATCACTTTCTATATTCGGCCAGGGGAAGATTAAATGGTTGTGGTTGAGGGTCTGGACCAAACATTTTTGCCGCCCTTTATCATCTGTCCCTCTTTAGCTTTTTGAATAGATGGGAGTTATGCATTTTATGACGCAGATTTTGTCCTGATACTTCCCTCACTCCTCTCTCTAGACCGTGCCTCCTCCTGATTGTCTCCGAGCCGCCATGCGGATGTGGTATTGCCCGTTATGCAGAGGTCACACCGGCCTGCTGCCATGTCACGGCCTATGTCTAAACGTCATGAAGGGCTGCCTTGCCCACCAGGCAGACATGGATGCCGACTGGAACAGTTTGATTGGTGAGTGTTATTTTTAGATAAAGGAGTTGCTTGAACTGCGCAAGTGTAGGAGGCACAGTCATGAACGAAAGTGTTGACACCCATGAAATTGTTCCAGAAAATGATGTATTTCTCACAGAAAATTATTGCAATTACACGTTTTGTTACACACATGTTTTATCATGATCCGTTCCAGGGTTTAATCCTGTCTGCCCTTTTTCCGGGCCGATCATGTCAAGGGTTAACTTTGCTCTGCCTCATTCTGGGTTTAGGTTTGCTATTTAGCTCTTATGCATCCTACTGGCGGTGTCCGCTATAGTTCTGCCTTCGGCATGTGAACCTGACTCTGGTAGCCTTTAGCTCAAAAATATCTCCAGAATCCGTCCTTTCCTCAACCGTCAATCTACTAAAATGCTTGTGCATGCCCTCATCATCTCCCGCCTTGACTACTGCAACATCCTTTTCTACGGCCTCCCTTCTAACACTCTCGCACCTCTCCAGTCCATCCTTAACTGCCCTACTAATTCATCTCTCTCCTCGCTATTCCTCCACTTCCCCCCTCTGCAAATCTCTTCACTGGCTCCCATTCCCTCAGCGTATCCAGTTCAAATTACTAATAATAACCTATATCCAAAAAGTATCGTTTCTCCTTGCGGAGATCGACATGCTAAGCATGCCGAGATGAGGAGACTTAAAGCCGCAATCCTCCTTTGGGTAATATGCTATTTATGCAAATTGTCTCTTCAGAGAGAAAAAGAGCTAGAACTCTAGTGCCATCCTACAAGTCAATGTTGACCCTTTAACAAGCCTTGTCACATGGTTTAGCTATTATCCTAAGTCATGTGACAAGGCTTGTTAAAGGGTCAACATTGACTTGTAGGATTGCTACCTTCCAATAGGTGGCACTAGAGTTCTAGCTCTCTTCCTCTCTGAAGAGAAAATTTGCATAATTAGCATAATACTAACCTACAAAGCCATCCATAACCTGTCTCCTCCATATATCTCTGATCTAATCTCCCGATATCTTCCCTCACGTAATCTCATGTCCTCCCAAGACCTCCTTCTCTCCTCCACACTTATTTGCTCCTCACCCAAAGGCCTCCAAGACTTTTCCAGAATATCCCCCATCCTCTGGAATTCTTTGCCCCAACACGTCCGACTATCAACCACATTCGGATCCTTAAGACGGAACCTGAAAACCCACCTCTTCAGGAAAGCCTACAGCCTGCACTGACCCCGCTGCCTCCTCACCACTACTGAAGCTACCGCCTCACCAACACCAGAGCTCCTGCAACCCTCAACCTATTGTCTCCTTCCCCCACCATCCTGTAGAATGTAAGCCGGCGGGGCAGGGTCCTCTCCCCTCTGTATCAGTCTGTCATTGTTAGTTTGCTTACTGTAAGTGATATCTGTAATTTGTATGTAACCCATCCTTATGTACAGCACCATGGATTCAATGGTGCTATATAAATAAATAATAATAATAATTTGTCCTGCTGTGATCCCTGACTTGCGTGTCGGTTGTCTCCCTCTATCTGTCCTTTTCCCAGCGTTTCCCTGTCTGTCGATTTGATTCTCTGGTTTCTGACTTGGCTTGGCTTCTGCCTTCTGACTTTGTCTTATCCGCCTCCGACCGTTGCTGAACTTCCTGGCTTGTTCCTGACCACGGGTATTGCTGATCCCTTTTGCACTTCTGTCTCAGATTGTCTTTTGACTCGGCTTGTCTGACCACTCTCTCGCCACTTGGTGGCGCCTGTACTGCTGCTCTGTGGTGCTACTCTGTGTATGCAGTCTCACTTCCCTCTCAAGCTCCCTCTGGTGGAGGTTGCGCTATTCTCCACTGCAGCAGCATGACTTGTTTATTTCCATTGTGTGTATTGGAACAACACAAAAAAAGGGGAAAAAAGGCAAATCGGATCTAATTTTATGCATAACCCCAAAAATGGGATGGACCAAATTGTTGGCACCCTCAACTTAATATTTGGTTTCACAGCCTTTGGAATCAATAACTGCAATCAGTCACTTCCTATAACCATCAACAAGCTTCTTACTCCTCTCAACTGGAATTTTGGACCACTCTTCATTTGCAAACTGCTCCAGGTCTCTCGTATTTGAAAGCGCCTTGTACCAATGGCAATTTTAAGATCTCTCCACAGGTGTTCAATGGGATTTAGATATGGAATCATTGCTGCCAGTGCTTTGTTTCCATCTATTTCTGGGTGCTTCTTGAAGTATGCTTGGAGTCATTGTCCTGCTGGAAGACCCATGACCTAGGACGCAAACCCAGCTTTCTGACACACACATTGCGACCCAAAATCCTTTGGAAATCTTTAGATTTCATGATGCTTTGAACACAGTCAAGGCACCTAGTGCCGGAGGCAAAAGAACCCCAAAACAGCTTTGAGCCTCCACCATATTTGACTGTGGGTACAGTGTTCTTTTCTTTGTAGGTCTCATATTGTTTTGGTAAACAGTAGAATTATGTTCTTTACCCAAAAGCTCTATCTTGGTCTCATCTGTCCACAAGATGCGTTCCCAGAAGGGTTTTGGCATATTCATATACATTTTGGCTAACTGCAGTCTAGCATTTTTATGTTTCTGTGTCAGCAGTGCGGTCCTCCTAAGTCTCCTGCCATAGGGTTTAATTTAACACAAATTTTTACGGATGGTTCGCACTGACATTGATGCACTCTGAGCCTGCAGGACAGCTTGAACTTCTTTGGAACTTGATTGGGGCTGCTTATCCACCATCTGGACTATCCTGTATTTCAACCTTTCATCAATTTTTCTCTGCTATCCACGTCCAACGAGATTAGCTATAGAGCCATGGGTTGTAAACTTCTTGATTATGTTGCACAACATGGACAAAGGAACAACAATATATCTAGAGATGGACTTGTATCCTTGAGGTTGTTGATATTTTTCAACAATTTTGGTTCTCAAGTCCTCAAACAGTTCTCTTCTCCTCTTTCTGTTCTCCGTGCTTAGCGTGGCACACACAGTGTCACGATACCCAGGTATAAATGCTGCAGGGGAAACTGCACCCAGCAGCAACAGAGCTGGACCAGAAACCGGGTAACTAACCTGATCACCGATGGGACCTTCCACATGAGACAGAGTGACCAGGTAAAGCAAAAGGACCTACGATCATGTGACAGAGTGGGAGGTGGTCAGGGGGCGGAGCCAGACGCCGGGGAAACAGAGAAGGGACAAGCATAAAAGAATAGTGAAACAAGCTGCTTTCGTAGCCAGAAGATTACAAGATACCAACAGGGAGAGTCAGAGAATAGTCAGAAACCAAGCCAGGGGTCAGTAATCCAGGAAAACGAATAAAGAACGTGACAGTAAGACACTAAGCAAACCAGCACACACTTCAGAGGTCAAGCAAACAGACTGCAGAAAACCTATAGCTGACAAGGATACCAGGTTAGGAGCGAGTATAAATAGCCCTCCCATCTTGAAAGAGAGGCTAAGAACATTAACCCTGAGAGTACAAGACATAACCTTGTCCTAACCATGACACACAGTCACACAATGCAAAGATTGAGTCAACTTCTTCCCTGTTAATCTGGTTTCACGTGTGACTTTGATATTGCCCACACCTGTTATTTGCCACAGGTGAGTTTGAATGAGCATCACATGCTTGAAACAAAGTTGTTAGTCCACATTTTTGGAAAGATTCCAACATTTTTTGTTTTTTTTTATGTGAAATTATGTCCAGTTTGCCTTTTTGCCACAGAAAGGAAATAAATGTATATAACAAAATGTGTGATTGCAATAATTTTCTGGGAGAAACACTTCATTTTCTGGAACAATTGGAGAACTCTTTGTGTAAGAAGGGGACAACCACCTAAAGAAATTATTGTAAAACTGTGTAAGCCATGTAGGTAGTATTAGTCATAACGGCATGGCATATAGGGGCATAAAGCAAGCTCTATAAAGAAAAAATTGGGTTATATCAGGGTCCTTTTCCCCCCTGGGCTTTCTTCCCTGTCTTCAGCCCCTTTTGGCTGCAATTTTTGTTCTTCTTTTACCTCTCTTTGCAGGTATTGTCAATCTTTTGGCTCTTTTTTTGCACCTTTTCATGGGGGTCAATAATGGTTCCAATGGCCCCTCTGAGTCCCCCTCATCTTCCTTTGAATGGTGGGGCCTTTTTCTGGCCTCTGGGCCTCTGCCGCCAAGGGTGTCTCGTGGCTGGAAAGCCTCAGTAATCGAAGCCCCCCCGTTTTTTCATTCAGCTAGGCCGCAAGTTTCTCCTGCGCTCAGCACACTCTGGCACTTCTCCCTGCTTCCCTCCCAACTTATGGGTGGAGGGATCAGAAAGCAGGCTATATCTTCCCCCAGTAAGGGCTGTCATGGGCCCCAAGCTGGTTCATCCTTCTGGGGTTTTCTTGCCTACCCTGGCTACCTTCCCTTCTACAACTCATAGGTTTCATCCAGACACGATGTAGCCGCCTCTCCACCATTGGCGCCACTTGAGGGACACAGACCATGGCTTTCCGGATCCTGTACTTTCTAGTGCCAGTAGGCACTTATTTATATTGGGTTTTTTTCCAAGCACATATGTCTTTTTCCTAGGAAGACCCCATAGACAGCCGTCACCACAATGGTTACTTACTTCTTTTGTTCGTACAGTGACAAACATTGAGCACGCTAACAGCAAGGTAAATCTGTCCTAGTGCCTAAACCTCCCACCCAAGACCACCTCAATACCCAAGTCTCCCTGAACGGGTGAGGTCTGTGGAGCACTTCCCAGCCAAGCTCACCTGTGAGTATTTATGGAGTAGAGCTTGTGGTTTTAATCACACCTCCTCACATCTTCTCCTTGACATCTTTAGGGAGACAAGCGCTTTGGAGAGAAGCACCCTCATGACATCAACAAGGATTTCACACAGTATGAGAGTTATCTGCCCCCAAAACCAGGATGTCACACAGTATGAGAGTTATCTGCCCCCCAAAACCCACACATTCTCAGCTGCCTATGAGCTCAACTCTTCCTTTTACAGAGACAAAAAGTACTCTTCCTGTCTCTACATCTACAGCCCTCGTTTGGACTTAAACCTTTCTGAAAAGACTGCCCTATGACTTTGCACTACTTTAAGGAGATCTTGTCCCTCTTACACATCACCCTTTCAGGTGAATAGAGGTCTTCTATTCCTCAAAGAGATTTGAATGGTTAAAAAAAAAATGCTGCTTGGGTGAGGCAAATGGTATATCTCAGCTACAAGACAATCAAGACAGCCTTCAAAACCCTGCTCAGGAACAGTTTTATTCTTTCGGCTCCTCTCAAGCCTCGACCTTTTGCTCTCGCATTCTTCGGAGCCATCAACTACAGACGTGGAACGTTTTCCAGTGATGTTATTTCAACCTTTTCACAGTTCCAAAGCAAGACAGCTTAGAAGACCATCCTGCAATAGAAAAGGCTCAGCTAATCGGCACGGGTATGAAGATGTCGAATGGACTCCCTCTGTTCTGTTGTTACATCACGGGCAATAGGAGAATTCATCTTTCCAGTAGACTTACACAATATGTATCTTCACATACCCATCAATGAGTTTCACCAGCGTTTTCCTCGCTTTGGAGTTGGTTCTTTTTATTTCTAGTTTATCGCACTGTACTTCAGACTTTCAACAGCCCTCATGTTCTTCACCCTGACTGCGCTACTCCATGCCAGAGAAGTGGCATATATTGGATGATATTTTGGTGAAAGCTTGGTCCAATGAGCAGAATCTGTAAAGTGTCCAAATTTTCAGGGATTTTCAGGAATTCTTTGTTTTTTTTTTTTTTGGTTAAGCAATCAACCATTAGAAATCTGGATTCACTTCATCCCATCTCATGGAATTTTTGAACATGGCTTTCAACACCTGAGTGTTTTTTTAGCCACCAGAGAAGGTTTTCCCTATCGATCTCCCTCCTTGTGGATGGTGTTTTTCATGTTGCATCTGAAACGTATTAGTGGACGCCTTAATCATCGTATCCACTTTTCTGCTCCATGCAGCAGAGGCCTTCTTGGTGGTTGTTGGCCTCCCCTCTGTTTTTGACAGATCAATCTTTTCAATTTAATGGTAGGTGACCACCAACATGAGTCTGGCAGACTGAGGAGGAGTGTTCGACCATCACAGCCAGCAGCCTAACTGTGCTAATCCAGTCCACACTTACCTATGCTTGGAAGTTAAGCAATAATGAGCTTGGTTCTGCCTTGGATTGAACATGAGCCTGGAGAAATCCAGGAGGTGCCTTGTTCTCTTATCCTGGCTGGTCGTGTGTCTCTGATGGAAGCCCACCCCCAGATCAACCTACTAGAAATGAGACACATCTTATGTCTCTTTCTCTCAATGGTCCTCCCTCATGTACGCTTCATGTACAGACCAACAGCTCAAATGAGCTGCCTTCCTGAACTGTCAGGAGGTCACCAGACCCCTACAGCGGGGGAAGGGAACCACCAAGACTCTTCTATGCAAAGTGCTCCCTGTCCCATCTGAGAAAAGAGACTCTGGATTCAGGGGAGTGATTATCCTCCCATATATCTTCAGTCAATAATGTCCTCTTGGGGCTTCACTGAGGTGAACCTCTTCACGTCTCGCCTTCATCACTAGGTCTTTCCTACATTGCTAGGTCCTAAGGGCATGGCACTAGACCAAGGATGTCAAATTCAAATACAAATTAAAAACTTGCAAGGAAGGAAACTTGGTACAGCTGAATATGGCGCTCAGACCAAGACAGACACTCGTTTAAGATAGTGACCAAGTAAAGAAGTTTATTTTCTATCTTCTCGCAAAGCTTTGGACAAACTCGCTGGCCAACCTTGATATTTATTAAAAAAAATGTCGACAATTCAGAAAGTTTTTCCTTATCATCAAATATAAGATGAACCTTTTCATATGGAAGCAAACTTAAAGGCATTGTCCTACAAACAAAGCACATTTTAATCTATAGATCTTAGAATAAGATAAACACCTAATCACAAATAGGGCATACTGGAATAATATGTTATGTAAAAGCATATGGCACAATGGCCTAATTTAAATATGAAATAACAAATTACAAAAAAACTTGAATAATTCAGAAAATAATGTATGATGCCAATTAAAGTGCCTGTCAAACACTGTAAGATACCACCACAGTGAATTCCTCCACAGTACCCTGGACATGCACGGTATTGTAACCCCAACTTATACACCCCTTCCCCCGGAAAAGTATGGTAACACCATCACAGTATGATTACCCAACTGTGATCCCTCCACAGCCCTCCATATAGTACAATGCACCCCAGATAGTCTTCCATACTGCATATTGAACCTACATAGTCCTCCATACAGTATAATGGGCCCTGCATTGCCTTCCATACAGTATAATAGCCTCACATAGTGCTCCATATAGTATGACCCTACATAGTCCTCCATACAGTATAATAGCCCCACATAGTTCTTCATAAAGTAGAATGCCCCTACATAAAAAAAAATCAATACTCACCTCTACGGTCTCAACAGCGAGCGCTCTGATCCTTTATACTGCTTGGCACAGGGGGCATATTGTAGCGACATCACTCCCGCAGCACTGAGACGTCAGACGCAGAAGGAAAATGATGGCTGAGAAAGTGTCAGCCGATGGCTCCCTCTTTCATTGTTGCTTTTAACTGTATCCGCATCCAAAATGCTGATACAGTTGAAAGTGCGATGCCTGATCTGTGGTGGGGGGGCACCCGGCGTTGCAGGCCAAATACACTCACCCTGAGGGCCAGATTTGGCCCGCAGGTCATAGTTTGACTTGTGTGCACTAAACACTGTGGTCACTCCATGGACAGAGTTTGCTCTGCCCTATTTTTTCCCCTCCTTTTCTGCTGCTTCAAGCTGGTCAAGGCAAGCTGTGATAGCTCTGGATTGGTGTTGTGTGGCGTGGTATTCCAGCTTTATCGTTAGTTGCAGATGCTATTTAGCCTCTCCCTTCTTACCCTTACCTTCTTCTCAAGGACCCATATTCTCTCCCACGTCACTTCAAACCACTGCATTTGTTGATGAGGTTCTGAAATCTGTTGGGTCCCTCTGACTTGGTTATCCAGGTCATTCTGAAGGTTCATAAAGTACAGTTTGCCAGCGGTCATCACCATACTTACTGGTCCTTCTTTGGTGTGAACACAGGGACTTCCATCCAAAGCTTCTTTCTATTCCTAGGATTCTTCATCCTTGACTCCAGTCTTCTTCTTGGAAAGATTTATTTCTGCCCTATCCATTCTTTTTTATCATACGCTGTCTTTCTCACAAAAAGGTACAAGACCTTTCTTCAGGAAGTAGGTAATTACTCCACTCCTTCCGGCATCCAGGAGACCTTTTCCTTGTTCTGTCTGTTCTCCAAGAGTTTCCTTTGAGCCTCTCCGCAGCATCTCACCAAAGCTCTTTTCGTGGACTGTGGCATTTCTGGTAGACATAACCTCCATAAGTTTGGTGTCTGTGCTTGCTGCTTTTTCCTGCATTGCTTCCTTCCTTGTTGTCCTTACGACAAGGCAACCTTTTACTTCCACGTCAATGAGGACATCACCCTCCTCTTCTTTGGCCAGCTACAGCTAATCTCTCCTCTGCGAACATTCCCTCCACTGTCTATATCTGGAAAGGGCCATTGTGGTCTATCCCTTAATTGGAAGCTTTTTTTGTTCCAATTATCTTGGTGATCCCTGATAGGCCACGTAAAGGCCATTTCCATACGCATCACATCTGTTATGTGGAACCCAATAAGATCAAGGGCAAACTACTGTCCTTTTGGGTCACTATTCATTCCACTAGGGCGGTCAGGGCCTCCTGGGCAATCAGGCATCAGGCCTTTATTGCTGTTCCTGGGCCCCCATCCACAACTTCCTCAGGTTCCACATATGGCTTCTACCGATTCCAGTTTAGGATGTAAGGTACCACATGCCACCGGTGGCTAAACGGTCGATATGACCACTTGTTGTGTTTTCTCACCTATTAGGTCTGCTTTTGGACATCCAACATTCCTGTGTCCATCACTGCTATTGCAGAAAAAAAATCGGATTTTTGTAAAAGTTGGAGGGTAGAGCCTACCAATCCAGAATATTCTCCATTACCTAGAAACAAAAACGATAAAGTGAACGGATCCTCGCCTGGTCATTGAGATATGTCGGATCTCATATTGTCTGCTTTAGATATTTAATTTACAAAATATCTGTCCCCAGGGAGCAGCGGGGTTATAAAATACTCTTGTGGTAACACACACAGTATTTATTACAGCTTCTAGCTATCCTCTAATTGCTTTCCTCACTTAGTGCATCGATTTATTTATTTTCCGGCCCGGATCCAACTTTCCATCAAGAGGAAACGACATAAAAATACAATCTGACTTTTTCTGATTTTTATACTTTTTAGTGTAGGATGTGAATGATTTCTTTATGATATATTTACTTCCACCTGGGGACCAATGTGAATGTATATATAGTGTAGTGACAAGTGTATTAATATGGTTACCGATCGCCATCTTCTCCGGCATTCAGTGCCGCTCCAGTCTTCCGATTCTGATCAGCTGGATCACACTGCGCTCTACGTGTGACCAAGAAGTCTCTATTTACAATGTTTTTTCTTTATGTGAAAACTGATTCTTATTATACAGCACATTATAGTGTCGCTGCCATGTGTCTCCTTGTAGATGGGCTGCAGGAAGTGGCTGAGCGTCTCACCGGACCGTTCAACGTGGAACTCGCCACCGAGTCCATCGCAGTGAAGATTTCGGAGGCAATAATGACCCTGCAGGAGGAGAGCGTCCAGCTCACGGCTCAGGTACTTCCCTCCCTAGTGATATGAAAGAACAGTCCTCAATACGAAGATTCAGCGCTGGTGCCGGGGGGAGGGCAGCTCTAATATCACATTGTCCCCGACCCAGGAGACCCTCTATGTCCTTACTATCTGTGTAATTCTGGATTCACACTTCTGAGTATGGACACAGACCGGCCACGGCTCTCTTGACCTGCACTTGTCAGACTCATATATCCCTATGAGGTCGTTGAGTTTAGGATCGGGTTACTTGGTGCACCCTCGGTGTGGCCAAGAAACTCAATGCACTTTTCGGCTCTCTGATTTTGCATGTTTCCACCTCCCTTACTGGTGATTGACATCCATGGTGTGCCTTAGCTTTCTCTGCAGTCAGTGCTCACTACAGATAAGGCTGTGGGTCGCGAGTGAGGGTCCGTATCAGAGCCTCGGCCTCCTGTGTCCTCAGTACAAATGATCACAGTGTCATTGTGCAGATCTTCCAGTCATGTGGCACCCCGCGTCCATCCCGAACCAAACGCTCCCCTCAGCAAGAGCCAAGGAGGACGTTTCATGTGTACAGCAACGAGGAGAAGCCCACCTCAGCGGCCGGCACCAACATCGACAGACTGGTGAGGAAAGAAGCGTTTACTATAGCCGCCCATTATCTGCCCATTGTGCTCCTTTATGTGGCATTTTCTTCTGCCCAGGTGTCAGACGTGGTCTCCAAACTTCGACAACTGCGCGGTCTCTGGAAACTCCTCCCTCTGTCTCTGTGCTCGGATCACCGGGTGTCGGCCGGGCTCAGTAACCAGGACCGGTGTTGGAACGGACAGACCCGAGGAAGGTGAGCAATGGCCAACGTGACCCAGTGGTTGTCAGACTGATGTGTGCCCATTACTAATCCTTTAGAAACACATTTTACAGAAGCGGAAAATTGTAGAGGGGCTGAACCAAATTTGTATATACTTTTTCAAGTATTTTGAAAACTTTTTATATATATAGATATATATATATATATCTATATATATAATTGCCTAAGGCAATTGTCTGTCTGTCTTTCTGTCTGTCCTGGAAATCCCGCGTCTCTGGTCGAGGCCGCCAGGCCTCGACCAATCAGCAATGGGCACAGCGACGATGATGTCATAAAGGACGTAGAAATCCCACGTTTTTGATTCAGCGACAGGCACAGTATCGACGTAGATGTCATAATGGTTGCCATGGCGACGATGATGTCATAAAGGTTGCCTATATATATATACTAGATTGTGGCCCGATTCTAACGCATCGGGTATTCTAGAATATGCATGTCCCCGTAGTATATGGACAATGATGATTCCAGAATTCGCGGCAGATTGTGCCAGTCGCTGATTGGTCGAGGCAACCTTTATGACATCATCGTCGCCATGGCAACCATTATGACATCTACGTCGATACTGTGCCCGTCGCTGATTGGTCGAGGTGAATTCGCGGCAGACTGTGCCCTTCGCTGATTGGTCGAGGCAACCTTTATGACATCATCGTCGCCATGCTGTGCGGCCTCGACCATTCAGAGACCCGGGATGTCCAGGACAGACAGACAGACAGAAAAACCCTCAGACAATTATATATATAGATACATATACTAGATGGTGGCCCGATTCTAACGCATCGGGTATTCTAGAATATGCATGTCCATGTAGTATATTGCCCAGCAACGTAGTATATTGCCCAACCACGTAGTATATTGCCCAACCACGTAGTATATTGCCCAGCCACGTAGTATATTGCCCAGTCACGTAGTATATTGCACAGTCACGTAGTATATTGCACAGTCATGTAGTATATTGCCCAGCCACGTAGTATATTGCACAGTCACGTAGTATATTGCCCAACCATGCAGTATATTGCCCAGCCACGTAGTATATTGCACAGTCACGTAGTATATTGCCCAACCATGCAGTATATTGCCCAGTCACGTAGTATATTGCCCAGTCACGTAGTATATTGCCCAGTCACGTAGTATATTGCCCAGCCATGTAATATATTGCCCAACCACGTAGTATATTGTCCAACCACGTAGTATATTGTCCATCCATGTAGTATATTGCCCAGTCACGTAGTATATTGCCCAGTCACGTAGTATATTGTCCAGCCATGTAGTATATTGCCCAGCCACATAGTATATTGCCCAGTTACGTAGTATATTGCCCAGTTACGTAGTATATTGCCCAGTTACGTAGTATATTGCTCAGTTACGTAGTATATTGTCCAGCCATGTAGTATATTGCCCAGCCACATAGTATATTGCCCAGTTACGTAGTATATTGCCCAGTTACGTAGTATATTGTCCAGCCATGTAGTATATTGCCCAGCCACATAGTATATTGCCCAGTTACGTAGTATATTGCCCAGTTACGTAGTATATTGCCCAGTTACGTAGTATATTGCTCAGTTACGTAGTATATTGTCCAGCCATGTAGTATATTGCCCAGCCACATAGTATATTGCCCAGTTACGTAGTATATTGCCCAGTTACGTAGTATATTGCCCAGTAACGTAGTCTATTGCCCAGCCACGTAGTCTATTACCCAGCCACATAGTATATTGCCCAGCCACGTAGTATATTGCCCAGCCATGTAGTATATTGCCCAGCCACATAGTATATTGCCCAGCCACGTAGTATATTTCCCAGCCACATAGTATATTGCCCAGCCATGTAATATATTGCCCAGCCATGTAATATATTGCCCAACCACGTAGTATATTGTCCAGCCATGTAGTATATTGTCCAGCCACGTAGTATATTGCCCAGCCACGTAGTATATTGCCCAGACACGTAGTATATTGCCCAGTTACGTAGTATATTGCCCAGTCACGTAGTATATTGCCCAGCCACATACTATATTGCTCAGTTACGTAGTATATTTCCCAGTGACATAGTATATTGCCCAGCGACGTAGTATACAGTACAGAGCCATGTAGTATATTGCCCAGTCACGTAGTATATTGCCCAGCCACATTTGTCACAGGTTAAAAAAAATAAAATAAACATATACTCACCTTTCCGAGGGCCCCTTGTAGTCCACGGCAGCTTCCGGTCCCAGGGTTGGTATGAGCGCAGGAGCTGTGATGACGTTGCGGTCACATGACCGTGACGTCATGGCAGGTCCTTCTCCCATATCTTTGCCACCGGAACCTGCAACGGAAGATGGCGACCGGCGCGAGGGGCTCAGCGGACTACGGAGGGTAAGTATAGCAGGTTTTTTTTATTATTATTATTTTTAACATTACATTTTTTACTATTGATGCCGCATAGGCAGCGTCAATAGTAAAAAGTTGGGGACACACAGGGTTAATAGCGGCGGTGACGGAGTGCGTTACCCGCGGCATAACGCAGTCCGTTACCGCCGGCATTAACCCTGTGTTAGCGATGACCGGAGGGGAGTATGCGGGCGCTGGGCAGTGACTGCGGGGAGTTAGGAGCGGCCATTTTCTTCCGGACTGTGCCCGTGGCTGATTGGTTGCAGCAGCCATGACAGGCAGCTGGCGAGACCAATCAGTGAATGAATATCCGTGACAGACAGAAGGACAGATGGAAGTGAACCCTTAGACAATTATATAGTAGATATTTAAGGTCATGGCATGGGCTCCCCCTAGACTGCCAAAATGTTATAATTTGAGGTGGTTACCCCGGAGCTATTATCTCTTCTTTACCCCTGCAGATCCTGAGCTGATGCTTCAGTGGCCGCAGCCATACAACTGGCATCACCGCTCAGTGATGGGAGCCATGGTGCCAGTGGTGCCACATGTGGCCGCTGGAGCCACGGCCACCAGAAACACAAGCTGGACCCCTGTAGTACGAGCACTGGATCAAAATTTTGCAGCTTTTTAGAAGAAAGTTGTATGACCCGTTTAGCTCTATAGCTGGGGGAAATCTATTGTATCAAAAGTTAAATGCTTAACATTTTCTTAAACTTTTGCTGACATTTCTCTCCATATTGTGATTCCCCAGGTATCTCCCACAGGTAACAGGTGATGGTGTTGTCAATCAGATCAATAACCCGGAGGTGGAGCTACCAATGTCGCCCCCAGATCCTAGAACCCGTCAGCTGGGGCTGCAGCTCCGCGTGGTGAGGAGCAAACTGCGAGCAGCGTACAGTGGGAAGGACAGCGAGACGCAGGATCCCTGTAAGTGTTACCTACAGATAAGCATTCAATGTCACGTAATATACTGCATATAGTACACTGATATATACTGTAATATGCTGCATGTGGTATACTTATATATACCGTAATATACTGCATAGAGTACACTGATATATATACTAATATACTGCATATAGTACTCTGATATATACTGTAATATACTGCATATAGCACACTGATATATACCGTAATATACTGCATATAGTACACTGATATATACCGTAATATACTGCATATAGCACACTGATATATACCGTAATATACTGCATATAGTACACTGATATATACCGTAATATACTGCATATAGCACACTGATATATACCGTAATATACTGCATATAGTACACTGATATATATACTAATATACTGCATATAGTACTCTGATATATACTGTAATATACTGCATATAGTACACTGATATATACCGTAATATACTGCATATAGTACACTGATATATACTGTTATATACTGCATATAGTACACTGATATATACTGTAATATGCTGCATGTGGTATACTGATATATACTGTAATATACTGCATAGAGTACACTGATATATACCGTAATATACTGCATATAGCACACTGATATATACCGTAATATACTGCATATAGTACACTGATATATACTGTAATATGCTGCATGTGGTATACTTATATATACTGTAATATACTGCATAGAGTACACTGATATATACCGTAATATACTGCATATAGTACACTGATATATACTGTAATATACTGCATATAGTACACTGATATATACTGTAATATGCTGCATGTGGTATACTGATATATACTGTAATATACTGCATAGAGTACACTGATATATACCGTAATATACTGCATATAGCACACTGATATATACTGTAATATGCTGCATGTGGTATACTTATATATACTGTAATATACTGCATAGAGTACACTGATATATACTGTAATATACTGCATATAGCACACTGATATATACCGTAATATACTGCATATAGTACACTGATATATACTGTAATATGCTGCATGTGGTATACTTATATATACTGTAATATACTGCATAGAGTACACTGATATATATACTAATATACTGCATATAGTACTCTGATATATACTGTAATATACTGCATATAGCACACTGATATATACCGTAATATACTGCATATAGCACACTGATATATACCGTAATATACTGCATATAGCACACTGATATATACCGTAATATACTGCATATAGCACACTGATATATACCGTAATATACTGCATATAGCACACTGATATATACCGTAATATACTGCATATAGTACACTGATATATATACTAATATACTGCATATAGCACACTGATATATACCGTTATATACCCTAGTATGCTGCACGTCGTCAAAATTGTTGGTCCCCCTCGTTTAATGACAGAAAAACCCACAATGGTCACAGAAATAACTTGAATCTGACAAAAGTAATAATAAATAAAAGGACTTTGAAAATAAACAAATGAAAGTCAGACATTGCTTTTCCACCATGCTTCCACAGAATTATTTTCTAAATAAAACTTATGGAGGCCTGGACAGAGATGATGGTAGCCCTGAAAATAATGTGACAAAAGGGACATGTTAAATCACGGTGTGCCCACTAACTAGATCACAGGTGTCTACAATCTTGGAATCCGTGAGTGGGCCTGTATTGTGTATAGGGCTACAGATACTCACTGTGCTGTGTGGTGACACGGTGGGTATCACACTCAACATGGACCAGAGGAAGCGAAGGAAAGAGTTGTCTCAGGAGATTAGAAAAAAAATTATAGACAAGCATGTTAAAGGTAAAAGTTATAGGACCATCTCCAAGCAGTTTGATGTTCCTGTGACTACAGCTGCACATATTATTCAGAAATGTAAGATCCATGGGACTGTAGCTAACCTCCCTGGAGGTGGCCGCAGGAGGAAAACTGATGACAAATCAAAGAGACGGATAATACGAATGGTAATAAAAGAGCCAGAAAAATTTCTAAAGAGATTAAAGGTAAACTTCAAGCTCAAGGAACATCAGTGTCAGATCGCACCATCCGTCGCTGTATGAGTCAAAGCGGACTTCATGGGAGACGACCAAGGAGGACAGCATTGTTGAAAAAAAATCATAAAAAAGCCAGACTGGAATTTGCCAAACTACATGTTGACAAGCCACAAAGTTCTGGGAGAATGTCCTATGGACAGATGGGACAAAAATGGAACTTTTGGCAAGGCACATCAGCTCTATGTTCACAGATGAAAAATGAAGCATATCAAGAAAAGAACACTGTCCCTACTGTGAAACATGGAGGAGGCTCTGTTATGTTCTGGGGCTGCTTTGCTGCATTTGGCACAATGTGTCTAGAATCTGTGCAGGACACAATGAAATCTCAAGATTATCAAGAGATTCTAGAGAGAAATGTGCTGCCCAGTGTCAGAAAGCTTGGTCTCAGTCATGGGTCTTGCAACATGATTATGACCCAAAAGACACAGCTAAAAACACCCACGAATGGCTAAGAGGAAAACATTGGACTATTCTGAAGTGGCCTTCTGTGAGCCCTGACCTAAATTCTATTGAGCTTCTTTGGAAAGAGCTGAAACATGCCGTCTGGAAAAGGCAACCTTCAAACACGAGACAACTGGAGCAGTCTGCTCCTGAGGAGCGGCCAAAATACCTGTCGAGAGGCGCAGACGTCTCATTGACAGTTACAGGAATCGTGTGATTGCCTCAAAAGGTTGTGCAACAAAATATTAAGACCTGTGATGCTGGTTAGTGGACACACCGCGATTTAACACGTCCCTTTTGTGACATTATTTTCAGGGGTGCCATCATCTCTGTCCAGGCCAATTTCATGAGATTTATTTATTTTATTTAATTCTGTGGAAGCATGGTGGAAAAGCAATGTCTGATTTTCATTTGTTAATTTTCATAGATCTTTTATTTATTATTACTTTTGTCAGATTTAAGTTATTTCTGTGACTATTGTGGGTTTTTCTGTCATTAAACGAGGGGTACAAACAATTTTGACCACTTGTGTATACTGATATATACTGTAATATATTGTATATAGTATACTTATATATACCATACTATACCATATATGGTACACTGATATATGCCGTAATGTACTGCATGTAGTATACTGATATCACCATACTATACCGTAAATAGTATACGGCTATAGACGTAATATACTTAATATAAGGTACGGTTATATACCGTAATATACTGTATACGGGGTACGGATATATACCGTAATATACTGTAGCGGGGTACTGATATATACCGTAATATACTGCATATAGTACACTGATAATACGTGTAATATGCTGCATGTGGTATACTGATATATACCATGATATACTCTATATAGTTTACTGATATATACCGTAATATACTGTATATAGTATACTGATATACAGTAGCATGTAAAAGTTTTGGCACCCCTGGTAAAAATGTAATTTTATTGTTAACAGTTATGCAAGTTCAAGATGAAGTGATCTTTAAAAAGCCTAAAATTAAAGATGACACATATTCTTTGTATTTTAAGCAAAAAAAAAAATAATTAAAAAAAAAAATATATAAATATATTTCATCTCTTTTACTGAATGGAATGGCGCCAGCTGCAGTACACATTTGGGCACAAGCCTTCACCTGGCCTCCTGCTGGATTGGCGCCAGAACATGTGTTGTGGCTGGCGCCATTCCAGCAGGAGGAAGTTATGGGTAGAGTGGTTTTTCATACTTGTTTTTATTGTTCCACCATTGTTGTTTCCCTTTGCTGAAAACTTGTTCCATTTATTTATTTACTACATGTGATTATAGATTTTACTAGATGGTGGCCCGATTCTAACACATCGGGTATTCTAGAACATGTATGTAGTTTATTTATGAAGTTTTCAGAATAATACAATTTATACACAGGATTCAGCCGGCCGGCCACGACCAATTAGCGAAGCGTGGTTCGAATTCCGTGCCAATTCGCGGGCGGACTGCGCCTGTCGCTGATTGTTCGAGGCCGGGCGGGACCAATCAGTGAAGCCAGGGCCGGCTCCAGGTTTTTGAGGGTCCCAGGCGCAAGAAGTCTCAGTGGGCCCCCCTCTTTAACACATACCACGATTCATGATGCACAGATACAGCAGAGAAATATAGCACAGCCAAGTAGCGTACAACACAGCCCACGTAGTATATAACACAGCCCACGTAGTATATAGCACAGCCACGTAGTATATAGCACAGCCACGTAGTATATAGCACAGCCACGTAGTATATAGCACAGCCACGTAGCATATAACACAGCCCACTTAGTATATTGCCCAGCCACGTAGCATATAACACAGCCCACGTAGAATATAACACAGCCCACGTAGTATATAACACAGCCACGTAGTATATTGCCCAGCCACGTAGTATATAGCACAGCCCACGTAGTATATAGCACAGCCCACGTAGTATATTACCCAGCCACATAGTATATTGCAAAGACACGTAGTATATTGCCCAGCCGCGTAGTATATTGCCCAGCCACGTAGTATATTGCAGACACGTAGTATATTGCCCAGCCACGTACTATATTGTCCAGCCATGTACTATATTGCTTAGCCATGTACTATATTGCCCGGCCACGTAGTATATTGCCCAGCCACGTAGTATATTGCCCAGCCACGTAGTATATAGCACAGACACGTAGTATATAGCACAGACACATAGTATATTGCCCAGCCACGTAGTATATAGCAGACACGTAGTATATAGCACAGACACATAGTATATTGCCCAGCCACGTAGTACATAACACAGCCACGTAGTATATAGCACAGACACATAGTATATAGCACAGACACGTAGTATATAGCACAGACACGTAGTATATAGCACAGACACGTAGTATATTGCCCAGCCACGTAGTATATTGCACAGCCACGTAATATATTGCACAGCCACTTAGTATATAGCACAGAGACGTACTGCATAACACTGCCCATGCAGTATATAACACAGGGCACATAGTATAGAGCACAGCGATGTAGTATATTGCCCAGCCACGTAATATATACCACAGCCATGTAGTATATAGCACAGCCCATATAGTATATAGCACAGAGATGTAGTATATAACACAGCCCATGCAGTATCTAACACAGCCCATGTAGTATATAGCAATGTGGGCACCATATCCCTGTTAAAAAAAGAATTAAAATAAAAAAATTATATACTCACCCTCCGTCGGCCCCCCGGATCTAGCCGAGGCGTTTACCGATGCTCCTCGCGACTCTCCGGTCCCAAGAGTGCATTGCGGTCTCGCGAGATGATGATGTATCGGTCTCGCAAGACCGCTACGTCATCATCTCGCAAGACCGCAATGCATGAACCGGTCACCGGAGTGTCGCGAGGATCCGAGGGGCCAACGGAGGGTGAGTATATAATGATTTTTTATTTTTTTTTATTATTTTTAACATTAGATCTTTTTACTACTGATGCCGCATAGGCAGAATCAATAGTAAAAAGTTGGTCACAGAGGGTTAATAGCAGCGTTAACGGAGTGTGTTACACTGCGGCATAACGTGGTCCATTAATCTGCCATTAACCCTGTGTGAGCGCTGACTGGGGGGAGTATGGAGCGGGCACTGACTGCGGGGAGTGGAGCAGCCATTTTGCCACCGGACTGTGCCCGTCGCTGATTGGTCATGGCCGTTTTGCCACGACCAATCAGCGATTTGGGATTTCTGTGACAGACAGACATACAGACAGACAGACGGAAGTGATCCTTAGACAATTATATAGTAGATTTTTTACTTCTGACCTTCCAGCAAACCTCTTTCCTGATTACCGTATTTCTTTCCCTTTCCTGACCTTCATACATTTTCTACATATTTGTAATCTTCTATCTTCCTCCTGCTGTGTTTTGTCACCCTCCTTGTTTCCTGATTTTAATACACTTGACTTTTATTAATTGTAATTATTTCAATAAATCTTGTATTTAGACTATGTGCACACGTTGCGGATTAGCCTTAGGAATTTCTGGTGCGGAATCTGCCTCTCCTGGCAGAAAACGCACCTGCGGATTTGTCGCGTTTTTTATGTAGATCCGCAGCGTTTTTTCTGCTTTTTTTGCAGATTTGCTGCGTTTCTTACCCCTGCCGTTTTCTATAATGGAAAATAAAAACGCTGCAGATTCGCAAAAAAGAAGAGACGTGCTACTTCTTTTAAACTGCAGCGGATTTTCCGCAAACTCTGCACAGCATTTTTTTTTTGTCGTTGATTTACATTGTACTGTAAATCAATTGCGGATCTGCAGCGTTTCTGCACCGCAAAAAACGCTGTAGATCCGGAGAGAATCCGCAACGTGTGCACATAGCCTTATATGTCCTTATTTGGCTGCACAATTCTTTGTAGGTTTTTCTGGTTTCCCAGTTTTTTTCAGCCTATTTTGTGCTTGTGTGCAGTGCCTTCACTATTGTTATTATTATTTGTATTATTTTTTATCCCTCTTTATTAATTTATTTGCATTTATTGAAATACATGCACCAACCATTTGACTGCTGCCCCTTTTGTTTAACCTTGATATATACCATACTATACTTTATATAATATAGGATATATAACGTAATCTACTGCATGTAGTGCACTGATATATACTGTAATATACTGTACACCGTATACTGATATATACCATAATATACTGTAAAATACCATATACTATATACCATATACAGATTTATATTGCAGTATTACTGTATGTAATATACTAATATACAGTGCCTACAAGTAGTATTCAACCCCCTGCAGATTTAGCAGGTTTACACATTTGAAATTAACTTGGCATTGTGACATTTGGACTGTAGATCAGCCTGGAAGTGTGAAATGCACTGCAGCAAAAAAGAATGTTATTTCTTTGTTTATTTTTTTTTAAAAATTGTGAAAAGTCTTTTCAGAGGGTCATTTATTATTCAACCCCTCAACCCACCAGAATTCTGTTTGGTTCCCCTAAAGTATTAAGAAGTAGTTTAGGCACAAAGAACAATGAGCTTCACATGTTTGGATTAATTATCTCTTTTTCCAGCCTTTTCTGACTATTTAAGACCCTCCCCAAACTTGTGAACAGCACTCATACATGGTCAACATGGGAAAGACAAAGGAGCATTCCAAGGCAATCAGAGACAAGATCGTGGAGGGTCACAAGGCTGGCAAGGGGTACAAAACCCTTTCCAAGGAGTTGGGCCTACCCATCTCCACTGTTGGGAGCATCATCCGGAAGTGGAAGGCTTATGGAACTACTGTTAGCCTTCCACGGCCTGGACAGCCTTTGAAAGTTTCCTCCCGTGCCGAGGCCAGGCTTGTCCGAAGAGTCAAGGCTATCCCAAGGACAACAAGGAAGGAGCTCCGGGAAGATCTCATGGCAGTGGGGACATTGGTTTCAGTCAATACCATAAGTAACGTACTCCACCGCAATGGTCTCTGTTCCAGACGAGCCCGTAAGGTACCTTTACTTTCAAAGCGTCATGTCAAGGCTCGTCTACAGTTTGCTCATGATGACTTGGAGGACTCTGAGACTGACTGGTTTAAGGTTCTCTGGTCTGATGAGACCAAGATCGAGATCTTTGGTGCCAACCACACACGTGACATTTGGAGACTGGATGACACTGCATACGACCCCAAGAATACCATCCCTACAGTCAAGCATGGTGGTGGCAGCATCATGCTGTGGGGCTGTTTCTCAGCCAAGGGGCCTGGCCATCTTGTCCGCATCCATGGGAAGATGGATAGCACGGCCTACCTGGAGATTTTGGCCAAGTACCTCCGCTCCTCCATCAAGGATCTTAAGATGCGTCGTCATTTCATCTTCCAACAAGACAACGACCCAAAGCACACAGCCAAGAAAACCAAGGCCTGGTTCAAGAGGCAAAAAATCAAGGTGTTGCAGTGGCCTAGTCAGTCTCCTGACCTTAACCCAATTGAAAACTTGTGGAAGGAGCTCAAGATTAAAGTCCACATGAGACACCCAAAGAACCTAGATAACTTGGAGAAGATCTGCATGGAGGAGTGGGCCAAGATAACTCCAGAGACCTGTGCCGGCCTGATCAGGTCTTATAAAAGACGATTATTAGCTGTAATTGCAAACAAAGGTTATTCCACAAAATATTAAACCTAGGGGTTGAATAATAATTGACCCACACTTTTATGTTTAACCCCTTTCTGACATCGGACGTACTATCCCGTCGAGGTGGGGTGGGCCCCTATGACCACGGACGGGATAGTACGTCCAGCGCGATCGGCGGCGCTCACGGGGGGAGCGCGGCCGGGTATCAGCTGCCTATCGCAGCTGACATCCGGCACTATGTGCCAGGAGCGGTCACGGACCGCCCCTGGCACATTAACCCCTGGCACACCGCGATCAAAGATGATCGCGATGTGCCAGCGGTGCAGGGAAGCATCGCGCAGGGAGGGGGCTCCCTGCGGGCTTCCCTGAGCCCCCCGCAGCAACGCGATGTGATTGCGTTGCTGCGAGGGTCTTACCTCCCTCCCTGCCTGCTCCAGACCCGGATCCAAGATGGCCGCGGATCCGGGTCCTGCAGGGAGGGAGGTGGCTTCACAGAGCCTGCTCAGAGCAGGCACTGTGAAGGCTGCACTGCTCTAAGTCAGATCAGTGATCTGACAGAGTGCTGTGCAAACTGTCAGATCACTGATCTGTGATGTCCCCCCCTGGGAGAAAGTAAAAAAGTAAAAAAAAACAATTTCCAAATGTGTAAAAAAAAATTAAAAAAAAATATTCCTAAATAATGGAAAAAAAAAAATATTATTCCCATAAATACATTTCTTTATCTAAATAAATTAAAAAAAACAATAAAAGTGCACATATTTAGTATCGCCGCGTCCGTAACGACCCAACCTATAAAACTGTCCCACTAGTTAACCCCTTCAGTAAACACCGTAAGAAAAAAAAAAAACGAGGCAAAAAACAAAAAAAACAACGCTTTATTATCATGCCGCCGAACAAAAAGTGGAATAACACGCGATCAAAAAGACAGATATAAATAACCATGGTACCACTGAAAACGTCATCTTGTCCCGCAAAAAACGAGCCGCCATACAGCATCATCAGCAAAAAAATAAAAAAGTTATAGTCCTGAGAATAAAGCGATGCAAAAATAATTATTTTTTTCTATAAAATAGTTTTTATCATATAAAAGCGCCAAAACATAAAAAAATGATATAAATGAGGTGTCGCTGTAATCGTACTGACCCGAAGAATAAAACTGCTTTATCAATTTTACCAAACGCGGAACGGTATAAACGCCTCCCCCAAAAGAAATTCATGAATAGCTGGTTTTTGGTCATTCTGTCTCACAAAAATCGGAATAAAAAGCAATCAAAAAATGTCACGTGCCCGAAAATGTTACCAATAAAAACGTCAACTCGTCCCGCAAAAAACAAGACCTCACATGACTCTGTGGACCAAAATATGGAAAAATTATAGCTCTCAAAATGTGGTAATGCAAAAAATATTTTTTGCAATAAAAAGCGTCTTTCAGTGTGTGACGGCTGCCAATCATAAAAATCCGCTAAAAAAAACGCTATAAAAGCAAATCAAACCCCCCCTCATCACCCCCTTAGTTAGGGAAAAATTTAAAAAATGTATTTATTTCCATTTTCCCATTAGGGCTAGGGTTAGGGTTAGGGCTAGGGCTAGTGTTAGGGCTAGGGCTACAGTTTGGGTTGGGGCTAAAGTTACAGTTAGGGTTTAGATTACATTTACAGTTGGGAATAGGGTTGGGATTAGGGTTAGGGGTGTGTCTGGGTTAGAGGTGTGGTTAGGGTTACCGTTGGAATTAGGGTTAGGGGTGTGTTTGGATTAGGGTTTCAGTTATAATTGGGGGGTTTCCACTGTTTAGGCACATCAGGGGCTCTCCAAACGCGACATGGCGTCCGATCTCAATTCCAGCCAATTCTGCGTTGAAAAAGTAAAACAGTGCTTCTTCCCTTCCGAGCTCTCCCGTGTGCCCAAACAGGAGTTTACCCCAACATATGGGGTATCAGCGTACTCAGGACAAATAGGACAACAACTGTTGGGGTCCAATTTCTCCTGTTACCCTTGGGAAAATACAAAACTGGGGGGCTAAAAAATAATTTCTCCTTCGCCTTATTGGGGGACACAGGACAGTGGGTGTATGCTTCTGCCGCCAGGAGGCTGACACTAAGTAAACTTGAAAAAAAAAAGTGAGCTCCTCCTCCATCGTATACACCCTGACACTGGCTACCAGAGACTCCAGTTTATGCTTAGTGTCTCAAGGAGGCACATCTCTGGGTCCTGGATCGTTGGACCCGATTTTTCAACATCTTTGGATTGAAGGGGCGACGGACCTTTTTGAGGGTCCGATCTCCCCAAACCATCAACGGGCAAGTACGTGCGATGTTTCTCCACGTATCCTTCCCCGCTACGTGGGATTCTTAACCGGACTTAGCCCTGACCACCCTGAGGTAGCTAGACTCCAGGCTGTACAGGTGCCCGTAAGATGTCCGTGTGTTTCCCCCTGATTCTACACCCCTGCGGGTGTTAGCTGGGGTGGTGGACGGTCCCTCTCCTTATCCTGGGGATAATGGAGATAGGGTGCCTGCACCGTCATTTGTTCTACCCCTCGCTGAGTGCGGTATGACAAGGGGGGCTCCTGGCATTACCTGCTGCTGCGTCCTCCAGGAGTGCGGTGTCTTTTTTAGCGTTGCTGAGGATGAGCGGCGCTGCAGCGTTAGGACAGCGGCGCTGTGGCGTGATCCGGCGCTGCAGCGTTAGGACAGCGGCGCTGCAGCGGTGTTAGGAGCGACGCTGCGGGTATGATCGGCGCCGCTGTCCCCCCAGAGGCTTCGGCCCTGCCTGGCTGCTACGGGCGTGGGGCAGCTTCCTGGAGCCCGGGACTTCCGGCCATCGGGCCACGCTGTGAGGCTCCGCCCCCTCCGGCGCGTCACTTCCGGTTCCGGCTCTCCTCTCTCTAAGGGGGAAAAATTGAGGCCCCGGCTTCGGGCCTGCTCCAGGCCGCAGCATCGTTTGGCGGTCCCTCCCCCCTAAGGCCTGCTGTGCATATAAGACAGCGCTTTTGGGCTCCGCATCGTGCTGTCAGGATCCATCACGGTACTCGAGGGGACTCAGGACTGGGGTAAGTGCTTCTCCCTCCATCTGGCTGAAGCATTCTTTTTGTCCCAGTCTCTGGCCCTGGGTATAGCTTTACGGATCATTATGTCTAGAAGGGTTAAGACTCACACTGTTCTTTTTACCGGTTGTGTATCTTGTCGTGCCCCTTTTCCGCACGCCCAAAGTAATCGCCTCTGCGAGGCCTGTGACTCTGAACGCGCCCAGGAGCCCCCCCCCGCCAGTTCTCCAGTAGTCTCTCCGTCTCCGGTTCCTCAAGCAGATGCTGGGGCAGCTCCGCCAGAATGGGTCACGTCCTTGTCGCAATCCATGGCGTCCCTTACTGAAGCGATCAAATCTCTGCAGACCCCGGCAGTCAGGGACGGTAGTCCACCTGTCTCGGAGAGGGCCTCAGGGTCTCAGGAGCCTTCGGCCTGCAGGGGCCGCACTCACTCTAGACAGACGCATGGAAAGTGGATTTGCAAAGTGTCGTCCAGGCACTCAGGTGCTTCCGCATCCTGGAGTTCCGTATCTCGTTCTCCTTCCCCTGCAGAAAGCGGGGAAGTTGAGACTGATTTCGAGTCAGAAGGGTCTCTTAATTTTGAGAAACCTGGTTTTCAGGAGTCGGTAGATAGCCTGATTGAGGCTGTCAATCAGTCTTTAGGGATAGAGGACGAGCTTGCCTCATCCTCTGATCATAAGGTCTCATTTAAGCAGGCTAAACGGGCCCATAGGGTTTTTTCCTCTCACCCTGAGTTTGAGCATCTGATTCAACGCAACCGGGAGCACCCGGACAAGCGTTTTTCAGGGCAAAAAGCTCTGAAGGCCAGGTATCCCTTTGCTTCGGAACTTTGTAGTATCTGGGCAGGAAGCCCTTCGGTAGATCCTCCAGTGTCCCGTTTAGCCTCTAACACGTTGCTATCTCTCCCTAATGGCTCATCGATTAAGGATCCTACGGATCGTCTTATAGAAAGCTTGGCTCGTTTCGTCTTTGAGGCTTCAAGTTCAGCTCTTTTTCCTTCCTTTGCAGCAACTTGGGTTGCCAGGGCTATGATTTCTTGGTCAGAATCGTTATCTAAGGCTCTCCAAGAAGGTAATTTGTCAGCAGAATTGGCAGAAATGTCATCTCAGGTAGCAATGGCTGGTAGTTATCTGATTAACGCATCCCTAGATGCGGCAGATTGTGCTTCTTCGGCTGCATCTAATGCTATTGCCATCAGAAGGGCCCTTTGGTTAAGGTCCTGGCGGGCTATTCTACCTCTAAAAAATCTCTTACATCCCTACCGTATCAGAGTGGTCGTTTGTTCGGAGAGAAGCTGATTCAGCTTATTTCTGACTCCACAGGAGGAAAGAGTAAGTTTCTTCCTCAGCAGAGGTCTAGACAGCCTTTTCGTCACCAATTTCAGGCCCGTTTTAGAACCTTTCGCAACGTTAGATGGGCCCCAGCATCAGGCTCTCCTGCGCAGGGTCGACCCAATCAGGACCGAGACGGTCGGACCCCTTATACGGCCAGCCAGGGGGGAAGAATGCGTCCCCAATCTACTAGATCCAGGAGGATCTAGGACGCAAAGATTTTCGGCTAAGTGACTGGAGGCCTCCTCTGGGTGTCTCCAACAGAGTAGGCGGACATCTACTTCTATTTCGCCAGGTCTGGCTTCAGGTAATCCACGACCGGTGGGTTGGAGAGCTCGTATCTTCAGGGTACAAAATAGAGATGGTTCAGCTGCCTCCTCCCCGGTTCTTTCCATCCCGTCTTCCCAGGTCCGAGTCTCTTCGTCAAAGCCTGTTCAATTCCGTAGAGTCCCTTCGTATCAGCGGTGTCATTTCTCCTGTTCCAAGGGAAGAAAGGTTTCAGGGCTTTTATTCCAATCTTTTTGTAGTGCCCAAAAAGGACGGAGCAGTGAGGCCTATCCTAGATCTCAAACTCTTAAACAGGTTTGTCTGCGTTCGTCACTTTCGGATGGAGTCTCTCCGGTCAGTCATCGCCTCTTTGGAAAAGGGAGAGTTTTTGGCCTCAGTAGACATTCAGGATGCTTATCTACATATTCCCATCTTTCCACCTCATCAAAGATTTCTCCGGTTTGCCGTAAACAATCTACACTTTCAATTCACGGCATTACCCTTCGGGCTGGCCTCCGCTCCCAGGGTGTTCACAAAAGTCATGTCTACTGTGGTTTCCATTCTGCACTCCCAAGGTATAATAATAATAATAATAATCTTTATTTTTATATAGCGCTAACATATTCCGCAGCGCTTTACAGTTTGCACACATTATCATCACTGTCCCCGATTGGGCTCACAATCTAGAATTCCTACCAGTATGTTTTTGGAATGTGGGAGGAAACCGGAGTGCCCGGAGGAAACCCACGCAAACACGGAGAGAACATACAAACTCTTTGCAGATGTTGTCCTGGGTGGGATTGGAACCCAGGACCCCAGCGCTGCAAGGCTGTAGTGCTAACCACTGCGCCACCGTGCTGCCCACGGTATAGTTGTCTTGCCATACCTAGACGATCTGCTGATCAAGGGACCGACTTTTCAATCTTGCAGGGAAAATGTCGGCTTCACTCTGGACACCCTTTCTCGTCTAGGTTGGCTGGTGAATTTAAGGAAGTCATCCCTACAGCCGTCCCGGAAGATCTCTTTTTTAGGCATGATCTTCGACACCTCTCAAGCCCTATCAATCCTTCCCCAGGACAAGGTCCTAGCCCTTCGGCGGGAAGTGAGGAATCTTCAACAACCAGGCCCTCATACGATTCGGTCTGGCATGAGGGTGTTAGGAATGATGGTTGCGACTATAGAGGCGGTTCCGTTTGCGCAGCTTCATCTTCGACCCCTCCAACAAGCAATCCTATCAGTGTGGAACAGAAATCCTCTCTCTCTCAACCGCAGATTTCGGTTGTCTCTCCAGGCCAGGATGGCCCTCTCTTGGTGGCTAAACAGCTCATCTCTACTCAGGGGGAAGCCCTTCCCCCCAACCAATTGGCTAGTGGTCACAACGTATGCCAGTCTCCTGGGTTGGGGAGCAGTATTCTTTCATCACACTGCTCAGGGGCTCTGGTCTCCTCTGGAATCAGCCCTCCCCATCAATATCTTAGAGATTCGAGCAGTTCGACTAGCCTTGTTACATTTCCACCATCTTCTGGCAGGTCGCCCTGTCCGAATTCAATCGGACAACGCCACAGCGGTAGCCTACATAAATCACCAGGGGGGCACCCGCAGCAAGGCAGCCATGCGGGAGGTAAAGCAAATCCTACTCTGGGCAGAGAGGAATCACTCTGTAATCTCAGCGGTCCACATTCCGGGCGAAGAAAACTGGGCGGCAGATTTCCTAAGCCGTCAGGGTCTGGCCTCCGGGGAGTGGTCTCTCCATCCCGAGGTATTTTTGCAGATTTGCCATCTTTGGGGGACTCCGGACGTGGATCTAATGGCGTCCAAGATGAATGCCAAGGTGCCCAGTTTTGTCTCTCGGTACCGAGACCCCCGGGCGATCGCCGTGGATGCGCTGGTATTGTCTTGGAACCAGTTTCATCTCTCTTATCTGTTCCCTCCTCTGGCACTGCTCCCGAGGGTAATCAAGAAAATCAAATCAGAGAGAGCACCGGCCATCCTGATCGCCCTGGATTGGCCACGACGGACCTGGTATGCAGACCTGGTACAACTTCTCGCCGGGGTTCCTTGGCGGCTCCCCGATCGGCCGGATCTTCTATCTCAAGGGCCGATCTACCACCAGAACTCAGAGGTCCTACGTTTGACGGCCTGGCCGTTGAATCTTGGGTTTTAACCCAGGCAGGGTTTTCTCAAGAAGTGGCGGATACCATGATCAGTGCACGTAAGCCCGTCTCGGCCAAGATTTATTATCACACTTGGAAGGTGTTCCTTTCCTGGTGTAGAGAGCGCGGGCTGCCTCCTCTGCGTTTTTCTATTCCGAACCTTCTAGCCTTCCTTCAAGCAGGCCTGGATTCTGGGCTTGCTCCAAGTACTCTTAAAAGGCAGATTTCGGCTTTATCAGTCCTTTTTCAGCGCAAGATTGCTACGAATCGTCAGGTCAGGACTTTTTTCCAGGGAGTCGCTCATAAGGTCCCTCCTTATAGGACTCCTTTGGAAGCTTGGGACCTTAATCTGGTTTTAAGGGCTTTATAGAACGCTCCTTTTGAGCCTCTTCAAGATATTTCTTTGATGTTTCTTTCGTTGAAAGTCGTGTTTTTAGTGGCCATAACGTCCATAAGACGGGTATCGGAGCTGGTAGCCCTTTCTTGTCGTTCCCCTTTTCTGCAGTTTCATCAGGACAAGGTAGTTCTCAGACCAGCACCGTCCTTTTTGCCGAAGGTTGTTTCGTCATTCCACATCAATGAAGATATTGTTCTGCCCTCTTTTTGTTTTTTCAGGGCTTTTATTCCAATCTTTTTGTAGTGCCCAAAAAGGACGGAGCAGTGAGGCCTATCCTAGATCTCAAACTCTTAAACAGGTTTGTCCGCGTTCGTCACTTTCGGATGGAGTCTCTCCGGTCAGTCATCGCCTCTTTGGAAAAGGGAGAGTTTTTGGCCTCAGTAGACATTCAGGATGCTTATCTACATATTCCCATCTTTCCACCTCATCAAAGATTTCTCCGGTTTGCCGTAAACAATCTACACTTTCAATTCACGGCATTACCCTTCGGGCTGGCCTCCGCTCCCAGGGTGTTCACAAAAGTCATGTCTACTGTGGTTTCCATTCTGCACTCCCGAGGTATAGTTGTCTTGCCATACCTGGACGATCTGCTGATCAAGGGACCGACTTTTCAATCTTGCAGGGAAAATGTCGGCTTCACTCTGGACACCCTTTCTCGTCTAGGTTGGCTGGTGAATTTAAGGAAGTCATCCCTACAGCCGTCCCGGAAGATCTCTTTTTTAGGCATGATCTTCGACACCTCTCAAGCCCTATCAATCCTTCCCCAGGACAAGGTCCTAGCCCTTCGGCGGGAAGTGAGGAATCTTCAACAACCAGGCCCTCATACGATTCGGTCTGGCATGAGGGTGTTAGGAAAGATGGTTGCGACTATAGAGGCGGTTCCGTTTGCGCAGCTTCATCTTCGACCCCTCCAACAAGCAATCCTATCAGTGTGGAACAGAAATCCTCTCTCTCTCAACCGCAGATTTCGGTTGTCTCTCCAGGCCAGGATGGCCCTCTCTTGGTGGGTAAACAGCTCATCTCTACTCAGGGGGAAGCCCTTCCCCCCAACCAATTGGCTAGTGGTCACAACGGATGCCAGTCTCCTGGGTTGGGGAGCAGTATTCTTTCATCACACTGCTCAGGGGCTCTGGTCTCCTCTGGAATCAGCCCTCCCCATCAATATCTTAGAGATTCGAGCAGTTCGACTAGCCTTGTTACATTTCCACCATCTTCTGGCAGGTCGCCCTGTCCGAATTCAATCGGACAACGCCACAGCGGTAGCCTACATAAATCACCAGGGGGGCACCCGCAGCAAGGCAGCCATGCGGGAGGTAAAGCAAATCCTACTCTGGGCAGAGAGGAATCACTCTGTAATCTCAGCGGTCCACATTCCGGGTGAAGAAAACTGGGCGGCAGATTTCCTAAGCCGTCAGGGTCTGGCCTCCGGGGAGTGGTCTCTCCATCCCGAGGTATTTTTGCAGATTTGCCATCTTTGGGGGACTCCGGACGTGGATCTAATGGCGTCCAAGATGAATGCCAAGGTGCCCAGTTTTGTCTCTCGGTACCGAGACCCCCGGGCGATCGCCGTGGATGCGCTGGTATTGTCTTGGAACCAGTTTCATCTCTCTTATCTGTTCCCTCCTCTGGCACTGCTCCCGAGGGTAATCAAGAAAATCAAATCAGAGAGAGCAGCGGCCATCCTGATCGCCCCGGATTGGCCACGACGGACCTGGTATGCAGACCTGGTACAACTTCTCGCCGGGGTTCCTTGGCGGCTCCCCGATCGGCCGGATCTTCTATCTCAAGGGCCGATCTACCACCAGAACTCAGAGGTCCTACGTTTGACGGCCTGGCCGTTGAATCTTGGGTTTTAACCCAGGCAGGGTTTTCTCAAGAAGTGGCGGATACCATGATCAGTGCATGTAAGCCCGTCTCGGCCAAGATTTATTATCACACTTGGAAGGTGTTCCTTTCCTGGTGTAGAGAGCGCGGGCTGCCTCCTCTGCGTTTTTCCATTCCGAACATTCTAGCCTTCCTTCAAGCAGGCCTGGATTCTGGGCTTGCTCCAAGTACTCTTAAAAGGCAGATTTCGGCTTTATCAGTCCTTTTTCAGCGCAAGATTGCTACGAATCATCAGGTCAGGACTTTTTTCCAGGGAGTCGCTCATAAGGTCCCTCCTTATAGGACTCCTTTGGAAGCTTGGGACCTTAATCTGGTTTTAAGGGCTTTACAGAACGCTCCTTTTGAGCCTCTTCAAGATATTTCTTTGATGTTTCTTTCTTGGAAAGTCGTGTTTTTAGTGGCCATAACGTCCATAAGACGGGTATCGGAGCTGGCAGCCTTTTCTTGTCGTTCCCCTTTTCTGCAGTTTCATCAGGACAAGGTAGTTCTCAGACCAGCACCGTCCTTTTTGCCGAAGGTTGTTTCGTCATTCCACATCAATGAAGATATTGTTCTGCCCTCTTTTTGTCCGGCTCCTACGCACCGTGTAGAAAAAGCTCTCCATACTTTGGATCTGTTAAGGGCTCTGAGGAGATACGTTTCCCGAACGGCTCCTTTTCGCCAGACAGATGCTCTGTTTGTCCTTCCGCAGGGTCGCAGGAAGGGATGCGCTGCTTCAAAATCTACCCTGGCCAGGTGGATAAGGGCAACCATTCAGGAGGCTTATCGCACCATGGGCATGACGGTTCCGGCCGGAATCAAGGCTCATTCAACAAGAGCGGTGGGGGCTTCCTGGGCCGTTCGGCACCAGGCCTCAGCAGAACAGGTTTGCAAAGCTGCGACCTGGTCTAGTCTGCATACGTTTGTCAAACATTATAATGTCCACTCCCAGACCTCTGCAGATGCAAGTCTGGGTAGAAGGATTCTTCAAGCGGCAGTGGCGCATTTATAGACAACCATCATCTGGATGTCTTTGACTGGTGAGTTATTTTTTCCCACCCAGGGACTGCTTTAGGACATCCCACTGTCCTGTGTCCCCCAATGAGGCGAAGGAGAAATAGGGATTTTTGTGTTACTCACCGTAAAATCCTTTTCTCCGAGACGCTCATTGGGGGACACAGCTCCCTCCCTGGTAGCCTTATGGCTGCTTTGGTTATATCTGATTACATTAGTCAGTAGGATCTTTTCTAGACATAAAGTTTCTGTATTTATGCTGTTATATTATTTTTTTGTGTTTTGTTCTCCTACTGCTTTTTGCACCAAACTGGAGTCTCTGGTAGCCAGTGTCAGGGTGTATACGATGGAGGAGGAGCTAACTTTTTTTTTTTCAAGTTTACTTAGTGTCAGCCTCCTGGCGGCAGAAGCATACACCCACTGTCCTGTGTCCCCCAATGAGCGTCTCGGAGAAAAGGATTTTACGGTGAGTAACACAAAAATCCCTATTTTTGTGGGGAAAACAAAGATTTTTTATTTTTACGGCTCTGCGTTATAAACTGTAGTGAAACACTTGGGGGTTCAAAGCTCTCACAACACATCTAGATGAGTTCCTTAGGGGGTCTAGTTTCCAAAATGGTTTCACTTGTGGGGGGTTTCTACTGTTTAGGTACATTAGGGGCTCTGCAAATGCAATGTGACACCTGCAGACCATTCCATCTAAGTCTGCATTCAAATGGTACTCCTTCCCTTCCGAGCCCTCCCATGCGCCCAAACAGTGGTTTCACCCCCACATATGGGGTTTCAGCGCACTCAGGACAAATTGGACAACAAATTTTGGGGTCCAATTTCTCCTGTTACCCTCGGGAAAATACAAAACTGGGGGCTAAAAAATAATTTTTGTGGGAAAAAATTTTTGTTTTATTTTTACGGCTCTCCATTATAAACTTCTGTGAAGCCCTTGGTGGGTCAAAGCGCTCACCACACATCTAGATAAGTTCCTTAGGGGGTCTACTTTCCAAAATGGTGTCACTTGTGAGGGGTTTCTACTATTTAGGTACATTAGGGGCTCTGCAAACGCAACATGGCGTCTCATCTCAATTCCTGTCAATTTTGCATTGAAAAGTCAAACGGCGCTCCTTCCTTTCCGAGCTTTCCCATCCGCCCAAACAGTGGTTTACCCCCACATATGGGGTATCAGCGTACTCAGGACGAATTGTACAACAACTTTTGGGGTCCAATTTCTTCTCTTACCCTTGGAAAAATAAAAAATTGGGGGCGAAAATATAATTTTTGTGAAAAAATATGATTTTTTATTTTTACGGTTCTACATTATAAACTTCTGTGAAGCACTTGGTGGGTGAAAGTGCTCACCACACCTCTAGATAAGTTCCTTAGGGGGTCTACTTTCCAAAATGGTGTCACTTGTGGGGTGTTTCAATGTTTAGGCACATCAGGGGCTCTCCAAACGAAACATGGCGTCCCATCTCAATTCCAGTCAATTTTGCATTGAAAAGTCAAATGGCGCTCCTTCCCTTCCGAGCTCTGTCATGCGCCCAAACAGTGGTTTACCCCCACATGTGGGGCATTGGCGTACTCAGGACAAATTGTACAACAATGTTTGGGGTCCATTTTCTCCTGTTACCCTTGGTAAAATAAAACAAATTGGAGCTGAATTAATTTTTTTGTGAAGAAATAGTTAAATGTTCATTTTTATTTAAACATTCAAAAAATTCCTGTGAAGCACCAGAAGGGTTAATAAACTTCTTGAATGTGGTTTTGAGCACCTTGAGGGGTGTAGTTTTTAGAATGGTGTCACACTTGGGTATTTTCTATCATATAGACCCCCCAAAATGACTTCAAATGAGATGTGGTCCCTAAAACAAAATGGTGTTGTAAAAATGAGAAATTGCTGGTCAACTTTTCACCCTTATAACTCCCTAACAAAAAAAAATTTTGGTTCCAAAATTGTGCTGATGTAAAGTAGACATGTGGGAAATGTTACTTATTAAGTATTTTGTGTGACATATCTCTGTGATTTAATTGCATAAAAATTCAAAGTTGGAAAATTGCGAAATTTTCATAATTTTCGCCAAATTTCTATTTTTTTCACAAATAAACGCAGGTACTATCAAAGAATTTTTACCATTGTCATGAAGTACAATATGTCACGAGAAAACAATGTCAGATTCACTGGGATCCGTTGAAGCATTCCAGAGTTATAACCTCATAAAGGGACAGTAGTCAGAATTGTAAAAATTGGCCCGGTCCATAACGTGCAAACCACCTTTGGGGGTAAAGGGGTTAAAATTTATAAAAATTTAACTGAGCAACAAAACTTTTTGGTTTGTAAGATTTATGCATCTGTTAATAAATCTTGCTCTTGTTTGAAGTTTGAAGGCTCTAACTTATTTGCATCTTATTAAACCTGCTAAATCTGCAGGGGGTTGAATACTACTTGTAGGCATTGTATACTGTATGTAGAATACTGATATATACCAAATTATATATTGTAATATACTATATGTAGCGTAATATACTGTATATACTGTATATTCTGTATATGTATAGTATACTGATGTATACTATACTGTATATAATATATGCATATGTACCATAATATAGTGTAGTATACTGATATATACTGTAATATACTGCATATAGTATACTGTAATATACCATATGCTATATACCGTATACTAATATACACCCTAATATTACTGTATGTAATGTACTGCTATATACTGTATGTAGTATACTGTATTATATTGCAATAAACTGTATGTAGTATACTGATATATACAATAATATACTGTATGTAATGTACTGATATATACTGTATGTATTATGTTGCAAAACACTGTAACGTTTGTATGTTGTTCCTTTCTCCATTAGATGATGAAGGCAGTGGGGGCTCAGGCGAAGGGGACCCTGTAACAGAGAAACCTACTATCAAAGTCCAGAGAGGCGACGAAGAGAGAAAGGAGCGACCCAGCAAAGACAAGACGAGGAGTGCAGGCGGCAGAGGGCGGGGCGGCAGGAGGGGTGGGAATAGTTACAACGTTGGGGCTGGACTGCCTGGTTCTTCCCCGTATGTCATCATTCTCATGGCTGTAATGGCAGGACTTGTAGTAACTGTGTGATTGCAGATATCTGGGTTCTGTCCTGAGCTGCATGAGATCGGGAATTACAACTTACTGTGGTTTCAGGTTTTCTGTACATAAGCGCGGGGTTACACGAGCACACTAGCTGTGACACACATCACTCTGCTAAAGATTGCACTATGGCACCGTCACATCGCACCATAATCACAGGGAATGTGTCTGCCTCTCTACCAGCAAGTCACATCTGCTCCATCTCTCGCTGTCACAGCAGCTCGCTCTCTCATCTTCTCCATCTCTCGCTGTCACAGCAGCTCGCTCTCTCATCTTCTCCATCTCTCGCTGTCACAGCAGCTCGCTCTCTCATCTGTTTCATCTCTCGCTGTCACAGCAGCTCGCTCTCTCATCTGCTTCATCTCTCTCTGTCACAGCAGCTCGCTCTCTCATCTGCTTCATCTCTCGCTGTAACAGCAGCTCGCTCACTCATCTTCTCCATCTCTCGCTGTAACAGCAGCTCGCTCTCTCATCTGCTTCATCTCTCGCTGTCACAGCAGCTCGCTCTCTCATCTGCTTCATCTCTCGCTGTCACAGCAGCTCGCTCTCTCATCTTCTCCATCTCTCGCTGTAACAGCAGCTCGCTCTCTTATCTGCTTCATCTCTCGCTGTAACAGCAGCTCGCTCTCTCATCTGCTTCATCTCTCGCTGTCACAGCAGCTCGCTCTCTCATCTTCTCCATGTCTCGCTGTAACAGCAGCTCGCTCTCTCATCTGCTTCATCTCTCGCTGTCACAGCAGCTCGCTCTCTCATCTTCTCCATCTCTCGCTGTAACAGCAGCTCGCTCTCTCATCTGCTTCATCTCTCGCTGTCACAGCAGCTCGCTCTCTTATCTGCTTCATCTCTCGCTGTAACAGCAGCTCGCTCTCTCATCTGCTTCATCTCTCGCTGTCACAGCAGCTCACTCTCTCATCTTCTCCATGTCTCGCTGTAACAGCAGCTCGCTCTCTCATCTGCTTCATCTCTCGCTGTCACAGCAGCTCGCTCTCTTATCTGCTTCATCTCTCGCTGTAACAGCAGCTCGCTCTCTCATCTGCTTCATCTCTCGCTGTCACAGCAGCTCGCTCTCTCATCTTCTCCATCTCTCGCTGTAACAGCAGCTCGCTCTCTCATCTTCTCCATCTCTTGCTGTCACAACAGCTCACTCTCTCATCTTCTCCATCTCTCGCTGTCACAACAGCTCGCTCTCTCATCTTCTCCATCTCTCGCTGTAACAGCAGCTCGCTCTCATCTGCTCCACCTCTTACTGTCACACCAGCTCGCTCTCTCATCTGCTTCATCTCTCGCTGTCACAGCAGCTCGCTCTCTCATCTGCTTCATCTCTCGCTGTCACACCAGCTCATTCATCTGCTCCATCTCTCGCTGTCACACCAGCTCTTTCTCATCTGCTCCATCTCTCGCTGTCACACCAGCTCTCTCATCTGCTCCATCTATCGCTGTCACACCAGCTCTCATCTGCTCCATCTCTCGCTGTCACACCAGCTCTCTCATCTGCTCCATCTCTCGCTGTCACACCAGCTCGCTCTCACTTCTGCAGCCACAGTCACGGCTGTATTGGTGCCATGTGGTATCAGCTGAGGGCGATGTGTGTTGGAGCCAAGGTGACATTGTAGCCCCGTCCTAATGAGTAATCGTTGTATGATGGAAGCAGAGAGGTTTCTAATACACTTTGTCTTTCCATTCATCTCATTATTTTCTGCTTGATGTCACTGAATACAACTACAGTATGTTTACGATCAGATGCTAAAATCCTGTTACTTTCTGGATTCCAGCCAGGAATTGTTAATTAGACTGACAGCTTTTTTAATGTAGATTTTTTTTTAGCTCTTGTCCGTTTATATGAATGTTAAAGAATCAGTATTTATCAAGTGCTGCTAAGACCGTGATTCATTTAGAGGAGATGTACACTTGAGGGTGGTCCCATTTCATATACTGTTTCCTGTAATATCCCTGGTGGTCTAGAGGGGTTTTTCTGTAAATACCTAGTAGCCCGGTGGTCTAGAGTGATAAGAGCTATATAGATTCTTTTTCCATAAATCTAATATTTTCGGCTGATTTATTTGGCTATACCTAATATCCCTGGTGGTATAGGGTAGTAGCTAGTATCCCTGGTGGTCTAGACTAGGGATTGCTATTGAAATCCGTTATCCTTGGTAGTGTTGGATGACCAGGGGTCTAAATTTATTTTTCCTGAGGGCCTTGAGTGGTTTAAAACTTAAAAAGTGATTTAAAATGTAGTATACCTGGTGGCTTAGAGGGTTTTGCAGTTGCTAACTATTATTTATGGTGGTGTATAGTAGTTTTGCTTTCAATACCTAGTATCCCTGGTGGTCCAAAATGATTAAGGGATTAGCAGTGAAATCCATTATTCTAGAATACCCCCAAGGCCTAGGCATCTGGATGGGTTTCATGTTTAATATCTTGTATCCATGGTGGACGAGGGTGATAAGTGTTAATATTTTTCAATGTCTAGAGTGGTTTATGGGTAATTCTTAGTTTTTATGGGGCTCTAGGGTGATTAAGGAGTCAAAAACTAAAATTCATGAAGCTCTGGAGGGATTTAACATGTAATATTTATTATCTCTGGTGGTGTAGAATGGTTTTACAATTAATACCAAGCAGCCCTGGTGGTCTAGAGTAGGGACTGCCATTGAAATTCACTCTCCTTGGTGGTGTATGATGGTCAGGAGTCCAAATCTAAATATTCTTGGTGGTCTTTGTTGCTTTTAGGCTTTCAAAGGTGATTAGGGGTTAGCATAAAATCTATTATTCCAGGTTGTGTCAGATATTTATGGGGTAAAGTCTGATATTCCCGATGGGTCTAGGGGTGATATAGCCCCACAAGAGACCCGTGCACAACTCCTCTACATGACATCCAGGTCATCTTACAGGGATCTCCATCTATATTTACAGGTGGAAACATCTGACTGATGGCGCGGCTGTCAGTCAGGGGAATGGCAGTGACTGCTGTCAGTTAGCCGCAGCTGTCAGTCAGGAGAATGGTAGTGACTGCTGTCAGTCAGCCGCACCTGTCAGGGGAATGGTAGTGACTGCTGTCAGTCAGCCGCAGCGGTCAGTTAAGGGAATGGTAGTGACTGCTTTCATTCAGCCGCAGCTGTCAGTCAGGGGAATGGCAGTGGCTGCTGCCAGTCTGCCGCAGCTATCAGTCAGGGGAATGGCAGTGACTGCTGTCACTCGGCCACAGCTGTCAGTCAGGGGAATGGCAGTGGCTGCTGTCAGTCTGCCGCAGCTATCAGTCAGGGGAATGGTAGTGACTGCTGTCAGTCAGCCGCAGCTGTCAATTAGGGGAATGATAGTGACTGCTGTCAGTCAGCCGCAGCTGTCAGTCAGGGGAATGGCAGTGACTGCTGTCAGTCAGCCGCAGCTATCAGTCAGTCAGGGGAATGGCAGTGACTGCTGTCAGTCAGCCGCAGCTGTCAGTCAGGGGAATGGCAGTGACTGCTGTCAATCAGCCGCAGCTATCAGTCAGGAGAATGGCAGTGACTGCTGTCAGTCTGCCGCAGCTATCAGTCAGGGGAATGGCAGTGACTGCTGTCAGTCAGCCGCAGCTGTCAGGGGAATGTCAGTGACTGCTGTCAGTCAGCCGCAGCTGTCAGTTAGGGGAATGGTAGTGACTGCTGTCACTTGGCCGCAGCTGTCAGTCAGGGGAATGGCAGTGACTGCTGTCACTCGGCCGTAGCTGTCAGGGGAATGGTAGTGACTGCTGTCACTCGGCCGCAGCTGTCAGTCAGGCGAATAGCAGTGACTTCTCTCAGTCAGCCGCAGCTGTCAGTCAGGGGAATGGCAGTGACTGCTGTCACTCGGCCGCAGCTGTCAGTCGGGAATGGCAGTAACTGCTGTCACTCGGCCGCAGCTGTCAGTCAGGGGAATGGCAGTGACTGCTGTAACTCGGCCGCAGCTGTCAGTCAGGGGAATGGCAGTGGCTGCTGCCAGTCTGCCGCAGCTATCAGTCAGGGGAATGGCAGTGACTGCTGTCACTCGGCCACAGCTGTCAGTCAGGGGAATGGCAGTGGCTGCTGTCAGTCTGCCGCAGCTATCAGTCAGGGGAATGGTAGTGACTGCTGTCAGTCAGCCGCAGCTGTCAATTAGGGGAATGATAGTGACTGCTGTCAGTCAGCCGCAGCTGTCAGTCAGGGGAATGGCAGTGACTGCTGTCAGTCAGCCGCAGCTATCAGTCAGTCAGGGGAATGGCAGTGACTGCTGTCAGTCAGCCGCAGCTGTCAGTCAGGGGAATGGCAGTGACTGCTGTCAATCAGCCGCAGCTATCAGTCAGGAGAATGGCAGTGACTGCTGTCAGTCTGCCGCAGCTATCAGTCAGGGGAATGGCAGTGACTGCTGTCAGTCAGCCGCAGCTGTCAGGGGAATGTCAGTGACTGCTGTCAGTCAGCCGCAGCTGTCAGTTAGGGGAATGGTAGTGACTGCTGTCACTTGGCCGCAGCTGTCAGTCAGGGGAATGGCAGTGACTGCTGTCACTCGGCCGTAGCTGTCAGGGGAATGGTAGTGACTGCTGTCACTCGGCCGCAGCTGTCAGTCAGGCGAATAGCAGTGACTTCTCTCAGTCAGCCGCAGCTGTCAGTCAGGGGAATGGCAGTGACTGCTGTCACTCGGCCGCAGCTGTCAGTCGGGAATGGCAGTAACTGCTGTCACTCGGCCGCAGCTGTCAGTCAGGGGAATGGCAGTGACTGCTGTAACTCGGCCGCAGCTGTCAGTCAGGGGAATGATAGTGACTGCTGTCAGTCAGCTGCAGCTGTCAGTCAGGGTGCTGGGCTGGGGACTCTGTTCCTGACCACCACAGACTTCTCTATAAGGTGTATATGGGGGAGCCATCATCTCTGTGGTTGGGGAACATAGCAGCGCTTCATACGGGGAGGCAGGATAAATGTCCCATCTGTAAGGTATTTATTCCACTTTTGCTATTGGACGTTTTTAGTGCCAGTGTTGCATTCCATTTTTATACTGAACATGTTATAAAGAATTTTATAGGGACGGACAGATTGTAAAGGGGTTTTCTACTTTCGGACAAAATCCTCTTAAAAATTATAAGCCCGACCCCTCAACGGCCACATTAGAAATACAGCTGATGCATCCCCCATCTTTATTAATCAGTTGTCTATAAATCTGCACATTCCAGTTGGCAACCAGGAAATTCTTGATGCAGCTTTGAGTGTGATTGGAGTAGAGGCTTAAAGGGGTATTTCCATATCCAAGATCCTATCCCAATATGTAGTATATGTAATAATAATAATATTAGCAAATACCTCCAATTAGAAATGTAGTGTAGTTCTTCTGATTCACTATGTCGCTTACCTCATGTGCAGGGCATTTCAGTAGCTTAGGTATCCATAGTTACGACCACTACCATCTAACTAACTAAGCTACTGCAATGCCCTGCACATGGGGTAAGCGACATAACTAATCAGGAGAACTATACTACATTTCTAATTGGAGCTATTTACTATTATTATTAGTACACCTACTACATATTGGGATGGGATCTTTGAGATGGTAATAACCCTTGGTCGCAAGGGAGTGCAAGCCTCAAAAAACATTGCAATGTCCATGTGCATGGGCACATTCCATGCCGGAGACGGCTGAATGTATGTTTTTGGCTTTGCTCCACCAATATCCTTCATATTTCTGGGGTTTTAGGATCTGAAGAAGGGTGATACAGGCGAGAAGGGTGTATAGAGGAAGATACATTCCCCTGACTCTGGTCGCCGGATGCTTCCAAAAGTGGAAAACCCCTAATTTTTTTAGTTTTTTATTTACCTATTTATTTATTTATTTCCGACGTTCATGTAAATAGATCGATCTTGTTTTATTGTTTGTACGGTAATTTAATAATTCTGTTAAAATTTCTATATATTTTTTAAAAATGCTGGGACGTTCTCCGATTTCATTTGATACCTGGACATTTTTTTAAATAAAAATTTCATTTATAAGATTTTTTTTTTTACATTTCTATTTTTTCTTTCTTCCATTTATGAAGATCCTGCAGTGACATAGTTCATTACAGCAAACGTGCAACTTTTGTAAATGGTATTTTCAGTATTGAGTCTGGACACGACTGCTCATACAGTCCTTTCCTTCTTCTTATTGGAGTGTGCACACTGAAAACGCAGACTGAAGGCGGCAAAATCACAAAGCGGACAATGTAGAAACAAGTAGTATACAAACACCTGGAATATATACTACACCCCTTTCACTCTGATGATAAAACACTTACTACAAGGCAAGATCATGATCTATCTCTTTTGCTTTGCTCCTCGCTCCTCCTCCATTCTCCATAGACTGTAATAGGCAGCTGTGATTTGGTCCCAAGCCGAAAGCTGATCGCTTCACCTTGTAGCCACCTGGAACGGCTTCCAATAGTCCTGAAGGAGTTCCCGGAGGTTCGGAGCTCTTGTCGGCTGCTTTACTTTTATTCCGCATCCATCTCATCCCAAACCATATCAGTTGGGTGGTCAAAGGCAAATTAGCCAAGTGTGATCTGTATTGGTGCCGGGATGGCTGCTGCCGGAATCAGGGAGGAGAAAACTGGGCAACTGCCTGAGGTCTCCAACCCCAAAAGGGAGCCCAGCCTTTACAAGTCAGACTCTGTACTGATAATGTCAGTCCTGCTTTATTGAATACATTATGCCACCCCAAACCAGACTCACAGCAGTAAGATCAGTGTGACATTTCCTTGTGAAGGCCTTTTTGTTGATCTCAATCCACGGCTCTCAAAGGCTATCGTGATGCAGTATTTGAGTGTTCAAGAATGACACTGTGCACCGAGGTGACAGAATAACATTTCATCAATACTGATGCTTTATTTCAGTAACATATCTAATATATAATTGCCTAGAATACTACTTCCTGCAATTTGTGCCAACTTCCTGTCCGGAGCTAATGTCCGGAGCTAATGTCCGGAGCTAATGTCCGGAGATAATGTCCGGAGCTAATGTCCGGAGATAAGTGACGTCAACAGTGTCCAGTGTCTGATTGGTTGCCGCCTGCTGCGAGCGACCAATCAGAAACGTGCCGTACTGTGACACACTCCGCCCGCCATTTTGGTGTGATTTTTGAATTTTTACCTCACAGCAAGTTTCTACTGCGTGGAGGCGGGCCCAGTGACGTTGCTCTTCAAGCTCCTGCCGAATTTCGTCAAAAAAATGATAATACCATTTACCAAAACTATATATATTTAGTTGTGAAGTGGTTCAGTGACATTTTCACACCAATTTTGAACTTTTGTTTGGTGTTTTCTCCATATACTGCCTATTATTCACTGACTGTTATACTGAGAGACTGCCGTTTATTAACCTCTTCTTTGCCACATTGGGTATATTGCTCTATTATTTGCCACATAAGGACATTGTCCATTATTGACCAGCAATTTCTCTGCAATATAAACTGCCTATTTATTAATATCTGCATTCCTGCAAAGAACTATTGCCTATTATTAACTGGCTATTTTCCTACTACCTGACACTGCCCACAACACGCAAAGTTGTCGTCTGATGTCTTTCATCCCTCCCCTCATAAGCATGTTCATGGATCCTGTGTAACTGTACCTTAAATAACAAGAATTGTCAAGAGCTGGTGAGTGCAGCCATTTTTTGTTCTTTCTTACTATTATTTATTAATTGTATTATTCTTACATTTGAATAAATAAAGTATATATGGATTCTAGACTCCCGATTCTTTAGAATCGGGCTGCCATCTAGTCTAATATATAATTGCCTAGAATACTACTTCCTGCAATTTGTGCCAACTTCCGTGGCTTTGTCCGGAGCTAATGTCCGGAGCTAATGTCCGGAGCTAATGTCCGGAGCTAATGTCCGGAGATTAATTGCCTAGAATACTACTTCCTGCAATTTGTGCCAACTTCCGTGGCTTTGTCCGGAGCTAATGTCCGGAGCTAATGTGCGGAGATAATGTCCGGAGCTAATGTCCGGAGCTAATGTCCGGAGCTAATGTCCAGAGATAAGTGACGTCAACAGTGTCCAGTGTCTGATTGGTTGCCGCCTGCTGCGAGCGACCAATCAGAAACGTGCCGTACTGTGACACACTCCGCCCGCCATTTTGGTGTGATTTTTGAATTTTTACCTCACAGCAAGTTTCTACTGCGTGGAGGCGGGCCCAGTGACGTTGCTCTTCAAGCTCCTGCCGAATTTCGTCAAAAAAATGATAATACCATTTACCAAAACTATATATATTTAGTTGTGAAGTGGTTCAGTGACATTTTCACACCAATTTTGAACTTTTGTTTGGTGTTTTCTCCATATACTGCCTATTATTTTTGTTCTTTCTTACTATTATTTATTAATTGTATTATTCTTACATTTGAATAAATAAAGTATATATGGATTCTAGACTCCCGATTCTTTAGAATCGGGCTGCCATCTAGTGTTTTTATAGTTGCATATAGAAAAGGGGTGGTTAGTTCAGGATCATATGGTCAAGCTTCTCTGTTATTGGTTATCTAAATATATGGAATATTGTTATGGCATAGCAACAGGCTGTAGCTTTTTCTGTATTTAGGCCAAAGGTTGAGATATCTGTTTTTCAGTTCTTCTTTATCTCTGAAAAGTCCCAAGGTGTTGTCTGGTCTGTGGCTGGCCATTTTAAGCAATTATAAGGTATAAGCTGTTAATATATATGCAAGTGAAATCTATATGTGTTATATATTTCCATCACAATCCCCACTTGGATATCACTTGCCTTAAAATCCTAACCTTCTGTCCCAATGTGCTAGGAACTCTTTAGTGCTGCCAATTAGACGACTTATGCCTAATGCATACACCCCCTTCGTACAGGCTCTCACAAAGGGAAGTCATAAAATCTGTCCCTAACAGGGGTTCATGGAATGGCAATCATGGTCTCATAATTGACAGCATGCGTGGTCAGAGGCGTGTATTCCTGGTCAGGCAGGTCAGGCAAGATATATCCAGTAAGGCGGGGCATCCACAGCATCATTCTGGCTTGGGTGTATCTTGTGATACGGGAGCTTTCTTGCAGTGCGATGCCTGGATCCAAGTGGGTCTTCCCTCCAGTTTCACAGAGGTTGGTGTCGTCAGCAGCACTTGGAAAGGAACATCAAATCTGGGATCGAGTGTTCTCCTTGCAAACTTCTTCACCAATACCCAGTTTCCTGGCTTCAAGGAGTGCATACTGGATACTGGATCTGGCAATGAAGAGAAAACACGAGAATGGACCTTAGCA